>NW_027072045.1:9613195-10813195 GCF_038088225.1 Cyrtonyx montezumae
TTTCCTTTCCTTTCCTTTCCTTTCCTTTCCTTTCCTTTCCTTTCCTTTCCTTTCCTTTCCTTTCCTTTCCTTTCCTTTCCTTTCCTTTCCTTTCCTTTCCTTTCCTTTCCTTTCCTTTCCTTTCCTTTCCTTTCCTTTCCTTTCCTTCCTTTCCTTTCCTTTCCTTTCCTTTCCTTTCCTTTCCTTTTCCTTTTCCTTTTCCTTTTCCTTTTCCTTTTCCTTTTCCTTTTCCTTTTCCTTTTCCTTTTCCTTTTCCTTTTCCTTTTCCTTTCTTCCTTTTTTTCCAAATGGAAAGACAAAAAGCACTGGAACCTCTTCTGATAATTAGATCTTGGGAGCCAGCCCATCTGTTTGTGTTTATATGCTCACCAAAAAATGTTCATTTTAGCAATGTTAACTGCCAGCAAGGTCCAGGAGTCCTTTTCAGTAATTATGTACTTTTGGTCTTTAGAAAACACATTTACCAGCCAGTTGACCCCGGTGGAATACCGTTTTATAGAGGAAATCTTTGCTAGCTGTAATTGGCCAGCTGGAAATTTCCCTTGAGCAAGTCTAAAACACATCTTCTTTATCTGCAATGGAAAAGAAGTTTGTCCTATTATCCTCCCAGACATAAAGATGTACTTTAGCCTCAAACAGAACTTTGAAAACATTCCCATTAGAGAAAGCTCTGCTTATATGTGAGGGGGCTCAATATGTTTAGTAATTATTACACAGAGTGCATTTGCAGAAAAATGGGAATTTTGTGGCTTGGCAGTTCATGTATTTCTCAGCCAAATCTGCCATTTGCTGTCACATCTCTAGACTCTTTGTGGTATTTTTGTAAATAATTAAAATACTAGGACTGATTCTCCACTCTATTACTGGCCTTTATAGCAGTGGGTCCTCATTTAGCATTGCAATTATGTGTATCTATTGCCTCCTGGAAGAGGGGGTACAAAACAGAGTGGTTCTGGCTGACAACTCACATATTGCTAAAGAAAGTTCTAGATGGGAGCAATGATTTTTAATTTTTGGACAAAATAACTGTGAAGTGGAAGAAAAAGCTCATTTCCCGATCAGCCACAGGTCACCTCAAGGATAAATGATAGAGTCAGAAGTGAAACCAAGTTACTCCAATTTTCAGCATCAGGTTTTAATGAAAATACTTTCTTTTCCTCTGGTATTGTCACAATTAGTTTCTAGGGGCATAAATGGGATCAAAGATGATTGATTTCAAGTAGGAAGGCAAGAAGCAAGGGCAGAGGAGCTTCTGAGCCACAAAGTTCATTTCCTTTCTATTGTCATTAAAACAATAATTAAAAGAGGCATAGCTGAACCTCCACAAAGATATGACAGTTCAGCTGAAGTGACCCTAAAATTGATGTTATACAATTCTTTTTACCAAGCCTGAGCAGCTGTAAACTTTTGGTCACCCTGTTTTGTACTGGCAACTAAATGTGTTTCCTCCACTACCAATAACGGCTCCTCAGGTGTAGAGAACAAAAGTAGCTGCTCCTGAGCAGCCATTTCACACATCAGGGCCAAGTGTAGGCTGGGGGTGCTTTGATGGAGGGGCAAGATGGAGCCTGGACCTGTCTGCTTCAATTTTCTCATGCTGTCTTGAAGATGTAACAAAACCTTTCAGACACGTGACAGCTGTCCTCTCAAAAACCCATGGGATGAGGGCTGCTCTGGCTCTGCCCTCAAGAACAAGGCCTTGTCAGCCAACATCGCTTGAGCAATTTCATCTACAGTAACACCCATTTTAGCTTATGAATCACTCAAGAACTCATCTTCCTGATGGCAAAGGTATTCATTTTCCCTAAACAACCAAGAGAGAAATGACCTGTCTGTGGGATGTTTCCCAAAACTGCCTGCTGCTATTTTGTGATTCGCTCTCTAAGTAATAAACTATTGTTTTTGCTTCTCAATAGGATGTCTGATCACAACATGAATAATGCGTTGCTGGTGACACATTCATTTGAAAATGTCACTCTGGCCTCTGTCTGGGGAGATGTGGGTCTTCTGCATATTGACAGTATTACATTGCTGTCATCTGAACAACAGCTTGTGATAAATTATGTCTGCCCTGGGCATCAAGACAAGTTGAGCTCTGTACTTTGAGGTTCTCCACATTATCTCTAGACTTCTGGAATGTAAATTCTGACCTGATAACCTAGGCAGAATGGAGTAAATAAAACTAGGGAATAGTCAAATGATGAATAGAAATCCTGTTCTTCAAATGGTGTATTGCAAAAAATAAGATTAAAATGTGACAGCCAACTTTTTTTTTCGATATGTCTGAAATGTTTGCTCAATGAAGTGTAACTGCACCTTTTTATGACACAATCTTCTGAGTGTTTTTATTTCTTTTTTTTCAACTCATTTTGCCTTGCCTGAGTCTTGTTCTATCCCGAATTCAGTCAAGGTATTAATAACATGACCAAGAAGTTTTGCATGTGATATTAAATAATGTTTCAGCTATTTCCTTTTTTTTTTTTTTTTTTGTGGTGGTGGTGGTGGTGCCATTGAGAAGAAACATTTTGCTTTGGGTTTTTCAAAAAAAAAAAACAAACAAAAAAAACGAGCTTTTCTTCTTTTTCTCCATTTAATGAAGAATGTTGAAATGCTACCTTTATACCTGCTGACATGTGAACAACCATATATGGCAAGATAGAAATTTGGGTGTTTTAGTAGCTGAAGAGGCACTTTTGCCTCTGGTTCTTGCATTGAGAACAAACCTGGTGGTATAATATTAGAGAAAAAAATGGAGAAGCTGTTCACGAGCAAGGAGTGCAGTGCAAGAATGGTGGATGTGTTGAGGAAAATGGTGCTGAAGAGGTATGTAAATCTTGCAGATATTTCAGGGCATTTTGCTTTTAATCAACTTTCATGGTGTTGACTGAGCTGAACTTCAGTTCGGCTTCATCCGAGTCACATGCTCCAAGACTGAGTGGTGATGGAAATGAAAGTGCTTTGAGTTGGGCTGATGAGGAGCTCCCCGTATATTAACAAGTTACTGTACATGCAATCTTAGATACTACCTCCTGGGGTCAGGCTATTTATTTTCCATTTGTGGAGACTTACACCTATGTATTACAGTCCTAAAAATTGTGACCCTTCATTTATACAAAGCTTGAGAGTAATTGGTGTCCTATCTTGCTTTTAAGACGATCTTGTATTTTTCACTTAGAAGAAAAAAAATCACCATATTTGTTATTAATGGCAGTTACTTACTGTGCAATGATAATTGCAGTGTGAATTACTATGAAAGAAGGGATATCTGTTATTGTAACAGTTTAGGAAATTTGTAGCATGATGGAAGTGTTGGTTAAATAAGCCTGAAGGGAAGTATGGAGACTTTTATGTTGCAATTTTTAATTTAAATAAATGCAGATCTGAGAGACCAAAATTCATACCATTAAATTTCAGAAACATAAATTGTTTTGTCACATTATTAGTGGAACTGACAATTTGACACTTTTTTTTGTAAATGCTGACATGACGTGTACATACTTAAGTGGTTTTACTCAGCAGGAAGTAGATTAATTCAGACTCTTTCTAGTCCCACCAAATGTCATCTTGGGGAGATGGTTTATTAAATTTACCTGAACATGAAATTAAAATGTGATTGATGTCTTCTTATTTGATGTATGCATAATTTTGTGGTACTAGTGAGAGCTGTGTATTTTGAATATCATGTACAATGAAAATTCATTTGCAATTAAGTTAAATAAAGGATGAAGAAGCAGTTGATATGGCAAGTATTGCATGACTAGTAAGCTCTTGTATTCTCAGAAATGGTAATTAACCTGGGAGGATCTGAGATCTCTGTCTATTGAAATTGAACTATCCTTTGGGAAAGTACTCAAGCTTGTCCTTGGTGGGCAGTTTCTGAAGACATTGACCTTGTGCCAGTTCTTCAGTGACAACTCTTCATATTTACAGAGCTTCTTTATGCCTTTATGATCCCAGATGTCTACCACAAGAAGCTCTTCATAGGAGCTTAAAAGAACCCTGTAATATTATGGGGGTACTAGCAGTACTTGTCTGATAATGTCAAGTAGCAAGGCCAGGTAGTGAGGTAGTGAAGTTCAGCTCTACTGAACTTAAAACCAATGTTGCTGAGTCACCTCAGGATGAATTTCTGTACTTAAACATGTCTTCTTCATTTCCTTGGTGGCTGTTAAGAGATTATACATCACTACTCAGTTTCATTGAAGACATCTACAAATTAACGTGTTCTAGATAAATCTTGTTTGAAAAGGGTTTAGATCCCATCATAAATGACAGAAATGAAGGAATTAATGTCTTGCACAACTTCTTAAAATAGTTAATGCAAAAACTTCCTGTATTGCGTTTTTCTGGATGAAAATTAGCATACTGAAATCCAAGGCAATTGAAAATGATAGTTTCCATGGCTACTGTAACTCATCTAAGAATCCAATTAGGTAGTCCTTGGTAACATTTTTCCATGAGTAATTTGGAGTTTTGTAGATAGATTTGCTAACTTCCTGAAAGGAATAAAGAGATTTTGGCCAAATTGGATATTAGTTGGCCACGCTCTCCTTAAGGAAGCATTACAGTGACTGAGATAAGTTGTGCTATAAAAACAAAATTCCATCATCACCTGGACAGAGGAAAAAAAAAAGGTTTCTTACTTCACAGGAAGGAATATCACTGAATGCAGGGGCAGTGGGAATAGTTCTGGAGGCTGCAAATGGTCTGTCTTCTGCAAACCACAAACATCCTTTCTCTTGGGCAAGTTGATAAGAATAAATAAACATCAGCTAACATTTCCCTGCCTGTGATCAGAGAAAGCAATCATTTGAAACCTAACTAACTTGAGCAGTACTGGAAAACCAACAAACAAACAAAAAAATTACCCCTTAGATGTGTGTGGTTTCAGGAAAAGCATCTTCTGAGTTTTAAGAAACAAAATAAATCTTTCTGCCCTGATGACAGTTTCTGAAAGTGAAATTTGGTGATCTAGATGGTTTGGGGAAAATGGAAACTTGTATATTTGACAGCATAATTATTATGCTCTGTCAGATTTATACAGCTCTTTCATAAAAACACTTAATACTTCATACGGATATTACTTTTCCCATCAAATATCACTTTAGAAAAAGTTAATAATTTAGGAACTTTTATATTAAAAAATGGCTAATTCAACAGACACATACGATACCATCAGCAGACTTTTCACGAAGGGCATTAAAACTTTCCCTTTTGCTTTGAAGCAAACCTGTTGTTTTTGCCAAACTATCTCAAGCTTGATGATCCTGGATTTCAAGCATAAGTTTGGAAATGCCCTACGGAGGATAGGTGGTTCCTCCCTTCAGTATCATTCTGTCCTGAGACTGATATCCAGTTTACTCTCTTTACAGTTCCTTTGCCTCTCTGTATCTGGTGTCCTTAGAAAAAACAAACAAACAAACAAACAAAAAACCATTTTCCTTATCAATCTATTCAAGTTCTCATTTTCAAGTTTTCAGGCAAAACAAATCACCTACAAGTTATATTGCACTGCCACTTTATCTATTACTCGAAGAAGTAATAAAATCACTCTTTAATAATAAATGGAAAGAAGTTTGAATGTGTAAAAAATTGTTAAGCTTTTTCTGAAGGGATGTATTTTTCTGGTTTGAAAGCAACCAGTAATTCAGAATACTTGGCATAAAATGAAAAACTTGTAGGGAAAAAAAATAAAATCATTACAGCTATGTCTAATTTGAATGTTTTTCATTCATAAATGCATGCTGAGTAGATGCTTGGATTTGACTCTTTCCTTAGAAACAGATGTATATTAAGATATGTATATTTTGCTACACATACATACACAAATATGCATTCATGTAGGCTTAACTGTACATGTGTATAATGAATGTGTATATGACCTTCTTTTTCCCTAGTTTACCAGTCATTCTATGAAAACAAAGTGTTGTGAAACAAAGTGCTGTTGTGGGACCTGATTTTGAAGGAATAAATATCCAATGAGCAACATTTTAGGACATGGGCTCAATTCTCAGTCTCTTAAGTCAGAAGGAAATCTGGAGAACACAGAGTAAATAAAGATTGTTTCTGAATTGCCTTCCATGGGAGCATAAATATTTCACCCTTGACATGGCAAATGTTCTTGCTCCATCAGGGACACCGTTGCCAAGTTAGCCTCATTGATTCTCAAGGAAAAGAAGTATAACGCCACTTCATTTTTCATTAATCTATGAAAGAGAACAGATCCACTGCAGCACATTAAGTTGAATTAAGGGATGCGTGTAGCATCTTTCTACAGCAGTTCCTGAGACACCCATCAGTCTATCTTCCGCTTTGCAGAAAAGATGATAGATGAATGCAGTGAAACCAGTGTGATTGTTTAGTTCATGCTGAATGCCACCACATGCCAAGTGGGCAAATCTGAACTTCGGTAGTCAGAAGTCTGTTAATTGTTGCTGGTGATGAAAATCCAAGTGTTTTGTATGTCAGGTTCATTTTTCTGCAAGTTGGTGTCTGAATCTCAGGAGGAGGCAAAGGAAGTCACACTTAACACAACAGCTAAGTATAAGTAGCTGTGGGAATTAGGTTTTTTTTGGTGTACAGGACTTCCTTCCAGATGCATCTGAAGGTGTTTCTTTCCATTTACCAGATAGGAAATTTAGTCATGTACTTTATGAGGATTACCTTTGCGTGGAACTTAAAATTACAAATGCCTTGCATTTTTCTGTGCTTTTTTAGAATTCATCTCTTGATGCAATAAAGAGGTACACAATCAAAATTAGCAGGGGCATGTATCTCTTTTTGGGAAATAGATCACTTGCTTCAGAAGCAGAGAGTACTTTAGAATAAAGACCTTTCCAGCCTATGGCAGTTCAGTTGACTTTCCCATTTCTGTCTTGCTTGCTGTTGGCACAGAAAGCAGCAAGGAAAGTTGCTTATATGTAGTGTAGTTGTATGTCCTATGGAAAATCTAGTTCCAGGTTAAGTGAAATTCAAGGAAATAGGAACAAATGTGCATAAGAACTTCTTCACAGCAAGGATGATGAAGCACTGGCATATGCTGTCCAGAGAGGTGGTGGAGTCTCCTCTGGAGACATTCAAGACTTGAATCACTATTCAATCACTAGAGGTCCCTTCCAACCCCTACAATTCTGTGATTCTATGAAATAGATTTATGTTAGCTCATGATGGCTGTATTGATCATTACTGCCCTGTGCATGCATGCAAGTTCTTAGGTGTGAAGGATGAGAGACGAGCCTGTCTTCACCAACCTCCTGTCCAACCCACAATGTCTACCACTGCTTTATGGCATTTGAATACCAGTGACTGACTGTGTCTTTCATTGTGTTATATTGTGTCTTGTTTTGCCAGACTAAGAATTAAATCTAAAACTCTGACAGTGAAAATATTTATATGATTATGTGATCCTTATTCTATGCTGACAATTATTTTAATGTTAAGATTCATTCAAATGCATGTACAGCACATTTGCTACATGTCTGCTCTAAATACTTAATTCCTTTATTTTATATCTGGTTATGGATCATATACTACACAGATGAGACAAAAGAATTAAGAAAACGCTGTTATTCTGAAAACCAAAAGCTTTCATCTTTTTTTTTTTTCTTTCCCCAAACCTTAATCAGGTACATAAAGATTTTAAATGTGGATGAGGAGGAACTGGTATCTTTACATTGCCTCTCTATAATGAAGTGTCTAACAGACAAAGCATATGTCACAACAATGAAAATCAGCAGTGTGTTTCACTAAAGAACACCAGTTCCTGTAGCCACTGGTACATATGCATAGGACAGGCAACATGTCACCAGTGTCTAGGTCGGCTGCCTGGGGATGTTCTCGAAGGGAGGAAGGGCAGAAGAAGCAATGGGTAATATTCAAAGTGGAGATTTGCAGATAAAGGATGAGCATCTCTGGACATTAAATTGTGTGTCTTTTTGATGTGAAAAAGTAGTCTGTTTCTTTTCTGCTGTTTTTTGGATCTGTTACCAAAAACTTCCACTGCTTTTTCAATGCAGAGTATCATGTTGCATGGATACTATTAATTAAATAATAGGGATAATATTATCTTGAAATATGGTAATGGTTCCTACTGTGTAGCACTTTTCTGAGGCTTGTGTGAGACTGTCCATTAACCTGGGTTTGTGTGCTTAAAATTTGTTACCTTTGAATGAAGGCAAATGTTCTAACAGGCAATACCAGACTGATAGAGCACTCTGCTCTGGAGCTTGTTTTCCCATGATTGCAAATCAGTTTGCCACTTCTGTGGAAATGAGCTGAGATACATGGATGCTCTGGGCACAGCCAATTGCAAAGTAAGACAGGATAAGTTCAATCACAGCAAACCCATTTTGACTCATAATTGGGTGAGGTAGAAGTTACCATCCCAATTACTGTGTTGCCATAAAATACAATGATTTGGCTGCTTGGAGAATTCTGTGGCCATTCCTTAAATACACCTCTCTGAAAGCTGATGTAGTGACAGAAAGGAGGTAATGCATATCTGATACTACTGTACTTCTGGTGGAAGAACTACAGAGTGATGAAGAAGCATGACAAGTGAAGCGACCATGCATATCTATCAATTTTCTCTTTTTGATTTTCCCTTTTCTTTTATCCATCTCTTTCTGCAGCATCTCTGAATCTGCTCAGGGACATTATGGCTTCATGGAGAAAAGGAACATGCCACACCAATAGAAAACAATAGGTACATTACTGCAGAACACCCCAAGGTTTTATTAACTAAGCATGCCAGCAGTCAGAGTGAGTTCTCAAGTCAGAGATGACAGAAAAAGAAAAAGAAAAAATAGAACCCATGTAGGAATGAATGAATAAAAACTTGCAACAGGCAGAGGAAAAACTGGATATTATGTTAACCCCCATGACTGCTGGTTTGGAAAACAGCTTAAGATAGACAGTGGTACAATAAAAAGGTGTAGCAATGAGAAAAAAAATGTAACTTTCAGAAGTGATGCTGAAAGTGGCATACAAAAATGGAAGGAAGAGACTTGGGGATTTAACTGAAAGGAGAAGATAAGGTGAAAAAATAAAAATCTGCAGTGTGTTTAGGTGTATTTTGGAATACTATAACGATTCTAAGTAGTTTTGTAAGAGAAATGTAGTGTAAATCAAAGATACTACTGTTAGTAGAAGGCTTGGGGAATTAAGACCTTATTCACAGCAGAATGTTCAGGTTCAGACTCTAAAATTGAGAAAACATGTTATCTCTGTTGAAGGGAAAGTAGTGCTGAGCAATCACAGATTAGTCCTGATTTCCAAGATTCAACCATAGTAGAAAGTGTAAGAAAAGTCAGACTTATTTCTCCCTGCTAAAGATAAGAATGAGCTCCATGGGGATCAGTGTGTTTCTGACAGAATCACTGAAGAAGCCTGAGAAAATGTTATCCAATTACAGTATTTTAATAACCTGCAAGTATGAATAGTTGGCTAGTTGTGTGGAGGAAGAGAATTTCAGTTGAAAGCCCTGAATTTCAGAATAAAATTGGAGGAATCAAAATATAAGTTTTTGTCTGGGAAGGTCAAAGAGAGAAAGACACTCATGGAGAGCTCAAGATTCAAAGTGAACAAGTCTTTCTCAATCTAATGTCTTTAGTGTTCTTAACGCTAAGACAACATTAATCAGAAGGTATATTCCTAGAAGCACAAAATAAGGGTGCTTCCCTTATTTCTATTCCCTTGACATTTCTAACCTATGCAAATTTCTGTTTACTAAAGTGAGTGTCTTTTTTTATTTTTTCCTCTGGCTGTAGGATTCTGGGAGTTGAAATCTCCAGTGGACAACAGTTCTCTTCTGCGCTGTCATTGTATTTGTATTGCAATAGTTCCTCCACGCTCAAGTCTGGTTCATGATTCCAGGTCCTGCACAGTATTTCCTACAGGAACAAAATCAGTTTACTATCAGAAGGAATTTGTTCCTATGTACCACTTCATTCTGGTCAAGGATTTCAATTGGAGTTTCCTTTTCAGAGTATCATCCAGGGATTCTCAGACTGGAGAGGGCATAATAGAAATATTGTATCTGTACTAAGAAGAACAACAAAAGTAAAATAGCTGCTAAATGGAGAGACATTGTGTCTGTCACAGGATCTGCAATATGTTAAAATATGGGAAAATGCTGTTCTTATATTCTCTTATTCTGGGATGAGGCTGAACTCTTCTCAGCAGTGTGTGGTGATAGGATGAGGAGAAATGGACACAAACTGAGGCACAGGAAATTCAGCACAAACGTGTGTGGGAACTTCTTCACAGTGCAGTGACAGAGCGCTGGCACAGCTGCACAGAGAGGTGGTGGAGTCTCCTTCTCTGGAGATGTTCAAGACCTGCCTGGATGCCTACCTGTGCAACCTGGGCTAGGGAGCTGCTTTGGCAGGGGGGTTGGACTCGATGATCTCTAGAGGTCCCTTCCAACCCCTACAGTTCTGTGATTCTTATAAACTGCTACAGAGACAGAACTCTTACTGAAGAAACAACACTGTAAGTTGTACCTTTGCTGCAAAGCTATATGGATCTCTTGTGCTAGGTATCATGTACACAAAGAAATTTCCTCATCATTTTGAACTCTCCAAAGTGGTGAGTTCATAGCTTTTCCACAGTCCATATTAAGCCCCAAATCACCAGACTGTGCTATGTATAATAACACTTCCATCATCTTCCATTTTGCTAAAGAAACAACTGTGCTGTAAGTGGTCTTTTGTATGCCACTTTAACAAACAATGTATGAACTTTATAGACCCTTCAGTGGAAGGGAGTATACTGCATAAATAAGCAGAAGGAAATCAGTGCAGGCTTCTCCATGGTTCTGCAGAAGCCCATGATAGCTTGTCTGTTTTAAGAAAGTGATTGTTGCATTTATGATGGTGGTGAATACTTGGGTGGAGAATCTGATAACGTGTGGTGACAGCAACAGTGAGTCACATCTGATGGTACAGATTTTTCTTGAGGTTGGCATCCAGTCTGTTGTTCATTGTTGGTGAAAATATGTAGCCAATGCTGGCAACTCTTTTGAAATATACTATTTTGTAGCTGAGAATCTGCTCTACTGAATTGTGTCGTCATGCTCTTTGCATCTGTTGTAGTTTCAGTCGAAATAAACAGGAGGCATTACTTTCAGATCAACCTACACACATGCATATCACATGATGAATTACATTTTTGGAATGCACTGTTTTGATTTTTTGCATTACTAGTTTCTTCATGTGATTGGTTTCCCTTTCAGTAGTCTTTACTAGTAACTTCAAAGTAGTAGACTCTAATGAATATATGTAACATAACCCAAAGTATCAATATCAGCTTTGACTTAGGAGGGAGATCTATTCTAAAACTTGGTTTGAACACACATAGAGATAATGAATACCCAAACAACAATCTGGATATGAAACATTTTTTTTCAATATGTATCTTGGCATATCCAAACTCTGCACATCCAGGAGTGTGTTATGGTAAAACTTAGATATGTCAATATTTTATTTTACACATGCTTGTTCAGTTCTGTGTCCAAGTAATTTCTTTTTTAAGGTTACAGCATTGTTGGTTGCTTCTATTTTTTTGGCTTGCATGTGTGAATATCTGTAGCTCAAGAGAGTACAGAGGGGGTGGAGGATGGAAATGTGAGCTGAAAGGAGCTGTGAGGGCATGAAAGGCCTGGTGGGAAGTGACTAGTATCATCTGTTGTTGTTCCAAGCAGCCATAGTATAACTGACTTGTGTTTCTCACGAAAAAGTTTCTTTTCTCCCATCTGTTGGGCATATGGGTGAAAAACATGGTTTTCAGCATGCCCACACATAGTCTCTAGCCAACAATCTGCTGGCCTAAACACTGCTGCTTACTGTGCCATAGCAAATTGGTCTTCTTAGGAACCACCAAGGGAATTTCTGCTTGCAAGGTGGGCTTCAAAAATCTGAGAAAGATGAACATATGCATTGATCTATTTTGAGACAATGGAATTCTTTATCTTCTGTTACTACTCATTTGGGGGATAGTGAGAGGAATCATGGTATGTTTTCAGCCAATGGGATCAACTGATAGTATTCTGAAAAGTCCCTGTGCAAAGACCTGAAATAAATTGGACTGGCCCCATTCCAAGTCAGAATAAACTAAAGAATGGGTCGTGTCTTAGAATCTGTCTCTATTTTTTCAATGGATCTCTATGCCTCAATTTAGTACACTGGAGAGGTTGCATTTAAATGAGAATTTGTGCAGTGTTTATACCTGAATTCTTGTGATGTACACTGAGTCCACAGCTAATGTCTTCAAAGTGGCTATCTTCCTGGCTGAGCCAAAGCTGAAGCCCATACTTGAGTGCTGCCAGAAGACGTTGCATGCCTCATGGATTCAGGCCCCATCCCAGTTTGATCTCTACAGATGGACAGTATGCAACTTGGAAAAGCAACTTTGTTTGCTTTGAAAAAGGAACTTCAGGGCAATTTGCACTATGTAGACATATAGCTCAGAATTGGAATGGATTTCTGCAAGTAGAACTCTGGATCCATTTCACCAGACAGTACTGAAGTCATATTCATTCAGATCAGGGCCTTCTGGGAGGAATTTGCAGCTATTTATGCGATACAGGCAGCCACTAAAATTCCTTGCTGTAGTTCTAATGCACAAATCTGAAATCTTGATTCAAATATCACTGAAGTATTAAAGAAAAAGCCTTAAAAATTTATCACTGATTAGGTTGGTTTTTGCTCTTGGGGTTTGGACTGACACCTAATTTAGTATTGGCACTGTTGTAGTAGGTGCTTTTCTCCTAAATAGTCCTTTTGTCCTACGTAGTTTCCCAAATAGTCCTTATCACAGCTGATATTCATTGTCTGTTTCTTTCAGCCCAGAGAAAAACTTATTCTCATTTACTAGGGAAAGATTTGTACTCTCCTAATAGTGACATTTTATAGTTGGAATACATGGGTGTAATGTTTTTAGGTGAGTTGCCCTCCCAAGAAGCACTGCAGTTTTACGTTTGGAACTCAATAAATCACTGAAATCTTCTGCAAGTCAGTAGGAAAATGATATTTAATGTCTGATTCATTCACAAGCAATAAGGATGGAGAGCAGAGACAGGAAAAGAATCTAATACTTGATCACGCATGAACAGTACAGCTAAAACATGAGTTTTGGGGCCCAGAAAAACTTCAGCAGTAATGTTGCGAGCTTGAATCAGAAGCACTGGGACCCGGGAAAGAATTCCACAATGAAATTGATAAATGAGGAAGAATTTTCTTCAGCTGATGCCCAAGAGTCTGATTCTGCTAATTATCTCCCTGATTTACTTCAGCTGTTCTTAGCTGTGTTTTGGAGTACTTTCTTTTTGTTATATCCTACGGGTACACTGCTTGGTTTCTTCAAGAGAAAAAGACAGGAAAATATCAGACTCTGTGGTATGATCTTCCTTCCATAAAATTACACGTGGAGGCAAGATCTAGAAGGTCCTGGATAATAAGTGGTCTGAATTATTAATTATTCTGTTAAGCATAGATGTAGGTGTCTTGCTCCAGCAAAATATGCACTTTTGAACTCAAGATACAACTTTAAGCATCTATAAAACGTTAATGTTCCCAACCAAGGATGTATGGAATAATATATGAGATGGAATAACTCTGGTGACTGTACTTATCTTTGTGCTTTAGTTTCATGGAATTTGTTGTGTGATTAAGAATACATCAATTACTGTTGGAAAAAATTATTCTGCGGAGATTATATGTAGGAACTTGTTTTTCTTGCTCTTTTTTAAGGTGTGCAGATGCCTGTCTTGCCAGGACAGAGGGAGCACAGTGTGTCCGTGTTATTTCCAACACATTCAGAGTTCCTGTTTGCTTCCAGTTATCCTCCAATACTGCACAGGTAGGCTGATACTTTTGATGTGCCTGAACCTTCCTATTTGACAAAAAGTTATCTTGAAAATCACATCTACCAAAGGTGAGTAAAAGAATAATATTCTCAGTTAGCGGAGCAAATTCTTGTAACATTCTCCTCCTAACAGCTTTATGGGAGCTGTATCTTAGGAGCGTTCCCTTGGCCTTTGATTACTTGCACATAGCAGAGCCAGCAGATTGTACTTAAATGCTCAATTTGTGACCTAGCAAGCGGAAAGAAACACCACTCTTGGCATTGTCTTTTGGTCTGGATTTTCATATTGATTACTTTAGCTAGGAGAAAAATTGTCATTGTTGGATTCCTTATGACTGTCTGTAGGCTGACATGACTGCACTGGAAGGTCATAGCAAAATCTGAATTATGGTTATTGCTCTCAAAAAGAGAGGAAACCTAAATCAGCAGGAGGCACAGGAGCTCTGGCCTAGAGTAAGTTTTTGTACTTGTTACGCTGTGGAGTGTTGTGTTCTTTGCAACAAGGGAAAACGTTTTTCTAGGTTGTTAACCAACATTGTGATCATATTTCTTTTTTCGTGTAACATGATTTTTTTTTATTGCTCTTTCTCCCTTATGCACAAACAAGACTGGGAAGGAAAAAAAATCCCATTATAATAAAATGGGTTTTTAAACTGGGGCTATCTGCTTATAGAGTAAAGCTGAAATTAGAAAAGACCTTGTTACTTGGGTAAAGCAGTCCTTAGATGTACCATTTTATAAAACTTAATATCCACTCAATCCCCACCTGCTGTGGTATAAGGAAAAAAGTTAAACCATTTACAGTGGAAGTAACTGGCTGCTGCACTAGTTCATCGTACTGAAAACAAGACTTTCACAGTAGGTGAACCAATTAATTAAAGACCGCCTTTGATTACCTGTTCTTGGTATTTCTTTGCAGCTGTGGCCTAGGAAGTTGTAATGTGGCTGAAATATTCTGCGTGGACATACTGCAATATTTTCATTTAGCGTATGTGGTCCTTAGCTAAGAAAATATTAGAAGTCTGTGAGTGTCCTGTTGAAGCTCCTGAAACTGGAGCCTTGAGACAGATACCTCTTGCAAATTATGACTGCTAAATAATAGGATGTCTATACAGCTTAGTGATCTGCTAATTACTGGGATTTCTCTTCAGTTCTCTTCCTAGTCTTGTCACTTGTGTGTGATTCAAACCTGTGTTCCCATCCTCCCTGTATTCCTCTTCTCTGTTGTGTGCTTCATCTCTTCTGTCTTTCACGTTCTCTGGAGGCTACCTGTGTGGCACTTTTCTTGTTTTATTTTGACTTTTAATTAATTTATTTTGTGCAAAAGTATTGCCTGGTGGTTACTTTTAAGAAGATGTATCTGATCTTGACTTGGAAAGTCCTTCAGAAATGAGAGCTTCAGCCTTGTGTTGTGAGTGCTTCCTAGTGGGTGAGGCAGCTTATTTATGATGAAGATATGGGATTTGTGAATTGACTTTTCCTTCTTGTAACTCAACAAATTAGCTCTTGGAATGGAGCATGGATAGGGTCCAAAGGTGACCTGTGTCTCTATCTTATGGCTTTCTCCCCTGAAGAATTGATCAAAGTTGGAGGAAATGCTTATATGTGTTTATGACTCAAATTTCTGCCCAAGGCACCTTATGTAAACCTGCCTCAAGTTAGTCTGTCATCTTTTTGAACTCCAGGTGGTTACTGCTTGGGTTGTGTGGTGCTAACTATTAGAGTGAACTCTTCAGTGCATATTGTAGCTATACTGTAGAGCCCTGCAGAATGGAAGAGTTGTCATACAGGAGGTGCTACAGTGTCAGAGGATAAGGGTATGAATTGTCCTATTTGGTGAATGCCTGAATAGCACCATAACTGTTTATGAGATGAGAAAGCCCACAGAACTTGCAAAGGTGTGTTGTACAGGTGGGTAATTATGTCAGCTCATATTTGTACTCTGTAAACTTGAAGAAGATCCTGCAAAAGTGACATTCCAGAGATGAGTAGAAATTCGGCCTATATTTTTCTTTGTCCTCCTTTCCCACAAGAGCTGCATCTTCCTTCTCCAATCTTAGCTGCATTTCATTTCTCTGCTAAGCTAGGTGCTTTGGGAAATGTATTTCTGAGTCAATGAAGGTTAACAGGATCAGATCCTCAGTTGGTGTCAAGCAGCATTGCTCCATCGTCATCAAAGAAATGGCACCAATTTAGGTATTTCTTATTGTATCTCTCCTGAGTACAAGAATCAGTAATGGGCTTGTGCTCATTAAATGGTGCCTTCCTGAGTCTGCCTTTTTCTGTTCCTGTAGAAATGCATCAGTTTAAAAGTTCAGACCCTGTAAAATAGAATGTGGAAGACATCTATTCACTGAATGAAAAATTATGTAGCTTGTTACAGGAATGCATATGTAAATTCCTATTGGAAACACTATGTTAAAACTTATTGTTCCTGAATTCTCCATGTTCTGAACTGGAAATGTTACCCGAGGAGTTATTTTTCCTCAGCATTTTGTTTAAAAAAAAAAAAAAAATTGTAAGGACATTGTGAACAGGTCTTGATGAATTTGATAACAGTGAGTTGTTACAGCTCTGAGGCAATCTTAATATACGGTGCTGATTCTTAGCAAGTACAGAAGAAATTCAAGCTCCATCTGAATAGTTTTTGCTCATGGCCAGAACAGATGGTTCTTTGCTTGGAGAGCTCAGGATGTGGGTCACTGTGGTGGGAGATGATGATTTCAGTGTGGGACTGACTGAAAGCATGAAATGAGAGCCTATCAAAGACAAATAAAAAGGGTCAAATTGTTTTGGTGCCTTCCTCTCAATCTGAGAATCCAAGTGGCCTTGTCATGGGTCACTAGTGATAAGGATACATTTTTCTCTTAAAAACTCTTGCAAAGAATTTCCCTCTGTCCTCTTGGTGTCACCAGGGCACAAGCTGCTCAGGAAGAGATGTCCTCTCTTGTATGTGTTTTATCTAGTTTCCGGAAGATACGTGCAATAACCTGTGCCTCGTGCCTTTGTTTCCTTCTTGCAATGGAGGATCCTCAATTTCTCTGAAGAGTTTTGCTAAAATTCAGGAGCTCTTACCTAGGAGAAGCTAGTGGGATAACTACCATTTCAACCAGCGATGCTGTGTGATAAAGGGGAATTTAAATAGCAGTTCAGGGATGTCAGAGAGAGGCCAAATTCAGTGCATGGGTTTTCTTGTAATCTGCGTAGAAATAAATCTGTTTTTTCTGTCTATAACCATCCCTTGCATTTCTGAGCACACTTTTCCCAAACCCAGGAAAAGAAAGGTACCTGACAAGAAAATGGGTGAGAACTATCTGATAGAATCAGGCTGAATGGTGCTGAGTGCCCTGCAGCCCTCCTGCGTGTGTATATCATCTCTGTGCCTCTCTTATACATAAGAGGATAATTATGGATTTTGAATTGGGTGAACTATTTTTGTTTTGCCGTTTTAAATATTTGATGACACAGTGCTGCTTATTCCATTTGTGTCCTTCACAATGCTGGGTTTCTGTGGCATTCAGATCTATTTTCTAGTTTTCTGGGTTGAGTTTTTTTTCTTTCTTTTGTAAAATGACTTTTTCTCTCTGCCTGTCGTGTATTTCAATTATTCATAATCATTACTGTAACACCAGACATCTCATCTACCTAAATCCTTTTGCCATTTCTTATGCTGTGTGTGCTTAAATTTTCTATGTGTTGGAGCAGCACAAAATTTGAGAGCATCACAGATCTTTTGGAGCCATATATCACTTCTCCATGCTCCCTTTCTAAATTCAGTTTTAGGAAACTATCTTTCACCTGTCTTTGCAGTTAATTGCTGTGAATTCCTAATGGCTGCTCTGGCTCGCCCTCAGATGAAAAACTCTAATCATGATATTTTAGGTGAAATCATTTACTCACCTTGAAGAAAAGCTTTGGCAAACTTGATATTTCTTTTGAAATAGAAATAGAGCTTCTGTTAGCGTTCCTGACAGGTGCAGGCTATCAACTAAGACAGCAGGTGACAGGCTCCTTCATGTATTCATATGCTTCTCAATTTTAATGGCACCCATCATCAGAAAGCAGTGTACCGAAAGCCCAACAACAGACGATGATAGCAAAAGTCTCACTGCTGAGTTAAATTCATTTTTGGCATTTGGAGAGGCACGGCAATAGGATGTCAGTATTGAGTCCCCACATGCATTGTGCTCCAGATTCTGATACCACACTCTTCCAGGTAGGGATTCCCAACAGAAGTGTCCTAAATTTTGTGAAATTGTACCTGAGTAAAACAGCTCTGAAGTAAGGGAATGTGACAGCAGGCATGATGAGTTTTGAAGGTTTAATCCATGTATGTGCAGCCTTTTGACTTGCCTGGGCTGCACTGAGTGAAAAGGAATTGTCAAGGGCCACATCTATGAAGGTTGTTCCAAAAATAATGCCTCTCCTTTATTTCCATGTAACCTACAACCAATACAAAGACACAATAACCTGATTTAATCAAGCACATTCTCTGCTACAAAACGTTCCTTTTCAGCAGAGTCACCATTATTAGCTCTGCATCTGTGTAATTGTATAAGTGCAGTGTATGAGAGCCTGCATGCTGTGCTCATAACAATCTGCACCAGCAGAGGTGACCCACTGTTGCCACTGCTGAAATGTACCACTGTCCACCTCGCTGTGCTCATATCCACTCTTTGGTCTCCATAAACATACAAGTATTGATGGATGTAAGTGAGTGCAATTTTTTCTGCATTAAGGAATCCAGTACACCTCTTTGCTTTATACACGCTTCCATGTTAGACTCTGTTTTGTCAGACTGACTCTCTGCTACAATCTGTCACACAACAACAACATTTAGCAGAATATTGGTGGGAAGGTTCAACCTTGACTGCCATACTACCAACACCCACCTCTAATGGCATGAGCCAACATGATAGGAGCCATTATTTTTGGAGCAGTCTTCATAAAACATGTAATCTGGTTAATGTATATAAGTAACAAAACTTAATTTAATGTTATAATGTTTTTTTTTTAAATTAAAGCATAAAAAGAGCAACAAAAACATAAAACTACTGGGATATTTGACCTTGTTTTTGTGAAACTAACGCATTGGTCTGGTTTCATGGCAGTGCTTGCAATTCTCATTGAGTTCTCAAAATGGTCATCAGAGACTTCTGATGAAATTTTATTTTTCCTGTGCTTCATCCTTGAAAACAGTTGTTCACAAATATGCATACTGCCAGGAAGAGATGATGTGAATAAGGCTTGACTTTGAAGCTAGGGGTATTTCTCTCTGGTAAGGGAGGACTTATGAAAGTCTGCTGAAGAGACACGATCAAATTTTTTACTGCAACTCTATACACTTCATTTCAAAATTCACACAAAATTTATTTATGTCAACTGGAAGTAGAGCCACAGATAAACAAAAAAAGTGATGATTATTTTGGCAATCGTAAAATCTGTTCTTAAATTCTTTTAACAAAACAGAAAGCACAGCTGGATTTTTTTTTTTTTTACTGTTTACCATATTATGTTTAGCCAGTGTATGAAAATTAATGAACTTGTTTGAATTAGTGCCCTAATCTCAGCTCAGATGAGGTTAATAGCACACCAATGTTTGCTTGACAGAGAGTGATGGGAGTGTGCCTGGGGCCAGGCTGAGCTACTTGGTGGGGTAGAGCTGCTGCCATGATGGTGTGGGACAGGGGCCAGGTTACTGGTCCTTCTTAAGGTCACTTACCAACTCCTCTTGGTTTGTGTGGTGGACAAGTACTTATTTCCCTTATTTCTTTTTCACTTATATGGTGTGGACTTTTTCAAAATAAGAGTGACTTCGTCAGCTGGAATGGATGTTGCTCCATCCCTTGGAGGGATTTGGAAGGTGGCCATAGGCTTCACAGCAGAGCGGGATGTGGAGATTCCTTTAGGAACTGCAGAGCCAGGTGCACTGCTCAGCAAGTGGGAGAACTGGGCATGGGTGCACAGGCAGATGTCTGCGGTTACAGCAGGTGAAACCTCCCAGAGAACAGGCAGGGCAAGTTGGCTCATGGAGGGGATGCTCCATGTCTCCACTATGCCCTAAGGGGACTTTTGGTAGGGACAGCAAAAGGGAAAGAGAGCTTAACTTTTCACTGATGGACTGCAGAAGAAAACATCTGTGAGCTGCAGCTCTGTGTGGGCAAGCTGTGAGGCTCCAGGCTGTTGGCTATCTTACTGCAAGGATTCACAAAAGTTACTCAGAAACTTTCTCACATGGATGGCTTCTGCCTGCTTTATGAATCATAAAGTCCTTCCTGAGATTGGGACCAGACACTGTAAATAACACCAAGTAGTGCAGGGAAATATTGAGATCACTAGGCAAGGAAAATACAAACTTAGCCTGTCTAAATCATACCCCGTCCTGGCTGTCTTCAGAGCCAGGTGATTTTTATTCATTTAGAGATAGAAGAGGGAAAAGAGAGGGAGAGAGCAGCACTAAGATAATTTTGGCATGAATTTGGATCGTCTGTCTCTAGTTTCCAGCAGTGTGTTGTCACAGATGCTACTTTATCACTTCTATTAGACAAAACAAGGGCAGGTCTCCGTTTTCTCATCACTTTACTCTCAGCAACAGTTGCTGTTCTTGAATCCTGCTCCCATTTTTCTCTCACAGTGAAGTATCTTACCTCCTTCTGGCTAATTGGTGCTTGAGCAGCAGGAAATTGTGTGTGGAGACAGCAGAATTCTCTGCCTGCTCAGCTTCTGTAGTCTGCTCACATATGTACTTTCAGTATGAAGCTTAAATGTTATAGGAGTTAGTGTAGATAGAAATTGTTTTAAATATGAGCAGGGACGTGAAAACTCAAGTAGATTCGTGGTTTGACTTAAAGTTGCAAGCCTCATAGACACCATTCTGAGGAACATGCTTAAAAGAAGTCCCTTCACAATGTTACATCTGTGTAAATATTAGCTAGCAGAATTTACAACATTATTTTTGTAAGTGACGCATGCATGCTAGTCTTGTATATATTTGTCAATGCATATCACGTATATTTGTGTGAACCAAACTTCCTTCTCCTCATCAACACAGAGGTGCAGATAAAGAAAATTATTAGCAGTAGATGATATTCTCGAATGTGTCTGTGTTCAGGTGATGCCTGAGAGGCTTTTCAGGTGTCAGTGAATGCATGGGGTGTGTTTTCTTACTCAGAATATGTTTTGAAGCCATATCTCTGGGTGCTGCTCTGTGACTCTATAGGCTCCTTAGTGTGCTGGACCTCAGGTAGATCCTTGCAGAGCCAGAGTGGGGTTTTAAAGTCAGTGCCAACAACCTCCAGCTTTACTGGTGCTCCCTGTCTACATGCTTGTTATATTAAACATTAGACTCAATCATTCAAATTTTACAGTTAATAATTGTTGATATGTTACTGTGGCAAACACACTGCTTTCTTATGAGTAGTTTTCCAAATGAGGTGTTATTTATTCCAGCATAACAGAACTATACCAGGTTTGATCCAAAAGTGATGCCTCCTATTCTATTATGTTGGCCCATGACATTAGAGGTGTATATTGGTGGTATGGCCGTATAGAGGCTGAACCTTGCCATAAACATCCCATTAAATTTTGTTGCCTTTGACAGATGGCAACAAAGGGGCAGGGTGCATATGAAGCAAAATGTCACTGAATTCCTCCATGCAGAAAAAATTGCACCCACTGACATCCATCAACACTTGTTGAATGTTTATGGGAACCAAACAGTGGATGTGAACACAGTGAGGTGGTGGGTGGTGCCTTTCAGCACTGGTGACCGTGGCATGGAAGACAAGCTACTTTCCAGATGGCTGTCCAGATTTATATGAATGCAGCATGCAAGCTCTTGTTCAGCACTGGCAAAAATGCATTTCTAATGGTGGTGACTGTTAAAAAAAGGAGTGTTTTGTAGCTGAGAATGTGCTCCAACACACAGTGTTACTGCCCTCTTTGTATTGTTTGTAGTTTCCAGGGAAGTTGGGAAGCATTACTTTTGGAGCAGCCTACGTTTATTAGTGCTCTGCCAAGAACTCTTCTCTCTCTCAATGTAGTGTCAATAATAGCTTTTTGTCATCTTTTCTGTGTAGTGTGCTCTTAGGATCCTGCAGATATTGAGAAATAACCAGATAGGTGATCAAAGCAGCCAAGCGATCTGTCCTTCTGCACTAAACTATTTCCTCCTGATCCCCAGGCTGGACTCATATGCCAGAGAAACTGGGGAGTCCAGGGCTTCGGTATGGAATCAGATTTCACACCTGATCTGTAACCATCTTAGCTACATCTGCAGTGCACAGAGATCCACCAGGAACATCCTCTAACCCTATGTCACCTTTTCTGCTGTTGATGGGGAAAGAACAATGACAAGGAACAAAATGGATTTGAAAGCTGTGCTTGGGAGAATGGTTCACAGGCAATAAGATGGATGTCATGTAATTACCCCACTGTAAATTCCTCTCTGCTTCACACTGTGGTGTTCTATTCATGTCCTCTCTTATTCATTCCCATTTTCATCTAGGGCATTACTTTCCTCTTCTCCTGCTCTCCCTGCTCCTGAAACCCCAGCTTTTAGTAAATAAAGGGCAAAATCACTTCTCATCCACCCAACTGATGCCTCAGGACTGAAATGAGAGGGCCTCTGTTGACAATGTAGTGCCCAATTTAAAGCAATATCACCTGTCACTTTGATAAAAAGCTTGAAGAAAATATCCGTTCTCAGGCCGGGGGAAAAAAAGTCATCTAAAATAAATGCTAACAATAGGGAAAAAAACCTACACAAACAAATGGCTGGGAATTGTTTTTACAGTTCTATTTACTGGGGCTAGTCCTCAAACATAAATTACTGCTTATTTGTGGCTTGAACAGAATGTCCAGGAGGGAAGCTTGCAGGCCATCAAAGATGCAAACTTCTTGTAGTTTTTTTTTATCATGGCTGTTGAAAGGTGCATTTACAGTACCTTGGGCTCAGTTTCCTTGAGTCTCTGATTTTTCTTTTTGACTGTATCTTATTCTTTCCACTGTATTTATCTTTTGTCCTTGCCCTCCTGAACTTTTCTCACACATTAAGGTCAATAATGTTTGTGAAGACAGGCTGAAAGTATGTAGATTGTGGGATTTCTTCACAACCAGCTTGTCCAGCATTGGGAGGCACACATGGAACCTGCAACTTGCAGGCAGATATTAAATACATTCGTAACTTTCTAACCCTCAGGGTTTGAGTTTTGCTCCAAATCCAGTTTGAATCTGATTTCAGATGAGAGCTTTTACTCAATCTGTAATGCACTGTGATATCCAGCAGGTAGAACTCATTGAGGGAAATTGCTTCCTGTGATGATGTATGATTCACTCAGTCACATCTCTGAGCTATTTAGGGGAAATTATCCATGGGATTGTATCATTAGTTTAAAAGCTGCCTCAATTGTTTTTCTGTCAGGATAATTTTAAGCCACACAAGAATATTAGTTGTAAAAACATATGTGAAAAGGAGTATAACTCCTTCCATATTGCTCAAATCTAGGTTTCAGGTAAAATTTTCCTCTTCATTTGTATCAGCTCCAACTCCTGTTGATAGGAAGTGAGCAGAACTCTGACTTTCTCAGTTGGCCTGTGATCTTGTCCGGATACTGCCACTCTTTGTTGATCATATAAACAGTTTTCACACTTCAGCTGCTGGCCTTGCCTGCCCTTGCTCCATCAAAAAGAATGCAACTTTGAAATTTTCCAACCATAGACCTAACTACAAAATCGACAAAGTAATGAAACTGTATTAAAGGAAAGACCATGTTCATGTTAATCAGTCATAATCTCCAGAGAAAGTTGGAAAGGAAATTTAAACTACACGATGGGACACAGACGTGTAGAGTTACAGAATAACAAATATAATTGTTGGAGTACTAAAGAAGTGAGAGTTGTTAGAAATATCAAGCAAGAAAGCAAATGAAACATTATCTTGGAAAAAAAAATCTGTACATAAAAGAGAAGACTGAATTACTAATATGGTAAATAATAATGTGACCTAAAGACTGAAGGAAAGGCAAAGTTGGCAGACGGTGGGAATTCTTTGGCAAGATGCTTTAGCTTCTCAATAAGGAACGGTCATGTCACTACATTGTTCAACTTGTGTTTAAGGGAAAAGCTGTAGTGAGCTTGAAGCAGAAGAATATTCTGACTGTAAGAGTGCTATGCAGCCATACCTAGGTCCTGATCTGTTCACTGTGACTTCTGCATCTCATAATGCAGCTTCTCCCTTCTGACCTAGCTTATTTACCAAGCCTTTCGAGACTGTGTTTCACCCTTGAAGCCTGGTTGCACGTTAAGGATTCTGCCCTGAGTTGGGAGGCCAGGACTTTCAGATGCTCAAAGAGTAGGCAGGCTGGGATGACAGAATTTGCATGCATGGCTTATCACAGTGGTAATGCAAAAGTATTTTGTAAAAAATGCTGTGAAGGCAAATATTGAAGAGAGCAACCTCTCTTTCATCCATAGCAGAGCAGGATTTATCTTTTCTTGTGATAAGTCAGCAGCATTTGCTTACTCTTCTCTGTGCAAAAGCTCTTGATGAGCCCGGGTATTTCCAGGTAAACAGAAATAATTCCAACATTCCTAGTCCCAAAATTGCTTTTTCATTTGAACTCTAAATTAGATTTTTTCACTATAGTCTGAAGCCATAACAATGATCCAAGTTGATGCGATGTGTATTCACTTAGCAGGAAGATGCAGTGAGAACTGTCACAGAAAGCAGCCATTGCGAGCCAGGAAGCAGAGCTTAAGTTTGCTCAGGCTCACTTGCTTTCCACCACAAGGAAAATAAGGCATTGTCATGCGCTGCTGACAGTGTGAATGCTTCTTGAATGAAGTTTATGGTAAAACAGCAGCGCATATAGAATTGTGTGTGGAATTTGAGGTACTTGTTAAAAGCAAGTACCTCTGATGAAAAGAACACTTTTTATGACTTTTAACTTTTTTTCAGCAAAGAATATGCTGTAGTTGATAGAAATGATGTTTTTTTTCTATCCTGAAAGATCTTTAAACCATCAGACCACAGAAGAATATATTTAAAAAATTGTTCAGGCAATAGTGAAGGTTTTTTCAAAATGGCAGTGATTATTTTCTGAGAGGAGTCTGGGAATTAGCAACTAGCATTCTTCTCTGCCTCCTCCTCAGATGTAAACCCTCAGAAGTTAGGAGAATCATAAAAGTCTGAGTTTTAGACACCCAAAAAGGAAGGTTATTCAATATACCTCTTTACCCTAGACTTCTTTTTCTCTTGCTTCCACTGAGTTAACATCACAATAAACTTAGATGGGACTCAGTTTCCTAAACAAATACACTGTGTGCAAATCCTACCAGGCAGCCCTTTGCCTGCTCAGCATATCTGCATTTGTGCAATTGAATCTTCATGTTCTCTCAGAGCTCTTGGTATAAAATTCTGTTCTTCCAAGTAGGAAACCTATTTAACCAGATGAAATCACAATTCCCCATCCCTATAGCTGGTGGAGCTAATCAGTAAATAGCAAGTTGTTGCAGGGAATGAAGTCTTGTGTGCAGAGGGAGATGACAAATTCTGAATCACAGTGTCCCTTAAATATGTAGTTGGTCAGAGTAAAACCAGCAAAAATTATCATGACCTACCTGAATCTGTGTAACCTGGACATTACCAATTGCATCCGAGTTGAACTCAACTGATTCAGACTTCAGCAGTTTGAGAAAATTTCACAGAATCACAGAGCTGTAGGGGTTAGAAAGGGACCTCTGGAGATCACTTAGTCCAGCCCCCCTGCCAAAGCAGCTCTCTAGCCCAGGTTGCACAGGTAGGTGTCCAGGCGGGTTTTGAACATCTCCAGAGAAGGAGACTCCACCACCTCTCTGTGCAGCTGTGCCAGTGCTCCATCACTGCTCTGTGAAGAAGTTCCCACACACATTTGTGCAGAACTTCCTATGCCTCGTTTTGTGTCCATTTCCCCTCATCCTATCACCACACACTGCTGAGAAGAGTCCGGTCTTGTCCCTTTGCCTCCCCTTCCTTAGATATTTATAGGTGTGGATCAGATCCTCTCTGAGTCTTCTTTTTTTAAAGCTGAACAGACCCAGGTCTCTCAGCCTTTCCCCGTAAGAGAGATGCTCGAGGCCCTTTATCATCTTTGTAGACCTCTGCTGGACTCTTTTTTTTTTTTTTTTTTTAAAACCAGGGAGCCCAGAACTGGGGACAGTGCTCCAGGTGAGGCCTCACCAGGGCAGAGTAGAGGGGGGAGGAGGATCACCTTCCTTGACCTGCTGACCAACACTCTTTTTAATGAACGTTTCAACAGAATAGGAAGGTCTATTGAAAAACCATAAGGCATACTGTAGTGGGGTGCATTTTGAGAAGTAGCTGAATTTTCTGCCCTGGTAAGGGAAGAAAGAAAAGTTTTCATAGTAAACAAGATGTTATCAAATGACTAACAGTCACTCGTTATATTCCTGTACTTCACTCTATTCCTTTCTCTCTGGGTGTTGTGCTTCATCCTGGCCACAGGTTAGGGAGATTAGTGTAAAAAATACAATAGAAAAAATGTGTAGAAAGAACTGCCCACAGTAAAACCATTTTTCAAGCTCCTTATTGGTAGAGTCTTTGGATAATATTGACTGTTCTGTGTATATTGTTTCTGAGCTCACTGAAGAATAGGTGCAGGGAGCCTGATTATTACATATTAATTATACAATATATAATTATAATATATGAAAATTATTTCTTCTATATAGGTAATATACACCTGCAGCTGAAGAAGGCAATCTTCATGTAAGCCATCAGATGTAAAACCCTCCATCTCGCTTTCTGTATACTTTGCATATCTATCTACATTGCTGCATCTGAAAAAGCACAAGGGTAAACAGTAATTATATGTATTCAAGGATAAACAATTCCCAGCATGAACATTACTTCTTATGACAAAATACAGATTTCTGAATCAGCATCAATTGGAGTATGAGCCTGACTAATTGAAACCTGTGTTTTTCTAGTAGTCATCTCTTCCCACTTTGTGAAATCAACGTATGAGTGGTGATCTTTTATTCTCATCTTAAATCTAATTGATCAGTTTTAACTAATTGCATAGATCATACTGTACTTGAGTAATGCTTATTCAATGTTCAGTCATGCTGGCAGTTTGGGATGAGAGAATGGTTTCTAGAAAATGGAGTAGAAAGACATTTCCATAGGAAAAGTAACTCTGAGAAGTGTTTGACAGACTGTGGATAACTTATGTGTTTGGAAGATGCAAGATGTATAGCAACTTCCTTGGCAGAACTCAAGGAAAAACGTGATATTTGAACACCAAATACACAGAGATGCTACAAGTGTTGACTGATAGCAACATTTCAGCATAATCCTTCTCCTGAATGGTGTCATATCCTCTGATATATACTGAGCTGGTGTCTGGTTTTACTCTATACCACAGAAAATATGCAGGCAATAGGAGAAAATATTAGTGTGTGTGCATGCATGTGTGTAAGAAAGAGAGTGAGAGAGGGAATAAAAACTAGTGACCTTTAATGGATGGAGTTGGAAGTAATCAACTTCACATCATAAGATCCACTGAATGTCAGAAGCTCTTCAGATGGTCAATGCTGTTCAGATTTCTACTTTAGCTCAATATTTTGGGCTTCATATGCAAAATTTCAGCAACACATCAACATCAAGTTCCTGTGAATCATCATATAAAACACAATGGAAAATTTCCTAGGCAGTGGTTTGAGGATGTTTGCATCTGAGCAATTAACAAATATCAACTTCAGTATCAATTTCAGCAAAATGGTGGTAGGGTTTTTTTTTTTTTCTTTTTTCTTTTTGCATCATATGCATCAGAATTTTATTCTGCAGTGGGTGCATCTATTAGCATCAGTAAAGACCTCAAATTCTTATATAATAGTACTATGAAGTCTTCATAGATCTATTTTAAACAACCTGCTATTCTGTCATATTAGAGCTGGACTTCTCTATCCAGAAGTTTGCTAAAGGCTCTGTACAGTACCTAGCAGCTTATGGCCAGAACATGTTTCTTCTTAATACTCAGGTCATAAAGTGCCTATTGAGAGGACATTAAAGCCAAAGAAAATCTATCCAAAGCCTCTAACGGGCACTGGATAAGGCACACACTAGAGAATATGCTATGTAAGCATGCTTATAAATCATTAAAATTAAGATAGGATCTATCACTAATAAGTAAAGTTCAAGGACAGCCTTTATCTTGTTAAATTATCCAAATTTTGCTGTCTATTAGCATATCATTTAGAATGTAAAATGACTGTAGGGTGGCTTTTTTTTTTCACCGTTCTTGGTAACAGCATATTATACAGAATAAGAAGCTTTAGCAACTGTTCTAATATGCCATAATAATGCTGGAATTATTCTTTGGGAGAGGTTGTTGCATTAAGCAGCAAGTAATTAATGGTAAATTGCGTTGGAAATTTTTGGAAAAAAGACAAATTACATACACTTTTGTACTTATACTCAGCAAGTCCCATGTAATTAACAATATTAAGATAAATATGAGAGTAATTATTAATGATGAGATTAACTTCACATCTTAGTGAAAACAGATGTATTTCATCTTATGTGTGTGGTAGGAGCTGAGTCTTGATTGTAATTTCTAAAAATATCTGATGTTTTTTCTTCATGGAAAACTTCTTCATATGATAGTATTGATTATATGGCAATCCTTGACATTTGTCCTGACAGATCTCAAGGCACAAGATGAGTTTTGTTGGATGTGTGGAGAGGTGCTTAGTTGAAGGAAACTGCTTGAGAACATGAAAAACTCATTCTAAATAATGGAGGTCAGGCCCCTCCATAAGCATCATGCTCTAGTGACTACGTAGTATATTGGAAGTTACTGCTGAGAAGTGATCTGACCCACTTGGCACTGCATCCAGTCCAGGTTCTTGAATTATCCTTGTGTTCTAATAGTTATTAGGGTGCTACCAGAGAGGAAAAGACATTGCATAACAATAGAAAGTAACTGTTTCAAATAGGAATTGAAGAAGGGTAGTGCATCCAAAGGAAATTTCAAAGGGAAGGGAAGGATTAATAGGACAGCTCCTGTGTTTCAATTTGTCTTGAATATATATAGTGCTTGACCTAGTGCATTTGCTTTGTGCCTCTGGGATCTTCTAGATGTAAGAAGCTATATGCAGATTTTCCTTTTGAATACTTGGTTCCAAACTCTATGTCTGATTTGGTCCCTTTTTATTGAGCATCCATTCCTGTCACCTCAGTGTCCATTCTCTTGCTCTTCTAAGTCCGTTGATAACATGGAACATGTGTTTTTATTCTTGTACCCAGGCAACATCATGGCTAATGGCCTGTGGTCTCAAGAGAAGGTCCGTGTCTCTTGAATCACTAAGATCCATATTGAAACAGGTCCTTCATGTACTGACTTTTAATTTAAAGATAAACAGGACATCTCCTTGATGCCAGTCAAGAACATTTGGCTTGGTAAAACTTCCACCAGGAGGAGTGAATTTTTGCCTACTTCAGTACAATGATTTAGCAGAAGCACTTATAAATCCTACCTCATCTGACCTAGCTGGCTCATACGGAGGAGCAATCACCAGTGCTTCTAGGTTTATTAATCAAGACTCTTGGAAATGCAGATTCTTAACAGCTTTGGGTGCCTTTCACCTTTCCTGGTTTGAATTCAGCTCAGATCAGCAGGGATGGAGGGATGCAAGTGACTTCTGCTAGCTTTGTTTTGTACTGACAAGAACTGGTGACCTCAGTTGAATTTCTATTTCATTAGTCACCTACAGGTTTAATATCAGAGTTATAATTAGTTACCTCAGTGGGCAGGCTTGAGCCAAATATGTGGCAACACAGACACCAGAGCAAGTGCCTTCAGGTCATACTGGAGGGAAACTAGTCTGTGATTGACTGGACGTTTTGGGTTTCATAGTGTGCTCCATACTTGCTCTCATTTTCCATTGCTTGCTCTCTTACGTGCTCCCTTTCTGAGGGAAAGGGGAATTAAATGATATCATTTTTTCTGTCAATCAAATAGACTAGTGACTCTCATGAGAACTCAACTGTACTCAAAGTCATTTAGCTTATTTTCAAGCCATAAAAATAATAGAAAATTGTTTTACTCCTGAAATAAATTTCCCTTTGATTTTTTTGGTTTGTTTTTTATTTGGCAAATATAAAGACACTTTGGTTTCTTTTTCAAGGGAAAATAATTATCTCCAAAAGGTACAGACTGAATGTTTCTCAATGGATTTTTAAAGCTTTATTATGGAGGTCTGTATTTTCTGATATGTCTGTGGGATGCCTGACAACAAAAGAATGCTGCTCGTGCTTAGGGGTCTGGAAGGTGGCTCCTGAAGGAACCATGGCAATATTACATCATCAGTTAATGTAATTTTGTGCATTTTCACATGTGCGCAATGTAATTCTGCTAAGCTACAAAACTTTATTAGGATTTAAAAAGACTTAAGGGAAGGCAGATGTGGAAGTAGGGAACTATTTGAGGAAACTGCAGATCATGGAAGATAAGAGGCAGAAAAATTAGAGAAGTGAGAACCTTTGGGATATTTTATTATAATTATTCTCCTACAGAACAGAATTAAGTTGTTCAAACCTACAACTTGAGGTTTACAAGAAGGGAAGCATGTTTCTTGAGGTTGTTGAATGTAGTTTTTCACCTGCTTGATGTGGTAATGAGATGATTTTTCAGGTATCTCTGGTGGTTACCTCTTCTATTTCCTTATTGTCCAAGGTGGTGCTTTGTTTTCTGGTAGATCATGGGATTTGTCTGGAAATTTGTAGCTCCTGTTGTGCCTGACAACACAAAGAAAGCATTTGGGCACCTACATGCAAAAACCTTGAGTGCCTCTTCTTGGAAACCAAAAATGTTTAGACATTAAAGTCCTCAGGAAATACAGCATTATTAATGTAAGATCTCCACTGTATGCTCAACTCTTTAGTGCTAACATCTCTGGCTTGATGTCCTCATGGGCAATAATGACTGAGAAGACTCTGAGAAGGATGTTTTTTTTTTATTGTGTCCACAAAAGTGCTGCTTTAGCAACTGTAACTTTTGCTTTTAAAGAGGATGTCATCAATGTAAAGGGCAGCTCTATATTTCTCTGTGACTACAGCAGAACCATTACTGTCCAGAAAAATGACAGAGGAATGGATTTACTGCTTTAAGGGCTCCTCAATAAGTCATTGGTTTCAGTGGAAAAGTGTTTGCCTAATTTATTGAGGAAGCAATCAGTCACTAGAAAATACATCTCATACGTGAAAGTAGGCATTTGGGTCTCTGCCCAGCTCAACCATCTGACCCAACAGTGGCAGGTCTCCATAAGGATAGACAGCTCTGATAGTCCTGGACATAAAGGTTGTGTTTTTTCTTTTTCAATTAATTTCTTTATTTTATTTTTATTACTGGCTTCAGAAGCAGCTAGAAAGCACCAATGTGGAAAAGATGCAAGGGCAGCCTTGAGAAATATCTGAGAGCTTGCACAGGCAAAGGGGTTGAGCAGCATGTCTGCCATGAAGTGGGCTTCTATTGCAGGGAATGAGATCCAGGCTGGGCTTGAAAAAAGAGAAAAGAGTCCAGCAGGAAGGCCCCTGTAGGGTGATATCCCAAATGAATATACCAAACGGTATCATTAGTTAGGATAGATGGTATATTTTCAGACAGATTATCTAGATGGTAAAGAGACACCCAATAATACAGGAAGTGTTCGCCTGTGTCCAAAGATCAAGGTTCACCAATAGAACTCCACATGGAAGTGATCCCTAACAAGAGATCCTTCCCCAGTGGTCGTCAGCCCTTAAATGGGGTCTGGCAGAGCTGGAGCCAGACTCAACCCCTTCTGGTCACACAGGTGAATTGCCTTCACCTGTGCTCCTGCGGCTGACTCAGTGCTCACCTCAGGTTCAGGCTGTGATTCAACAGTTCCCATACAGCTCCATATGGCTTTTGAATAATGGGAAAAACAAAGAGTGGAATGATATTTATTATTTACTTGTTTCACTTCACTGATTTCACTACTTTTAGAAGTCATCTCTGAAATATTGTTGACTAACATCCACTTTCCTTGAATTTTGAATCCTCATAGCCACTCTGAAAAGTTCAAGTGGGAACTGTGAGCAAAAAGCTAGGAGTAATTTTCTTTATTATTTTTAAAAAACTAGCAAGAAACCCTTTCAAATCATTTTTCTTTAACCTTTCCCTTTTTAAACTCATGTCATGGTTTTGATAGGCATAGTTTCTTGCTGCTGAAATCACTGCATTAAAAATACCGTGTATGTCAGTAGGTAAAAAGGTTTCACTTGTAATGGTCAGGTTCGTTCTATGGGGTGTTGTCATACTATTGATTTCTTTTGAAGTTTGCATCTTCACTATTGACTTTCCTGGCAGTGGAGATATTTCCTGTGTTTTGGTATCACTCCTACTGGGATCTGGAGCTGAAGCACAAGCATTTGCCCTTTTAGTTCTTATTGTAAGTGCCGGTCAAGCAATCCCTATAGAAGCTGGAGAATAGGTGTTTTTTAAGTAAAAACTCAATTTTCAATTAAATGCTACATTCATGTCATTCAACTTTGGAAAATGTAATGTTTAGCTCAGAACACTTGAATTTCATAGTCACAAACAGTTAAATCAAGAATCTGTTCTGCCTGGCTGGAAGAGCCCCAAGCTGTCATTCTCTTCTCCAGGGTGCAGCTCCAGCATTTGATGCATCTCCAGTAATGTTCCTCATGAGCAACAGATATCTTCTTCCTTTCGAGAGAAACACTAATGGTGCATCATAGAAAATGCATTACTCTCAAGATGCTTCATTTGCAAAGGTATTCAGGGTATTTCATCTACAAGTCCCATGAGATACCACAAAAGAGCTCAGTATCCTTCCCACTACCTCCTGTAACGGTTCCACTGTGTACACTAATCCTTCCAAGTAGGTGTCTTCAGTCCTGGGATTTTCATTCTCATTCTATTGATCTGAAACTTATTTTTTAAGCTTCCTTGACATACTGTAAGCCTTATCTACTCATTCAGGCTTTTGCTGGAGGCCAGTAGTTTGAGAAGGTTGAATTTCATTTTGTTGGTGTGAAGGAATTTAGTCAAGCTGGTTCTTAGTCAATTTTGTGTTTTGTTAATTGATGTTTTATCATTTTTGTACATGCTTCCAGAGGGGATCTGCATTGGATCCATTTTTTATGGCATGAAAAATAAAGTAACATAAAGAATGCCTGAGGGTGTGTTCATCCCTTTCTCCAGAGAAGTTTTCTATAAAAAGTGTTATGGATCCTTCAGAGGTTGCTAATTGTTCCAAAGGCCTCAGGAGGAACCTCACCTCATCAGATTTATCAGGTATTAGTTTGCCTCAGGGTACACACTCTGCTTCTTTTGCCTTGCTTACAGTATTTGATATTTCCCAGCACCAACTCTGGGTGTGCAGAAGCATCACTGAGGGAGAGCCTTGAGAACACTTAAAAATTGCAAGTTGTCATTTCATGGCTTCTGATGGTGGACACTGATTTATGGGACTTCTTTGGAGGAATCTGTGGTTGCTTTCTTTAAATAATAATAATAAAGAAATAGTGAGTAGTAAGAGAGCACGGGATTGGTCGCAGAGCTTATGCTTTTTCTATTTGAAATTTCTCCTGCATAGTAGCAATAGTTTTACAAACTTATGAGTTTGCTGTAAGTTAATCAGCAGGAATGTCATCTGAATCTATTAACCGAGTCTCCATAAACATGCATTGAAAAATTAAACAACTGATGATACTAGAAGCAAATATCTTCTAAACACAGTTCCTATCTTCCTAAATGATGCTCAATTAATATCACACATGTAAAGTGTTGAGGTGTTGATATACCTCTCAAATATTTTGAGGCCAAAGAGACCACTGCAACCGATAATTTATTTCAGAGTTTTATTATCTTTCAGTAAGCTCACTGCAATCCTTTCAAAAATTTTTAAGACAATCACTGCTTATTATTTGTTTTTACTGCTGTCGTACCATTTATAATGTGAGGTGAGTAGGAACCTTAATATAGACCTTTTCCTTGAAAGATTACAAAGAAAGTACAGGACCTGTCAATAAAGGTGCAGTTTAAGCTGATATCGAACTGCTCTTCTTAACTAGTCACATGGCAAAGGATTTTTATACCATTTTTGCATATTACATCAGCTTTTTCTTCTGTGTGTTTTCTCTGGTTTCAACTCTTTTTTTTTTTTTTTTTCCTATTCTGCTTTCCGGAATATATTTGTCAAGTCAAATCTTGCACTGGGTATGGAAATCTTTTGCTGAATCCCTGAAGAGTTGATTGGAGTGGCAATACATTTGTTTGAATAAACACTGTGTGTAGAGTAAGCTTTCAGTAGTAATTTTCCTTTTGTGATTCCACTTCCTATGGCCAACACAGCCTCATATTTTGCACACTGAAAAATTCTGGGACTTTACAAAAACATTCTTCATTTGAATGTACCCATTTTGAATGCTCGTCATTTTTTATCTATTTCTCATTTTCCCCTAACTTAGTTCTCTCTTATGATTTCAATTCCCAAGTCCCTTGCTTTCCCACTTCAGTTGATTACTGCTGGGATTAAAGTTATAATTTAGTCAGTCTGTTCTCTGCTACTTGAAAAAATCCTCTCTTCCTGGACAGTAAATTGTTTCTGAGCCTGTCTTTTAGGATTTTTTTTTTTTTTAACCTTTCTATGTATTGTTATGGAATCTTCTGCTGCTGGAGTATCCTCTCATCATTCAAAGGAAATACTTTCCTTCCTCTGACTTCCCTGACTTATGCCTTACACTTCTGAGCTGCTGTGACACAATAGAGTGGAATGCCTATTGTTATGGGTTACAAAAAGGTGATCAACCCTAGGATCTCTTCAACAGCTATTTAGTCAAGTGATACCTTTTCCACATTTCCTGTGATGTTAGCTATCACTTGAAAGTCTGAATTCTCATTTGAAACCTCAGCCCCTGCAGAATTAGAGCGATAGTAAACTGATTGTTGCTATGTTTTAAAAAGAAATGTAAATACGAGCCAACGTTGGGCTGAAAACATTGCAAGAGTTGGAACAAGTGCTAAGGGCCATGTGTACAACAGATCTGGGCCACCTGCAAGATTGCTGCAGTTATGAGTAGACTGAGCCTTAAATCACATAATTAAAAAGGATTGAAAAGACTGTACTCTGTTATTATCCATATTCCAATACGGCAGTTTTGATAACTAATAAATGCAATTTTTCATTTACAACGGTTTTGGGTTTTTTTTTAATTATTTTTAATAGGCATTACTTAAGTCCTGAAAGAATGGTTTAGAGCTGAAAACATGAAAATCACTATTTAGATCCTGTTCAGGAAGACTCATATTGACAAAGTTGACTTTCAAAAATACCATTATCTGTACCATTGACAACTTTTGAGAATAATCTTGTGCACTTACAGATCATATTAAAATGCTCAAAGCCATAAGGTTTTCATTGCTGCTATCAGCTACCAATCACCAGAACATCAGAGAACATTATAAAAACTTCCTTAAATATTCCTCTATAATGTATAGAGAGGGATTATTATGAGTAGACTGGCATCCTGAGAGTTTCCTGCTGGTACTACCAAAATATCCTTTATAGTGCACAATAATAATATTGCATTCAACGTGAGAATTCTGTGTTAAGCTTTATGTTCACAGTCAAAGAGAAACTCATCTGAGAACTACCTGGAAATGCTTGTTGACGTTTGCATGAGCATGACTTTAAAACAAACTTGATTAAATTCAGGATCTTTGATATTTATACCTTGTGCGTTAAAACGGTCAGATGCTATGAGACAAACAGTTATGATCTAAATTGACAGGGAAAAAGCATTTACATGGAAAAATGTAAAAATAAATAATTGGAATTTGCTCAAGAGAATGTTAGTAAGTGCCAAAATGTCAGGATCCCATACTTTGAGGCACTAAATCTATTACTTAAAAAATCCCTTAATCCTTCTTAGGATGAAAAGAAAGTCAAATCTGTGTATGTGTATACATACATATGTGTAATAAATGAAAGCATTAGAGGGAAATGAATATGTAAATATAATAAGGGAAGCAAAAAGACATTTAGAAATTTGTAGTCAGCCAGTGTAAAGATACCAGCAGTACTTTTTTAAGTACATGGAAAACATGAGAATCATAGCAATAATAATGTTGCATTACTGAGGCTTCTCAATAATATTAACAAAAAAGTTCCGTGCTTCTGTTCCATGCTTCAATAAATGTTAACATCAGATAATGACCACTATTACTGTATCTAATTGTATGTTTTTTATAAATTATAAATATATGTATTTCAAGTCCAACAAAAATCTAAGACACTGATAAAAAGTAGTGATATAAAGTCATTAATATTGATTATTCTAGTAAAGCAGTATCCCAGAGAACTTGAATAATGTCACCACAATACAAATATTTGAAGAAGAGTATGATTTAGATAACTACAAATTTGTTAGCCCTTGATTGGCTCTGGGCAAAATAAAGGCGTGTGTGTAACATGACCAGTGACAAACAAGTTAATAGAATAGTTAAGAGAATTAATAAACGTAATCTATGGAAAATTTTTTGGAAAAAAAAAGGTCTTGTTTAACGAGTTGATACTATTTTTCAAAATGAAATTACATGTCTGTTCTATAAATGTTATATTGTTGATATAATAGACTTCTCCCAGACACTTTGAACAATGCTGACATGAATATTGATTTGTAAGGTAGAGTGATACAAAATCAATGGGACATACGCTGAATGCATTGAAAACTTGCTAAACAGTGGATCTCCAAGTCTAATTACAAAAAGAGAATTTTTGTCAACTGTCTGCTGTTTCCCTCAAGAATTTGTTCTCAGCCCTGCATTGTTTAACAAACATATCAATAACTTGGAAATAAAAATTAGAATGTAATTATGGGCTACGTCTGTAAATAACACAAGCTTGGGGAAGCATGGAAAGGAACAGATTGCTGAGTGATCCAGCAGTTTGAAGACACTGAGCAAACACTGTGTTGCAGCTGATACAAATAGAGGATTCTGTGTCTGGAAAACAGAAATATTGCATATACACAGTGAATGGAAAATTCTTTTGAAAGCAGTGGTAGAAAAGAGGTCATAGGTAGTGTTCATTCTCTCTGAGCGTGGTTCAACAAGTTAGTGTAATCTTTGAATGTTTAAATACAAGAAAACTGAGTAGAAGCAGTAAGGTTAAATTAACTCTGTATTTGGTGCTGGTGAGCCTGCCGCTGAAATACTACTTGGTTCTGGTGTCTACACTTCAGATGGATATTGATGAACTGGAAGGGACTCAGAGAAGAGCCACATGAATGCTTGAAGGCTTGGGAAACGTGCTTTGTTTTCCAAAGAATGTCAAGCAAGTACAGTTATCAAAGAAAAATTAGAAAGTGTCCTGATTGCAGTCTAAGTATATTTTCAGGAGGAAGGGTGCAGGCAGAAGGAATAAGTTTGATAAGGCTCTGCAGGGTAACAAAAAAAAGTGAAACAATGACTGTGAGTTCAACCAGGATAAATTTCAACTAAAAATGAAATGCAAAATTGAATACTGAGCAAATTAACCACTGGAGCAACCTTACTAGGGTTGCAATAGATTTTCTATCAGTGGAATTTTTAAATTCAGCATTGAATTTATCTTTCTTAAAAAAGGAAAGAACAACGAAAAAAAGAAAAAGAAAAAAAGCACTCTTAGTTCATGGATTTAGGGTTCAAAATGAGTAGCGTGAAGACCTGTGCCTTGTGTTATGAATGTCACACTAGACAATCACTGGAGCCATTTCTGCCCTTAAAAATCTATGAATCTTTTTCTCCATACTGACTTCAGGGGATGAAATTGAGCCAAGAGAAATAGAAGCAGAATATCAAGTAAAACCCTCTAGCAGTGACTTCCATTAATTTCTGGAATGGTCTCCCAAGAGGAGAGCTGGAGGGAATAATGGGAGGACATTACTGGGTTATTTATATGGAGAGTGGTAAATATAATGGAAATAGTATCTCAACATAGAGACAGCGACCACAGGAATAAGCTAAGGCATCTTTTCTTACCCTGTTTTTAACAGTGCTGAGTATTTAGCTTGAACCACAGCTGGAAATGAAACATGGTGTCTTCACAATTTGCTTTATTTCCCAAAGTGGTCAGTTCCAAATGTGTGTCCTGCTATGAGAAAGAAAACCTGCCCTTTGAGACCCTAGTGGTCACGTCTGTTCTTGTCAATATTTTGTAGCTTAACCTGATTAACCGAAAGGAAGAAGTCACTGAATGCCTTCCTAGCAAAAGCATGAGCAGCATGGTAGAGATATGAGGACACTGACCCTGTGTTCACTGGGGGTTTGTTTGAAACATAGCAGAATTGTGTTCTTTCCCTTCCCATATCCTCCCAGTAATTCAGCACCACCCACCCCATCCCAGCCTGTTCTTTTTACCATTTTTATTTTTTTCCATTTGCTGCCATCTCTTCCTTTCTGAAGAAGGGCTGCATTATAAGGGGCTTTCAAAGCAATGCGTCTGGTTTAGCTTAGTACAGCAATGTCTGAAGGGTGTTGGTGTCAGTTTATACTTCAGTGAGTAAACATTATGGAGGAAGACAGGCTATTTGAGTTAAAAGTAAATATTTACAGAGAAAGAAATGGGTATACATTTTTGTTGTTGTTGTTGCAACCAGTTTTCTGCAGTGATCTTGAAGAATGTGAAAGAAAGAAAAGCCAAAAATAACTTTAAGATAGATCCCAATATTTTTGTCACACAAATACCTGCAGTATCAAAGAACTGGTGTGAATGGATTTCTTCCAGTTTGTATGTTTCTGTGAAACATATTTCCATTTCTAACTTTACACTGCACTTTCTTCTACTTCAGGAGGCCTCTGGTGGCTGTATATTTCATATGCAGTATAAACCCATCAGTATAATGCTTTCTGTCATGTTTAGAAACTCACTGCTTTCAAATTCATGACATGCAAGTATCTGTCATTCAACTTGTTCAGAAATTCAAATTCACTAATAGAACTCCTGCCTGTTTCTGTTTATTAAGGAGCAGAAGGGTGATCCTGAATACAGAAGTAAATGACAGCGATGATGTGGTTGTGACTTACAAAGTAGTAAGAATTGTGGTGTAGCAGCAGGATAAAACTTCAAAATTAATAAAAACTCCCCAAGCCGTGAATGTTAAATGCAGTCTCTTGCAGTGAAAAGAAAATGAATTTACCTTAAAAATAAACAAACAAAATCATATATCTTTTCCCTAACTAAATTTATTACCAGGAAGCATGAAAACACGTTGAGGTTTTTATGATCCTCACAAAACAAATCTCAGATTTCTGTCTGCTTGTTTTTCTCCTGGAGAAGAAGAGGAAAGAAATAATGTTAGTCCTTGTTTTAGGCCACTCTTCTCTGAAAAAAGGGAATCAGTGCTATTATAATGCATGTTCAGGTTGCAACATCTCTCTGAATTTCAAGGATTCTGAGTATTGGTGGCTCCCTCCAAAAGCAATGGAGCACCTCCTAAGAAGGGACTCAGGGTTGTACCCAGAACTGAGATTTCCTGAATAAAGGATATTAAGGGAATGCTGAGCAGTATTTGTTATAAGTCATTTATACTGATATTCTTCAAGTCAGGTCTCTTGGGTTTGCTGAGCTCTGCTGGCTTGTGCTCCAGGGAAGCAGAAGTGGTTTTAGTTCTGTGGCTAACTGGCTGAGGCTACAGCAGTAACTTGCTGTTGATGAGATTTAATTGAAAATGCAGGGCTTGCAGCATTAGCACCATGTCCTGAGCACAGGCAGAGTGCTCTCCACAGCTGACTGCATCATGAGCTAGCGCCAGCTCTCTCCTGCAGTTCCAAGCCAAAAATCGTGGTCTTTACGTACAAGAAAACCCAACTAACACTGAGTAATATTTCAAAAGGAGGGGAAAAATATGCTTTCAGTCTATGTGTGTGTGTGGATGTTTTTCTCCCTTTCAGAGCTTATCTTGGTCAATTTTATGAGGTGGGTGGGTAGGTCATCTTGTTCACATAACCCAGCATCAGAATTGGATTTGTCTCACTGTATTCAGTGCCCATCAGACAGAGGTGACACTTAGGTGTGGTCATGAATATTTTTCCACCCCTTTCCTGGAGAAATGTGAGGATTCAGATACCAAGAAATTTGCAGCATTCAGTTTAGCATTTAGCTAGTTTCAGGCTCACCATCAAGGAACTGTGTTCTCTGTGGATGTACCAGTTTTGCTCCATCGTAACTCAAGTTTCTGCCCTGTGCAGTTCAAGTGTATGTGATTTACCTCATCTCAGAGAGTGAAGAGCTTTAGGGAGCACAGTGTTACAATATGGAGTGCAGCAGTGCCAAAATATTTTAAGTCTGAACTTTAGCCAATTACTTTTCAAGGACAGGGTATTCTTCCCTTACTCCCAGTGTCTCTGCAGCAGGCACATCTGACTCATCAAAATCTTTCCAAAGCCAAATTGATTTCTTTTCTTCTGCTCTCTCTCTCTTTTTTTTTTTTTTTTCCTCTCACTTTGGACACTGGAGTCAAACAAACAAAATTGATTTTCCTACCCAGAAGGCAGCTTATGAGGACTATGTGGCAGCCCCATGGTTTTGAAGGTGACTCTCCCTTGAGGTGGCTTTTCCATGTAAAGGAGAAGTTCAGCTTTGCTGGGCTTCCCCAGAGTACCAGTGATGGTCAGAGCAGGGTTGGGAAGGATTCATTTTGATCACCCACTTCAGGTATCTTGCTGCTAAGCATTTTGTGTAATGCAAATCCATCCTGAGTCTTATTCCCCGTGTCCTGTCAGCTCCAGTGATGTTCTGGGGGTAGGTATAAATATAGTCCTTCCCATATTTTCTGGAGCAATGCAGTGAAAAGCTGACAGATTCTGGTAACTGTACTTTGCCACCCTTCCTGCCTGCAAAGGAAATTGTGGGATTGATTGTATTTAGGTTCCCCAGGGCTGTGTACCCTTTTCTCTGTACTTTTTTGCAGGACATCTCACCAGCCTCCTCAGAAATAGACATCCATTTCTGAAGATGAATGGTGATTTCCCAAGTAGAGATAGCTATGTCTCTTTGATAAAGGTTGGAATTCTTGGAAGATATTTTGTGGTTCGGTCCAGGTCTTGAGAATCTTTAGAGGCAGGTTTCCACCACAAAGCTCAGAAGAAGAGCTGGCATCTAAAGCTTGTGTGTAAGAACTACATTTCTGTATGGGCTCAGTTCCAAGGATGTGAGATGCTTTCAAAGCGTAGATTGCATTTAGATTCAAATTAAAAATACCCCAAAATGGTTTACTAAATATTGTCCCTTCTGCTTAGTCTCTGTGTGCTATATATGGTAGAAAAGACTTTTTACTTAATTGAATATAATTCTATCTTTAGATCAGGAAACCTTCTTCTTCTTCTTCTTATCATTATTAATATTATTATTATTATTATTATTATACCACTGATAACAGACCTGTTTCAAGATTTAAAATGATACCATTCTCTGTTTTTGAATGATACCATTCTCTGGGCAGTAAGAAGGCGCTCACAGTATGAATGCTTCAGATACTGAGGCATAAGAAGGATCATGGAAGTTATGATGGGAAGATAGGATGCTAATGAAGGAAGGAGTTGTGGAGATGGAATTTTATTGCTAATAAAGCATATTTCTTTCATTAAAAAAACATGAAGAGCACTGGGAGACAGAGGAATCTACTGTCCATCTGTTTTCAGGCTACAAACTGATGGAGATTTTCATCCTTGAGCTGTAAATCTGAAATCATCAACTAGAACACACACAAAAGAATTGCTTAAAAAGAAAATGATAATCCTATTTGCCAAGTAATTAAGAGAGAGCAGTATCATTCTGTACTTTATGTTTTCATTGAAATTCTTTATCTGAGTAGTATGGACAGAAAATATATTTCAGTTATACAGATATGCATGTCTTTCATATTAGGTGGAAACGTTTTAATAGATGTTTCAGTTATCCATTTATTGATCTTAATGTATTTTTAATACGCAGACACCAGTCTCTGCTAACTGAGATATATCTCCTTTTCCTTAGCTGAGTTCTACAAATTAGAAATAATTCTTTCTCCTTCACAATAAGGAATATATGGTGGGCTTCTGTCCTGTGGGCTGTATCTTCTATGAGCTGCCTTTTAATTTATGAGATTAATCTGTGCTCCTGAAAGGAGAACCGAATGCTAGTAGCACAGCTTGGATACAGAGTGCAGAAGGAACAAAACTGTGGAGTTTCTTGCAAGAGATTCAAATGTAAGAAAGAACCAGGAGCTGGCTTTGGACTTTTTTGCTCTTTTGTGCACTATTTGAGTCCTGATTTTGGCAGAGAGAAGATCAAAAGAGAGAATAGGCTTCTTTTTTTTTTTCCTTTTTTTTCCTCAATAGAATATTTTTTCCTACCTCTATTGCGATAATTGTAAACCCAAGCCCCAGGAAGAAAAGATTTTCTAGAGATTTTTAAAAGGAAAAAAAGAAGAGTTAGTGAATGCTTGAGAATCTGAGCTGGATCTCTATGGAAGCGCTATAATGTGTCATTAAGAGCACCCCCACAGGTGCTGAATTTTGTAACATATAACTGTATATTCTTGATAGGAGAAAAGTGGCAAATGATAAACAGATCAGTCACTGTACGGATAAAAGAGAGATTTTGGACCCCCTCTAAAACTTTCCTCAAAACCAACCCTATTTCCTCATGCACAGTGCTGAAATTATTTATGGAGTGGTCAGCATTGGTTGGGAACAGATAGAAACAGTTCTGAAGACGCTTATTCAGGGAAGGTGGCACTCTGTATTTGGGGTATTTTGAAAAACGTAACTTTTTTGGTATTTGTGACTACAAATACTTAATTTAGATGACTAAATGTGGGAGGACATGCTTCTCATCCACGCAGACTGCTTTCTCTACACCTTCTCCTTCAGGAATTTCTATTCTCTGAGGAGAGGATTAAAAATGAGAGAGGATATAGGTGGGCTTTACAAAAACTAAATTGTCCATTACTTTACAGTGTGGGTCTTTTGGTCACTTAAGCAGTGGATAAGAGGGAACTTTTAACAAGTGACGATCTGTCTTACTCCAGTGACTACATTTACATTTTGTCTTATTCCTTTTGTTGGTCAATGATAACCATAATTCCTCTTTTGTAAAGTGTTTTCAGATAACAAGCTCTGTGAAGGGGCTGTGGGCTGTTTGTATTTATTTCCTATGCTAAGATTCTCAAAGGAAATACTTTTTCTCCTGTTGAAATTGGGAGCAGATGTTGTAATATCTTTGTGAAGACTGTCTTTGATACTAGGGGTAAGGACATATTTCCAACAGTCCCAATGTGGGACGCTAGCAGTGAGAAAGAAAATGTGATGAGATTTTGATGCACAAAGACAAAACACAACAACAAATTCACCCAAAGATGTTATTAACTTATTCACTCTGGAGACAGGAATCAGAAGAAAGAGTTACAGTTACAGTAAAGAAAATGGTGCAAGACAGATGGCTGCGTGTGTTCTACTGTCACCTTGGCAGGCAGTGAACGATGAGTGGAGCTGAGTAGGACATGAAGGAATTGAAATGAAGGAAAATGAAGGAGAAAAAAATATTGGAAATGTTAGAAAAGCTGAGTATGAAGTCAGAGGGTGGTAAAAGACATGAAAGGTCCTTTGGTTCAGCACAGGAACCGAAACTGTAGTAACTGTGACAGATTTTTTAGTGTAGTCAGTTTCCTTAAGTTAATGGAGATACTGTTTCTTGGTAATGCTTTTTGCGGCCTTTACTTCACCTTCCAAAACAGTGAGAACAAAAAACTGGTGGAGAAACTTTGTAATAGAGGAAAGAGTCATCCCTTTTCCAATATCCTTCAACTATTTGGTTCCAGACTAGAGGTTGCTGACAAGTATTTCTGGTCTCCAGTCAAGTATCTTTAAACAGGGAGTAATTCATCAGGAGAGCAGAATGACAGCAACCAGTTCTATCCTTTGTGAGTCCACTGGAAAGCTATCAATGGAAACAGTGGGCCTGTGGTTAGGAGTAATACGAAAATAGGCAGGTCATCCCAAGAGTACTCTGGGAAAACGGGAAGGGACATCCCTTTGCAACCCAGGCTACTTCCACTCAGGATGCTGAGGGAAATAACATTTTTTCTGTCCCTACCAATTCAGTGCTGTTATGTTGGACATACCTGTCATCTATCCTAGCAGTAGTATATTGCATCCACCCTTCTTTTTTTTTTTTCCCCTAAACCTGTCATCTCCTAGTATGTATCAGTTTCAAGTCTTATGCTGATTATTATTGTACTGCAGAGTTAGTTTACTCTTTCCCCTACTTCTGTTTTATGGAGCATTGACATGCTTTGCCACCTCAGTGCAGGTCTGGCTCGTGAGGCAGAGTTAATGTTCTCATTTATACTTACATGAAGCTGGGGATACATTCATCTTCAAAGAAATATGCCAGCAGAGTGTAAAAAATAGTAGTTTTCCTAGATGACACATAAATGATCTTTTATTGTTCTGTGAACTGGGGACTCTGGATGCAGAATGCAAGAGTGTGTTCTCACAGATGGAAAACAAAGCAAGCTCCAGAGCACTTGCTCTCATATCCTAGCAGGGAGAAATAGGACCTAGTGCCCCATGTATAATTAGTTGACCCACAAGTGCAAGGCAAAAGATAGGCGTACCAATACAAGCATCTATAAAATAGACTGTTTTATTAGTGAACCATCATAGTAGCAGTCATAAAGATGCTTACAGAGGGGAAAAAGCAAGTGTTGCTTGGTAATTCACTAAATTAACTGAGAAAATTGCTGTCTATTTCTAACTCTTACAGTTTGTGTGTGGCTGCGGCAAATTTGCTTCCTTTCTTTTAAGCTGTGTTTTCCCTCCAGGACTACCTCAACAAGTTCCTTTGTAAGCTGCAGGTTCACTAAAGGCAACACACACACAAAACATGTAATTCCATTGATAGACTCAGTATTACAATATGATATGTGTAATAATGCAATTGAAAGAATAATCACGCTTTTATATTAATCCTCTTGTAAGAAAAATCTGTAATCTCTCAGAACAGAATATATAGGCTATTAACTTCTTTCTACACCACTCTTTTCACAGAAGGCCATGGAGTATTAACAAATAGATGTATTTCTCATGGCTTTGTGATGGCTTTTCCCAAATTTATTTTTAAAGATGTGTCCACATGATCAGAGGTGATAGTTTTAAAGCTATAAAACTTTCTGACCTATAAAAATGACATGTTTATAATTGAATATTTCTTGGGCACTTTGCTCCTTTATTATCTAGGTATTATAAAGAGGACATGATGTAATGTCTGTATTTGGTGATGGAAGCATTAGTGTGTGTGTATGCTAAGCATACTTGTACATTTCTGAAGGGTGACAACACTGTGCTGCTATCTCTCCAACAATTAGCTAAAGAGTGGACCCTTGAAAATGCAGCAGTGATTCACACTGAGAAGACAGCAGGAGCAGAGAGATTCCAGGACTTAGCTAATTATAAGTAAATAAATAAACATTACAGGCAGGAAAAAGGAAGAGGTGAAAAGAGCTCAGAAGTGCAGAAACAGCAGCCAGTGATCCTGCTATTGTGGCATGTGTTAAAAACACATTCATACTTGGGGACACAAGTACATTCTGTCCCTGGGTTGTTTTTCAGTTTTATCAGTTTTCCAGTTCAGTTTTCCATCTGGCCTCCCAAATTCTCATGCTGGCACCATGTAAGGTGCACAGCAGGGGTAAAAGTGAGGACCAGAAATGGAGGAAGAATATCAGAAGATGCTTAAACTCTACTGACAATAACTATTGCTAGATGAGAGACTGAAATGGCTTCTTTTGGTACAGATGGTACCTGCTAGAATGGTTCCACATTTCTGAGCCACATAAATGACTGTCTTTACCCAGGAAATGATGACATTTTTAATGAGATCTTCAGAGCAAAAAGGAATAATTCTGGACTTGCTTTGTGTTTTAAAAATACTAGCAATATAATCCTCTGTACCTTGAGTATCAGTCATTCACTATAAGTTCATCTTAACATGATTGCTACTTCTGCCAGCACCTACCTACCCTTGGCAGAGTGCTAGAGACTGAATTGCCTACTTCCAGTTTTTTTTTTTTCTAGAAAAAAAAAACAGGCTCTTTGTACTGAATGGGAAATGGGCATCTGTATGTTCCTTTCCCAGACAATGTATGTCAAACTGTCAACCTAAAAGTCATCTCCCTAAATCCATGTCTCTTCAGCTACTGATATTTAAGAGAATGTCACCTTCTAGAACTGGTGCTGTGTCAACTTTTTCCTTTCTATTGGGAAGAGGTTGTATTCTAATTTGACAATCTCTGTAATTTTCTTAGCTGTCAACACAAATGATCTCTTTCAAATGTAATGATCGATGTGAACCTCCTTCTACTTGCATTGAAGAAAGTAAGTTCTGAATTCAGGAGTGCTGACTAGAATGGCTGAACAAGAAATCACAAGCACTCAAAAACAAAAAGCAAAAGTAAAAAGCAAAGGAAAAGCTCGTGTCACTATACAGATATAGTAATCCATGGCACATGTGGTTTCTTCTAATTACTAATATAGAAGCTTGCCTATGGATGGACAGCAGATAATAATTACTTATTGTGAATGTGTTAGCAATTTGGAAACTAATTATACTCCTCCCTAAATGTAAATAATTAACAACAAGTATCTTCTCAGCCTTTTATTCATCTGTTTATCATTTTGCAAACAAGTGGCTTATCTGGGCATAGGCACATCTGAGCAAGAACAACAGACAATAATTACAGAAATCACAGATGTTCCAAACAGTCAGCACCAAGGGAATTCTCCCTGGAAATCTGCAGAGGTTTTGCCCCTATTTTTTACAGCATCTGTTAGAACAGTGGGATTTCCCAAGCATAACATCCACTGCAAGAGCTCTGAAAGTACTGTGTACCTGGAATAGGATTAAATTCCAAATTAAGATGTGTAAATTTAAGTGTGTCTGTCCAATGTTCCCTGAGTGTCTTTTCAACCAATGGAATTGTAGCCTCTACAGGGAGTGGAGTCTAGCGAGCTGTTCAGTTGATTGAAAGTAGATTCAGAGGGAGCTGAACAGATCTCCGTACTCAGGAAGTATTATTGACTAGATCTCTATCAACTTCACTGGGAATATGAAGAGCTGGATCCTGCTCCAACCTTGTTCTGATGCCCATACATGGGCAATCCTGGATTTGCAGCAGAAGTTCAGGACAGACAGTGCATTGAGGCTAAAATGACTCATATATCACCAAATTCTGTCATCTGGCATCTTAGTCTGAAACTGAATCTCCCAGCTGGGCTTTGTGGCGGTCCTTGACCCAGAACACTTGAAATTATATTCATACAAACATCTACAAATATTAAAATATCTACACTGTACATGTCTGCCATTTAAGAGGTAGAGGATATCCACATCCTCTTCTCCCTCTGACATCCCTGGAGAGAAGGGAGTACTTTCAGTACATTTCAACCCCCTTACTATGCAGGAATAATTTAAATGGAAAAAAAAATTGTAATCTGGAAATGAATCATTCTCTCCAGGGTTTATAAGTAAAAGTATATGCCAGTAACTTGAAAGTAGCAGTATACCAACTTGAAACACAAGGTAATTTTATTCCACCAGCTTAATGAAGCATTTACAGCTACACAGGCTCCCATTAAATCAGTGATACTCTCCTAAATCCAAAAAGTGGAAATCAGGGTGTGATTCATTGATTCACCCTCAAATAAAGAGAGGTATCTGCTTCAGGATGCAGTGAGATGCTTCTAAACTCCAGGGGCCAAGCTGAGCAGGTTTTAATAGTTACAAAGAGATGTCTCTCACTTTGTACAAACAATCTGCCTTACGAGTATTGTTATACATCTTTTTGAGCAACTGATTTCCACTCATGCCACAGAAAGTTTTAATGCTTTTAAGCTGGTGTCAGGAACCTAGATACTTCTCTCTTATGGACAGTTGAAGGTTGCCTATGTAATCTCCATCAATAAATACAAAATTGCAGGTGCCTGGAGAAGGAATCCCTTAGCTTAGGGAAGACATTGTGATTTACATCCAGAATGGGGAAAACCTTCAGCTCTCTTCCCATCCAGTAAATATTTATGGTATTGGCTGGTTGATTTTTTTTTAAGTTCTGTTTGTTTACTTGCTTTTAAATCCAAACAATATGGAATCAGGGCTTCAGGCATTAAATTAAGAAATAGTAGTTCTTTAACCTTCTATTTAGAGCACTGAGATGACTGTGCATTCTTTTGTGGAGAAACAACCATTTGTTGTGGTTCATCAGGGTTGAGCATGTTAAATGATTACTTTTGCATTTCAAAATGTAATACATGTCCGAGTGGGCCATTGCATGTAACTCACATGGGAGCAGAGGTAGGGTCTTGTTGAAGAGAAGTATGGCATTTGTGAAGAAGCAGCAAGGTGCTGCTGGATTTATCCTGTGGTTTCTGGAATGAAGACAGGATTTTCTGTCTTGCTGGGTGGCCATATCACACACTACTGAATTCACCAAATGCAGAATGCTTCAATGAGAAGTCACATAGGATGCCTTCAGGAGGTCCTCTAACATGTATGCAGCTGCCAGGAGCTCCTGGAGAAGCTTTTGAAGTCAGAGAGTTTAGAAAGAAGTGGTCTGTCTCTGCATTGTTTTTGCCTAAGGGAACTAAACACTACAACATTTTAATCAACCTAAGCATTATCACTGTGGAGAAGCAAAAGATGCTTGCTTGCTGTCCGCCACATAGAAATTCAAGGAAAGGGAGAAAGACTGCTTTGGAATGTTGTGCAAGTCTCCATGGGAGTAGAGACAGCATGTTCAAAAATCACTGGTGGTGTTGGAAGGGAAATGGATAAATATCTGCGTTTTTTGAGTGAGCTGACTAGTTGTACTAGTTGCCCCGTTAAAAGATTTGATGCTTTCAGCTGATTTCCTCATCTTCTCAAAATATATTCTGACTGGTGGCCTGTACTTAAACAATTTGCTCTGAAAAGCAAAAAGTATAATCTGCAACAGTAAATTGCAGTCTTGGTCCCTACAAATTAACAGTGACTCAGAATTCGTCAGGTGGCCTTCAGTGATAGGTACCAATTCCATCTAATTCTGGAGACAGTGTTGTGTCATTTTTTCCTCTGCCGCTAATTTAGATTAATGCTTTTTATTATTGGTTGTCAGCTTTGACTGATTGAGCAGTAAAGTTACATTTCATTTCCCCTCTTTCATTATGGCACTTTGTGAGCAAAAATACAAATGAATTCAGATGTTTAATTGGAGCATAGAAATATTTTTCTGGCTCTGATTTCAAGAACAAGCCTACAAAAATGTACTGATTGGGTTAGTGATTGGGTTAGTGTAAATTCACTAATTGACTGTTCAGTGGCAGTAGTAGCTCAGACTGAAGTCGCTGTTTGTTGCCAGTTTATCACTATCCAGGATTCTCTAAATAACTGCAAAAAGAACAATCACATTCCTGCAAGCAGATTTTTCCACTGCCTCTTTCTCCACTCTCTCTCTGGATTAATTTCCCTCTTGTATAAGATCTTAATCTCACTCTCTGACCTCCACACAGAGAAGGGAAGAAAACCTGGCAAGAGGGCAGGTGTAAGAAGGCAGTGTGAGTGCAAGATTAATTGGATCCAAGGAAAGTTAGTTGTCAGTTCTAGAAGGTGATCAATCTATCAGTGCTGGCAAATTCCTCATAGGTATTCATAAAGAATAAAACGTGGACAACACAGGCATGTGCTTTCTAGTTGTTTTGATATTCTACCTGAGCAGAGAAACAGTTGCACTCTTCTCTCCTACACCTCAAAGTGTTATTTTGGAGAACACTGTGATGCTCAGAGACAGCAGTGGTGTTTGATCTGGTCAGTTACAGACTCCTGGGTTCAGCGGAAAAGCCAGTTAAAATGCTTGAAGCACTGAGGAAGCTTCAGACCCTGTAATCACAAACCATAGCGCTGGGCTGTAGGTAAGTCAGAATGAATTCTTTGCAGAGAGGCATACTTTCTGATGAGAGAGTAGAACTGTGACATTGCAGATCTGCAGGCTGTAGGGCTTAGTAAAAAGCAGAAAAGCTAAGAAAAGGACTAGAGGGGATGGAGGGAATTTTAGTGGGGTGAAAACCATGAACTGACAGACTTTTTGATTTCTGGCTGTGATTTTTGACCAAGAACACTACTTACTTTGGTTTATTGTACATGGCTTGGGAAAAACAAATCCTTGCTTCATGATTTTGAAGAGTATACACCAAAGAGAGTACCTGACTCACATCACCCACGATTTTATTTTTCTCTCAGTGCAAACAAACTTCCAGCACAACAGATAATGGATCACAGTCCAAAACACAAGGAAAATAGATCTTTAGAGGTAAGCAGATTCATTCACCATAAAACTAGTTTTTCTAGGTGCCAAATGACTTCAAAAATACCCTACACCTTGATCTTCTCAAAGCACCTGAGTCCAGCTTTGATATCAGTCCTGATCTAACCTGAATGTTCCTAAGACTTGTTTTAAAAGTAAATATATTTTAAAACAAAATGTATTGTAGCAATCTTACTTTTTTTGAAAAATGAAGGAAAAAAGCACCAAATGTTGTGTTTGACAACACTGCCTAACTAATTTGGAAAGCCTTGCAATGGTGGCACCCCTGACCATTGCCCAATTCTCCATTTCTTTAGAGCCCTTGCACTAGTAGCCACTAGACATACCCGGCATGCTAAATTTCCTCATTTTCTGCTAACCTGCTTTCAGTTGTGTTCTTCTATCTAAAATAAATGTACTGCAGGTAAACATCACTGTAACTGACAGCACGGGAAAACACAGATGTCTGTTGTGTCTGTGCACATGAGCTCTGCTGAAAGGCTGTGCAGTTGTTTAACAAACAGCTGTAGGGACAGTTTTAGGGGCTTGAAGTAAAAAGTGAAGAGATGCGCCTTTGAGTGCTGACCAGCAAGACGAGCAATGAGACACTGAGTGATGTGGAAATATACTTCTCCCTCTTTTAGATTCTGGGGAACGAAGTGTGATTTCAGAGAATCAAAATTTCTTCTTTCACTGCTGTAGAAGTGCAGAAAAATGTACCAGACTTTAGAGGAAAAGCAGCTTGTTTCCATCTACTTCAAACAACGCATGAAGATTTTGCAAGAGTGGGGAGCATATGGCCAAGGAGAGTTAAATTCTCAGCTACTCTGTCCAGTGCCATTTGAAAATCTCTTTAGAAACTACTTTCTTAGTTGATATAGGATTTTCCTTCGCAATCAGATCATTATTGTCTCTGGTCAATGAGTTTTGCTGCTGCTGGAATACAAGCCATCAAATCTGTCTAGTCTGTTTTCTCCATAAAAAATGAGCCTGTGGTTTTCAGAGTGTGAACTATCAACCTTAAATCAGTACTTCACTAAAAGTCCACTGGCAAGAGCATCCTGGAAAGTTTAGAGGTGAAAATGGAAGATACCGATAAAGTTATTTTGTGAACTCAAGTTGATATAAGGCAAATAATTCAGGAAAGGATTAGACACTTACATGAATATGAATAACATCAGCATTTGCACTGGCAAAGAGAAAATTTACAGGGGTTATCAATCCTTACGCTTCAGAGCATGGGGCCATTTCTGGAAGAAATATTTTCCTGGCTATGTAACCCTTAATCCTCAGAGGCCTCAGTGTATGACACTAGACTTTAAAGCTTCTCTGAGGGGCTTGGAAAGAAAGGTACAACAGAACTCAGGGTGAGATGAGATGGGTTCCTCTATGAGGTTATGAGTAAGGTATGAGTGGAGTGTTACCAAGAGGAGAAAGGGCTGGCAATTCCCTCTGATCATCACTAGCCTTGAAACTAGCTATTTTTCTGGGAAACAGCACTGAATTGTTGTTGACTACTGAAGGGCGATAGCTCTTTTCCCAGTGTGGTGAGGGTTTCTGCCAATGTTCCTGAGAGTTAAGTGCAAGAAACCTTTTCACTTCCCATCCATGTGTTGGTAAGCATTTTACTGAGTCAGTATTAAATCATGAAGTATTGGGAAGAAAGTCTTCCCTTGCTCCAGCTATATGCACAGACACCTGAATTATGAGCTCCACATAAAGATATTGTCTCCACCTGTCTTCTTACCCCTGCAAACTTGCACTCCCCAGGGAAACAAAGCATCACAAAGAGTTTGCACAGCAGTGATGCTAAATCATTACAGCAAAATTTATGGCAAGGCTAAGGGAAGCAAGTTTGTACTTTAATGACACTCTAAATACTCATTTTCTGTTGCCTTTCCCAGAATTCAAGGAAGAGGGATTTATCTTGAGTGTAACTCTGCCAAAATACGACGTAGAGCTGCACTGGGAGTTTGTCCTTTGTGATGTCGTCTCTACCTGACTGAGAAGGTCTTATCTTCAAATTGCTTAAAGTATTTGTTTCTCAATCCACACTATAAAACAGAACTTTAGGCCCTGGATGTCCTCCAGGTTTTGCAATAGGAGTATTTCATTGCCAAAAATGGAATCCAGCTTCATACTTGCCAACCCTCATTTGCCTTGATGTCTCACATGTGATATCCTGGATTTCATCAGGAGATTCCTATCTGATTCAGGAGACAGTGAAACCAAGGGGATTGTTTGAACTGAATCCCTCTTCAGCACAGCATCATATCATGGTGAAGCCACTGGGTGAAACAAGGGATGACAGTTTAATTTCTTGAAGTATGGGAAAAGAAAAGACATCTGCCTTGATGGCTGCTGGCTTCTGCAAGATGATGGTAATAGACTGTGAGACTCTTTACAGCTGAAGAGATTAATCCTTTCTTTTTCTTAATCTATCTGTCCTTTTATATATGAAAGAATGATTTTTACAATCTACAGCATGGCTATGTGTCTCCCTACGCCTTCTCTGTCTTCCTCTAACATCTGATCTCCAAGGATTTTACAGATGTACCAACACTGATACCTTAATTTAGCACTATCACAATTGCTGAAATCAAATTCTGAAGGGACCTTCATACTTCCATCAACATGTCTACTATACCTTGTAGTCCCTTCTGCTGGAATTACAGCATCTCCCTTACCCATCCCTGTCCTCTGGGTGCCTGTGGTGCCTTGGTCCCTGCGCATCTTGACAAGCCAACACTAGCTCCCAACTAGGAAGTGCAGTAGCTGAGTTGTCCCTGCTCCTCTTCCACATAGCAGCTCCTCCAAGCCTCACTGCTGTACCCACGCCGTTCAGTGAAACCTGTAAAATGTTTCTGAGACTTATCTCCCTCTGTCAAATGTGGTTGAAATTGGAAAGTGTGTGCAAAAGTAATTAAGGGAAGAACGACAAGCAGTTTGACAAAGCACCTTGTTTCTTTAGGAAATCAGGCTAAAGAAAGAAGTAAAAAAGGGTCGTAATGTAAAAATCATACTATTTTTCCAAAACAAGTAACTTGCTTTGTTCCCCTGAGCATCAAAGATTAGCAAAAGCTGGAGGAGTTTTAAAGTCCAATTTAAATTTCAGAGTTTAGCTAGCAGTTTACTACTGAATTACCAATTACCTTGGACTTTCTAATTAACTGTATTCTTGGGCTCTGGGACAATATTTAGTTAGTCCGTTTTTTAAGAAAAATATGTAGAACTTACTGGAATGAAACAAGCTTTCCAAAGAGGGAAAAATAAACATGAAATTAGAATATAATTTTGTTCAGCATTTGAAGGGATTTTCAAATTACTTTTATATAAGACTTTCCATTAGTATGGCCTGACAATCACTTTGCAATGTATGTTCTACAGTTGTTCCTTCCCAATGAATGAAGTATTTTGAGCTTTCCTCTTCTTAGACTTCAGCCACACTTTTCGGAATTGTCTTTTCCACGATGCTTTTGTGACACAGGGCATATGGATATCTGATTTACATGCTGGGAATTGGACTGGGGAGCTACAGATCCACACACAGATCTGAGAATCTGAGCATCTGTCTGTGCAGGCTATAACCTTTCATACTTCTAATGGATTGTGAAAAGGGTGTTTTCCTGTATGTGATTTGCGGGGTTACAGGCAGAATACTCAAACAGACACAGACTGAGACTAGAACTGCATGAAATTGCACACAGATAAAATTAGACCTTATGCTAGAACATATCTGCCTGAGATTTTTCTTCCCCTTACCGAGCACCAGAATATTTATTTGGAGTTCTGGAGCAGTAGGATCTCTCTTAGGAATACTTCCTTCACTGAGAAATTATCCCTGTATCATTCCTACTGTCAGTAACAAAGGTAGATCAGACAGATGACCAATGTTTAACTGCTACTGAGAGGGAAGGAATAATAAAGAGGAAAGAATGGTTGGACTAGATGATCTTGTAGGTCCTTTCCAACCTTATGAACCTATGAACCTATGAATTTTTAAAAATGTTTTCTTTTATCTTTTTTCTTTCCTCTTGTTTACAAGTCCTAGTGTATCCAGGACACTGAGCTGTCATTTACCATGCCTCAGTTTCTCATCCTGTCTGTAGCCTGCTAGGCAACTTTGGGAAAGTATCTCACTTTTTGCTTCTGCAAGATAATGTTCAATCTGAATGTTCAGAGTGTCTGATGGAAATTGTGATATGCCTGCTGGGAATCCTATTTCAAAGAGGGTGGAAGGAGAAATCCTTATCTTTATACTGATAAATCTTTATCTTGATAAATCATAATGAGTCCTTATTGGATCATAAGCAAAACTGAATCCAATACCTTCAATAACAGAATTAGAAATATGATTGTGCCAACAGCTGTGAATCTATGCATAGGTCTTACATAGACTAACCTTTGGGAAGATGGAATACCTTATACTCAAGTATATCCACTTCTAACATCTCCTAACTGCTGTTAACAGGAAAAAGAGATAACAGTTGACTTCTGCTATCTATGTGTAACTGGACTGCATAAAAGTGTTTATTCTTATGTGGTGATGAAAAACTGTGATCTCTATGAAGGAGCTCATGGAACACATGCACTGTACAGCACTGGAGGTAAAATCTGAGTAGAAGGGACCTACAGAGGAGTTGAGAAGGAAATTTTTGCTATAGATTTGCACTTTCTTTCAGAGTTGAAGTGGCTATGTGAGGTCAAAGTGTGAGAAAAGACATGGACACCAAGATGAATCATGGAATGATCTCTGTGACTGCACTTTTCCTTGCATCCATGGATGATCTTACAACTTATATCTGGAATCCTTATCTACTCTGAAATGAGAGCTGAAACAGTTAATTACTTAAGTCTCCTGGTAGAGTTGAAATGAATGACAGTGTTTCTGTCCCTAGGAATAGAAGTGAAGAGTAGAAAGCTCTTAAAATAAGAATTGCTTACGGTCAATATAGTCTGATGGCAAATCTGCAATAACTATGAAGGCTTTCCCATGAATAGCCAGGTCTTAAGTATCTATGCCTCCTTCCCAGGCTCTTTTGCTTATTTTTGGAGCTACTGCCTATGTGACTGTACAGAATTTGAGTTGCTTTGATAGCAGTATGGAATTGGATCCAGCTACCTCGACTCAAGGATAAAGATTCAAGAGTGATCAAACTCATCTTTTAAAGATAAAAACTACTGTTACAGTATTTTTAGCATTTTCTTTGAGAAAACTGTTTCCTTGTTCATGATTTCAGTTACAATAGCTGAACATCCACATCTCCACATCTGTTTCCCGTCAAAATGGGATCAATATGAGATTGTATCTGCTGGCTCTGGGTACTCTTGATGAAACAGAGATAGAGCAAACTTCTTTCTGCCTCAGTTATTTTCACTATCTCTTTTTCCAGATGAATAGCAGTGAGGGAGAAAGTTCTGCGTTGGCAGGAGAAGGACCATTTTGAGGAGTGGTTGGCTAAGGGTTTATATATTTGTCTACTCTATGTCTCAGCGACATTATCTGTGTACTTCCTCCCTGTGCTTATTCAGATTTTCAGTGTTCTTGCAGCAGGTGTAGTGCTGCTTATAAGGCTGCTGGCCCCTGAAATGGCTAAATCAAAATGCTCTGGTGCATTGAATTTTGACATTATTAGTCAGTAAACTGTGTATCTTCCCCTCCTCTGCTCCCTCTTGTTATTAAACAACCCTTGCCTCAGACACCAGATGAATGCAGCACAGATATCCAGGCAGAGTGAATTATGCCCAGGAACAGAAGTTGTTCTTGAAATAACCCTCACCTAGTGTGTGTCTTCAGGTACATGAGCAAAATTGTACCCTGAGCTGCTTATCAATTGTCAAGAGTTGCTTCTGAAGGTCTACTGGTTATCCTTCAAACTCAGGCTGCAGAGCAAAGATGGAGCTGAAGCTGGACAAGTGTAGGAGGTAGGCAAGCGGGGCAATATAGGCTGAAGGATAAATTCAGAAACTAAATACTGGTGCAAATCCTCTTAAATTTTCAGGGAATAAACCTTATTAATTCATGAGTTTGGAGGCATTTCTCCAGCCAACAAAGTTCATTCAATCTACTTAAGTATTTCTTGAAAGCTTGAGTATGGGTTCAGGGCTAGGGTGTTGCTGATTTCACATACCAAATGGATGGTGTTTACAGAACTGCTTTATTTCATTTGGATCAGCCTGTGCCACATTCAGAGGTTTCCCCACACTCGGAAAGAAAACATACTTTGTCCTTTAATATTTTTCAGTAAGGAAAGACCTGCTCTGAACCCAATGGTTGATCAGTTTGGGCTCTTTTTTTTTTCTGGTGGCTAATTCAGGTCTGCAGCATCCTCTCACTCCACAACTTCAAATACACTTTTCCTAAGGGCTGCAGCTCCATTACTCTTTCAGAGCAAGCTATGATATTTGGGAGATTGGGGAAAAATGGACAAACAAACAAATACATTCATTGAGCTCAAAATGCCATAATCATTTTCCATCTTGGGATGCTGTGTATGGCTTTTATAAGAGCATCTATTGGCATGCCCTGTGGTGGGCTGTGGACTGTGTCTGTAGGGTCTGCTCCATAGCTCAGAGAAAAGCCTGCAGAGGAACACTAACAAATTGGTGGAAATGATGGAATGGTTTTAGCATGATAATTTACTTCTTCAGGTTCTCCCACCTCTCTCATATATCCACTTCAGCAAGTTTTGCTAAATGGGCAGCATTTAAAAAGAATAATAAAAAAAAAAATCAGTATTCAGAGAGAGAGCTAAGCAAAAAGTTGAAATGCAATGGCTTTTTTGGTCTAATCTGGGATATGTTATCAAGGGTAAAGAAAAACAGACTATGACTGCCGGAAAAAAAAAGGAGGAAAAAAACCCCATAAATAGGAAGATGATTTTTTCATCTTAAATGTACCTGTGTCAGTCTTTCAATCTGCAGAACTATGGGTTAAACTGTGAGTAGTGTTCAACCCTAAAAAGAATCACCATACCAGAGCTTTGTCAGATCTATATTCTGTCATCTCCCTCCAACTGTCTGACACAGGTATTGCTCTGGAGAGGTCAGACCTGATGAAGCAGAAGCTGAAGCAAGTGATGGAGCCCAAATGAAGACCCGTATCAAAGCCTGTAATGCATACTGTGAGTATGCCCCTAATCTGAATGCAGCTTCAGGTCCAGAAGACCCAACTTGTACCTAAAACGAGTTAGAAAGATTACTCAGTCTAATGGCACAGGTTTCATGAGTGGTACCCAGATGCCTCCAGCCTGAGCATCAGTGTACAACTCCAGTGTGATTTCACAGCCTCGTTTCTCATTCCATCTGGATAGCTGGCATCCATTCTGCTTATCTACAATAATAGACAGTTTCTTCATCTATTGCCCTTTCAGTGTGTGACAACCATAAACTACTGCACAAAGCTTGTACGTTTCAGAATCTAGTGACATTTAAGGGAAAAGTTTCCCAAGCCCTTGATAGAAATATACTACTGAAATACACAAAGAAGCAAGTGCAACTTGCTTGCTGTTAGAGTGATAAAGAAATTAACAGCATACCAGGTTCCCAAATCCCACAGCTGTTTGGAGATATCTCCTTTTTTTTTTTTTTTCCTTTCTTCAAATGCTTCTCTGCCTCCAAAATGTATAAAGGTAGCTACAGAAAAGTGATGGGAAGATGCAGAAAAGATATTGCTTCCCCTGAGTTTTATGAAGCAGATATCAATCTTTTATTTCATAAACTTCAGGCCTGTTATTACCTTAAAAGCATGTTCCATGGCATTTAATGTGACACTGATGAGAATACAAATAAGGGGAAGTGAGGGAGATGGAGGACAGAGAATGAAGAATCAAATGATGTTAAATGTGAGGACCTGAACAGTGCTTCCATATCCGCTGCCATTGAGAAGAGTTTAAAAGGGCCATGAAAACCGCAGAGCATCTGAATTGTGTTTGGGGCAGTAAATCAATTTAAGCTGCAGCACTGAGGAGAAAAATACCATCTGAGGCAGATGAGAGAAGAAATTTGTGTTATGAAGGAATGAAAGCTTGCATGTGAACTAATGAGGCATGTTTTAGCTGAGGGTTGTGTGGAAAATTAGGGTATAAATGCCCTTGAAATTGGGATAATATGGAGAGAAATAAAAAAAAAGATTCAGATTTCCTAATCTTTCACCTGGCAGTGTATGAAATGTTGATTAGTTTTACGTCATGTTTATCCACTGCTTAGTTAGATTCTAGTAGATACAAGTGTTACTTTAAGTAGATAAATATTTTTGCTTCTGAGTGATGAAAAAGAATTGTTTTTTTTCTTTTCTGATGATGTTTGTTAGACTTTGTTGAGGGGGAAAACCAGGGTGTCCCACTGGGGGGAGCTTTGGGCTGTATCAGCTGCAGATTGGACCCACAGTGCTGCTTCTGCAGGTGGGCTCACCAGGCTGCTCTAGCAATAGCCAAGACGCAAAATCCAGCTGCATGGCTTGAGGATACAAGCTGAGCATTCAGCTCACACATGAAATCCTCCTTTTCCTGTTCTATGTCCTGAAACTGTGGTGCTGTGAGGCAATTTGCAGGATGGTAGAGACAGAGCAAAGTAAAAAATACCAACTCTGAACCCAATCTGGAGTAGATATGGAGTGTGATCTGAACCCCAGCTTCGAGTGTAGTCAGAGAAATGATGTCTTCCTATTTATTGTATTTTTTTTTTCCAAAGTGGCTTCACATCAGCACTGGAGACAGTAGATGAAGAATCTGCAAAGTCAGTTCAACAGTCTTGAGAAATCTATGTTAACACTTTTAAGAGGTGTTGCTGTGAGCAAGATGAAACTGAAATGGTGACAAATTACCCAACACTGCTGTGGGGGCCAATGCTTCAGGCATCTTGACAGCCCATCCAGACTCCCTAAACGCTCCATAAATATATTAATTTCTGGAATTGGTTGTACCATATGTGATGCGTACTATCAGTTTTCAATAAGCTGTGCCAAAATTGCTTACATCAAACTGTGGATACCCCATTCCTGGAGGCATTCAGTGCTAAGCTGATCTAGTGGTTGGCAGCCAGCCCACAGCACAGAGTTGGAGCAATATGATCTTTAAGGTCCCTTCCAACCTAAGCCATTCTATGATATGATGGAAAACTACTTCATTTTCATATTTTTAGTAAAGATTCAGAATGTGCACATGGGGATTGTGTATAATTTTCCACAGACATGAAATTATTTGTATAACTCAATCTACATTTTGATATAAAGCAAGTTATTTCAAAAATGTTTGTCCAAAATTATAAAAAAAAAACAAAAAACAAAAAAACCCAACTGTATTATTAATTAGAAAGGACAAAATATGGATAATATTTGCAGCAGTTAGAACATCTATGTTTCTGAAGTGTGATGAGATGTCAAATTGCCTGAAAATTTTTCAGATCTCTGCAAAAGCAGACTGTCTTGAAATGACAGTGTCTGCTGAAAGTTTTCAATAGCTTTTCAACTGACACGAAGTACTCTCATGTCAACCTTAAAACTCCAAACTGTGCAGCTGTTCCTGCATAAGGTATTTCTCTCACAGCGATAATCCATAGCTGAGAATCAGAGCAGTTCTTCAAGACTGTTAGAAAAGTTTCAGGAGAGATTGCAAGTGTGCAAAGCCGTGACTTCTCATCTTTATCAGTGACTGAATGTTCAGTGGAGGAACAGTGGACAACTTTTGCTATGTTCTACAAACAGTTGTTAATATAATCTAGAGGCTTATTCCTTCAATTTCTTGGGGTGAAGTTTTGTCCCAACAATGTAACTGTCACTAATTTAATGTGGGACAGCTTTCAGCATATCTACACAAAAAACTTAGCATCTCTTAATGCTTGGATAGCACGGACTGTAACATTTTATGGGAAAGAGCTGTGGTCTTTGTTCAGTGCTCTGTTTGGGACTCTAAGGGATTTCAAGAGGCAGTGTAATAAATGGTGATTCAGATCAGGGGCCTCTGGAGGGTTGCTCTTTTGTGGGGAGCAATTCTTGAGAAGTGAAGTAGGGAAGCAGTTTGCCTAGTACCAGTTGTACATGGGCAGAAAATGAGTTTATTTCAGATCTGTGATTATTTGGGGCTTTGCTACATCACATACAGTAGAAAAATCTTTCCACATGTTTATGCACTCATATTTAATACTGTGATGAGGATGTCAGATTTTTGAGCAGCAAAAACCTTCACTTTCCAAATATAAAGTGCCACTCCAATGCTATCAAATCATTCCACAAAAATATATATAATTTTCTCTGAAAAGCAGTCCAACAGTGCAAGAACAGTGAAAATGCCATGCTGCTGCTTTCTTTTCTTCGTCTTCCTTTTTTTTTTTTTTTTCCAAATTCAGGATGAAGTCATCCTGAAATCCTCTACAAAATCATGTCTTCTGAACATTTCTACCAAAAGCAGGCAAAGAACAGAACTAATCTTGTTGTGTAATGAATAGTTATAACAATGGCGTCATTAGGTCAATCCCTGTCTTTCTATAATGATCCCATAGTATCTTCTCGCCATGACAGCCCTTGTCCTTTCCCTTGAGACTTTTCTCTAGCTTCAGATTGAGAATTTGTTCTCCACTGTGGAAGGTGCAGTGGATTTACACTGCCAAGGAAATTACCTTGAGAACTGGCCCTTGCCCATCTTGGGCTCTGTTGACAAGTTCAAGTAACTTGCTATAGTTACGTTTGGTTTGGGTGTTTGGCACCTTTCCTTGGTCTCGTTCCTCGTTTCCTCATCTAGTCTTTGTTCCCTGACATTATTGAGGGAGCAGACCCATTTTCCTTAAGGGTGAAGATTACCTATAAGCTAATGGCAGGATAGGGAGAAACAGATCAGGACATGATGTAGTCATCTCTGTACTCTGATACTGGCCATTCCTAAGTTCCTTGAAGGGAGGGGGGACCTGAAGTGTTTGTGGGTCAAACAGGTGGCAGAACAATTTTCATCCAACTGAAACAGCATAGTTAACAAAGGTCCTTCAGGAAATGGAAAAAAAAACCCACCACCATTTTATTACTTAAAACCTGATTCTGATGAATACTAAAAGATCTATCTAATAGCAGTACATTTTTAAAGTAATGAAAAATTTACAGCTTGAGCCTTCAGCAGAGGAACAGTTGAGTATATTTATTTTGCAGTTCACTAAATTATATATATATGTATAACAAGAATTAAATTGATGCTTTCAGTTGATCATGCTAATCCAAATAAGGTTTCTTTATGCTTTTTAATGTGGAGAATTTGTTTTCTACTCCTATGCACATAATTATCAAAGCATCTTTAGACATTATAAATAAATCCAGGCACTAAAATTTGTCTCCAGACTCTAAACATATAGTATGGCTGTGGGGCCTATCATTCCTTAGCAGAAGCAGAATTTTGTCACTCTCCCTAGGCCCTTGCTAGACCCTTAAAGGAAAACTGCAGTGAAAGCTAAATAAATATTTGCTAAATGAGAACATACATTTTGAAATTTATGCAAAATAGTCGAGAAATATCTGGTAGCATTTCCATCTCTGCTCAATAATAAAGAGTGTTTGTATCATTTCATAATCTTCCCTCCAACTTTGCCAAGTTGTTATTTCTTCAGTCACTTGAGCTCCAAGATGATTTTCCCAGCCTCAGAACCTCTTGGAGATCTGCCTCACCTCACTAGGCCAGGACAAACCGTGTAGATTGTGGTGCTCAGAACTGAGGAGACTTCAATCCCTCTGTACCTGCGGCAGTGCAGAGTGTTTCAAGACATAATTTGGAAGGAAAACGGAGGTACTCGGACAGACTTTCAGGGACAGCAGAATCATCTAACTCCTTGAGTTTTAAAGTCTTTTTTTACAATTGAGCATCTCAGTGGTTTCATTATGGAAGTGATTAGATTAGATATGTGATTAGATTTTATCCCTTCATTACAGTGTGGCCCACCATGAAATATTACTGGGCACTACTTGAATAGCAAGACCAGGAACTTAGGAGATTTAAAAATTCAGAAAGAACTATCTGAATTTTCTGCTATCACAGAAACATGGTGGGACAAATCGTACAACTGAAATACTATGGTGATGGTGAAAGCTTTCCAGAAGGGTTAGGCAGGGCAGGGGATGTGGGGCCCTCTGTGTTAAGAGGGGTGAAGAGCTGATGTTAAGATTGTGAATAGCTGCCCATGAGAAACAGCCATGATCAGGTTGAGAGTTAAAATTAGGGACCAGATTAATAAAGGACATCTGGCAGTCCGGCTGCTTGATGAGGAGCCTGTTGTCAAGCCCTTCTTTGCTTCAGTTACAAAACATGTTGTACATGCAGGCTCTCATCCTGATGGGGGAATTCAACCACTCAGAGGTCTGCTGGAAAAGCAACACTGTGGGCTGCAAACAATCCAGATGTCTCCTGGAGAATGTTGAGGATGGCTTCTTGGTCCAGGTGTTGGACAGACCAACCAGTGGTGAAGCGTTTCTGGACCTGGAACTCACCACTGCTCATTAAGGAGGCTAAGTTGCAGGCAGTCTGGGCTGTAGCAACCATGACCTGGTCAAGTTTGTGATCCTGAGGAGTGTAGGCCAGGCAAAGAGCAGAGTCAGGACCCTGAACCTGAACTTCAGGTTTAAGGAATTATTGGGTGGGAACCCCAAAGAAGCCATCCATAGGAACATAAGAACAGAACAGAGCTAGCATCTCTTTAAGGACATATCATTTGGATGAAGGTGGTCATTAAGGGAGACTTAAAAATGGTCAGATCTGATTCATAGATACATTAGGTTGGAAAGGACCTACAAGATCTCTGTTTTCACTAGTTGTTTGCTATTGAATCTGCTGAACCTTCATTATGCTAATCCATAATAAGGAAGAGTCGTGAACATTATGAAAAACAAAATTAAAAAAAGAAAAAAATAGATGAAAAGAATAGGGTGACTCAGCCAAAGTCAGACTAAAGTTTATCACCAAAGCCACTGGAATCCCAGCTCTGCTCTTACAGTCTTTGTTTAGAGAAAAGCATCCTGGTCACCAATACCAAATTCAGGTAGTTTTCCTCTTAGACTTCTCTCCAGAAATGGAGCAGGGGCTGTTTTTATTAGATGATCATATCTTCTGCATCAGTACAAAGCATTGGATCCTCTCCACAGATATTTCATAGTCACCCCAGTGGTGCCCATGAATAGTTAACTCCCACTTGTGAAGGAAACAGTGAAAGTTGCTATTAGGTTTGGGTTTTTTTTTTAAGAAGTTAAGTGAAAAAAAAATCACTAGAAAAAGTGCAGAGAGCAGAAAGCTTTGTATTGCTTAGCTGGTTCTTTCCAGCTGGATTGTTCTCTAATGCTGAATGTTAATTGGAAAATAACAGCATTCCAGCCTGCTTTTAGAAAATCAATATGCGTTTTTCTGTCCCCTTCCCCCTATTCAGGTTAATTCATTACCGGGATATTTTTAGACAACTGAATAAATAAAAACAACCCATTTCCAGTCAAAAATTAATAACTTGAGCCAGCCAGAAAGACCTCCCCTATGCAGTTCTCTCCCTGTCTTCAGTGTTGTTCACTGTTGCCTGTGCCAGTTGCCTGTTCCAAATCACTCACCCCTTCCACAAAAGTGCATATTCCTTCTCCATTAATTTGCACTGGCACAAACGGGTGGATCAATGGCTCTTTTTGGCAGGGACTGAGATGCTGGATGCTGCAGCAGCAACAGCTTGGCAGCATTGCTTTGATACATGGATGTTAGTGCCAGTCCACCATTCCCCATCAGCCAAGTGAAAAGCATGGCAGGAGAGGAGAGGATAGAACTGGAATTGCAAAGAGCTGATGTCATATTTCACAGAAGATGCCTCATGATATAAACAAGCAATAATTCTAGCAGCACTGTTTTGCCTCTTTTTTAAATACATATGCTTGCTCAAATCCCTGTAGATCTAATTAAAACTTTCTTGGCCACCCACCAATCAATCAACATAATTATATAGTCTGGCAAAAACAATAGCAATGAAGACAAAATTAAATTGTTCAGAGAGATGCACCTATGTGGCAAAAAAACCCAAAACAGACAAAACAAAACTGGAAAGCAGTCCAGGCCTCATCCCTTGTTTATTTGCTTTTGGTTTGTTTGGAAACTGCAAAAGAGATCACAATCGTATAAAAGATGGTGTGTTTGCACCTGGAAGAGTCATGCAGCAGATGTTCTAAGGTGCAAAATGCCTAGAGTGTGTCAAGGAGCATATGAAGTAAAAAAAAAAAAGGGAACTTTGCAGGAGTCCCAGGGACCATATCAGATATTAAAATGAGCTGACTGCTGGAGGGATTGAATCAGAAAAGAAGCTCTTAGCACAGTGAAAGGCAGACACTCAGGATGTGTTCTGCAGTCACCGTGAATAAAACCAGCACTTGCTTGAGTTCCTCCCAAGCACAGTCTGAAATCCTGGATTTATTTCCTGTACATAGAAGAGGCACTTGCTCGGGTCCCCTGGATACCACTGCTGTGGCAGTTGGCTCATTCCATGGCAGCAAACATATGTAAGTTATGCTGGAAATGAACCTGATCCAAATTCCATTGAAATCAATGAAAAGACTCACACTGACTGCAATCAGACCTAAATGAATTGAAATATACATGGAGCTGTGGCCAGACTTGAAAACTGAAATCTTTTTTTAAAGGTTATTGAGGGCTCTTGTCAAAAATGTTAAAAATGACTTTGGACTGAATAACGAAATGAAGCACACTATCTTTTGAAGAAATACTGTTTCAAATGGAGGAGAAAATCGGAGTGATTTGGACTTGGACTAATGAATGCTCCACACTTTGGCAAAAAAGGATTTGACATAAGGAAAGCACAAACGCTATTGCTGTACACGTGCAAACGCTCCTATAAATGTAAGAATCTCAGAGAGTGCTTGTGATGAAATCAGCAGAAGATTTTCTTCTGTTGCTTGGGCAGTTTGTTGACATTTGTGTGAGTATTCAAGTATTGAACAAACAGATCTGTTTATGTAACATGATCTTCCAGGTGTTATACCCACAGATATCCCAGATAAATTGCTAGGAGCAAGAAAAGAACTCAACACCGAATTACAGAAAGAGAACTTTTTTTCTTTTTCACAGTATTCCTGCAAACTTCTCACATAACTAAGGTCATATGAGTAACTGTTTATTATTATTATTATTATTTACTGATCAAATTGAATAAAAATATGAGGCAAAAAAAAAGATATAGAAACCAAAGATTCATTTCAAGCTAGAAGTTTTATTACAAAATAATATATTTTGTTCATCTTGCATTTCTGTACACTATATGTACACATAAGTATATTTAAAATAACCATGTATTTTAAATCTCGTATATAGGCAAATTTAGCACCAGATTTTACTACTGTTTTTTAGCCAATAAAAGGGAAGCACTTCATTTTCAAACTGCTCAAACAAAACATTTAAATTTGACTACTTTGGCTTTATATTTTCAGCCAAAACAATTATCTAAAATGGATTTTGAGCCAGAAGAAGCCTTGTTTTCATACTATTCTCCTCAGAGGATGGCTAATTATTATTATTTTTATTTTATAATTATTATTATTTTAAGAAAACGATATTAGAGACTTGATAATATTATATGAACCCATGACTTAGAATCATAGAATCACTAATGTTGAAAAAGACCACTGTCCAATCATCAGTTTGTCACCAACATGCCCACTTCAGGAACTCAAAATTCACTTCAGCTTGCAGTGGAAGGATTGACAACACAGAAATACAGATTTTCTTTCCATTTTATCATAATTTTTTCATCACGTGCTCCAAATCCTTCCTTGTGATATTTCGGTAAGAAGAGCAGCGTCCCACCCAATGTAGCCCTCACTTCCTATCTCGTGAACATTTATTCTGCTCTAGTTAGAGGGAATACCCCTCTCTGTCCCACTAAACTACAAAATAGTAGATGGATGCCACTAATCTGAGAAGCTGTTGAAAACTTAATCAGGCTGGAAGGAGGAAAAAGTCAGAGGAATTCCTGTCTTCCTCTGCCCTTGTTTCCAACCAGGTAGGGCCTACAAAAGCATTTACCTTCCAAACAGGTTCTCTGATGGGGAGTTGCTCACACTCCTCATTGTAATTCTCAGATGTGGATGTCTGGTGGAAAGTATCACCCTGTGAGTATTTGAGGCAAAGTGACCTGAGTTAGTAAAAATAGATGACCACATCTACCTTACCCGATTTTGTATCACATAAGTACATAACGAAAAGCTCTTCTGGGTGATCTGCAAGTGATGCAGCTGTCTCCAAAGAAGTATTTTTGACCAACAGTTTAGAAATTGTATATCAGTGAAATAGAACAGAGTTGCCTAAGAGAAAATTTTTGCTTGCTCATTTTTTCCATCCTGAAATTAAATATTGTCAATGAGCAAGGTCCTATCTTCAATCAGCCTCAAGGGTTCTTGGTTTTTGTGGTGTTGGCTGTGGATTATTTTTCTGTGTGTGCGCTTTAGTTTTTTTTCATGTTTTTCCTTGCAATAGAAGGGCAGGTTAGAGGAGTATTATTTCTTTCTACAGCCTTTTCTTTCTTCCAGTTGAATTTTTTCTATATCTGTACCTGGAACTCCTACTTTGTCAACAGTTCATGAGAAATCAAGCAGGGAGCACGAGCAAGCAAATACCATCTGTAATGATGATAAACTATAAACAGCATTCACAGGCCATTAAGTTTGTAATCTTTCTCTTCATCATTATTCTCTTACTTCCATTAAATTCCTTCACAACCAAGTGAGGAAGGCAAAGGTGACAGCCGTAGAGTGATAGACAAGAATTTTTATTGTCTTGTCGATACAGATATACCCAGAGCTGATAGAATGTCAGGTGAACTTCCCTAGTGATGAATAAAATTCAGTAATCTCTGAAAAAGGGAGAAAATACAAATGATTTTTATGCCTGTTAGGCTTTTAAGAAGATGTATGTTATGGATGTATTCTGAGTATATGGAAGATGCTTTGAGTGATATTTATTGTTCACAGGAAACTAGTATTTGCACTTGATCATCACACTTCAAATTGCAGATTTGCAAGGTGGCAAGACAACCAGGGACATCCTACAGCCATTATTCACTTCAGAAATTGGAAACTTATAAAAGATGAGGGAATATGGACAAAACTAAGAGACTTGCAGCTTTTGAATAGCTGCAAAGGCCCTCTTCTTGTCATGAGAAGGGAAGTTTGCATCTTCAGACAAGAAAAAGAAGACGGGGACCATGCTAACTGCCAGATGTTGAACTGATAAATGCCTGGTAGAACAAAGTAGACAGCTGAGTAAAGCCCTGTAACTTTCTCTCAGGTAACTGTAGTCTGATATTCAGTTGCCCTTTAGCCTCCTACAGGTCCAACCATTTACTGTAGGTTGCATGCTCACCACCTTCATGGCCCTCTGCTTGGTAGCCCTCCTCATTTTCTCCACGTCCATTTTGAACTGGGAGCTCACAACCAGAAACTCCTCCATGTTCAGCCTTCTCAGTGCTAAGCACAGGAGTATTATGATTTCTTTTGATCTCCTGATGATATTCTTCCAAATGCAGAAGAGCAGTTTGCCTTATTTGCAAAGAGAGAACAAGCCGCGTTGGCAACCTGGCCTCTAGTGCAATATTAGGCCCTTTCATAGAATCATAGAATGGTTTGTGTTGGAAGGGACCTCAGAGATCACCTAGTTCCAACCCTCCCTTTCCAGTCAATTGATTTCAGCTTTTGAGACAAGGGAACTGGCCATTTTTCAAACCTCTGTCAATCACCTATACTTCCACAACTTGCCATGATAAAGCTATGAGAGATGGTGTTACAACAGTCAAGTATTTAATAACACAAGGCAGTCACGTTGGTCAAGCATTATTTGTTCTTGCTATAGCCATTTTCATTTTTTCTGGTTAGTTTCTTGCCTTTTATGTGGTTGGAAATGTCCACAGCATACATTTCAGTTATTGATGGCAAAAACCTTCTGGGTATTATTGGGTTGCTTTAAAACAGTCAGGATGAAATGTGACGATTGCTAGGCCATCCCTGTGGTTATCATTCATACTGGCCGTGCTGAATGACTTGACCACGCGGTACACCTTAGGCTCTCTCATTTCACCAGTGTTTACTTGTTTAAAAGTTGTTATAATAAAGTTCATTCCAGCTTTGAGCTCCATTTCAGATTTTCTTTAGCTGTAAGCTCAGAGCGCTAGCTGAGTTTGTGCAGTCCTTGTATAAGTGTGATCCTTGCAACTCTACACTAGACTGAATTATGAAACCCCTCAGGGAATACGTTGGGTTTCTTAGGCTGCATAAGCTTATCAGGAGAGCAGGCCAGCTGGGAATTTTGAGCAGAAGATCTCCTTACCCACTGTCTTCTGTGGCCTGTCATCAATGGTGTGGTTTTGACTTGTAAATCTCATTGCAATACCTGACATGGGATCAACACTCACAAGCACAACATGGGAATGGGTTGATGTCTCCATACACAAGGAGAGATGATCACTGAATGACTGAAATGGAAGGCCAGCACAGGGGAGCACATGTTACTAGAGGAGAAATGTCACAGGTGGGATTAAATCCCAGGACATATAAGCAGGGTGGTCTATAAGAGGGCTGAATTCAGCTTCAGTGTGAATACAGTAGCTGAACAGGCACGAGTATTGCTTCAGCACCTGATGGCTCTAGAAGCTTGTTTTGGGGCAAGTCTTATGCTCCACTCCTCCTGTGACAATGTTGGTTTATTGCTGGCTCAGGAAGCCTTTGCAGCTGGAAGTGCAGCAAGGAGGTCTGGACACAAAGAGAAAAAAGTGAGTCAGCAGCATGGGCTTTTCTGACTGTGTGGGAAGGAATGATCCTTTTGGATCCTGGAATGGAAATGAATCAGCAGAGCCAACATGAGAGACTTTCCAGAGATCCAAACAACTCTTATTATCCACGAAGAGAGCTACTGTTATTAAACATCAATAGATATTTGAGTAAAACCAGTGCCTTAAGGGAACCTAGCACTGGGTGTGAGTGCTTCCTAGACAGAGAGGCAGTGAGAGTGACCAGTTCTGTTTGCCACCTAGCTCTTCTTGCCAGATTATTTATCACCTGAAATTTCCACCTGAGGATTTAGCAAAGCAAAATATATATTTGAATTATACGGTAGCAAAATCTTGCACTTTTTGAGATTACTTTAAACCTCAGTCTTTGCAACAGGCTGCAGCAAGAGGGAGTAAAAGAACAAAAAGCCCTTGCTGTTAATATTTATGGCAACTAAAGCTAAATTGCATCACATTAGCAGATGAATGGGAGCCCCTGTTGAAAGCTGCAGCAGCCTAATTTTAGGATGGCACTGGTTTGGGGCTTCATTGTCTGGAATAACAAAGGAGAGCTTTCATGTTAATTAATTTGCAGGAATTATTAGTGTTAAAAATAAATAGTGCAGTCACCTTTGCAAATATAATTGGAGTGCGGTAAATGAAATTCAGTTACAAGAAGATTTAGATTTTATGTTATTTCAGTTACAGGTTTTTATTTTTTATTTTTTATTTTTTTAATAGTTTTTCTGTGCCAAATGCACTGCCCCTACGTGAAGTCCCAGGACTGAGTTCTGATAATACCTATGTACAAGTGATATAAATGTTGCTACCAAACAACCTATTTGGGTACATAATTGGTATTTTTTTTTTCAAATGCGGATTCCTTTTGGATAAATTATGTGTAATGTCAAACAACTGTTCATCGCTCACCATGGCTTGATAGGAATCAATGGAGCAGTGTTCCTTTTAGGCTCCCTTCATTACATGATCTTTACAGGGAAAACTGATGATTTAAAATGAGTGTGGATTCACAAAATCCTGATTGTGCAAATATTTACTACAGTCAGATTTTATTGGTTAACCTAAAAGACACTTGAGAGCAGACACACAAGGTTATTTTATGCCTTATACTGAAAACTCAGCTAGCTGAGCTCACGCAATTTTCTTTCTCCCTTTCCGCTTAATGGGAGTTCAGGCAATGTTTGCAGTCACTGTGGTGCTTCTGGCGTGCAGAGGTCTGTCACCTAGCATCTTTCAGAAGACAGGAATCCTGTGGAACCACGAAGTGTCTTGGGGCTACATTTCCACAAGCAGGCTCTGACTGTGAGCATAGGAAAGGATTCCTGCAGATGACAGATACTGCAGTCATTATTGTGAAGATTTATGACCTTGACAGAGCCTGTATTTCCACCTGTCTCTATGTCTGTCCACTCCCAAGGGAAGATTTGTGTTCTCAGTCGTGTTTCCTTCTGCTCCTGCCTCTCTACTCAAGGCTATAAAAGTCCCGAGAAAGATGCTTGCTCCACTGCAGCAGTTCCCCAGAACTGGTGTCTACTCTCTTCATTAGGTTCCTGTCTGTGCTTTCTGACTCCAAAAATGAGAACCCTCCCAAAGCCTTTCATGTCTGTGCCTCCTTTCCTTTCTTGTGTACATGCCTACGGAGTCATCTTGCTACACACCAGTGCTTCCCTTTGGCTGAGTATATGATTTCAGTCCCCTCTAATGACAACATGGGTTTACTGTATCTCCTACCTCAGAAAGTCATCCCTTACATCAAATGAGAGGGGAATGTTCTTGTGTGCCAAAGACTCTGGGTTCATATATCTCTGATGACTCAATCATCACATCATCTGTGCCAGAAAGATGACTGGCAACAAGATTAGATTATGGTGATTCAAAGTGTCTCTCTTAGATAAGTATGTACCATGAGTATTCCAAAGTGTGCACAATCAGATTGTAAAACTGGTGAGCAGAGCATGCCTTGGAGACCAAGGGCATAAATAAGGATTAGACAAATTTAGAGAAGACAGGTCCATCTGTAGCTATTAAACCTAAGGGATCAGGTGTAGTTGCTGCTGCTGGAATCTCCTAAACTGATTCATGGAAATAGGGATCAGGAAAAGGGTCACACTATGTATCTCTTATATCCATGCACAGCAAGGGAGATGTTGTAAAAAGAAGTCCTCAGGCCAGACCCAGTGTTTTGTCTCCACGAATGACTGTTATGTGCAGTTGCTGAAGAGCTCAGGAGGTGCAGCACACTCACAGTGTATGCAGTGTTCTCTGCCGTTAATTCCTATCACTTGCCAGCCCCTTATCACAACCCAGACATAGCTGTCAGCTAGGTGGCTTTCTTCATCAGCCTTGCCCACTCCTTGCCATGAAAACCTCTGTTACAAGGAAAGACAGTTTCAAGAGAAAGCTACTCTGACCTCTTACACATTTTCTCCTTCCAAGTTCATTTTCTGTCTCACCAACACAACTCTTTGAATTTCATCCCTCTAAGTTAAACCTCTTTAAGAGACTTTCCCTAAGCAGGTGTCACTCTTCAGTACAACCCTCAGCATCGATCCATCTTGCCAGTGCACTGTGTGGAAAACCAGGGTAGGATGGATAACCACACTGTGACTCAGTTTCCCTTGCTTAAACAAGTTTCCCTTGCTTAAACAAGAGTTAAAACTCACTGGCTTTGTGAAGAGCTTTAGGCTTAGTGAAGAAAAGGAACTGTTAAGTACAAAGTGTTAATTATTCTTACGGACTAACAGCGCATTTAACTGGGAGATACGGAAACAGGTATGCTGCTAATTGGTTTACAGTAGATTTGGCCAAGGTCTGGTGGTTACAGTGCAGACAATCCATCATTATTGTAAGCAGCATGAAGTTTTCCTCAGCCTCAATTACTCTAAGTCTCCCTTTGTGATCCTGTGCTAATATCCGAAGACGTGTCACCAGTGAGCATCTGAGTGAAATCTCTAAAAGAACGCGGAACAAATCTGTAAATCTCTGAAATGCCCTGCCAAAAAAATACAACAAGGTCTTCCATGTCAGGAGGAAAACATTAAAAACATTAATTGAGAAGTAAACTCTTCTGAAAATCAAATGGCAATGAGTGAGAGCAGGCAAATGGGGACGGAAAAGAATTCTGGTAGAAGAGCCTTCAATTCTCTCCAGTCTTTAAGAGCATCATCACTTGCGTGTGTCCATAAAAGCTCAGGCCCTGTCTCATGGCTCTGCCTGTTCTGCTGGCACTTCAGGGCTTGGTGATCTGCTTTGGCCACCACATGTGACAACACTCTGGAGATCTAGTGATGGGGAGAGCACAGTTCTTGAGGGAGGATCTCCTGATCCCAGTGGGCAGCAAGAGCAGAAAGGTTTTTTTCTACTCTAAACCACAGTTGGGGAAGCCCTCTCTTCCCCTCTTGCTGTCATTTTACCAAATCGTGTCCTTGTCCCCATCAGCACTGACGTGAGCACATGGCTGTGTCTGGTGATTTATCCAAACATCCGCAGCTGCTTGAAGTGGTGGCACAGTGCAAAAAGGGCAGAGGAGGGAACGGAGAGGTTGAAATTTAACTTCTACAGCACGGGAGCTATTCCCAGCACCTCCAGTGCATTTACATCAGTCACTGAGAAAGAGAAAATGGAGCATCTCAGAGCCTGCTCAGGCATTTGGGACCACTCCATTGATCAAATTAAAACATTTCCCCAAGAAGGACCGTATATTCATGAACCGCTCCTCTGCTTTTCACATTTGCTTCCAGTTCCCGTGCGGCGTTTCTTAATACATTAGAAGGTTTTAGAGGTTCGAGCTCCTGGGAAGCGCGGGAGAGGAAGGGATCAGCAGTGTGCAAAAGTTGGAGTGAGTCCTCCCGGAGTGAGTGGGTGAGAGGGGGGCGGCGGGAACCAATCGCTCCCGGCACACGAGGGGGTCCTGGCGGGGCCGCGGGAGGAGCGGTGCAGGAGGGGAGCGGGGGGGGGAGCGAGCGGCGGCTTGCAGAGAGCAGCGGGGAGACGGCACAGCCGGGATTTGCTCCTCTCTCTCTCTCTCTGACTTCAATTCAGCTCCTCCCCCGTGTGGTTGTGGCTTTCCCTTCCATCAAAAGCCCGATCAGCAACGGTAGTTTTTTTTTTTTTTTTTTTGGCGGGGGGGAGGGGGGTGGAAAAAAAAAAGAAGAAAGAAAAGGGGGGGGGAAAAAAAAGGAGAGAAAAAAGTTCAAAAGAAGGAAAAGAAAAGAAGGAAGAAAAAAAGAAAAGAGGGAGAGAGAAAGCAGTCTGTCCTCAGCTGCATCCAATACAGCAGACTGAAACTTTATGGAGTTCTCGCAGTGTTTTCCCCGCGGTGGGTAGGTCGGCAGCATCCTGCTCGCTCGCTCCTTCCTGCTCTTTCTCCCTCGCTCTCATCAGCAGTCAGCAGCGATGGAAAAAGTTGCTGGCTGGTACCCAGCCTGGCACGTTGCTCTCCTGTACTGGACATGGCTTTTCCTCTTCACTTTTGGCTTTGCCGGCGCAGAAATAACTTGCAGATCCTGCCATTCCCAGGTGAAGCCGCAGCAGCAGCATCCGCAGCAGGGATTATCGATGCATTTGAAGACCGGCAGAGGAGAAAAGGAACAGAGGGGGATCCCGGGGGAGCAGGGAGGTGAGAGAGGGCAAGGAGCCGGGATGGATACGGAAGATGCCGAGCTTCAAGCGCCCTTCGATCCCGCTCTGGCGGGGACCAAATTCAGCGGCTGGGAGAGCCGGAGCTGGGCGAGCGAGCCTGACAAATTGCCCGAGAAGAGCCGGCCCGAAGCAGCGGCGGCTCGTACCGGGGACCACCCTCAGCGGGGCCAGGGGGGCGGCCGGCGGAACTCGGCCCGGCGGCGGCGGGGCCGCAGCCCGCGGGGCACGGCGGGGCCGGGCGGTGCCGCGGGGCGGGAGCCGGGGGGCTCCGGCGCCGCCCGCTTCGGGCTGGAGGAGCTGCGGCTGGGCAGCACCACCTTCGCCCTCACCGGAGACTCGGCGCACAACCAAGCCATGGTGCATTGGTCGGGGCAAAACAGCAGCGTGAGTACCGCGGGGGCCCGGCGGGGTTGGGGGGGGCGGAGGGTTTGCATCTTTTACTTTTTTTTTTTTTTTTTTTTACTTTTTTTTTTTTTTCTTTTCTTTGTGCGTGGGGTGGGAGAGAGATGCGTTTTTATTTATTTATTTTTTTTATTCTCCGAGTGAGGATTCCGTTCCCGGCAGCCGCGGGTTGGCTTCGCTTAGCAGTGTGCAGTGGGGCAGAAGTGCCTCTAAAGGATCATTCTTATGGAGCAAAAAAAAAACAAAACCAAAACCAAAAAAAAAGAAAAAAGCCAACCACTTTCCGCCGCCCGCCCGCTGAGCACTGCCCATGGCACCCCCTTCTCCATCACCCTTCAGGCAGACAGGGGGAACCACCCCCCGCGGCTGGGAGGGGAGAGGACAGTCCGAGGGGCACACTCTGTCTGCCCCAGGGTAACCCCACCGGCAGCAGGGAATGCTGAGCTGCCAGCAAGGCCTGGGAAAGCTCCAGGGCTACTGACGCTGCTCCTCCATCCCTGGGATCCACATCAGCCCAGGGCTTGGCCCTATGGGATATCATCTCAGAGGTCCCACTGTGTAGGGGACAAAGGTGTTTTCTCACCTCCTGTCACGAAGGTGTTAAAATGAGACAGCTCTGGTCTCTTCCTCATAACCTGCACTTTTCTCATGAATAGCAACAGAATGGCTCTGACAGGAGCCAAGCAGAATGAAATCAGCCAGAGAAATAGGTGACAGGTTTCCAGACTGGAACAATAGCCATGGCATCAAAGTTATCAAGTTAACTCGTGTCCCTCCAGCCTGTGCTGCAGAGGTAACCCAGAGCCAGCATGCCTTGTGCCTGCTGGTAGCTCTGCTCTGGGGCTAGCAGGAATGGGGGTCTGAGTGCCCCAGGGAGCAGAATGCTAATTGGAGAGAAAGGGATTCCAGCGTGACATGGTGTTCACCCCTACAACTTCATGAGGGAAAGAGCAAGTTGTGCTCCTCTGCTTTGAGCCAGATTCCTGCCTGCTTGGCGCAAATCCTTGGCCTCCTTTTCAGCTTTTAGCATAAGGAACCTGGTGGCATTTTGAAATTATGGTCTCATCATTATGAATTCCTTTTGGTATAGATTTTATTAAAATATATCCCAGCCACTCCATTAAGAATTAACATGACTTGTAAACACCATGCTACGGGATTCAGATTTAGTTAATTGAGACAAGGTTTTATGGGCTCATCAGGAGGTTTTTTTTTTTTTTTTTTTAATTAGTTAATTGACAGGGGAATACCTGTCAAATCCATTTTGAAGGACTTTTCCCTTTCTTCCCAACTCAGCTAGCCTCTCTCACATAGTCATGCTAACAGAAGTTGCCAGGGAGGAACTCCAGTCTTTTCATACTGATTGAATTGAGTCTGACGCTGGTTTAAAGAGAGCTATTTGGTAAGAAAAGGCTTCTGATATAAAAAGTCACCCAGCAAGCATCAGTTTTCTTTTCACACAAGGATGTTTAATCTCTCTGCATATGAATACATAATTATTAGAAGCAGCAGTTTTTATTGTACGTGTTCTTAAACGTAGACACACGTATAGTTCTTCCTGCCCACTGTGGTAGTGTTATGCTATGGTCTGATTTACCTGCTGGGTGTCTCTGTGTAAAACTGCTTCAGGGAGCTGCAGGGAAATGTTCTGCTGCTGTCCTGCCCAAATTGCTCTGAGTTGTGTTGCGTTGGGGAGATCACACTCCCACCTTGCTGCACTCTTGACAGTGCTGTGCTATTTGTGCTGTGTTCACATCCCCCCACAATGCTAAATGAAGCTGGGCCCAGCAGGAGCTGGACAGACTGCTAAGCTCATCCAGGCTCAGTTGAAGCAGCGGTGTTGTTGGTTCAGTAGGAGCTCAATGTGGCACTGACCCAATGGCTCCGCATGGAGCTTTTGGGCACTCAGCTGTGAAGGATCTGGGAGTGGGAAGGGGTTAGGGTGAAGTGCTTCCCAGAGCGTGCAGTGTGTGCAATCCCGGCAGCACAGAGTGTCAGGGGATCCCGTGGTGCTGTGTGTGTGTGGTGCTGTGTGACCCTGGTGCCCTGGCGGGGCTCCAGCAGCAGTGGCTGCCAGCTTCCTCCCTGTGTTTCCCTGCTGTGCCAGGTGGATGTAACACACCTCCTCTCATTTTCATTCTGATGTGCTCTGTGAGCGCTGCTGTTAAACAGCTTGTGCCTTTTGCCCAGGCGCAGGGACACTATGGAGATGATCACTGTTTGCAGCATCCGTGTGAGTCAAGGAAAAAGTTAAAACAAAACCCTAAAAATCTGAGCTCCCTTCAGATGGAAAAGCTGTAAAATAAAAACACTGTTGCCATTGAGGTTTGTTTTAGTTGTAATGTACCTGGTTCTACCAAGCTCTGCTTGGCTTTCCTGTATCCTTATTTTGGTAGTGATCCGAATACAATTGCAGAGCTTCTGATGGAGGAGAAGGGACCTCTGAGAGGACTCCTGTTAGCTCTGAGGAACAGTGTTTGCAGCTTCTCTGGGTCTGGGCTGTGATTTCACGCTGTGTGTGTATCATTCTGTTCTGGGGCTAGGCTCGCTGTGTGCTTAGCCACGGGCGCAACAAGAGTAATAAGTAACAGTATCAGTCATCCAGATATAAGTCCACCAACATAAACATTCTTACAGTGAGGATCCTTTGTGGCCCATCAATGACTCTAGGCACTCCACAGACTGCTTACCCTGCAGCACAGAATCCACATTACGCTCGACAGCAGCCATGCAGCTTTGTGAGGAAAGTGCTGTGGCTCAGCCATATCCACACAGACCTGTGGCAGGAACTCAGGTCACGTCCGCAGGGACGTGCTTCTCATGCACCCTGCTTCGTCCCATTTATCTCCAGAGGAGAGCACAAGTATAGGGAAGCTGGATTGTCAGATGACTGATGAGGATGAGACCAGGAGTGTGTCTAGTGTAGTGTGGAAATGCAGATGGTCCTAAGGCTCTCCCTTACTGCTGTGGAGGTGAGTGAGGCCCCACAGGCCATCTGGTCTGGTCTGGAATCTATGCAATCCAGAGCTCTTTCTGTCTGCAAAACAGAGAGGATCAGCTGCAGCTAAATTGGGTGCTGGAAATGGTCTCTGGCTTGTACCAAGTCCTAGACGGTCTGGAGATGGTCCAAGAAGGTGTTAACTATTGATCCTTAGTCTTTCTACTGGCTTCCATGAAAGCTGTATCAGATCCTCTCAAGGTAAATATCTTCCTTAAACCCTGGCTGCAAGATGCACAAGTGAGATCTCCTGGCTATTTGTACCTCTTGGGAATTTCATCATCAGTGTGGAAGTTGTCTGATATTTCTGTGACTTAGGAAACCTGCCATGCTTCATGATCTGGTATAGGCAAACACTGTAGACTGGAATTCCTCATAGCTCCCTCAGTGCTATGCTAATGAGTAAGAGAAAACAGGCAGCAGAAGTTTGTGCGCAGAGATAAGAGATTTGATTTTAATGGAGAGAAGCAACTCTCAAGGAAATATCCACTATGAGCTTTTGGGATAGAGATGCTTTTAGAGTTTTTGAGAAACCAAGGCTGCCTGAGTTTCACATTCTATTTATAGGGCAACTCACTGTTGCCTTGCTCTGGGCAGAGTCTGATCTCCTGGGCTGGGCACTGTTGTAGACCTCAAACTGTTCAGCAGAGGGTATGAGCATGTGCCTAGCTGTTAACTCATGGACTGACTTTTACATGGTCACCCAGCACTTACATCTTCTGTAGCCTGGGATGTCTGCTCCAAACTTCTGTGATTTATGTTGCTGGACGGATAGAATCGAGCTTTTCTATGAACTTCCATGCAGAAGATTCTCAACAGAACAACAGAGGTGGAATCTGGACCATGTGCAAAGCAACCTGGCCAGATAATCTTTTATATTCAATCCATAGCAGAAAATCAGTATGACTGATGGGTCCAGTGCAGTATGAAGCCTACAAGGTCATCATTGCTGTTGTCATGTGGTTACATTAGACAACAAGGGAAGAGACAAGTCTCTTATGGGAGAGCTTTTAGACAGTTTGAGACTCTGCATTAGGTATTACTTGCAAGTTTTTATTTGATGCTGGTGACAGCACAAACTGAACGTGAGGAAGACAGCATAACAATGTACCTCTATATTTCAAAAATACTGTATTTCTTCCTAGGCAAAGTAATAGTGGATGAACATAGAATCATGGAACTGGTCAGGTTGGAAAAGACCTTCAAGATCATCAAATCCAATCTCAACCTAACCATCCTACCCTAACTCTAACAACCCGCTGCTGAATCGTATCCCTGAGCAAATCTGTTGTTGGGTTTTCATTTGAAGCATTCAAACCTATTTTATATATTGGGTACTTAAGGATTGGTTCATGGCTGTAGCAGGCACTGCATCCTACAGCTCTAAACTCATCAAAAAGTGTTATACAAAAAAATGGAGCTTCCTTCCTTCCTATTGCTCTCCTTTATTCAGGATAGTTATTTCTTCTGGTTGTTGGAATCTCCTGTCTGATTTCTGTTATAATGTTGCCATTGGGCAATCTATTTATTTATCTATCTATTTATTTATTGGTTTGTCTATATGCCTTTTAATTAAAGATGTTTTCCCCCCCTTGGTGCTTACACCCCCCTGAAATTATTTTGCAGGCGGTGCTCGTATTCCCTTTCAACCTCTGGTTTGCTAAATCAAGCAAGCACTGCTCTTTCTGTATCTGCTTGTAAGACAGATTGTGGAAAATGAACTGTGAATTTCTAGGAGTTGGGTTCCCAAGAGCTTGAATTTGAATCAGGCGTTTGCTTCTGATGAACAGAATTCCATGTGGATGATAATGAATGTATTCACTTTTAACAGTGAGACAGCAAAGGACAGTTAAAGCCATGGTAAAAGTATCTGAAATTGCCAGTGCTATTCTGCTCTGACCAGAATGAGGAATCAATCAAAATGTCACTTCTCACTCTGAGACGTCTTTGCTCAGATGCTGTTAGTACTCTCTGTCCTTCCCTACTGGCAGAGCCGTGGCTCCAGTATAAAATCTCAGAGATGGGTGAAGAACTGCCAGCATCATCCCATCAGTGACCAGCGTTATGTTGTATGACACTGCAGTAGTCCACTGCTCCCTTCCTCCCACGTGGTTGCGTTACAATAAAAAAGGGGTTTTAAGGAAATGAATGTGTGTGGAGCTCAGAGTGGTGAGACCCATGATGAGGAACGACCCTGTTGTCAGTTGCTTTGCATTTAGATTGGTTTGTGAGGTGTGGGAAAGAGGTCCCCAGAAAAGATTCATCTAAGTTGGATGCTTGCATAAAAATGCTTTAGTACAATGTAAAATGTCTTGCTTATATATTACAACAATATATTATGGTATTAATAGAATAATACAGCAGATGCTGAGAAGGTTTCAGGCTAATCTCTTGCTGAAGCTAATGAGACTATATTTAGGAAAGGATGAACAAAAGTGAGAAAACAAAACTGGGATTTAAACTGCAAATAATCAGGTCAAATTAAAGTATTACTGAAAGTCCCATGATTGAAACTGTGCTACTCTGCTGATCACAGAATACTTGATATCCATTCTTGAAATGAAGAAAAAAAAGTAAGAGAAAAAGCTGGAAATTTTCATTATAGCTTTGAATTAGGACCTTATTTTTTAACCTTTTTAAAATTTATTTTTTAATTGGGGAAAAATAATCTAATACTCATAGTGTTTGTTTCTTCTTTGTTGCAATCCATCCCTGGGCATACTTCTCACCTATATGAAATGTAGGCTTTTCATATACAGAATGTGAAATAGGATACGTGGGAAATTATTAAGAACAGCCGAGCATTGAGAGAAAGTAGTGGGTGAAAGAGAATCCTTGAGAATGAGAAGAAAGGCTTCTCCTTTGTGTGAATCTGGCTTCTGTAAAAGTGTCTGAGCGATGGAGAGGAGCTTCCACTCAGACTGACAAGTGGGATATGCAAATCCCATCAGGAGGGGAGATTAAGGAGAATTATGGAAGAGCTCTGACAGTTGCAGCTAGCATTCCTGCAATATCAAGAGGCTATAAACTATATAAAGCAATGAGGTTATAGTTTTCAATTTTCCTAATGCTATACTTTATAATAGAAAAGGATTTTCTCCCCTTCTTCCTGTCTTCAAATAAGTGTTTTTTATTTCTCTGACCTGGAAATCATGGCGAGGTCTGTCCAGAGGGAGAAGCAGTGAGACTAGAAGGCAGCAGCTCACTCTGTAGAGGCTGTGGAGCTTTCTGACTCATTCTGCTGTGCTACAGCTGCACATATGGAAGGCTCCAAGATTAGCATTGGCCTTGGGCAGTCTTGCCTCCACTGGCCTTTCTTGCTACACCAATGCAAGAGTCATGTGCAGAGCTCCAGTGAGATATGTGAAGTGCCATTTGAGATGCTCTGGCCTCACTGCTACTACCCAGTATAAGAGTGTCCTCTGGGTCCTGCATCCGCTCTAGTGCCCAGGTCTGGCAGTGGTAGAGCATCTCAAACTATATTCACCTATATTCTGACAACCAATATTTTCCTAAAATCTAAAATCTCAATCACTTAGATTCAAGTTTTCATTTCATAGGAGGAGAAAGACAATCAGGCTGACACAAGGCACTGCCTTTCTCTCTGTTTTTTCATATCTGGTCAGCAAACCAAAAAATCAATGACTCCCACAGCTCTAATTGACATTTCTGTGTTAAATTAAAATGTGTCTTGATTCCAATTCAAATGGCAGCATTGGGTGATAGACTAATTATTTTAGAATTTGCAGTGCATATGAAAGTTGATGCAGTAAAATGATTTTTGCGCCATTTGCGTTTTTTTAGCTGTCCATCTCAAGTCAAACAACAGTTAACGTGGGAGCCTTTCATCTCTAATTCTCAGTGCTGGTAACACAATAAGACTTTTACTTAGTACCACACTTCCTCTCTTAGGGGAACATAAAAGAAAAGTACTCTGAGAAGGAACAGGATATTTTAGGATACGTCCTAAAATGTAATTCCTTTCTTTCAGAGGCTCTACAAGAACTTTAACCTCGTGTCATGTCTCTAAATAGAAGAATGATGTCCCATGGTAATGCACTAGGACTCAAAGGTGCCTCTAGGGACTCAAAGCTGAGGAAAAAAAGGAGATTTAGCTGGATAGGGAGGAGGAGTGGGGGAAAATTAGAGCTATTTCTGCTGCTATGGGTGGATGTCAGTGCTCCAAACCCAGCTCTGCGAGCAGCTTGTGCTGGGGCAGGGTCTTTGTGCTTCTTCCTGTGCTGTGGTGAAGTGCACTCAGTGCATCAGTGTAAGGCTGGTGCTTGTAGAGGGCAGATGGAATGTGTTCGTCAAAGTGGTTTGCAGACTGCCACCAGGAGTATGTTTGCCAGGTGTATGATTTCTCAGTGCCCTTCATAGTTTAAGAGTCCATCTGCAGACTTTCATGCTTTGTGCAGATATATTGAATCAAAAGATGAACAAAAAATGGAAGGAGATGATTTTTCAGCGGTCATTTCAGGGCAAATGTTTTCCCAAGACACAAGAAGCCTGAACTTTCTGAGTATGTGGGAAGGAAGCTCATGATCCCTTACAGCACTAGGTCTCAACTCGGTGGTGCTGCTCACATCCTATTTGTATTATGTCACCTCAGCTGGTGATTACTGAAAGCCAGCAGTGCCATGAGCTGTTGCAGACCATTTACATTCAGCTCTTCAGCAGGAAGGGAAAGACAGTTTAGAAAATCTCAGGCTATTTAGATAATTCAACAGAGATATCCCATTTCTTTCCCCAAATATTTCTCTTCCACCCACTTTCTCACCTCCCCCGCTGCATTTAAGGTTAAGAAAATAATTTGAGAGACCTATTTTATATAACAAATCTGTTCATAACTTGTTCCTGTTCAATTGTGGCATTGTCAGGTGCATTTTTAAAACCCCCTTTTTTGGGGGGTGGGGGAAGGGGTTGGGTGAAATATTCACAAAGTTCTGGATTCAGAAAGCAGTTGAAATTCCACAGTAATGTGGGACTGGACCCCATTTAATCACTTAGAATAGGCTTTGCGTGGAGCATTTGTATTTTGCACCCGAAGTGCATTTTCAGCAGCGTGAAAGAGGTCAGATGTTCCCTGTATGTTTGTGAGACTGGATCAGTACAAACCTTCAGGAACAGCTTTACTGTCCCCTGCCCTCACTGGGAGTGTTGCCAATACAACTCGCAAAACTGCTTCTGCAAACAGACCAAACAGAAGTGAATCTTCAAATTAATATTCATGGCTTTGGTTTTTGAAGAATTCACCTATGTGTAAGTGTAAATACTTACTGTGAAAATCAAGCTTTATATGCCAGGCAAGACGAACTGAAAAGTTAATTTGCTTTCTATTGAGTTTTACCTCATATTTCCCAGAAAAAAATGATTTTTCTGTAGACAAAAGAGGAAAAGCTTTAAATTTATCATTACTGGAAAAAAAAATCAAACCATAAGAGTCTGCAAATCAAAGCTAGACTTTACTTTCTTTATGTTAAATGGTAGATTTTTCGTGAGAGGCTAAGTAGGTAAATAAAGGTACATCAACAAAACAGCAGATGTATTAACCTTAAAACCAGAACACACCAATCTATGGTGAAATGTCACTAATCGGAGGAGACTGGGGGATAATTATTTCCTGAGTGTTTTTTGCAGGGGTTAAGATTTTACCTTGGGAAGACACTGTGCTACACCTCCTTCACTTCATTTGTGTGTGTGTTTCCTCATGCCTTTAAACTCATTAAAGGAGACAGAGCCTGGGCTGAAGAATAGAGATCTGAATTTAGCCTGGATTTGGTGATCTAGAATATAGACAAGCTGCTGAAGTTCAGTAATAACAACTGCGGGGAGATCAAGACTGTAAGATGTAAGAAAATATTTTTTTTAAGATAAGGACAGTGAGACACTGGCATGGGGTGCCCAGAGAGATGGTGGTGGAGCACTGTCCTTAGAGACATCCAAGGTCAGGATGGAGGGGCTCTGAGCACCTGATGAAGCTGTGGGTGTCCCTGCTCGCTGCAGGGGAGTTGGACCAGGTGGTCTTTAAGTGTCTCTTCCAGCTCAAACAATTACATTATTCTGTGGTGATTGTTCTATCCTACAGTTCTACTTAGGCTATTGTACCCCATAGAAGCATTGATGCAGATCTGCAGTCTTTGTGCTGGTAGGGCTGTCTCTCCTTTTATCTTCCTTTAAATGACAAAGGAATGTAAAATTGTGCACTGCCTGGAAAACAAAATCAAACAAAACATTCTCCAGCTCACCTTTTGTATGTAAAACTCTCACCTTCCGTTTTATTTTCCATTTTTGTAAGTTGACTTTTAGCCTGTCTTTTTTCTTTGGAAACCTTGAAAAAGTGCTCATCCTTTCCCAAGTTAACTTATATCAAAGTCACTCAGCGGACTCCTGGATGCCTAACTGTGCAACCTGGTCTAGGGAGCTGCTTTGGCGGGGGGGTTGGACTAAATGATCTCCAGAGGTCCTTTCCAACCCTTACAAGTCTGTGATTCTGTTAAAAAATGCTGTTGATTCCAAGTGTCTCTAACCACGGGCTGTGCCCACAGCCCACAGCTTGGTGGAATGGAGGGAGTCAGACCACAGATACCTACAGTGGTTGTAGCATGGGACCCAGCTGCCTTTTCCTCCTCCACCAAAACTCGAGGTTCTGAAACCCCTGTTGTTTTCATTGCGCTGCTGTCTGGGATCTTCTGGAGAGGCTCAGCAGCTTCCATGCTCATAGGAACATGAGCTCTTTGTCGTCCTCCCTGCCAGCCCCAGCATCTTTCATTCTCCTCCTCCCACCCACCCCCAGCCCTGCCTGTTGGTGCGGTTGCCTGGCGACCTGCCTGCAATGGACAGCTCGGAGGAAAGCAATGATTAAACAACCTGAACTGCCATCGGAAAGTGGTGATCGTTATTGTAATGTGCCAAGTGGTGACAGCGGAGACAGCAACATGTTCAGAGTGCAATACTTCTTAAAAAAATATTAAAAAAAAAAAATAAACAGATGGTGGAAGTGCTGCACACAGCTGTGTGTGTAGGTGTGTGAGTGCTGATGCTTCCCCTTGATGTAGAAGGGCCAGGAAAGGCACATGCTTCTTTTTAGTTAAAAAAGTGAGCATCACCCCAATGATTGTCATGACTAACAGGCCAGCTCACAAGCCAGCGTAGCTTGCATTGATATTGTTGAATGTCTCCACTACTCTGAGGTAGCAATTAAATGGGATGCTGCAGCTGTAAGCAAGGAGTGGCTGTGCACAGCATTGCCGTGCTCTGAGCAGCTGCAGAGAGCCATCAGCCCCATGCTGACTGCCAGCTGGAATATCCTACGTGCAGACAGCAATGCATTGAAGCTGGGAACAGCATGTAGAGGTCTTGCTGTGTCCACCTGCCATGTCTCCTCCTGCCTTCCTGATGGATGAAATTAGGATAGGCTCATCGGTGAGCATGGCACAGAAAGGAGATAGTTGTGGCTGTATTACCACAGAGGTCAGCTTAGGGATTGCGCATCACATCTTCTGGCATCAGCTGGAATGAGCCTGCCCTGTTAGTCTTCCTTAAAATCCTTCCTTAAAAATGTGAAGATCTTACTTATCTTTGTCACAGTTTCAGAGAAAATCTGAGATTTCATCTAGTTTGACTTGTCCCATACCCTGTGTTGTCTCCTCTATCAGTGTTGCCTGTAATTTTACAGCCTGCTAGTGAAGGCTTCTCTGGTTGGCAAAGAAAATAGTTTTCTCTTTAATTTATATAATCTGACAGCACTTTCTGATCCAGATGAATGAAAAGTGTTATAAAATTTTATTGTCAAGGCTGGTGATCAGGGACTGGGTCAGCTGCATTTGCCTAGAGGACCAGTTTCACATTCAAATGCCACAACTTCTTGGAGAAATACAGTCTGCAAGCATTCATGCAAAAGAAAATTGGAAAGATGACCAGATGTACCCTAAGGAGTGGGTAAACCAGGACACGAAGAAGAAGGAAATGACGAGTGTTTGTTCAGAAACCTTAAAAAGGCCCTTCGTGTGAACTTAGAGGATGAAAATAGTTTTTGGGAACAGTGCTTGGAACAAGCCAGCTCCGCAATCACTAGATAGGAGAGTTCTGTGGATTTAGTCATTAAAGTTTCTGTAAGACCCAGGTTTCCATATTAATGTATAGAATTTATATTCTCTTCTTTCCCCAGCTTCCTTTGACTTTGGTCCTTCTAATGCAGCTGAGTATTAGCTGGAGTTGCCTTGAACCAGAATTACAATAAAATACTGAGATAGCTGAGGAGCTGCTGGGCAGTACCTCAGAACAACAGCTGAAATAGGAAAAAATCAGTATCTCCACACCATAGAGATGTGGGGCAGTTTTGCTATCATTTGTCTGAAGCCCTGAAATAGTGGATTGATTCCTTCCCCTAGTATAATGGGAGTATAGTATGCTGTCACTATCCAGGACCCATTGTAATGTTAATCCTGCCTCTGATTTTCTGTTCATACATTATGTAGATACTCACAAACTTCAGTGGAATAAATGCCATATTCATGTTGATGGTTTATTGGAGTTATGCGTGGATTTCAAGAGAAGAAGTGAATGTTCCTGGTGCTCTCCAGCTGCTTCTCAGTCTTTGCTTAGCTTCAACCCGCAATATAATAGATAACACTGTTTCTCTTCTGTCCTGCCTGGGCACTGCTATCTCTCAGCCTTTCTTGGGGAAATGGCACTATCTTGACAAGTCAATTACATTTGCATTTTTGCTACAAAGAATAACAGTGGGAGTGAGGTACACTTTCAGTGAAGGTAAACATCACTGTTCTCTGAAAGTGGATTTATCTAAAGATATTCTTACGTTTCTTTGAAAATTTTAAGTGATGTTAAGTGCAATAGTGACTATTTCCAGGAAATGTTTTTACTCTAAACTATCTGCCTATGCTTTGATGGCTGCTCGTGTCCTTTTAAAATTGCTGTCAATGCCTGTGCTTTCTGCAGCAGCAGATTTTCATCAGTGCTGTTCAAGTTCTTAAGGCAGATCCATAAATGAGACATTTGAGGGTTGATTTAAAGGAAAATAAGAAAACAAACCACAAACTACTTTACAGGTGTCCTGCCTAAAGGAGTTGGAAAATCACCTGTGTTCCTGTTAAGCTGAAAAAAACACGTACACACACACACACACTAAAACAAGAGAATTTCATGTAAGCTATGTTGCTCTGTCTTTTCCATATCTTCATTATGTCTGGCACCATCTCAGGATAAAACTGAGGATGAATGTTGAGTCTGTATCTGTGCTCGTTTCCTGCTTGTGTGTACTGAAATTCACTCAGATGAGGCCAAGAGTTCCTTTGTTGCAGCAGGAGGAGAATCCATCTCTAATCCTTTGTAACGTTTAATTATTGAAATACCAAGTAGAAAGAGTCCTTTCTCAGCAATCTGGTGTTTAACAAGGTGGATTTTGGTGGGAAACAAACCTTTGTGAGCAAGTAGAAGACAGAAAGACACCTTGAGAAATCTTAAGAAGAGCACAGAATATAGTACAAAGAAAACGGTGTTATAGTATGAAATGTTACTCAGGAAACCTGTATTTAATCTTCTGTGGAGAGAGTTTTTTGTTTAAATAAGATACATACTATATCATTAAACAGATGGAGTTCTTTGCTGGAAAAAGTTCAGAGAAAAAAGAAAGATGTCTGTAGTTCAGTGGTCTTTCTTAACTATATTGCAGATTTGCAGAATCACAGGAGTCGGAAGGGGCCTCTGGAAATCGAGTCCAACTCCCTGCTAAAACAAGTTCCCTACAGTAGGATATACAGGGAAGTGTCCAGGAGGATTTTGAGTATCGCAGTGAAGGAGAAGCTGCAGTGTCACTGGGCAGACTGTTCTAGTGCCCTCAACCCTCAAATTAAAGTTGTCCTCATGTTTGTATAATAAAGTATGGAAGATGAATGTATTAATGTCAGACCATCATAATTTGACTTGGTGGGTTGTGAGTAAGGTGAATCTTTGGAATCTCACTGAATAGGGCGCTCCCTGCTCTGCAGGAGTCGCCTGAGCTAAAGAGTCAGTGACCCAGAGGAACAATACAAAACAATCAATTGAGTTTTCTGACAATTAATCAACTACTTTGAGGAAAAAATAGGCAATTTTTCAATAATAATTAGTAAGCAACTACTTTAAAGCAAATTTAGGCAACGGCTACTACAGGAAAGTAGTAGAAGAGGATAGAGAGGAAAGAGAAGAAGAGACAGAGAGACTTAGAGATATATATAGTTCACCACTCCTGAATCCAGCATTGTCTTGAGTCTCAAGTCTTGACCTATGTGTGGTGGGTCCACAAAGGTAAATGTACAAGTTCACTATTACACAGTCTGGTTAGTCTGAGACTGCCCTTTGTGGTGGCAACTCACCTCTGACTAGAAGATTTGGAGTCTTAGATGAGAGTCTTTGATCATGCACACCCCCCATCTCTTTTCTGATGTTTGTCAGTTGTGAGGAGCCATGAGGGGAATTGAAGATTAATAGTCTATCACTACCTCCACGGATGATGTTCCATAGACTTTACAGCTTCCAACTTCAGTCATTAAGGCTCCATTTTTTCATTCTCAGATGGTCATTAAGGCTTGTTGCTGAGTCAACAAGTTGCTTGTACAGTCGTTAAGGAAGGTTCCATTCTGTATAAAGCTCAGACATAAGGTCAAAAGAAGATAGACAGGTGAGTTTAAAACATTCACCAAGTGTGTTGAATTTACAAAGGACAGATCATGCCATTAAAGTGAAAACACCACTGAAGCGCATATAACATTAAGCAAAAGCATTAGAGCTGCTTGGGGAAAGAATGTTGACTGAAGAATTTTCCAGACAACTTCTTGAGGGTATGCCATCTTCAAGTGTAGCATGTGCTACACTAAAATACCAATCGAAATTGTCTGTTAAGATAGCGTCAAAAACCATAGTGAGAAACGTTCCCAGTTGACTCGTGCTTTGGCACTAAGATTATGACAAAATATTAATGTTATGTCATAGACACATAATTTATACTGAATCTATAGGAATACATGGAGTGTATGGCCTGGGAGGTGTAAAAGTTCTTTGCTCCTCTTTCCTCTTCCACTTTCCATCCCAGGAACAGGCCTTTTGAGAACATGTATTCTCTCCGTCTTAGATTTTCTTTCTGGCTAGCTTTTTTTGGTGTCACATGGTAGATGTCTCTAAAGAATTTTTGCTGACAGTAACAAGTTCTCTGGGCAGTGAGGCTGCTGCATTCAGGTGAATAGGCACGAAGTCTCAAAGGCAATACAGTTTTCTTTTCTGCACCTGTTCTTGTGAGGATTTTGTCACTGAAACTCCTGGAGTGGCAGAAAATACATCTCTACATACCTTTTACTTCTATATGTGTTTTAATTAATGTTGAATATTACGGCATTATCAAAAGGAAATTTTTCAGTGCTAATGATTATCATCTGAAAAATATTTATTGCTATTCATTGTCATGGTGAACTTCACTGTATTGTCTTTCCTCCATATTTGGGACAGAAACCAAACATCACTCTGTCTGAATCTCTCACAGATGCTCATTGGGTGCTATACAGTTAGAGTGAAGGTAACTCAAAAATAGCTTCATGTTCCTGAAACAGACTCAGCTTTACTAATGATAGCTATGTAGAAAACCAGAAATGTAGCAGCTCAGCCATTTCTTAACTGAAAACTCAAGGGGAGAATAGGTTGCAAGTGGAACATCTGAAAACCAGGAGGTGTTTTTCACTCTTCTGACCTCTTTCAGTTCTGAGCAGATTGACAGATGAGATCCTAAGGAACGGAGCTTGCACGCAGGCAGGAGCCTTCCTAAAGGTGCTTATCAATGACATTATCTTTCTATGCAGAACAGAGATGTCATCTTCCTGATAACTGCCAGTCCTCTACAGTGTTTCTTTTACAGCACTGAAATGCTGTAAAGACAAATGATCTGATTTGTCTCCAAGATCCCACAGTGTCATAGTTAGCTGTGATGAGGGAGGCAGAAATGGATGGATGTACATGAAAGTTACTTGATGACAGTTGTGCAGGAGATAAGCTAGGTAACTGGTTCTTCCTTAAATACGAGAGGAGGAAACAAAAAGTAGCAGGAATGCAAGGTTAAATCAAACACATTGATTATGTGATCCCTCAATCCAGCCTTAAAAAGTTGGGCATGGATTTGGGTACTGTGAGAGGCAGAACTGTGCTGGCCTCTGAAGGAAAAGTGATACAGGTGGCTGTAATTGCCTGCCTTTGCCAGGTGGAAGGAATTAATGATTAAGGAGAAAGAAAAGAGATGTAAAAATGTGAGGAGGAGAGGGTTTATTTTTTATTTTTTAATGAAACTGTATGAAGTTGTAATGTGCAAAAAAGCACAGATATTCTATTAAAGAAGTTGATCTGTAGTTGTTGTTACTAAGCTTAAAAAAAAAGCCAACCTGATTGCAATTAAAGAGTTAAAATACCCACAACAACTGAGAAAAACACTGAGGTCTGAAGTGTTTTCTATGGGTGACAAGGTGCTAAGGAAGGAGTGTGTCCTAAGCAGGTAGGAAGTCTATCTGTTGTGGGAAAGCTAACTGGAGAATAAGAGAAAGCTTGGTAACATTTTGAGTTAGATTGGGAAAGCAGTGTGCTAAAATGTGGCTTGGAAAGCCTAAGGAATTGAGCAGCAAACTGAAAGTGGTGATAGAGCAGAAACACATGAAAGTCAGGTTTGTGGGACAATGTCCTTGAGGAATTGAGTGGGAGCTGTAATGTAGGGCATGAACCATGACCTAACAATCACTGAGCACCTGGTGAAGGGGCATGGCCAGCCCTGGGAGCACAGGTGCAAGCAGTTCACCTGGGTGAAGAGGATTGGACCCAGGGTCCACCTCTCCCTAGCCTCATTCAAGGGCTGGCAGCTGAGAGGAAAGGATCTCTACTTGAACGTTTTCTTTTCTGGAAGTTTCTAGCAAGCCTTGATCCTCAGAAAGGGGTAAGTTATTCCTTCTTTGTTGTCAAATTGCGACCAGTGCCTTTCTTGGGTGACTCAAAAACTGATTTTAGGCTCTTATATCTGCTGCCTCTACCTATATGAGTAAAATGAGTGAGACAGGACAGTCTATGATTTGGGGTAACATAATGTGAATTTTTAGGAGTGGTTTTAATTTTGCAATAATCTGGAAAGAGTATTTAAGGGTGATAGACCTCTTAGCTAGTGAAGATACCGGTATTTTCTTTTTTTTTTAAAGATGAATCTGGACCTCTAAGGAAGACTATAGATTTTCTGCTAGGGACTTTGAACTTAAATGATATAGAAGCACTGGCTAGTACTAGAGACAAAAAATTGGAAAAGAGCTAGGTTAAAAATCAAAAAGTCCAGTTATTCACTAGTAAGTCCCGTGGTGTTTGTGAAAGAGTCTGGAGGAAGACTGGATATGAGATTGGCAGATACTAATACTGATAGCCAAGATTACTCATTGAGAGACAGTTATTGTAGTGGGGGATGCATGTGGATGAATTTACTTAAAAGTAGTTTTCTTGTGGTGAGCTTTTCTGCATATGCTATGCGACTTGTTCTCATTGCCTTAAAATGGAAGCTCTCTCATTCAGCCACCACCTGTGGAGGTTTGACTCAAGCTAGTCAGCAGCTTATCTGGTGCACCTGGTTTAATGGTGCTTCAGTACTGAGAGTCAGAGCTCTGATTTGTGAACAGGGCTCTCTTGCTCATTGATGTAGATAATTATAGAAATTAGTGTGAGGACTCTTTGCCGGAAGATGTGTATTTTGTTTTCTTGTCTGAATGGCCTTGCTGTTTATAGGTCTGTAAGCTCCTGTAGGTGGAAGACTACTGTCTATGCTCAGAAAGAAGTGAAGTTGGGACTAGTCAAGTTGGACTGGAGGCTCAGACCCCAGGCACAGTGGGTTGTAATAACTCAGTTGATGAGTGGCAGTCTCATACCTACTCTTGGCTTGCAGCAGACCTGAAGTGACTGTATTTTGCCCTCGCTTGTGCTGTGACCTGTAAAATGATTTCCTTCTGAGATGGAGCCCTCGTGTGGACATCTGTGACAGACCAGTTAATGTGTGGCAATTTCTTGAGTTGCTCTAAGTAATATGAGAGAGAATTCCTTTAAATCATCAAAATTTAGAGTTGACACTCTCATGTCTGCCCACAGAAGCTTTCATTAGGGTATTGATTCTTGTTTTTTTTTTTTTTTTAGCAAGTATTGGCAGTTTGTAGCAAAAAGTTTATTGTAAGTGGTTGGTATCACATCTCATAAAAGGCACAAGGAAGCAACATCTAGCTGATACCCGGCAGTATCTCACCTAAAGGGGACTGGAAGTTTCTACCTCACAAAAAAATCATAGCCCACTTAGCAAGCACTGATTCCCTCTGCTTTCTCTGAGAGGTGGTTTCTTCTATTCCCATTGACTTCTTTTCTCCCATTCATCTGTGTAACTTCTCTAACTTGTGAAATTGAAATACAGCTTGGCTTGTTTCCCTTGAAGATCTGCCAATAACCACATTAACCCACAAGTATCTTCTTCCTAGCCAGTGTTTTGACAGGAGACCTTCTGTCTTCGCACCGTGTATTCCCTTCTGTAAAGTAGAATGGACAGACCTTACGCTACTGTTCATAGCTCTGCTTAGATTTTCACATAGCCTTTTCACCTCAAAATTCCTGTTTTATTATTTGGAATTTGTCTGATTTCTATTGTACAAGGTATGAAAATGGATGTATGCTTAAATAGACTGCTTTTCTTTCCTCTGTGGCTCTTTACTGAGGATTTGGCTTGCTCTGGTTTAGTGTAATTTCTTCCTTTATGCCTTTATGTGTGTTAAAAGGCAGCATGTGTGGTCACTTCCATTGGTGGATGATAACAGACAGCTGAGAGCTTCCAAGCTGTCCCTTCTGCCTATTACAGCAGCATCACCTCTATTGGTGCCAAAAGACGTCACAGGCTCACACGTAAGAATATAATGATATATCTCTCCCTCAGAAGGTGAGGGAGATAAAGCTGCTGGTCTGGCATGGTTAAGGCATAGCAGTTGTGTGAGCTGAGGTTTCATGCACTTGGTGGTATGGCTACTTCAGATACATTAGTTGTAATAATCATTTGTCTTCTTATAGTTGATCTACAATGAATACAACAGCGAGTATTTAACTGCTCTTCTAACATAAGCACTTGGACTGACTCAGAAGCCATTTTCAGGGTCAAATTGATTTGGGTTTTATTATTTGTTTTCTGGGCTTTGAGTTTCCAGGTTTTCCACTGCTCTTTCTCATTGAAAAGATGAGTATGAATTTGGCTCTAATCATATTGTGATGGACTGTCTTAGTGGAAGTCTGGGATGTTATTTTGTGGAGCTTCTTTGTTGAGGTGCACAGCTTTCAAGTCATCCCCTTCAGATTAGAAACTGACTTTCTGAAGTGTTGACAATTCTCCTGCATTTTAGTCTGATTAATACATTTCTAGACTTCTTATACTAATCTCAAGTGTTACTTTTGAGTAGAAAAACAATACATGTGGAGAAAGTGCTTATTCCCAGTTTAGTCCTAGCATTATCATGCGGTGCTCTAGCAATCTATTATGTGAAGGTGGGATATCAAGGGAAACAGTACGGAAGTCTTGACAAAAATCTTCCAGTTGGTGTATCTGGTGCTGCTGAATAGCAGATCTCCTAATTGCTATATAAGCAAAACTCTGATTTGTTCAACAGCTATCTGCAACCTGCCACTGACACCTATCTGTTCCTTCATACAAAAGGTAAATTATTGTCAGGATGAAATATTTTCTAATTAAAAAATGTTAATTGATTTCTATCTACTTTTTCCCCAATGAATAATGCAATTGAATTATCTTTGGAGCTTGCTCAGAACCTTTGATAACAATGGAGTTATTTGTGTACGTTTTTTTTATTCCACCAAGTCCTATTGTTGTGTTTATTATCCCTTGAAGTCATAGCAAGCTTCCCTCTCCTGCTATTCCCTATTTATTCCACTCCCAACACGCAGCTCCTAAATTCTTGTTAAAGTTATTTCTGAACAAAAAGAGTAAACTCAGACTCTCTCAAATGAAATACATGAGGCAGTTATGTTCCTTTCATTTGCTTGTATCTGTTTGCTGTATCTAGAGGGCTATTGTTATGCATGGAGGACTGGAAAATAATAACATTAATAAAAAAACAAATTCTCCCAGGATCGGCTGTCAATAGCAACAGTCTAAAGAGAGCTCAAGTGTGGAGAGAGAGGGATGTATTTTGGATGTGAAAGGAGGTGCAGAGCATCAGAAGGATCTGCTTTATCTATGAAGCCAGGTCCTTGTGTGGCACGGATGGCATCATTCAGTTCTGCCCCATCCCTTTTTAATAGGGATGTACCAGTTCTCAGCAAAATGTCACACTGAGTGCTCCTCTGAAGGAGTGGCAATTTATGTACAAGCTCCTACTCCTTATAGGTCCCTTGTCTTTCTCTGCTTTCCCTAGGAAACCCAGTAGTTTGCAGTAGCTGGGGTCTTACTACTCAGTCACGAAGTGGGGCTGGAACAAGAGTTCAGGAGCATGCTGAAAAGTGAGAGATCTCCAGCGTGTGAAAGGGTTTGTAGAGCTGCTGAAGGGTTCCCTGCGGTGTTGGGAACTGTCTGTGGATGATGTTGTCTACAGTAGGATGTTATTGCCTTCTTTATTCCATCCAGATATCACAGATTTGACTAGCTTTCAAGAGCTATTTTTCCCCAATAAGGAAACTAAAAGTTTTTTTTAATTATTTGCTTTGAATCAGCAGTAGTTATGGACTTTGCCTTCTAAAAGTTAGGCTTGTCTAGGCCAAGTGGTTGGTCTCTCTCTCAGGAGTGTATGAGTAAGCACCTACAGAATCCCAGCTCCTGTGAAAAGTCTGATTATTTAAAACTGCTATTTCTGTGTTGGCCTCCTTTGGAAAAGGAATGTGGAAGAGCTGGGCAGGTGGGATTAGTTGCTTTTCTCTGATAAAAACAGATGAATTTTAACACTGGCTAATAACTGCATCTATTTTTTTCTTGACAAATGAACCATAGGACGCATTGTCAGAAGTGAGCCTTCCTTAATGACTGTGGTTAATATTTTGGAGCTATTTTCTCTGTGGATCAGAGCTTAGACTCAAACGTGTGAAAATCAGCAGTATATGTTCTACATTAGCTTGATTTCTATTAATTTGCAGTTCAAGACTATTCTTCCCTTCCCCCATGCTAATTTCAGAGTACTTATGGGGTTTTTGTCTGTACAGTAAGGGATTTGCATCTGATTTCATCCTCAGGTATATTCATATTTACTTTGTTCTGCCTACAGAGCAGCTCTCTTAAAGGTAGGGCAGTTTGTGCTTGTGGGTCCAGACTGAGGCTTGGGTAAAGCTCAGTAATCTGCTCAGCTGCAGAGTTCCTGTGCATTTCCCAGAAAATCCCTGTGCCTCACAGTGACTCCGTTTCCTGAATTGTAGCATCTGTATTTCGGTCCCAGTCCTGCTTCGTGTGGGACCGTTGAATCTAAATCTCTTCAAAGCCTGTTGTGATCCAAAACAAAAAAAAGATGTGACGGGAGAGGGAGGCCTCTTTGTACTCAATAGCAAAGCACCTATTCTATGTACATGTAATTCCAAAGTATCATTTCAGTGGTTGCTTATGCTGCCTTGGTTTTTGACCACTGAACATGACAATTTTCTTGAACAGAGCTTAGCAAGAAGCACTGATGTTAATTGGTGGAACTATCCATTGGATTAAATAAGGAGCAGTTTCTTCAGGGAGTGTTTCCATGAAGGTTCTGCTGTCTTGAGCTGGTGGCCTTACTTTCTAGTACAAGTAAGGGATGAGGAGCAGAAGGGAAGGTGGGGTTGCATTGTACTTATGAGGTGGCTGAGGATGCCGTGTGACCATACCTTGTGCTGATGTGGCCTTTGAAGTTCCCAATCCTTAGCATCACCTGTGGGAGCTGGAGGAGCTCACTGCACTTCCACATATGCATTTCTCTTTAGACTGGGATCCTGTGGAATGTTTAAGGAAGTATCTTCTCTTGCTGAAAGACAGCTGGTTGGGTTTTGCAGACACAAATTCCTGTAGTGCCGTATCAAGGTATGTGCTCTGACTGTCTGGTTTTACTGGGCTTAGTTTATTTTACACTTAATGTATTCCACAACTCATTGAATTTTCATTTCCCTCATCCAGTCTTAGGAGCACCATTATGAGCTATGAAGTGATGAATGCATTCATATAAGCTGGAAAAGACTCAAGGTCCATCTGTTTCAAGATTATATCTGTTTCTTAAAAAGGTATTGGATGAAGGATGGCTTTTGTCCTGTGATGTCCCCCTGCGCCTTTCAGTAAAGGTGACTTTTGACCAGACCTTTCTGGTATTGTCCATCAGTGCTGCTTCATCTGGAAAAAAAATGCAAATATCTAAATGCAACAGCTACTTCTTGTGCTTCCCAGGGATGTGTTTTATGTGGTTCTTGTTCTTGCTTTTCTGAAAGGAAATTCCACATTTCAGACTGTGGTACCTCTGCTTTTAAAAACCTTGTCTGTGTGAGACAGCCTGTTTCCCATTATTTTGTAATCCTAATACCTAAACAAGAGCAGGAAAGTAAACGTACAGCTCTTAAAAATGACGTAACCCTGTCATTTCTTATTAATGTGTGCTTTGGCACTGCATAGGGTCTAGAATAGCCCTTGTGACTGAAGAAGGTGTAATTAAACACAGCAGGAATATTAGAGTTCTAAGACAGCCTCTTGGGAATGTAGGTTAAGGTGAACTATGTTGCTGTGTGGGATAACAGCCAGAGCCTAAGGTAGGAAGCAGGTTGTAAGATGAATGCAGCAGGTCTGATGTTCTGAAAAATTAGAAAATTGGACATAGGCAAATTAAGTTTTAAGAGCTCCTGGAAGAACTGTAATGTTAACATTGGAGTTGTTATCTGTAAAGTAGTTTGCTTCTGCTTATACACTGTTTTGCTTTTTGCCAAAGTTAGGGAAATGAATTTCCTTATTATCCAGTTTTCTGCCTTACGTAGTTTTTTTTTAACTCCTTGAGGTATATTTAACCAGATCCTTCTTTATCAAATTTGAGAGGAAAAATAAGAAAATCTGTATACGATGTCAACAAGTCCTTAGTTGAAGTACAGTGTTTTCCTGACTTATAACAAGGAAAGCCAAACAACTGTTGTTTCTACAACATGAGTGTTGTATTAATTCCAGAGAAGTGGAAGAAGATAACATTCCTACTGTTTTCCCTTCTGAAAAATCTTTACCTTTTTACCTAAAGCCCTTATACTTTTAATACTTAAGTAAGGAAAAAGGTGTAGGGAAGACTCATGAGACACTTCAGGAATGTAATGTTTTAATGAAAGGAACTTAGAGGGCACCAGCTGAGGCAAGAGAGAATTCTCATTTGGCATTTTTTTTCTTATGGGAATCCCTACGGGCCCCTCTGGGGCTCTTCTCTTTGCTTTCTGCCCTGTTTCAGCAGTCTATCCAGCACTGCAGCATAGCCACAGGAAAAAAAATCACCCTCTTCATTTATGAATAGAAAGAAATTATTAGGAATTCTTAGGAAAGCAATTATCAGCACCATCTATCGGGGAAAGAGAGGTATTAGTTTACTTGATTTGAATATGCACATCCTTGGGTTTACTCCTTCCTTTTTTTTTTAAATATTTGTAGCTATATTTTAGAGTGAAAATATGCCTAAACAGTCTGCTTGATTTTAACTTACAGCAGCCCAGAGCCTGCACCTGGGGGAATGCGGGTTATTTTCTAAAAGTACATTCAAGCAATGCATTGAACCATTTAAAAGGGGGCAAGCAGACAAAGATTCAAACGTCAAAATGGTGCCTGGGCTGTGGCAGGCTCTGTCACATCAATAGGACAAGGGCAGCAGTGGAGAAACAATTTGCAGGCAAGGATATAGGGAATCGTCTAGAGCCTTGAGTCAATCTAAACCAGCGTGTCTGAGAAATCTGGGTGGGGAATGGGGTATTTGACCTTCTTGATTTTTTTGTTATTCATTTTAACAAATGAAACTATAGCTTGAAGCAGAGGCAGGGGAAATATTCTTGTTAGCAGAAGTCTGACTGCAAGGCATATTTTTAGTTAGGGCTGTATTCATACTTAAGACCTGAAGTCATTTTAGGACAAGCACGGGTTTGATCAATAACAGCTCCCACTCATGATAGCTGTGGCCTTCCTGTGCTTCAGGAAACTTGCATGTGTAAATACTAGTGAGACATCCAGTGTGAAATAATTTCCTAAGTCACTTGTTCTGCTGTACTGTGGGCTTCTCTGTTTCTCTCAGGAGTTACATTGTCATGTTCCTGTAGTGCTGTAACACAGGTACTTCTGGCTTCCCTGTGCTTCTCCTTCAGTAACAAGTAATTTCTTGTAAGTAACACCATGCCTACCAGCCAAGGTTCAAATGCTGCTGTTGATAAGCACAGGCACTGTGGGAACATGCTGGGTAAAGGTTTCTTAAATCTACCACTGATTCCTGCTGCAGGGGGAAGCCATATAGCACTTGATGGATCGAGTTCTGCTTTATTGCTGGTTTTAAATGGTTTGCTTTACCATGTTTCTTGGTGACTGCTTAAGTCTTTCTGATCTGCCTGCTGAATAACCTTCTCTTGATGCACAGCATAGTAATATTTAGATTTTTTCATGAATTTACCATTCTTCTAACACAACTATTAATTTTCGCTACCTCCTGTATTCTCCTGTTGAACAAGCAAGATGCTTTTATAGCATGAGCAGCTGACTGCAACGGACTGAATCAGTGAGTTAAGAAGTTAAGATCCCACAGGGAATTCAATCAGGAAAAGTTTAGCTTTTAAAAAGTTAAGCAATTACTATTGCCAGCTCTCTGGGTAGCTATTGGAGTGACCTAAGTACTCGCTATCGTAAATTCTTATTTCATTAGCTGACTCTGAATGATAGGTGATAACTAGATTTCAGATAATTAACTCCCTAATTTTTGGTGACTGCTATACAGCTAGATGAATGCCACCCTGAGAGAGTGGGAGGATTGGATAAAAGGTGAGGGAAAACAGACCTTTGGGAACGTGGACTCATTGTAGACACGAAAGGATTATCGAGACCTCTGCAGGTAGTGTCAGCTGGACAGATTTGGGTTTGATCCTGCAGGCTAGAGGGAACTGCGATGCTCCTGAAATGCGATCTGCAGAACTGCTTATGCAGTAACAACCTTCGAAGCTCTTTCAGTCCAGTTTTAAGCAGCCCTAGTGACAGGGCTCCCCACATGCTTCCCTTGGGTTGTGTGCTCAGTCTAATTGATTGACACATTAGCAAAGCAAATTTCTCTTGCTGTTCAGCCAAAATTTTCCTTCTGCTTAATTTCAGCCCATCACTCCTAGTAATGCCCCCTGTGAGGCTGCCTGAGCTGCTTCTGCCACGCTATGGCTTTATTGATCTTGGCTCCATACAAGCAGTTCTTAACTGACTGAACAGTTAACTGCTGGCAATGCTGATGCTGGGATGGCATGAGGCTGAGCTCGTTTTTTTTTTTTGCTTCCTTTGATCCATGGGGTTGGAGCAGAGGAATGCAGTGAAAGAGGAGTTTGGTGTTGCTCAGTTAACTTTTCAGTGGCCAAGCAGAGTTGTGAAGAGTCATTTATTTTTGAGTTTTTCCAAACATGTTCTGGGTGACTCGAACTGCAGGAAGAATCACTCATGGACTCGCTTGCACCATTTAGATCAGACACCTGACTTGCAAATCTGTACCACAGGCTGTTGTGCTGGGGAGCTCATTCTTCCTCTGGAGCAGTGACTCAGCTGAATGGCTGAGCTGGAGAAGGATTGGTAGTGTTGTTGGATTCTCAACACTTAGTGAGCATGTGCTTTCTGTGCCTCAGTTTACTCTTGGATGCAACAAGCTCTATCTTTCAGCTGTATTAGAATGGAAATAAGTAGTATTCCTTTTGCTGGGATTTAACTTTGACTGCTTGCATGATGATTTCAGCAGCTCACTCCTATCACCTGTGTATGCTTCTCATCTGTGTACAGAAAAGTAAATCAGCAAGCTTGCAGAAGCGTGTTGTTAACAAGAACTACAAAACTGAAAGCACAGGTGAAATTGTTTACTGTGTAGGTAAGAGTAAAGGAGCATGTGTGGGTTTGTATACCCTGGGAGATACAGCCATTTTGTGGAAAAACTGTATACTTCAAGTCTGTTGAAAACTAGTTCTCAAGCCATAAGCAATATGTAGAATTTTAGAGCTGAGGTATCAAACTCCCTGTTCTAGGACACGAGGCTCCTATCTGCAGGCAGGAGGAGCCTGAGCAAAAAGAGAAGCTCAGAAAATTGCTGGCTGGATGCTGTGCCACCCGTGCACCTCTCTGTGTTCCCGAGGGCTGTCTGAGAAAGTATGGTAACAAATGAACAGAGCACCTTTCCTGTGACTGCAGCAGTGGAGCTAAGCTGATTATTTCGCCATCAGAGTGAGGTTATGGTGGCCTTGCTCCTGTCTTTTCCATACATTCTTTTATGTGTTTTGCTGAGAAGTGTAAATGTAGGGGTGACTAATTGCCTTGCTGCCCTGATTCTGTCTCTACACGGGATCTGCTTATATCAAAATGCTCTGCCCCAAATGACTAAAGTGTGTCAAGCTGTGGTGATTAAAGAATTATAAAATACTTTCTGAGCATCCTTGCCTCAACTCATTGCAACTTTGGACAGAAGCCCAGATGGTTGGGGGGGGCGAGGGAAATAAAATAAATTCTGTGAGAGGGACTTCTGCAATATTTTCTTCCTCTTTTATTGAGAAGAGAAGACTGATGATAAACATTAGTGAGACAAAATTGCAGTGATTTGTATGGATTCCCAGGTGGACAAGTTTAGCATTAAAAAAATATTACAGCTTGTTCTATCACAGAACTGTTGTACAGATCATAAAATGGAAGAGCTTTATATATATATACATTCAGGCAGGAGAGCGTGCTTATAATATGGGTAGAAGCATCTCATTTTTCTGCTAATAGCTTAAAACCTAATGTTGGGCTGGAATAGTGAAATGTTTAACTTTCTGCTAATTCTGCGGGTAATTACTCTGGGGGAGGATGCACCTGGCAAGCTTTCATTTTGGATTTCGAAGCAAGCCCATTGAGTCTCATGAAATGACCCCTCAGCCATGGTGCTTTAAAACCAGCAGCTCAGGTGCCTTGTTTGTTTCTGTTGAGCTTGTCAGCTTAGCTGTGCATGCCTGTGGCTCTTGTAGGTGTAAGTGTAGTATGGCACATCAGAGCTGACAGTTTAAGTGCTTTGTCCCTGCTGATACAGACTGCAGTGGGAACTGAGCAGAACTGAAAAACAACTAAATAAAAGACTCTTATTCTGAAGTGGTTTTTTTTGTTTATTTATTTATTTATTTGAAAATAAGTTTCTTCAGGTTTCTGTAATGGCTTTTATTGTTATTACAGGCAATGCTGAGTGATAGGCTTGGTGATACTACTGTTTGTTGGCTTCTTCCCAGCAGCCATATGTCCTGGCCATGGTGGGAGATGAGCTGAAGTTCCCTCTCCATACTGACACATTAAGTAATGTTTCCACTGCAATACTGGATCTGCAACTGTAGGAAAAGAACAAACATGATGGTTGGGATATTCTCTCTGTAGCAAATAGAACTAAAGACATTCAGTTTTCTATGAGGGAATGGCCTCAAGCTGTGCCAAGGGAGATTCAGGTTGGATTTTAGGAAAAACTTCAGAAAGTGATTGGGCACTTGAATGGGCAATCCAGGCAGGTGGTGGGGGTCACTGTTCAAGAAACATGTCTGTCAGTGCCACACTGACAAGTGCCATGGTTAGAGGGCATTATTGGTAGTAGATGGATGGTGGACTTAGACATCTTTTCCAGCCTTAATGGTTCCATGATATGCTATGATACTGGGTGCTGATGGGCATTGCTGTGGGGCATGTATATGTATCCCATACATACATTTCCTGATCTTCCTAGAAGCTTAATAGCCTTCAGCTTGCTTTAGCTTACATCAGTGCCTGCTGGTTTGCTGGCCCTTAAGGAAGAAGAGAGGAACTTCGTGACACTGTTCCCTCCTGTCCTGATGCACCATCAAGCTTTAGACAAATTGCTGGAGTAAGGTGAATTGGGTTCTGTGCTTAGCTACTCATGTGCTTTGATGCAATTCTTACTCTCCTTAGCTTAGTGCATTGAATTTACCATCAAAATAAAAGGGGAGGGGGATTTGTGATATTTAGCTGTATAATTCCCATGGGCTTCATATGTCATTCTCCAGTGTCATAAACTAATCTATCTGTGCAGGTCTGATTTGTGGTTTTAATTATTTTGAGGGATTTAAGAAATGACTGTAACTTTTCTTCCAACATTAAATATTTCTAAGGTTAATACTTCCTTTTTTGAAATTGACAGCACTGTATGTTTTAGTAATGTGAAATGAAGGGAATGCTGCAGCACTTCTATCTCCCTCATTTTGTTCTGGCTAAAATTAATCTGATTTTTGAATTAAAACAAAAACAAATGAAAGTACTGTCCAAAGCATGTTATTCTTTCTGGATTTTTATCCCTTGCCCTTTTCCAAATATATAGGAAATAAAAAATGCAGTAGCAGTTTATTCCTTTTCTTCTCTGTGATCTCCAAATATGTTTTGAAATATAATGAACCTTTTTTCCCCAATGAACAAGGTCAAAATAAAATTAAGTCTAGAAATCAAATAAATCAAAATTTAATCACATATTTTCAATAAACATTTTAAGATAAGGATTGTTTTTTTGTGTGTGTGTGTGATGTGCTTTCCTGGGAAAAACAGCTATAGGCTTTCTGACCATTGCTCATTTCTAACAACAAAACAGACCATCAGAAGAAAAAGCGATATTGATGCTTCACTTAATTTATTTTTTTGTGCTCTTTGAATGAGAAGATGGAATTAATGACTGATGTCTCCAAAGGCTAGAATTCAGGATGCCTTGGATCAATTTCCAGTCCTATTATAATGTTCACATTTGGCTTTAAATTAATTTCTTAAACCAAAATACATTCTAGCACAAGCTTACATTGCAGCCAGTACAGTGGAATTTCTTACTGTTTCAGGTCACTGACTGTTATAGACAGCAGTGCTGCATGTGGTTCTGTTTGACAGATTTAACTTCTTTTTGTCCTTTCTCATAAACTGGTCATCTGGGTGTCTGTTTTCAGGTATTGCAGACCAAGGTTGGTCAGTGCAGAAATAATGTTGGAGGACTGCTGCAGCTTTTCCTGAGCTAGGGTTGCAGTCCTGGGGGAAACTGAGTGGGGTGTGATGATTTAATTTGCGTCTTGATAGCTGTTACTCAGTGTGGTCATTAAGTTGCCCTTCTGGTGTTGTCTGTTCTCACTGCTGGTTCATGGAGGCAGAAGCTCTCTGCAGGCTGTGCTGTGTTTCTTTTGGAGTCTCTGGGTCTGTGATCTGCATGCCTTGCTGACCAGTAGGTAAAATCATGTAATGTTCCGCATTGGCTGAGTTTCTTCTTCGCCCCTAGGGAGGGCATGACTGCTTCACGTGGCCTCTATATCATGTCCTCTGTCTCATGTGTGCCATCTTCCATTGAGCCAGAATCCAGGTACCACCCCTTAGATGCTGCTGTTGAGCATACATCATCCCCAATTTTGAGTGCTATCCACGTACTCTGGTTTATAGAGCAAGGGGGCTGGGGCGGGGTGTATGTTGTAAAAAGCTATTAATCTTTACTCCTTGAGGAAAATAATGCTCCTGCGTAGCCTCTGTTATTATTCAGGCAGCTTTAGAACAGCTGTGCTGAAAGTGAAACAAAAGGTTGTCAATTCTAAACTGTTGATGTTGTAAAGACAAGGAAGGAGAAGAATGGCAGATGTTTATCTCCTTGTTTATACCAAGTTTTAGTGCATCAATCATTCAGTGCTATCAAGATTTGTGTAGGAAAGATAATAAGATTTATTTGTAGCTGTTGGGATAACCCACCCAGCACTTAAATGTGTTAGTAAAATTCTGGGGAGTCTGGGTCTATCAGAGTAAAGCAGGCAGAGAGGAGCGTAGCCTGCCTGGCTAGGAGGCAGCCGAGCCGTTTGCAGGTCAGTTCTCCATGACCAACATGAATTAAAGATAACCCACCAGAATTTTTCTGTACTTTTCCCTCCATGCTTGGTGAATGACTGAGAGGCAGGAATGAATAAAGCAATGTTTTGCAGTGGTTGGAGGAGTGGAAAATCAAGTAATAGGATGTGGTTAGTGTTTACCATCCTCTGTTGTTGGGTCATCCACAGTATGACTGTGGCAGCCTTTCAGCAGGCTGGCTGCTTTAGTGATGCTGGGGATGGGAGAGGCAGGGTGGTGGTAGGGGGGAAGGTTCAGTGAAAGGAAACAATGAGCAGCTGAACAATAAGGGAAATTTTGACTTGCAGTTATTCATAGCTAAATTATCAAAATAAATGGATGATTCGGAGCATCTCAGGGGAAGAACAGGTGTGTTTGCTCTTCTTTCACTCCAGAGGAAGAATAGTGATGTTTTCAATTAACTTAATTTAGCTTCCTTTGTGCTGATTGGCTGTTCTTGGTGCTCTCCTGATGCTCTTGGTGTCATTTCAAAATGAAGTGCACACAGACTGCATGATGCCTCTGTAGTTACAGTTATGTGTTGATAGTCCAGATGATCCATTCTAGTTCACAGTTACCTGTTGTTTTTGGCTGACATATTTGGAATTTAGCATTGCTTGTATTACAGATCTGGGTGATAAGCACTCATTTAGTTGTGAAATTGGTCTGGATCCAAGCCCAATTATATCACAGTGTGCAACACTAGGATTCATGGAAAAACAGATCTCAAAGAATGAACTGAATATTTCAGTTTAGGTGGGACAAACACTAGGCAGACTAATGGTTATTGCTAGCAGATGAGTGTGACCTTCAGTGCTCCGGGCTGTTTTATGTGCTGTAGTAAACAGAACAGGGAACAGTTTCAACCATGCTAAAATACATACATAAAACAAGCATGTGAAACGTCTTCCTATTGGATATAATTGTACTTGTAGCTACCCATACAGGATAATGAAACTCTTGCTTTGAAAACCAAGCAGGATGTCCAGGAGTTGGGCTGTGGACCTACCTGCCCAATCTGAAAGAGGCAGCTGAGGTTTCAGTTTATGGTCACAGGTTTGAACTTTTTAAATTATTCTGAACAAGCTTACTTCTGCTTAAAGCAGAGGTAGATGGAGGTGCCATCAGGGGTTCTCCAACTTGTATTTTGAAAACCTTAGTGAATGGAGACAGCATGTCTTCAGACAGTTTGTCTTCCACCCGACTGTGTCCTTAAAGAGAAGAGACTCATTCCTTGTGGCTAAACCTCTTGGGTTCCAAGTTATGTCCCATGACTGGAGTGGATCTTCCTAAATTTATCTTGTTTCTTCAAGGCTTCCCTGTATTGGGGTAACTCGAAAGTCCTTGTAGTATCTAATAAGTGCTGAGCATAGTGAATAGTCTCTGTGTGGGCTCCTGTTTGCTTGCTCCTCAGCAGGCTGCTTTCCAGCTTCTATCAAGGATTCTGACTCAAGTGTAACAGGAAACAGATTTATAAATACAGCATAGTTCATGATCTTGTCCACATTACATGTGTCTAGAAGATGAGTTGCCTTCAGGCGCTTTTTAGAGGCAGATTACTTTCTGTGAGTATTCAGCAACCTGCTGCTGTTTGAAACACAAGCATGGCTTTCTGAAAAAAAAAAAAAAACATTTTAATAGCCCTGGCAGAAAGATTTTGTGTTTGAGGTCAGTTCCAGTCTAGTGAGGTTTCTTTTATTCAACCCCTTTCTCCTTTTGAATGAATTGTCTTTAAAAATGCAACTGATGATCTGGGAGGTGTTTCTGATGGGTCTGGGTATTAAACTGCTTAATGGGATGGAGTATTTGTTTCAGTTCTCCTTTGCATCCTCGTGTTACTCGTGTTGCTTGGGAGTGACGTTGTACGTGCTTCCTACCTTTTCCCAAGAATTCTGTGAGATGTCATTTTTGAATTTAAGAAGCCATCTTCCCCCTATCTTTACTTCTAGATGACTGAGCTAGATGAGTATTAGCTGCAGAGGAACCAGTGACCCTCGTACTTAATTGAATGTTAGTCTGCACCAATTTCACTGCAGTGATGTTAAAGCTCTATGGGTTGCTCAACTGAGGTTCATCCAACTAAGCTTTTATTTTTTTTTGTGAGTTAATAAAAATTAACAAGAAATAATATTAACCATACAAGGCTGACAATGGGGTTGATACATTATTTATTATGCCTCTACATGCTGGCATGCTGTGATTGCCCTGCTGTAGCATTAATGATGGCCTTCTTCCATTGGAACAGCCCCACATGTGGCTGTGGAACCAGACTATGAGATGATTGCTTTGCCTTTGGACATGTCTCTATCTCCAGAAGCGATGTATGTGCAGAGCTGGAACTCAGTAGTTCATTTATCTGATGGATGGCAGAAACTGTGGACTCACAGAGCACAAATATATCCGTAGTTCATCAAAAACTCTTTCTCAATTGTCAGTCATCCTGTAGTTTGCCTCATCCCCATATAGATGACTCCATTTTCTTAGTGATGAATTAATGTGGTCTAACAGAATCAAAATGTTTCCTCACTTATTTCTTCTAATGGTTCTTCCCTATCATTTGTCACACTCTCATACTTAATCACTACACAGACCCTTCTTTTCTGCATTCTTCCCTTTGCTGTTTGTACACCATGCTGTCTTCTTCCCTAAAACTATCATTTAGCTGTAATGATAATGCTACCAGCAGTACTATTTTAATGAGCAATAGGTTTCATAGCTGGAGGTGCGTCTTCCTATGGTACTATTTTCTCATGGGGATAGAAATTACTCCAAGAAAGACAAATCTGATGTTTTGTTTCAGTTATGTGCAATCCAGCTTTCCAGCTGCTACGGAACATTTAACATCTTTTATGGCATTGGAGGATATAAAGTTAGGAGTTGATCTGTTTTATTTTCTTCATTCTTTTATATTTTCATTTCTGGCCTCAGAAGGTGCTATCTGTCAATTTCTAGTGAGCTCTGACTTCAGATACATACGAGCTGTATGTGGCTCTTGAGCTCCAGATGAGAATAAATTATGGAAACTCAAAACATAAACACAATCTAGCAGTAAATAGTTCCATAATATCAGGTCCACTTAAAATAAAGATGAAGCCCTTATTATTAGAGACAGCTGACTGAAAGATGGGCTAGCTTCTTGGACATCTGACTGCCTGCACATGGGATAGCTGAGTTCTGTGCTTAAGAACTGCAGCTGTGGATTAAACCAAGTGCATTTTTTAGAGAGAGAGTGGAAAGACAGGACTCCTGGGTTCCTATGCTGCTGCTTCTGAGTGGTCACAGCTAACACAATTAACTGCTCAGTGCTTTGGTGCGAGCCGTCTGTAACATAAGCATCATGATACTTACCTGTCTCTGAGGGCCATTTACTTAATTAAATTGCTGATATCTTCAGGTAAGAGATACTTTAAACGAGTGGCTCAGTGCACGGTAGAGGTAACGGAGCTTGGTTTCCAACGGCTTCGTTGCGTGGTTCGTTGCCAGCTCTGATTGAAACTTCCCCCCTGGGCCAGGACTTCATGAGGGTTTTCATTCTTTCTAATTCTCTCTTTGGGATTCACAGGTGCTCAGTAAGAGGGTAAGTTTGTCCTTTGTTGTAAAAGGGTACTCCCAGAGGATGTTTTCTGGCTGTCTCTTTTCTGCCCATCTGCTTGTTTTTTAGAGATTTTTCTGTTATTGCAGCTGTAAAAGTTGGTCCAAGTCAGCCAGTTTGCTCAGGCACTGTGGCAAAAGGGGAGATGTGCAGACACATTCACTTGCAAGCTCACAAGGCAGTTTGCAAAGCCTTGCTTTGGTAAGCAAATGGAAAGTAGAGCATCGCAGCTCAAACCTATTGCCCAGGAGTGATGGAGAAGCTGCTACCTACTAGTGCATCCAGGTTTCTTGTGCTGCTAGCTCTGCTGTTTCCCTGGGTGTAACCCATTCTTGCCAGTGGGCTGCCTGTTCTGGGAAGGCCTGGGGTGGGGGGTTTAGCTGATCCAGTTTTTGTGCACGCTGATTTCTGGGACTCGCACAGTCTGGAGAAAATGCAGGTGCACCTTGGCAGCACCCTTTAAATTAGGCTGGAAAATACATTTCTAATCTACAAAAGCTATGTTTCTGTTTCCTGAGATTCTTCCTGGCTGAAGCTGGGACTGAACTGGTTGTGGGGTGTAAATTTAGAGTGGTGATGTTACTGCTGGAGGAATCTGCTGGTGCAAGGATTACCCCACAGTTCATCTGTTTGGCTTTTGGGCTTGCAGCTATAGGGAAGGAGATCTGAATAGCAGTTAATTGAAAGCCAAAGTGGCTATTTACTGACTGCACAGGAGAATGCCTTGCCCTTTTTTGTGTATTGTGTGTAAGATGTCTCAGCCTTGTTGACCTAAGTTGTTTCTAGTATTTGTCTTCTCCCTTCCAGTTGAATTTATATGTTGTGCTTTTTGTTCTTTACTTTTTTTTTTATCCCCAGCCCTTCAGCCTCCCATACTGCTGGTCCTTGCTGTTCTGCTGCTGTGGTGCTCTTTACAGTGACTGTGCATTGCTGGTAGAAAGCTGATTCTTTGGCCAAGCCAGTTAAATTCTCTGAACCTTTGCTCAACAAGTAATTGCAACCTTAAAATGGAGCGATGCCAGAAGTGCTCTTGGGACAAAGGATGGCTTATAGGTCTGGGCAAGGGAGATGTAAAATTCTTTGGGGATTGCTAAGGAGAAATGTGTATTTGTGGAATCTCACTGATTGAATGGAGCTACTTGAGTCTCGTGAAATTCTTTGCAGGGCTGAGCGGTTCACTGCGTGAAAGAATGATGTGGTTAATAACAGCAGTGCTTTTGCTGGCTGAGTTGGTTGTGGGTAGTTTGTACGTGCTCAGCTTTTTTTCCTATTTACAAATATTGTATTATGAATACATAGTGTCAACACTTTAATTTAGAAAAACATTTTGGTCAGAAGTGTCAGATAGGGAAGTATTTTACAGAGAAGATGAAGTTTTCTCATGTAAAAGAGATTATAGAAAACAGCAGAATAACAATTCCATATTCCAACGTGGCTGTTGATGGTTTCTGACTCTTGCAGCTCCCTGTAAGCTAATGCAGAATGTGATTACTAAGCAGCAGTCCTGACAAATGATTTGTGTGCAGTTACAATACTGAAAATCTCCTAAACACAGCCAGTATAGGGATGATTTAGGATCGGTTGCTAGTGGAGCTGGCTGATATTTCTCTCATTAAAATAATCAGTGAAATGTGGCAAGTCTTGCTAAGAATGGTTAAAAATAAAGCCAAAAGAAAACTGGGGAGAACTGAAATGAAATGTAGCTCTTTTGCAGCTTCCTTATAAGGTTTGTTCCGCCTTCACAAGCTGCCTATAGGTGTAGAGTAGAGCTGAGAAGGGCCTTTGAACCTGCTCACCAGAGATGGAGGCAAGGCTGCCTCCTCAGAAAGCTGTAGGTATGTCTAGAACAGGAGGTTATGTAGTTGAGGGAGTAACTGGGGCTCTCTATTTCTATCATCTTGCTGGAATGCTGCTTGTCTGCTTTACTAGGCACATATCAACTTCACTTTTAACTTTTTTTTCTTCCCCCAGTAGAAAATCTCTTTTCAATTTGGAAAGCAGAGGAGGGAATTTGAAAGTGATCTATGAAAAACTCATTTTGTTAAGAGTGTTTCCACCTGCAAATTATTCTGATGCAAAATTCCCTACCAGCTATAGCAGTTAATAATTTTCTTCAAATATTTGAAGAGCAGTCAATCACAAGTTGTCTTAGGGAAGGAATTTGCTTTAATGAGGCTAAAGATACACAGTGAGAGAGGTTAGAGCAGCTCTTTATTAACTGCTTAATATCTGGGCACTATGCTAATGAATTCTTCAGAAATACCAGGAAAAAAAAGCATAAATTTGCACTATTCTTTATTGTGGAAAAAGTAACCAGAACTTAAAACAGGGACTCTGTGTAGAGAATAGTTGACTGAGGTGGTTGATGCTTGAATAACACTTGTGGATTTAAATAAAGCCAAGGAGAATGTAGAAGAAAATGAGCTGAGAACTCATTTTAGAGAAGAGGGGTCTCAGGGGAGGTCTTATTGCTCTCTACAACTCCCTGAAAGGAGACTGTAGGCAGGTGGGGGTCAGCTTCTTTTCCCAAGTAACAGCAATAAGACAAGAAGTGGTGGCCTGAAGTTGTGCCAGGGGATGTTCAGATTAGGTGTTTGGAAAATCTCTGAAAGAGCAGTGAGGTACTGGCGTGGGCTGCCCACCAAGCTGCTGGAGTCACTGACTGTCCTTGGAGACATTCAGGAAAGGTGGAGATGTGGCACTGAGGGGTGCAGTTTAGTGGGCAGAAGGGTGGTAGGTGGACAGCTGGACAAGATGATCTTAGAGGTTTTTTCAACCTTGATGATTCTACAGTGTGATTCTAGTATGATCAGTGAGGTATGCTGGGAACACGGCCCTAGCTGACAGTTCCAGGGAACCCCAAGCAATACCTGAGGTAAGGGGAGAGGTGAGATGAAGCACCAAGATGCTCACGAAATGCTGGAGACCTGACAATAAAACAAGATAGAGATGGGCTATTCAGAGTAGTTCTAAAAATGGATCCAGGGATGTTTATGGCAGCAATTTCATTGCTTGGAAACATGGACTTTTAATATCTAAGCTTAGTGTAATATATGCAGTTGTGTCTCCAAGGAATTAAAGCAGAAAGAATTATTTGGATTGCCTGCACAGATCTGTATTGCTGCTCAGAAGCCGAGTCTCTCTTTGTTTGTGCTGTTTTGATTAATTTTGTGGATTGAAACTGCACATGAAAAATGTTTCAAGACATTTGAGGTAAAGGCTTTTACTTGGTAGAAGCACTTTGAAATTGGTTATTAAGCCCCTTGATGTCTTAGGGCTGAGCCTTCCTTTGGCTCTGCAGGCTGGGCAGCTGGACTGGGGAGTGCCAGATTGCACAATGATGAAGGAAAAATGAGTTGAAAGTTTAGAGGGTTTTTTTTTTCCCCTTGTAAATGAACCCAGTAACTTGTTGGCAGAAAACTTTCCCTTCTGACTCACTTGAAAGGTCTGCTTTGGAAGCAGAAGAAATCACTTTGTATTAATTTGAATTCAGTTATTTTCTGCTTATGAATAGCTGCAATTGGCAGTGTTATTTGTCAGAGAAATGACCAGAAGATCTCTGCTGTTCTCAGATGTATACAACTGCCTAGGGTGTTGTCTTCACATTCAGCAGCCTGTAGATTGGTGGTGTTAATATAGATGCTTAGCTTCATGCAGGAGTCTGGCTTTGGAAATGGGCATCCAAGCTGGCAAAGCTGGGGAAGCCATAGTCTCTGCTCCAGGGTGAGGCAGGTGACCTGCAGCTAATTGCTCATTGTGCTTAATCTGATTTCTGTGCTACCAATTTAGCTTTAAGCCTTTATCTCAGAAGAACTGTACATTTTCACTTTGCAGGGTAGGAAACTAGGAAAGGTGATATCTCTACTTGGATGGTGCCTGACTTTTTTTTCCTCTAGCTAGACTACCTTTTTCCCATAAGGGAAACTGTTTTTTCTTCCAGGTCATCTTAATCAATGGTGGCTGACAGCATATTTTCCCAGAACTGGGAAGCAGATGTTATTTGGTGTATCAGTTCTAAGATGTGGTGTGGAGTAGAGGTTGACCATGCTAGCAGAACTGGTGTGGTTTGCTGTAGGTTTGTCTGCTTGCAAGTGTGCTGTCTTGCACTGCATTCTGAGAAGGAAAACATCACTCAGAGTACTCTGCAGCTGCACTACATCCCCAAGGGCACTTCATATTTCTGTGTAGGGCTATACTGGGGGTCAGTGGGGAGCTCTGGGCTGCCCTGTGTTTTGTGGATACGGCTTGGTTGTGATGTGGCCAACATGCATGTAGGGAAGGGAATATTTTGTTATGTTTACATGCCCCTAGTAGAATTTGATACAGAGTAAAAGCCTACCAAGCTTTCACTTTCTTATTGTGCCTTAAGTCCTTGAATGGTTGACACTCACTTGCTACAAATCATGCCTGTTCTCATGGAGCAGGCTTGGCTCTGCTAGATTCAGCCTTAGTTCTTGTTTGTGTGTGCATGTGCATCATTAACAGTTTGAACTGATGGAAATGCTGATGAACAGAAGTTACCATTTCAGCTGTCTTGGAAATCTTGTATCCAAATCATGTAATGTGGTGATACAGCAGTACTTGTACACGTTGGTTGTTTTTTACCTGGAAAGTACAACGTGCCTCACAAAATGCTGCCGACAAAATGACTTCTCAGAAAATTGGCCTACAAATATCCCCTACTGAATGTGACAAGGCATCTGGATATGCTGTATGCAATGTGTGCTCTTTTCCTGTCTGAGATGGGACTTGTCTTGCTGCAGGTGAGCTGTTTAAGAGGAGGCTGTGACTGCTAACAAAACAGGAGCAATCTGTGCTGTGGGAGTGCAGTCTCCAGAGGCTCATGACTGGCTATGCATAGCTACTGCCCTTTGGGTTATTTGATATCACTGGTTCTGCCAATACATAGCCATCAAAATGCATTTGACAGGACGAGAGGGAATGGCCACAAGTTGCGCCGGGGAAGATTTAGATTAGACCTGAGGAAGCATTTCTTTTCTGAAAGAGTGGTCAGGCACTGGAATGGCCTGCCTAGGGAGGTGGTTGAGGCACCATCCCTAGCGCTGTTCAAGAAGCGTTTAGATGAGGTGCTAAGGGATTTAATTTAGTAGTTGGGTAGGGATAGTGATAGGAGGATGGTTGGACTAGATGATCATATAGGTCCTTTCCAACCTTATGAACTTATTTGGGGTCTTAAGGGATATATGGCCCAGGTGTGTGCATGAGACAAAGGGATTGATCCAAAATGTAAGATTTCCACATGTACGTAGGGTGTTTCCACTGTCGCTCAGAAATTAGCTATTGGTTTTTAAACGTTTTGGGGGAGCTGTATTTCTTTCAGCATTACAAATCCACAGACCAGGCAGCCTGTCCTGGAGGGCTTTCATTGAGATGAGATCAAGGAGCGTGATGTGGGATAAGCAGTGTGCCTGCATTACCAACTGAGCTGTGAGCTCCCTTACTCTGTGCCATTCCCATGCTGCACGTACTCCCCCTCTTGCAGGGCGGTTGTTTGAGTTCACCACTGTGCCCCTGAATGCTCTTTATAAATCTGTTTTTTACGTAAATAGAAAATAACAATCCTGTTTCTAAGGATACTCAAGACTTCTCTCTCTGGAGGCAGGCAGCCTGTCTGTTTAAAAACCGGAATAAAAGCCCAACTTGTTTTGAACTGGAAAGCAAGGAGCACTGCAGTGCAAATCCAGCAGCACTTCACGGTAAGAAAGGACAACTCAGTAGGAGGTGCTAAATAATGCTAAAACAGCAAGTAAGTGAGCTGACAACAATAAGCTGAGAAAACACATTGTTTTGGACTCTGCCTTACTCTGGAGTAGGACTCATTATGTGTGGAAATGCACAGAAAGGTATTGGTGATTATTTCAGGAGTGCTGCTCAATGAATGTCTTTGAATTTGAATGACGCTTGCATCAGTTCCAGAACTGTAGGGAAGTCAGCCCAATGATAGGGGGACCTTGACTGGATGTTTTACAAAGCCTTTTTTTTTTTTATTATTGTTTTGTTTTTTTTTAAAGTGAAATGTACTGCCTTTCCAAAATAAAATGTAGTGCACATAAAAGTTTAGGGGGTTGGGTGATGTGGAAGAACCCCCTTTCTTCCCACCCCCCAAAAAAACATAACTAAAAACAAATGGCCCAAATGCTTTCAAGTGTGTATGCTGACAAAAGTGGCACAATTTGAAAGGATAACAAAATACCTTCTGAACGCTGTAGATCTTGTACCTTAAGGTTTCCTTTTCTGAATATCTGCTATGTTCATCCCTGAAATGGGTTTGTGGGCTGGGCAAGGCTGAGCCTATGTTGCACTGGGTGTGATTTCATTCTCCTCCTTCCATCAGCTGTCGTACTTTTCATCATCATTACTTGGAGTGAGGTTATGGTGCCTGGCCATTGTTTGATGAAGTGAATGGCATTTTTGAAGTCAGTTACCTGTTTCACTTCTGTCAAATATGACCAACAGTATTTTTTTCTATAGGTAACTGAAGTTCAGTTGACATTGTTTGAAATCCAGCTCTCATTGAGGAAAGCAGAGGCTTTACTGTTGATGACATTGTTTTTTTCCCTTGCTAGTTTGAAAGTGTGGTACTAGGATAAATTGTTGTGTTCTTGAAAAGCCTGGTACAATGCTCACAATGTTGATTTGAATGATTATTGCCATTTCCTAATGAGGTTTAGATCAGGTCTTCATTAGGTTAAGACACAGAATTAAACATTGCTGCGTTTGCTTTTCAACTGAAACTTCCTTGAAATGCAATAAAAAGTTCTGACCACTCTATTTGTCAAGATGATAGACTAACCCAGGCTACTTCCTTAAATTTATCATTGACAATGTATGCTAAGCTCTCAGTGGAAGGTCTCAATTACCTTTAATTACGGTAAGGTTTTTTTTCAGCTTTAATTAAATATAGATGGAAGTTCTTCCTAGGTAATTATCCCTTGGGAGAAATATTCCTCATGAGAAATATTTCTAAGGGATTCAGCCTTGGCAGAGGTAGAAGTGATGGGAGCGAAGTGGGACAGGAAGTAATTCTATCACTCGATATTGAGAAGTATGTCTAACTTCCAGAGTTAACTTATTGTTTTATTAATTACTAAATGAAATCTTCATAGAAGATACTTAGGAGTTTCATCATAATCCCTGGTGCTCAAAAATCCCTTAATAGTAGGATGTGTTTTCTATCCTATGATTGTGATCCAGACTCTTCTTGTGCAAGCACAGGTTTTGCTGTGTTTGGCTAACCAGAACTGAGAGTTAAATCGCTTCTTCTGGGGATGTGTAGTTGCAGTGTTGTTTGTTTTTGCAAAGATGCACCTTTCACTGTGGAGTGTTTTGCTAAGAAAACAGGCATTAGGATTCTAGTGAACTCAGGCTTAATCATTGTTGTCCTCCCAAGTAGTGCAGGTAACACAAAGCCAGTGTAGTTCCTGGAGTGGGAAGTGGGTTGGACATACAGGGAAACCAGATGGACAAGCTGTGGTCTGACTGGGCAGTCTGTAGCCAAGTATAGGATTGAGGAAGTTCTCCAGAGTAGGTAGTCTTTACTTAGTAACAAAACTAGCTTGTCTTTGTTGTTCCTCTGACTTTATTTTCCTTTTTGTCATCTTCAAAGGCTTGTGTATGTAGCACCTAATTTGGTAATTTAGTGGGATGTTTTCTTGTTTTACATTCTTAAATCTGCCGTGGTCAGTTACAGTTCTGTTAACTCAGGCTGCTGCTACTTGGTCTCTTGATTGCATTGTGAGTTGATGTAGAACAGTTTTCATCTTCAAAGTAAAGAGCAATTAATGACTCCGTACAGCTCCCTAAAAGACACAAAGTAAATGTAGTGTCCTCATTATGCTGATTACAAGGCTAAAAGTATACTAAAACTTTCCAGTTAAGATAATGAGGCTTTAGTATCACTCTCAGCAGTTAAGTGCTGAAGTAAGAGTTAAACTGGTAAGAGAAGTTTCTTGTTAAACATCAATGGGAATTGGGAATTCTTATCAAACTTAGCTCATATATGTTGACATTTTACTGACCCTACTCTTGCTGCAATGTTGATAATGCTGAATTGCCCAGGGCAGTGAAAAAGGCAAGCTGAGATCAAATTCACAATAATCTGTTTCCTTATCTTGTGCTGGGTCTTGCTCTTCCTTGACCTCAATAGTTTTATTGATCTTGAAGTACTGTTGTTGCTGGACCAATCTATGTACCTCAACTGCTGTATTCCACTGACGTATGCAAGTGGTTTTGTGTCTCATGTAGTGTGAGGGATGCTGGCTGAAGTAGTAGTGCTCCTGGAAAAAGAAAACCTGTAAAGTGTTACTTATCAGATAAGTATCCAACAGTGCCTCGGCAGTGCAAAAATATTAATGCTTTCTTTAGAAATATAACATTTAAAATTTAATACCCATCTGTATTCAGCTGAGAGGTGTAAAGTTTAGCTGGCTGCAGGTTGGACATGGAGTCTGTTACACACGCTATGCAAACAGACATGTGAAAACACCCTTTGGAGCCACTTGTCTTTCTGTATTGGGCATAACAGGATAATGAGTAATGAGTTCAGACTGGACAATGAGTGTTCATAGAACTAAAATGATCTCAGATGAATTCTGTCTTAAGTAACGAGTAGCACCTACTGTGGAAAATGAATAGTGACATAACACTCCAGATGACCTAAGGTCTCTTAGAGACTGTAGCTGTACAGCTCTTCCCTTAGCTCCTGGCACAGTCCTTTGAGATAGATGGTTATGGTGATTCTCAACACTCAGTTTTTGCACTCTATTTGTTTCTGAATTTAGTGAGTATGGGGGAATTCTTTCTTAAAGACTACAAGCATGATTATGTTTGTGTGGATAACCATTTTCTGTGCTGCAGTTTGAACCAGATACTGAGGATAATGTTTTCATACTGGCATGAAAGGCTCATGAACACTTGAAAGCCTGTTCAGGCTGCAGTCCCATTCTCGCTACATTTGTTTTGACAGATGAGATGTACTTCTTTTTGGACCAACTGTATGAAAGGCTTTTATTCAGGCAGTGGATGTCTAAGGAAAATCAACTGCTTGAAAGGCTGAGAGAATTTGACTTCCTTCTTTGATCAGAAAGGGAAAGGACTTTTACATTCAACATCATATCTAGATCCTCGAAGATCTTTCCTGTAAAGTACAGCTTAAATCACCACCTTATGTGTGCACCTAGAAGAAAGGTGTTGCTAAGTTCACCACCTCACTGAGGGCTTTTGTTCCTACTCATTATTGAGGCTAACAGTAGTCCAGAAGCAGACTATACATCTTCAGGGTAACAATGGTACCTTTCCTGCATCCCATAATACTGTCATGTAAAGGCACATTACAAAGGAACTTGAAATCTCCCTCTCTCTCTAAGCAAATCTATGTTTGAGCTGATCTGTGATAGACTGGATATTAAATAAACAGTTTTTATCTGCTGGAAAACTGGAGCTATCATAAACCTTGTTGCAAGTGTCCAGCTTTTAAACATACTGAGCAAAATCTTGTTTTCTCTCTTAGTGTGCTTCTTACCTATGAGAAATGTTTCTGGGTGATTTTTTTTAAAGCAACACTAATCAGAGTTTAAGTATTAATTGTATTTTTGTATTTCAAGTGTGTGTATATATACATTATATATATATATACATATATATATATAAAGGAGCATGCAACTTCACATTTTAAAATATTATCAATACAACCTTCTGAGTACACTTTTTTTTTTAAAAAAAACATCTCTGCCTGAATTCATTAAAAATACTGAATCTGTTAGTCAAAACTCTATAAATAAATTTAAACTGTCAATGAGTCAAAAGACATTGCACTGGACTGGTAAGTATATCAAATTCAGATTCTTTTATTTACAGACGTAGTCATTTAAACTGTCTATGCTGGTGCATCATAGTTTCAACCACAGATTATAGTAATGTATATAAATATGCCCTTGTATGAAGTTCAGATAGCATCCATAGGGATTATCTTTCTTTATCTGTATTGATCTCACTTTTGATAAGATATGATATGCTATGGGTATCCTGGGAGATTTTTGTTGATGTATTCTGTGATATCTCTCTGTACTGACTACATCTTCCCAGGGAGAGGAGCTTAGACTTTGATTTCAGATAAGTATTTAAGTAACTGTTCACAGGTGAAAGAGTCATGACCACTTAGTAAAAGCATTACAAACTATATCTGACAAAGATGTTCTACTGACAAATTGTGGAATAGGTGTGTGGAGGTGACCTTGGGAAAGGTTGATGAGAACTGTGTGTTGCTTAGGAAGTTTGTGTGTGCCAACTGAGAGCTCCAGGCTTCAGCATTGCTCTGTCTGTGCTTAGTGCAGAGCCCTTCCCTCCAAAGCAGAGGGGTACCGTGGAGGAGCTTTTGGCACTGGTGTTTTATGCACAGAAGAGTGGGTTTTTTTTGTTGTTGTTGTTTTTTGTTTTTGTTTTTTGCTGTATGTTGACCTCGTTCTGTTTTGAGTATCTGGACTAAAAAAATTCAAATTGCACCACCAAGTTCTTATTTTGTAGCAAGGATAAGGACAGGTTTTGGGACAAAATGTTTGTGGGAGTTGAGGAAACAAAAATGAGACAATATAATGGGTGTAACTTGATCTCCAGAGTGCTGTAGCTCCTGTTGTCACAGCTGAAGGTATATTGAAAAGTCCTTTAGAATCAGTTTGATGTTTTTGACCCAGGCTTTTCTAACTCTTCTGTTTTTTCATGTACACTGGAGGATTATTACCTTTCCCCTGTTCCTAGTAAGATGCAGTTATATAAAAAAGGGTCACTTTTGCATTGAAAGCACAAACCTAGTTGCAGAAAATTGTCTATTTTCCATGGTATTGTCTGACCAGGGATAGTACTCCTGAGCCACATATACTTGAGCTTTAAGTAATTGCTTTTTGTTAGGAGATTCCCTTGAATGTGCAGAAAATATTTTTGAAAAGTGAAGCATTGTTTTGGGAAGTTGCAGCTGTCTTCTTTCAAGGCATCATCAAAACAAGAATGCCTATGTTTGTCATTTCCCATCGAAAAACTCTCAAGTTGTTAATGGGATTTGTTTTCAAATGTTTTAACAGGGTTCTGCAAAGCCTCTGCTCCCAACTTACATGCTGCTCAAAAGCACTGTTTGCTGATGTGACAGTAAGCTGACAGGCCAATAAAAAACGAAAGGTTTATCTGCTATTTTAAAGTGGCCAGGATTATGTGAGGGCCGTTTCATGTCATGCATTGTTGGGAGTGAGAAAGAAATATATCCTGAACACACTTCATATTTTCATTGATTAGTTGTGTTGTTACCACCTGAGTTTGAGACCAGAATTGTTGTGTATTAAAATGCCTCCAGCAGTATTGGGCTTTCTAGCAGTGCTGAGATACAGCTTTTGCTTTGCAGGCTGGATTAGAGTGTCTCCTTATTGCAAAGTGCACTAACCCAACAAAATATTTGCTATATGGTTAGGCAGTGGGGCTGAGAAATACTTTTAGAAGTGTAACTTTATTTCAAAAGCAAAGCCTGGAAGCACAGAAGGAAATATCTAGAAGCTGTGTGACTGTCAGGAGGTCTGAGCACCTGCTCTGTCCAAGCCATTTTTTAGGTCTTAATGAGGTTTCTAGTGGTTACTGAAGATTTCTGAAAATCTTGAGCTGCGCAAAGGTGGTTTATTTTATATATTTGTTTTCCAAGGAGAGAACAAAGCAAACAGTTTGGTTTTAGACTTAAATGAGCCAATAATGTTCTCATCAATATTTCCAAGATGCTCTAATGTTCTTGGAATACTGCGTCTGAATTTAACCTGCAGAGTTATGGGGAAGGGGATGATGTCTGACGTACAAGAAATTGAATCCAAATTCTTTACATTCAGAATTAACAGCTGAAATGTATTGAGGTTTTCTTGAAAGCATACAATCCAGTGCATTTGTGTTCTGAGGCAGGCTTCAATTTATCACCCTCTCAGTGAGATCCTGCTAGCCAAATCTCAGAGTAGCCTTGTTTTCTTTCTGTTCTTCTTTAACTTTCCCTATTGCTTTTTTCAGCTGACAGTTCTGTCCACCAATTCTGTAATTACTGTCTATCATTTTAAGCGATGGGCAAAGGGCCAATATGTAAGGTCAGGGCCATGAACATCTGACTTCCCTTGAGAGTGGAGGTGGTTGAGTAGGAAGAATATTGATTCCCTGAGTAGCTCAACCAAAAAGAAGGAACACTTTCAAATGCTTTTGACCTACGTGTCCAACTGTCTGTACTTAAAGTAAATTAATGAAGGGGTAAATCATATCTTACAGGAATCAAGCTTCAAAATACAAAATGAGACTTTGAAAAAGAAACCTAGAGGCAAGCTTTCAGTGCAGGAAGCATGGCTAATACTTGAGTTAGATTTAGAGAAAATGCAGACATTAGTGCATTTGGTCCCTGTCGGAGTGCAAACTGAGTCTCCTGTGTTGTGGTTAGTTTGGTGGGTCTGCATTTTAAATAGGAGCATGTGAATTAAAAATTCACTGCTTTACCTAAAAATGTCTGATTAAGTCACATAAAGAGAGAGGCTGTGACTTATTCTTCCCTCAGATTACACCTTTGCACTGAATTTCCAGTTATTTCTTACTCCTTTCTCCCATGCTTGTAACCCTGAATGACTGTTTCTCACTACTGGATAACAGCCCTGATTGTAAAGTATTTAAAAGCTCCCCAAGGCACTCAAACTGCATTGCAGATGGGGGAAAATAAAGCGTTCCCACCCACCCTATTTCCTAAAAGAAACAAGGGTGAATGTGATTATGTATCACTTGTGACTGGGGTTTTAACTCATTGAATATCACAAGTTGGGAACAACTTACAAGGGTCACAGAGTTCAATGCCTGGATCTGCCCTGGACTGCCTAAAATTCCAGCTGTATTTCTGAGAGCGTTGTCAAATGCTTCTTGAACTCTGGCAGAGTTTGTGCTGTGACACTGAAGAGATCAAGAACCCATCTTACTTCTGATGGAGACCTGGAATCTGCTGGTATTTGATTTTCTGAAAGCCTTGAAATCTGTATTTGTGCCCGGGGTCTGAAGGATGATGTGGAAATGTCAAAGCAGCTTTTTATATGCTGAACAGAAACAGGGAAGCAGAATAGTGATCTGAAAAGACCTTTAAATGTCTTGACTGAATTTAACTTTCTTGATAAATCTTGGATGTAAGTAACTGAAACATACTGCCCTACAGAAGGGGAAAATGTGCCATGCAAGGCATGTCCTAATCTTCTGGGTTATCCTTGCTGATACTTTTATCCTTGAAGGTAAATTATCCATGTTCAGGAAACTCAAATTTATGTTGAGAAACCCAAGAAGATGACTTCTCTGTGACAGGCAAGCATTTGTTGAGAAGACTCGGTCCTGATCTTTTGAAAAGCATCTGGGTGCTTCCTGGTCACCATTTTCAAAAAGAAGTAGAGGGGAAATGGAGTAAAGCTCTGGCTTTTTGTGTTCAAGTCTAACAGCGATGCTCCCACCTTCAGTTTTTATTTTTAACTTGGTTAGTAGGAAGCTTGTAATGTGCTGTTGACTAGCAGATCTCTATTGCTATCTGCAGCTTATTTGTTACCAGATAAACAAATTAAAACACAGGTCTGGAGGATTTAGAAATAAATACTAACCTTGTTTTCTGCATTCAGAGAGCTGTTTTATTTCTTACACCTCTCTATTTCCTCATGTTGTATGTTTGGTCTCCCTGGAATTCATAGCACACTGACTTTTTAATGAGTAAAGAGGTCCAAGGCCAAACCTTGGTCTTCCACTTGGGTGGAAGTGGGAGTAATTAAATGCTGAGAAGGTGGTGCAGTCAGATGCACTGGAAATGAGGGCAAAAAGGGTAATGAATCAGGTGAGGGTGGTTTGTGATGAAGTTCTGTGGAAGAGGATTGTGATGGCCAGAGGCACTTTCCAGTGTGGTGAGGCTTGGTTGTGCTTTTACACACATCTGAATGAGGGTGATGTTCACAAAATCTTGAAAACGATCGTATCCCTTTTTTTTTAATTTATTTATTGTATTGTTGGATTGGATGTTGCACGGGGAGAAAGTGGTCCTGTGACTCAGAAGGCAATGTATAAAATGCTGATTTTTGTTTCAGAGGTGGTGTATTAAGAGGCTTTGTGCTTTATTTCACTCATGCTTCCAGAGATTGAGAAGCATGATAAGTGTTTGAACACTTTGACATCTCCTGTATGGTCAAAGCAGTACAGAAGGAAGCTGAGCCCTGATTAGGATGGGAAATTTGACAGCTGTGAATGTATGGGAAAACAGAAGTGGAATGTGACATAGAAGGCACTGTTGCTGATACTTCTCTATTGAAAAATATCCCTGTGTACAGTACAGTTAAAAATGTTCTAGAGCTAAGCTAGTACCTTGCAGTTTGTGCTGGCTGCTTTCAGCATCACATGTGCTGCTGAAAGGTAGTGAGGCTAGGGATTCGTCTGTCTGGATGGAGAAGGAATCTCCTAACAAAAAGCAATTACTTAGAGCTCTAAATCTGTCACCTGTTCCCACTCGCATGTGACAGTGATAGGCATTGTTTTCTATGTGGTCATGGGTTGCTGTAATCTAGCATACCACATCTCTTTCATTTAAGAGCAGTGAAATTTGTTCTAAATTTAAGTATCTTGATTCTCCAGGGACATTGCACAGGGGGAGGAGGGGACAACTTTGTTTTTCTGTTCCCCATAGAGGTTGCTGAAGATGGACTGTGTTTCTCAGAGTTAAGCAGCAAAATGAGGAAAGCAGGGCTTGAGTTTGTGATGACTATTTTTTGTCTTTCTCTTGTTCTTCCCTCCTTTGTGGAGGGGAAATAGTTTCTTCACAAAATGGAGTAGATAACTTCTGGCCATACCTCACAGACAGAAGTGTGAGGGGTTGAGTATAAGGGATAGTCAGGGAAAGAGAAACTGCTCAAAAATCTTAGGGTTGTCTGTGTAGTTTTGAGAGTTATGTGGCCTCTGACTTCCACAGCATCTCAAGCTGCGGGCAGCGGGGGTTTCTGAAAGACCTAGCAATTTATCATGGTTTGTGTCACAGACACCGCTTCAGGAAGGCTACAGCTGTCAAGGTGTGCTTTTGCTGTGCCAAGCAGAGATACTTGCATGCAATGTGCCAAATGCTAACACGATACTGAAATTTTGCTAATTATCCCTACTTCTTATAAGGGCTAATTATTCTAAGAACAAATTTCCATGGAGAAAGGGCTACCTAATTTTCCAGTATCCATTACCCTTTGAGACCATTTGAGCACATAGACTGAGTCAGGGAGAGGGTATTTGGATCCTTTTGCGTTATTGTTTTGTGTCAGCTTTCAGGATAAGAACAAAACTCTGTAATGAGCTCTGTTTTTCTCATGTCAGTAGCCATTGTTGTAAGAGAGCTAAAGAGGACAGTATTGTGGATCTTGCTTGCATCTTTACTTTCAGGACAGCTGGCTGCTTCTTTAGTTGGAGATATTTTGTCTCTGCCAATTACTTCCCTGCTGGAAAGAATATCTAGCAAATAGTTAGCTTTGCTCATATGCTCATATTATGTATTATTGGCATTTATTTTCAATTTCTTTTTTGGTAATAGTCTCTTTCTGCATATAAATGTAAGGTTTCTTAGGAAAAGTACAAATCACACTGGTTGCTGAGGTAGCTAAATCAGAAACAAAGGTTTAATAACTTACTCCAATTCTTAGCTGTGTTATCTGAGGATATGGTAGATTCACTGTCTTTTTAAGCCTTTATCAAGAATGGTACCTCTCTGCAACAGATTTTCCAGACCAAAGGGCTGTGGGTATTTTTTTTTTTTGAATGTGAGAGTCTAAAGGATGCTTTTTGATCTGTATTACAGTAGAAGGCAGATACCACCATTACAAAATCCTTACAGGCTGTGGGTCTGATTAAACTGATGCGGTTTGGTAGACAGTGAGAATCTGTGTGTCCAGCACTGGTACAATTGAAAGCTTAGATAAGGAGCTATAGAATGTTCAGACACAATTAGTGCCTTCTTATAAAAAAACAAATAAATCTAAATGTAAGATGAGTTAGAAGTTTCTAGGTTTTCTACAACTTCCTTTCCTGGTATGTCTCTAATGTACACTGTTTATTTTTCCTTCTCTTTGCTTTGGTGTTCTGTTCCTTCTGGATACGTTTTTTCCTTCCCTGAGCAGCTCTTTCTGGCTTTCTACATCACCAGCCTACCATGACATGATGTGTACAACAGATGTAATTGCGGCAGATAGGTGTGACCTTGGGGAAGTCTTGTTAGGTCAGAGAAACACAGGGCAGGTAGAGAGAAGTATAATAAAAATGTAAGATCTTAAGTGCCTTCTAGACATTAGACTGATGTTCCTTCTTCAGTTTAGAAGTACTACCAGGAAGGAGAAAACATTGCATGATGTATTAGGAAATGTTTTTCGTATATGTTTTAGGTTATGATCTAAGACAAGAATAGGTATTTTCATGAGTTGAAGCAGTGAAGTTAGTGCTTTGAAAAAGATATGACAACTAAAACTTTTAAAGCTTCTTCTAAAGTATGAAATCATTGAAAAGCAAGGCTGGAAGAGATCATGAAACATCATGTAGCTCATGTCTATGCCCTGTGGCAAGAGCAGCTCAGCCTGAACTGTTCCTGACAGAAGTGCATCCAGCCTCTCCTTCAAAATGTCCAGGCTACTGAAAATAGACACTTCACAGAAAGTCTCAGTAACCTATTCCTATGCATCAATGCTATTGCTATAAGCAAAGTTTCTTTTAATACCCAACTTGCTTTTTCTTTGTAGGTGTTTCAGGTTCTGATTCCTGTCTTGTGCACCACAAACCTTAACAGTTTATACTCCCTGAAGCAGCCATGCTTTAACTTGTCTTGAATGTGATTTGGATAATGTATTAGGATGATTTTAAATGGCCTGATCGTTTCTGTTCTTCACTGGCTTTCATTAGTGAAACCTAGAGCTAGAGATATTTTGTTAAAACCTGTGTAGCTCTATTTTCATCAGCTTTTATTATAAAATTATATTGATATCTTAATCTTAGTCTAAAAATGTGTAGTCTGGGTCAGGAAAGAAACCAAGAGGTTGCTTGTATATCTCAAAGCCTAGAGGAAATGCCAGCTTTCATGGCTTCAGTTTTGATTCCTTACTCATTACATAGGTTTGCCTTCCTTACCTAAAAAGCATTGAGGTATGTGAGGCACATTTGTCATCTAAAATAACTGATTTCAGGGGCAGTCTGTCCGTTAGTTTTTAGTTTAGGTGTTACGTAATCTGGTTTGCATGAAGAACTGAGATGTGGACAAGTGCTCTTTGCTGCAGTAGGTCTGATAGATGGGATATGGAAAGAAGAGAGCCCAGATACAGTGAAGAAAAGCCCTGAAAAGTGATGTTGGAAAAACCCTAAAAGCTGTCTCTGATATTCTTTTTTTTTTTTTCAATCACATAATTAGGTGTTATTGCTGACACATCCTCCCTTATGATTCCCTTTAAGTCTGAGCATCTGGCCGGGTGTTGCACATAAGCCCAGTTTTCCCTATACAACAGAGTTTTGATTAATTAATCATTACTTCAGTTTGAATAATACATTAAAGATGCACTTGAATGTGCTAAGGAAAAAAAAATATATATATATATAAACCAACAAAAGGAAATGCTGCTTTGGTATCTGAAAGGAAGTGCTCCCCAGCTGGCAAGAAGGCTGTAAAGGGTAAACGTGTTACTGGTCAGCCTGTATTTCTCTTTCTGATTGCATACATGGAGTACTTTTTTAGATTCAGTGCTGTGACAGTAACTTCTACATTAAGAGGCTTAAGGCTGTTAAGAAATTTAAAAATGTATTTAATATGATAATATTAAAAGATTGTATGATTATGATGAATAAACTGAATATTTTATTCTATTAAATATTTTAACACATATATAGATAGTTAGCTATTGCCCATGATAATTTGTGGCTTCACAATACTACTTTTTTCTGATATGACCATAAGTTGGGTAGTTGTTCTCCTAAAAATCCTGCTGTGGTTTACAAAGTGTAAGGTTTTATTTACTCAGTGCTGAACCTGTAACTTCACAGCAGCCGCAACTGCTCCCATGTTTGTGTCAGGACATGTCCTCCATGATCTGGAGGTGATGAAGTGGAGCTTCCAAAAGCACAGAGAAAAGCTGCTTTGTATCCAAAGGTATGGCTTTCTCAGCAGGTTGATCTTTTTTTTTCCCCATTCCTATAGTCATATTTTGAGGACATCACATATGCAGTTGGTATTGGCCAGTGTGCAGTCTGAAGATCTGGATATTAACTTCTAGGCTGTGATTTTTCAGAACTGTTCAGAGTTGGCCTAAACTTGTCTTTAACAACTTGAGCTTTCTGGAGTTGCTCAGGTTTATAATTAGAAGGAGAAGCAGTGTATTTGCTGATGGATCTGGCATGTTCCATCTGTCTGGTCAGCACGTGACTCTCTGTAGTCCTGTTGTATTGATGATGTTTGTAGAAAGTCATGTTAAATGCAAGAGAAATAATATGGTGCTGAGTGCTGAAATGAGAACTTGTGCCCACTGGAGCTTTTACCCACAAAAGCAGAGATTACAAGATTTTTTCCTCCCCCCCTCAATCCATTTTCAAGCCTAGAGATGCCTCATGTTTACTCAGCAGGCCCATGTGAAAAGGTCAGCTTTATTTCTTTGACCTTTTCCATCTCAGTAAACATTGGCAGCTGGAGGTCCTCACTGCAGACATGCCAGTTGCAATGAAATGGTGTTACAGGTAATGACGTGCATACAGAGCATCTTTGACCTGTCTGCTGTTTGCCTATCAACTCAGCAGTCATCCTGAAATCTTAGCCTCTGAAAAAGCAGTGAGACTGATTTGCTTTCAAGGAACGTGCAGGTGGATTTTCTTTCCCTTTCTTCTCAGTTTGGAAAGTGAGGGATATTGTTTGGGTTAACATCTGAAATATTCATAATCTTAAAAGTGAAGATGTACTCAAATGTAGTGTGTACACCTGGGTTTTGTTCTTGATGTAGTTGCACCAGTTTGTTAGATTATGAAGAGTTCTTCTTCCCCAGACAATTAATGCTTTCTGGCTGAATTTCTGAACTTTCCTTTATCTGGGCTAAATCTCCATGTCTGGAGCCTGCATGGGCTGAAGTTTTGGTGGGAATGCAGAGGGGGGGAAAAGAACAAGGGATCCACTGAGACTTCATTTGTGGCCTTATACTGACAGATGGGGCTCTGAGCACCTGGTCGAACTGTAGATGTTCGTTGCAGGGGCGTTGGACTAGATGTCCTTTAAAGATCCCTTTGAACCTAAATGATACTGTGATTCTGTGATCAACCAGAACAAATTCACTGAAACTAGTGCTGCTGCTGCTATGGAAGAGAAGAGGGAGTGTGAACCTCATTAGTAGCAGAGTTCTGTATCACTTCAGTTTCAGAGCTATTCCCTGGCATTGTCTGGACTCTCTCTGGATCTTGTAAGACTGAAGTTGAACCAGTACCCGTGTTTCTGATGCCAATCTTAATCCATGGCAATGTGTTTCCTTCACCCACTTTTCTATGTCCTGCAGTTCCATTAATGGGAGCATGCATGGGAACATAGGAAAAGCAAGTTGCCATGCTGTGTTAGGAGCTGCACATGCTTTTAGGTCCAAAGAAAACTACCCAGTCCCTATTAGATAAGTGATCTCAGCGATTCCTTTCTACTTTACCTGTGCAAAGCTGAAGCATGTTTCCTGCCTCTGATTTCTGACATACATGAGTATCTTTACTGATGGAATTGTCTTCAGTATTCAATCTGCAGAGTGTTTTTCACCTTTTGGAATATAGTGAAGAACTTTATTGATAAATTTTGATTTAACATGTTGAAAAATTTTGTTAGGTTTGAACCGTGCAAAATTTAGGAGTCTCTGAATAAAACCTTCAACACTATGGTATTAAAGATCTGGTGCAAAATGCTCAAGAAGCACAAGGAAAAAGAGAGGTAACTTCTAGGTAATTATGGAGATGCTCCTGGGCACTGTGTGAGTCATTTTGTCCCTTGTTTATACCTCATTTCAATTGTTGCATTTTTAATATTTGATTTGAGACAGTGACATGCTCTGATCATTTCTGTTGAATGCATGAACATCTGTTTTTTGTTGTGGTTTAGTGTTGTTTGCTGTTGGCTGGGGATGAAAGGAGAGATCAAATGGTTTGAAGTTGGCTTTTTTGTTTTTCAAAGTTGCCTTTGTGCATAAGTTACAACCCAAGAACTAAGCGTTAATTCTAATTGTGACTGACAAGCAATGACAGAAAGGAGTGAACTGTGACTGATGATACATTTGCTGTGCTAACTCAGCTGCAACAGGAAAAAAATCTTATGATTGCACCATAAAGTCACACTTTACCTAATGGAGAGATGAGGTTGCAAAAAGGTGCTTCATTGTGCAATCTGAGCATGCTGTGTGGTAGAGACGTGTTGCTTGTCCAGAAGCTGAAAAACATTTGACATCCTCACCCTGGTGACCTGAGGGTGAGGACATGGGTCCTCTGACCTGTGCCAGTCCTAAGTGAGGGAATAAGTGAAACCTCTGTGCTTGCAGCTTATTGGAGCCTGAATGGAAGCCAGCATCCTCTTAACAAGTCACGGTCTGTGAGCTTTCTGCTTTACATCTCTTCTCTTTGAATGTTTTTGGATTTCTTAAAGTAACTTGGTGGTTATTGTCTCATGTCATTAAACAAAAATCTCAAGGAAAGTCCGTTCCACTCTGTGCATTTAATAATATATGTTCGAAGATGAACCAGGGAGCATTAGTGTCTAGGGAGAACTTGGAAGGCAGAGGGCACAGAGATGGGTGATTAACTCATCTAAAAGTATGGGCAATTGATTGCTTGCTGTGAGTGATGTCCTTTTGCAAGCCTGACAAATAACATCTCGTGCAATGTGCTTTATGCATATGGCTAAAGCTTTTTTTTTAACTACCTGCCTCATCTCTGCTATGTGGAGAGACTGTGCTGATTCTGACAAGCAGATCTGTCCACTACCCTTGTTCTGAACAAATACCTCTTTAAAATTGAGACACTTTTTCTACATTTAAAGTTAGACAAGAAAAATGTCTGACTGTAAAAGCTAGTGCCTGAGCTTGGGTTCCTAATGTCTAACCTAATTTGTAAGAGATGGAGTCTACTTTTAGTGAATAACAACCTTCCTGGGCAATTTTTTTTTATTTAAAAGCTAGAATGAAGGGGAGGAGATTACTTTCAGAGCAACCCTTGTAGTAATGCTTCTATTTCATTTTGTTGGCCCACAATGTTACTCAGTTCTAGTGTTCAGGAAAACCTCTGCTATGCATGTGTCACTGTATCCTCTGCTGCTGTGGGTGGGAATGTGGGCAACACACAGCTGCAGTATGCAGTAGTGGAAGTAGCAGAGGACCTGGGGGAAGAATGGAATAAATGTGATGTTATATAGGACAGAATTTGATCTGTTTATATTCTTTAAAAACAATTGCTATTTGCAACTGCAAAATCCTTTTACCTCAGTAGGAGTATGGCCAGGTTATTGGGATTAACATGATTAGAAAAAATGTAATAGAATGGATCTCTAATGATTTTATGGGATTAGGACTTTTTTTTTTTTACATCTATTCTGAAACACCACAATTTTCAAAGTGTTGTGGAAGATGATTCATCTTAACTTCAGTGGAGGAAAATGCTGCTCTGTGTTTCAAATAAAACATCCTGGTACATACTAGTTGTCCCTACACTCAGAGTAGGGAAGGGTACATAAAGGTATAGATGTAATGAGCCTTAGCTTGTTTGATATATGTTAGTCCCAGTTGGGAGCAAGACATAGTGCCTTTTGCACTGTTCTGGACTTGCAGTTGCACCAGATTCTTATTGCAAGACCTTTTCTATGGGACTATTTCTAAGTATGAAGATGCAGCTGAATGTAGTCACACATGTACTCGCTGTTGTGCAGTGTATTAGCCTTGGTGTCTCCATGCTCAGTGGCAGTAGAGGTAAGTTGTACCACCACATCATCAATATAGAAGCTGGTTTGCACCCGTTGTCCACGAGTTATAGGTGCACCAGTTACACTGGACAGAACTGGCATCCCACTATGGCATATTTCTACTCCTTTGTAGGGAAAATATGCTGAGTAGCTTATTTTTTTTTCACCCAAGGAAGTTCTTGTTATTTTCCTGAGGATATTAAATGTAGAAGAGCATCAGCTTCTCTAAACATTGCACCGAAAACCTTCTGTATTAAATGCTTCCTTGGACTTGATCAATTCATTTGTAACCTCTCTAAACATGAATATAAATGTTGCCCACCTGATTATCTTGCTTTACAGTACTTCAAAAGCCTTGCTAAAACTGGTCAACGCAATAAATACCTAATGAGCACAGAGCCTCCTTCCTTGGCAAATAAATAAGCGAAGCTTAGCACAAACTCCGGGTAATGCTTTCAATCAATCAGCATAAATTCTTCCTTGGCTGCAAAACCAAAAACTGAGATGATAAAATGCTGTTGCTTTGGGTGTGCTACGCTGATTATGTTAGTTTATTTCCCACCCAGTAATAAGGACAAACACAAGTCTTTTTTTTTTTTTTTTTGCTTATTCCAGTTCATATCCTCTTCCACTCTGTAGTTCTTGCAGCGTTCTATTTTAATATTTAAAGTCATTGTCTGCTGGTATTAAATATACTGGGGGGAAAACACACAGGGATAGATCAAAACTCCAGAAGGGGAACTTGTAACTTGCTTGTGGTCCTATTGCTTTCTTTTAATTTTCTCACACCAAAACTATTTGCACAATTGATGGTGTCAGTACTAGCGTGTCTATCCTTGAAACATCTGCAGGAAAATAAGATACAAAAAGGGTCACATAACTACAGTAGATACTGTCTTGATTTCTATAGAAGTATTTGAGTTTCAGGAAAATGAAGAGAGGCTTAATGTTGATTGTTCCTTTCATCTTTTCTTAATGTGGTAAGGGAAGAACGCTATGGTGCAAGTAATCTGTAAGCAATAAAGAGATGGAATGTAGCTGTTCTCAACAGGATTTGTGATAGGTGATCCAGAAGAACCTGCAGCTCTTTGTATTATTTTGCCTTGTTCATTGTATTGTGCACTGATGCATTTTATTTCATAGCAGCTCAAGGTTATGGTTGACTTACTGAAATCTTGTGTGTTATGATTAAACAGCTTACAAAACAGCTGTGACTATGACAGTCTTGGTCCAACTGTTGAGGACTATCAGTAAGAATGAAAATGTTATTGTATATTTCTTCTCACTCATGCCATAAGGAAGGGCCAGTTACTTGCCTTCTAGTTGCATATCTTGCTTCTGAAGAACAAAGTAATTTATATCTCATGGTTGATTTGCCTGTGCTTCTTTGTTAATTCTTAACTTGGGATGCTTATAATCCTCTGGTGCAGTATTTCCTCGATGTTCTTGTGATGACAGCAAAAACTGTAGGATTTTTTAGGTGCATTTATCTCAGTTATTTCAGATCAGAAAAAGAGTGCAACCTTACCTACTCCTCTACAGCCACTTGTATGTTTATAATGGCTCAAGCAAAAAAAGAAAAATCCTACAGTGATCAACTTCATTCCTTTTTATATGGACTTGATTCATTCTTTGGAATTTTTGATGTTCAAACCACTGAAATGCTTCTTCCTTGTAAGTGCAGAGTTGGGTATTTCTCTTTTTCAGATCCTTCCCAAAACTCACTTCTGATATCCATCTTTGCTAAAATTAATTGAACATAACAAAAGTTTTTTCAAACTAACATGTCCTACTTCAGGTATAGAATTCCTCCTAAGATCTCAGGTAACGTCTTGGGTTTTATCCAGTGTCATGATATGTGGATTATGAATGACAAATTCTTCTTATCTTCTTAGGAGCTATGTGTAGCCTGTATAATAACATATTAATGCCTTGAAATTTCACTGTTTTTTTTCCCTCTAGCAGCTCTTAGGGAATTCCATGACTAAATCAACTTTCTGTAATATAACTCATTAAAAAAAAGCAACAACTAGGTACTGGACTTCCAAGTAAAGCTAGAAGGCATTGTATTTGCTTTTATACCAAGAATAGTGTTATCTGTCTACATTCAGTGGTTTCTCAAGCTCATTTAGTTTCACCTAATTGTTATGAACACCTCTACCTCAGCAAAACAAAACAAAAAATATGTATTTTGAAAAACAAAATCCAATTCATGTTTGAACATGGGTGTAGTGGGGAACTGTTTAATGTGGGCAAAATATTTTTTCCATGCACTTGTGGTGTCGGTAAAACATGAAAAAAGGGGAATATCAGTAGATTTTTGCATTGATCGAACAGAATGACTTTATGTGAACACCAGTATAAATTTTTATTGAGGTGGCTTTATATACATAAACGTGCACCTAGAATATACAGTAATTTTGTAGTTTGAGTGTCAAGAACATCTGTCTTTTAAAAAAAAGATTATGCATAGACTGGCTTGATTCTGTTCTTCTGATTGCACTGAAATTAGTGGTTAAAAAAAAAGTTTCGGTGATTTTGTTTATTTACTGGTAGACTTGTTGGTTCTTTCTACTTATTTTGTTTTGCCATTTTCTGCGGAAATTATCCTGATTAATAACCTGCTTTTAGATGGAATTAAATAACTACAAAGATGTTTTTTGAGTAATAGTAAATCAGTGGAAAGTTACTTGCATAATGTGTAGTCTAATGTTGAAGTTGATGCTATATACTGTAGAATAGCATCTCTGTTCTGAAAAAAATGCACCTTTAGATGACTGTTTCTGTGGCTGTGGCAATCTGCTTGTCTGGACTTGTAAGACTGTCATTGTCTTGACAGTTCTCATGTCATGTTAAATTGGTCCTAGAATTTCTGGACTAACCCATAAATCTGGAGAAAACTAAAGTTACTTTACAAACCATTGTATACATTTGATGTATTCTTATTTAGTTTTGTGCCAATATTTGGCAAACACAGGAGAAATTTGTGTAGCTGTTTCCCTGTTGCATACCGTAGCCTCCTTGCTATATCAATATTATGATACCTATTATCTTTATGATTAAAACCCATGACAAATTACAAAGCAGTGCATTATGTAAGAGGAGTAGCTTTCCCCCCAGTAGATATAAAAGCAGTGACCAATTTTTTTTTTAATGTAGATAATGGCTTTCAGGACGAGTGATTTGGCCTACATCAGAAACATAAATCCTTCTCAACTTGGTTGTCTGTGTAAATGATGCATTTAAAAATTACAGTAATTAATTTTCTGGATTAACGTAGGCAGCTTCTTTGGAAGGCCACCATCTGCTACTGGAGTGTTCAGAGCACTTATTTGTTGAGCAGACTTTGTGACTGAAGTGTTATATTCAAGGTTTACTTGAAGATTTCCTTAGAAAAAGTCTTCCTATTTTGTAAGACTTTGAAGGCCCCTGCTGCCCAAGCCCCAGTTAGTGTCTCAAATGTTGAGTTTTGTAATAATAAGGAAAAACAACTCAGGTTTGTGACAGTTCACAAAGGTTCACTAGGAATCACTAGGTTTAGAAAAGACCACTAAAATTGTGTAGCCCTAATATCAATCCATTACCACCATACCCACTAAACCACATCCCCCAGTGCAACATCAACCCTTTTCTTAAACACTTCCAGGGATGGTGTCTCCATCACCACCTTAGGCAGTGTGTGCTTACTGGGGTACTGAGCAAACGAACTTTGAGGGGAATGCATTTTTTTTCCTGGTCAGGAAGCCATGACAGGATATGGAGATACGTCTCACACTGCTGGAGGATCCTCTTATGAAAAGGGACAGTGAAGCCTATCGTGATACTGATAAGGATTTGTGATGTTGTTGTAGAATAGCAACCCCATGTTGGATGAACAGCTGACGATTGTATGGAAGAGAGCAGCCTTTCATTGACTGAATACTTAAGGAGGATTGTGTTTACTAGTAGATTCAACTGGGAATGGAAACTGAGGTAAGGCTGAGGCAGTCTTGACCCATGACCCAGCATCTCTTACCTGCAAGGTCAAAGAGGCATCATGAGCTATTTCTTCTGAGGGGTTAAAGCACAGTAATTTATTACCACCTTTATCCTAGCACAGTCCATGCAAACCTGCTGTCAAAAAAAAATCAATTTTAGAGGATTTTTTTTATTAAAAAATTATACTCAGTCAGGGATTCTTTCCTCTCTGGTACAGGTAGTCCTACAGCATTTGTTTTGCCTGAACTCCAGCGTGTTTTCATAATCTAAGCCAGTTGCTATTGACTAGTTGTCCAAGGCATCCTGGGACAAGCCAGAACTCACCAGTTCAATGTAGGCAACTATCCTGACAACAAAGGACAATCATACTAACAGCAGAATGAACTGAAATATCAGTAAACGTATGGGTGACTTGCATCAAACATCTTGGATTTTAACTTGCTGGGAGAAGAAAAAGTAATTGGGAAGAAAACTCCATACAAATGAGAACCTCGCTGAGGGTTGGCTGTAATGTCTGTCTCTGGGCAGTGAAGCTAACTGCAGCACCTACTGAAAGGGTTAATATGGGGTAGGACTTTCTGCTAGAAATAATAATCCCAAACTCTCTTGCCTTTGACGTTCTTCTTAATAAATCAGGTTTGAGCCACTGTTCTAGTGTTTGATGCTGTCCTTGGGAGAGGTTGTCATACAGTTGCTTAAGAGCTGCATAATGGTTTATGACTATAGCACCTGAAGTCCTCTCATGGAATGAGTTCCCAGGAGATCCTAATCATACAAAACTAATATTGCCTCACTAGTGATAATGTCATGCTGCCAAGCTGAGTTACATGGATTGCTGCGGTGAATGCGTGACTGATTAATTTTAATTCATTGTAAATAGAAATTATGTCAAGGATATATTGTAAATAAGAAATGACTCTGCGTGTGAAGGGATTAGTAGGGGACTGATGAGGCAGGATGGCATGACCATGTTCCTCAGCCGCCTCTGATAGTACTGCTGAGGTAACACGTGAGCCTCGGCCTCAACTCTGGATAACTGCACTGAGCTCTGAGAAGCCCTGATCAGAAGGAATTTTTATCTCGTAGAAGACCTGGGAAGAGGCCAAAAGGAAGAAGAAAAATGTAGACATGGGGGCATGAAATGAGGTTCCCAAGGCTGGAGAAGCTTTGTAGCAGAGCAGTTGCTGCGGGCTCTGCCTTCCTCTAATAATTTCAGGGAGCTGTAAGATAAAATTTGCTGCTTTCTGCTTTAGCTGAAGAAGGAGCTGAGATAGGCTGGAAGAAAGCACCATCTTGAAAGGAACGGAGATGAAGCATGGCTTGCTTTACTCCTGCTTATCTCCTTGGCTGAGGTGGTCATCCCTCACAAACAAAACAACAACAAAAAAAATCAAAGTACACATAAATGACAGGAGCTTAAGTGATTCAGCTCAAGTTGACAGTTGAAACCTGCTTACTCCGGGCAGATCCCTCTTCATCATCATAGCCAGTTTGCTCGCTTTGCACTCAGTCCACAGACTTTTTTGGGGGGGGGCTCTCTGTAAGTGCCTAATCACATTACAGCTAATAAATGACTCGGAACCGCAGTAGGTCATAAGATTCTGTGATTCTATGATTTCATTATTTTTTTCTTTCTCCGGAGCATTCTGAAAGAGAAACTGATTTGGATATTCATGAGAATGTTTGAGGAATAATCTGTACCCTTGTTTAAAATCATATTTACTTCTACAAGTCATTTGCTTTGCATGGATGGTGGGCTGAAATGATTTAATCACATGGGATTTTTGAAGGAAAGAATGATACTGTAGTTTTAAACTGGAGTTACGAGCTTATGTTTCATACAACTTGCTTGACCTGTGCATGTCACTCTGTTTTTCCACTTGTGCTAAATGGAGGTAGTAATTACCTACTTTAGAAGAGGGCATGGGGATGAAATTAATTAATTTTTATCACGTACTCAGTTTTCTTGATGAAGTTTCTATCTCTGAGTGCAGTTATTTCTGGGTTTTGGCATTTGTTTGTGTGGTCTGGAAAGGCTTACTCCAGCAGAAGAGTACTAGGACATTCTCTGAAGAATGAAACTCCTTGGTATTTATAGTAATGCTGTTAATTGCTGAAGATTTTAAAGCATTAACAACGCTAGTAATTTTGCTACTGAAATATAACTGCTCTCTGGAAAGTTAGAAAGTAAATAGCAAGGCAAAAGGCTTATGCTGTTTTATGTAAAATTGCACACCTTTAAGGGTAGTCCTTGGTGGAAGGAAATCTTTAGGACACCAAATACAGCTCACCTTGTAGATGTGACTGATTGAAAAATACAATCCCATATTGGCTTAAATTTCTAGAACCTGAAATCCTGATAGAGCAGAAAATGCTTATCTTATGTTATGCTGTTAATTAGAAGACAGCAATTGTATCATCAGGTGTGTAAGAAGTACTTAACACAAGGCTTAGTATAACGACCAAATAATTTTTTTTAATGGATTTGGTATTCTGTCTGTAGTCTGTCAGTTACCCAACTGCACTGAAACCTCATATAATGCTCCAACCTTCAGAGTGTTTGCTGGAACACAAATGTATGCAAAGCTGCTGAAGACAGAGGCCTTGGTGAGAAACATATTGCAGTGAATAAGTTGCCTTATCATGTTGAACAAAAATGCTCAGTGAGAAGGATTCACTGACAGAAATCGTGCACAGGCAATTATGCATTGCATCCAGCAGTGCTCAGTTCTAAGACCAGATAGAGTTAAGTAGAGGCTTAGCTCTTGTCAGTGCAAGGAAGATTACCTTCAGACTTCAGCATATTTTTATGAATTGGGGTGATGTTAGAGAGATGTCCAATGTAAAGGATGTGCTTAAGTGCTTTCCTGAGTCTAGGCCATAATGGCCAAGATCTTCACCTTTTTTGATGTGATGGGTAGACTCTTCCAAGTGAGTTACTTCTCTTCTTGATCTTTTGAGGCAGCCTTAACTAGCATAGGTTTCTGGATCAGTGCATGAGCATTTTCTATAGAGTCCCTTTGCTGTCCATGAAGCAAGACTCATTTGTCTGTCCTTGGAGGACCCCAGATATCTCTTGTTTTCCTGTCCCAGAGTGGATTTTCATTTTCTAATAACTTTTCCCTGAATTTTGATTCTGATTAGCAGCATGCCTGTATTTTAATAGATGTTCTTAAAGAGCTCCCTTCTGTCTTCTCCCAGTACTTAATTACAATGTGTAAATATGCACACAGCCCTCTTGTTGTTAATCCCAATGCTGATAAAGCTGTGTAGGAGAGAATAGAAATGAAATGCACAGAAGCACAGGTCTTTCATTAGCCCAACTAAAAGTAATCACACATCTCTTGCTGGTAATGTACATCTTCCAGATACAGAGTACTAATTACTTCTGGCATTGCTGTGCTCTGTCACAAGGATAACTTTATTGTAATCCTGTGGTGATCTAATGCTTTCACAGACTGGTTGCTACTTTCCCTCTTTCTCTCCTTGTCAATGTGACCTTACAGTTTTTGAACCTTCAAACCATACCTTGTGGTGTCAGCACTATGGTTATCTGTCAGGTTCTTTTATTTGTTTTGGATCAAAGTTTTCCTCTGATGTTTGCCAAACAGTAAAGTTATACAGAAGTCAGGAAAATATTCTTGCACATTAAACATTACTCTGGGCACAGTTAATATGACATTTACTATGGTTGCAAATGTGCCATTGAGAAGTAAACTATTGTTAACTTCTTCTCAAGAAACTTGAGGTGCTTCCATATGTTTTGCATTATCTATGAATCGTGGCTAATATTTTCAAACAGGAATGCCTAAAATTAATCTCAAGTCTGAAATTAGGGCTATACTCATCTTTTTACCAGTTTTTGAAGTATAATTTAATTCTGTAAGAGTCCTTATGCACTTCTTATTAGCGGAATGCAATTATTTGAAATGATTCAGGCTGCTGCTAGCACATAGCCAATTGGAACATGCAGAACTGCTTTCCACCCTCTGAAAATAGTGGCAGTTCCACCTAATGTGCCCAATGCATAACTGATATGTTTAAGTTCTCCTATAGGAAGAATGGCATTGAGAAGGGATGGTTAAGGGTGTTTAAAAGGTTGAAATATCAAGCATTTTGGGGGAAAGGTATCTGGCTGACTAATTCTGTCCAAGATGGATCACAAGACTCAGCGTGGACTATTTACAGTCAGTGCTAATAAGAAAAACTGACGGAGCTTTCATGTCAAAGCAATAATTTGTTACAAAAAGTACTGAATATATTTCATTAACATCCCTCCTATATTTCAGTATCCTTTTAAAGAAAAAGAAGGAGCAAACAGCAAACAGTTAAGTTGAATATGGATTGATGACGCCGTTTTTGCATTATGTATCAAATAATTTTTGACCATATTAGAATTTTTTTTTTTTTACCAGTGACAAACTTCCTGTGTTGTACTGAGAGCTCAGTTCAGAGTCCTACTATACATCTTCGAAGTAGAACTAGCTTAAAAATATGAGGTGACTGAGTGGGCCAGTATAGGCTTATGGAATCTACGAGCCTTCTGGATAGGCTCACGTAGTACCATGTTGTGTTTGCTTCATTCCTTCATCTCCAGCTAGCCACCTTTATATGATGATAGTTTCTGATTATGGAGATACGATGGGCTTTAAGGCTATGAATGTTGGTTTTTTTTTTTTGTCTTTGAAGGTATTGTATATTATGATGTACCAGTCAGAACAGAGTTTTTCTCATGTTCCTGGGAATGGTTATGGTTGTTTCATTCTTCTTTCTCAAGGGATGTTAATTCCCACCTCTGAATTTTTTCCTTTTTTTTACTGTGCTAGAAAGAAACAGAGTTTTGGGGTTGGTGTTTCTTTTTGATTTTTCAGTAAAGTGTTTTTACTTGGAGATAGAAACCTTTTCTCTCAGTTTGGGGGAGGAAGAGTCTAAGTATTGGTGTGTTTGCATAAGAAATGTTGGCAGTGAACTGGAGGCTGAAGACTATGTGCTGAGATGTAGCATGGGCTGACAAGGTCCAGAGAGAAGCAGCCTGTCCTTATTGCAGTTTAACAAAAGGTGGTGTTAGTAAATAGTGATAGTGCTTTGGTGACCCAGTTTACATCAGGGATAAATGATTGGTTTGGAATGGCTTGATGGCTTTTTTTTCTGCACCCACAAACTACGTAGTCTTTCTGTGTGTACGTCATCTCATGTGCTTGTGTTAGACTCTTACTATTTTATGGACTTGATTTCCTTTTCTGGCTGAAACAAAATCATAAGTTCATAAGGTTGGAAAGGACCTATAAGATCATCTAGTCCAACCATCCTCCTATCACTATCCCTACCCAACTACTAAATCAAATCCCTTAGCACATCATCTAAACGCTTCTTGAACAGCGCTAGGGATGGTGCCTCAACCACCTCCCTAGGCAGGCCATTCCAGTGCCTGACCACTCTTTCAGAAAAAAAATGTTTCCTCAGGTCTAATCTAAATCTTCCCCGGCGCAACTTCTGGCCATTCCCTCTCGTCCTGAAGGTCATATCTTAAGGTTTTCTGAAAGCACAGCAGTGCTTGGTTGCATGACTACTCATTGGTCATAGAAACACACTGTATCTTGGCTACTTTCCCTTTTTAATGAGATTTCTGATATTTTATGCATTTCAAATAAAAAGAAACAACTTGGAGGGGTTTGCTTCTTGTTTGTAAACAATTTACTTCAATTACAGTTTATCACAGCATTTACGAAACTGTGACATTTGAAAGCAATTTAATGCATTATTGAAGATGTCAATCTTTCCACGATAAACATGCACATCCAAAGAAGTCAAGAACTAAAAGAAAAATCAAAGCAGGAACTTACATTTTAACTTATACATAGAATTTAGTATCTTTTTACCCAAGCAGTTAGCTTCCATATAGTAGCTGTAAAAATCAAGTATATATTTTTTTTAATTGTATAGTATTCTAAACTTGTTTTCATAGCACCACATTAAAATTTCTAGGAATCATCCATTCCTGTGAAAACCTACAGGAAATTCTGTTAAATGCTTCCTTAATGGGACAGGGGGAACAGGAAACAACATCAGTAGTTAAGGTGTGAGCTTGCAGAGAAACGGGTGGGCAGCAAATGCAAGGCTGGTTTCTAAGAGACAACTGTTCAACAGAATATTGTAACTACAGAAATTCAGTTTCCCAGATTGAATTGGGGATGATCTAATTGTAAAGCAAGGTTTGAAGAAGCCAGCATGAGATTTCCAGTTCCCAGGGACGCTTCTCAACTACTCACCACAGGCAGCTCACTGTGCCCAGTAACCACAGACAGTTCCATGTGCTGCTATGTTGTTCTTTAGTGTCTAAAAGATAGCTCTTCACAGATGGCAGATGCTTGTGTTTCTGTTCTAATGAAGAAATGGTAGCTGTGATGTTCCATCTAGCTTCTTTCCCTACTGGGTATCCCTCAGCCAGTACCATTTCCACATATCTCTTTGGGTTTGGGTGAGGAAGGCAGGGGCTACTCACAGGCCCTGGGCTCTTGAATGTGCCACTGGAGCAGTAGTGACACACTCATTGCAAAAGATCTGACGTTTCTGAGTTTCTCAAAGAAAATACAGGGAGGTCAGATTCCAACACAACTTGCTAGACCCAATAACCCCTATGGGAATGAATATAGTCTTAGTTAAGGAGGCAGAATAAGATCGGCTACTTTCTATTGGTGATCAGCAGTGATTTTTTTTTTAAAGTTACATTTTCTCCCATCCGAGCATTCTTTTGCATCTAGACTGGGCCCTGAAAACAGATTTTCATGGATCAGCTTTCTGCCTGCACTAAAGCTTATAAGAAACTTGCCTCTGGTCGGTGCATTTAAGTCTGCTGCTCATGAAGTAGAAGCCAAGCTAAGCACTGTTAATGTGCTTTTGAAAATATACTTTGCAATAAAGACATGTCTGTCTCTTTCCAAGACTATGAAGTATAAAGCCCCCTCTGATAATGGTAGGCTTTTAACCAGTAGTGCATCTCAAACTAAGGATTCAGCAGAATCTCCCACGTGAGATACAATGCTTTGCTGGCTAAAGGAAATAATTCAGCTATCCGTCTTAATGTGCAGGTGATGAAGCTCGGGTAGTGACAGCAGCATCCTGTTCAGAGAGGACAGCAGAAATGGGATTTGAAGTGCAAACTGATGGTGCTGACCACTGATTTTAAATGGCTAATTTTTATTTCTGTTCCTTAATACTTTTTAGACTTCAAGGTTGTATTCAAGTGAGATGAGTGAGAGGGCTAACATTCATTACTCCAGCAGCCCTGTATGTCTAATAATAGTTTGTTTCCTACCAACACCCAGCATTTTTAAAACTTGCTTTTGGAAGAAGAAGAAACTCTGGCAAAGCTATAAGGACTCAGGTGATTTCAGCCTAAACAAAGAGCAAAATTACTTTGTATGGTATCTGATTTTTAGGACAATGCTAACTCTTGTAGGTGCTTTACAGGCACAGAGCTAATAAATGTCAGTGTTACAGCCAGTGAAAATATCATGAAGTGAAACACAAAGAAACTGTTCACAAGTAGAGATAATTTTCTTTTTGTGGCTGCTGCCCCTGTTTTCCTTGAACACTTAAACTCTCTTCATCTCACCTTCTTTTGTATGATGCCTGAAGGATTCAAAGTGAACGAGGAGATATATGTCCAGTTCTTATTCATTTTGTACTTTTTACAAAGACTATCTCCCTCCTTTTGTCTCCAGATATCTAAGGATATATCCCTTCAGAAAAGGGAGAGAGGAAAGACTCTTTGATAAGGTTTTGTTTTATTTATTTATTTTATTTTCCCTCTCCTTTTGAGAAGTGAATTAGTGGGGCCTTATGTCTTCATTCCCTTAGAGAAGATGATGAGAACTGCCTTGTCAAGTCACTTAACAAGGTGACTTGTGAGTGCAAATGACAGACTTGCCTAGCCTGAATTTGGGCAGGAACAAAAATGACCTTGTCTCATTTCAGTTGGAATTACCTTTTTTTTCCATGTAGCCTTCTTTATTTCTTTAGTATTCTCATTAAAAAAGTTGACTTGGCTTGTAAGTAGGAAGCAAAGGGGAATAACATAATTTCTGATTTAAAACATTATGATGAGCTGCAAAAACTCAATCTCCATGTTACAGATGTCTTTTGTTGCTTAAGTCACTAGAATTCCAGTGAGAATCTGAGACCGAAATCCCACTGAGGGTCAGGATTTCTGCTGCTGAGATGTATACTTAAAAATACTTCAGAACAGACAACTACTTGAAATACTAGGAATTAGACAGATCACAGGAGAACTGATTATGAACCCTTTGCTGCAGGGTATTTTGTTTTATGTTCTCACGTTGTGTATTTTCGGGCTTTGTTGGTTTTGGGTTTATCTGGAGGGCAACAATGATGGAACAGAAAGACAGGAAATAAATGGAGAAGGGGAGAAAAACAGCTGTTTGGAGATTTTTCTTCAGCTGTTGAAGAATTCAATTTGATTCTCTTTGGCAATATTGAATGAGGCCCTACCTTTTTTAATGTAAAAATAAAGAAATGTAGTTGAGCTTCAACAGCACTTTTGAAGGGAGTTTAGATTGCTTATTTATATTGTAGCCAAATCATCAGCATTAAAAACAATTAAGAATCTGCAATCATAATCTTGTAAGATGAGGAGAAAAAGAAAGGAAAAGGAAATAAAATATGGCATTTTGTTTAACAAGTTGAAAATGTTTGTGACCTCAATCTAGAGAATGCTGTTAGGATGCTTATGTAAGTGATATTATAAGTCTATGCAGAAAGTCGTTTGCATATGTGTCTGTATTGCTGTCCCTTGCCCAAGTTCTGCCTTTGTCATCGATATGGTGGTGAAGTGCTTCCTTGGGGACCCTTTAGCCATGAGTGGTCTTATTGCTGGTCAGTGTGGACAGGCAAGCAGAAGCTTGGATGCACCCTTAGGCTCTGGTTAAGAGCTCAAGAAAAGCTGATAGACAAAAAATATTTCCATTGCTATTTTCTCCATCAAAAATATTTTCATTAATATTCAGAAGGTGTTTTGACTTTCATTAAAAAAAAATTCTCAGTTCTGAATTGTAACATCTGATTTAAGAAAAAAACAACTTTTCTCCTTCCTGTTACATGACTTTTTTTGTTTGTTTCAGCTTTTCTATGGGAGCTTTCCCACCTCTTCCTGTTTCATTTTCCTAATTTTATCTTACTTTCCTTTTCATCATGTAACGTAAGAAAGACTGTAGAAGGGCAAGGCACCAAGAATATTTCTTCAGTTTCCTATAAGTAATAAGGCTGTCATTTGATATGAAATACAGATTTTTGTTCATATAATCTCCTTTCCCATTCAGAAACAACAAACAAAAAAAAGGCACCCAACCACCAGAACAAACCACAACAAAAACTCCACTGAAATTACTGGTTGTAGATATAGAAGAAGAGAATAGTTACTCAGATTTGCATTTATAGAATCGGAGCAGTAGTTTGCTCCCGTTTCCATGCAAGGTGCTTGTCACCATAAGGCTATGTCTACCTGAAAATGGTAAGGAGGCCTTAATTTGCCCCTGGAGAAGCTCAGATTGGATATTAGGAACATTTCTTCTCAGAAGGAGAGGTGGTGCACTGTCACAGGCTGCTTTGGGAGGTGGTGAAGTCACCATGGGACGTGTTCTAGATCTGTGGAGGTGTGGCACTGAGGGATGGGGACATGGGTGTGGTTAGTGGGCATGGTAGGGATGGATTGATGCTTGGACCAGATGATCTTAGTTGTCTCTGTCAACCTTTTTGATTCTACGAAAAAAATGATACACAGATTGCAAAATACCCTAAGGCAGAAATCAGGGTTTGGGTCCTCAGAAGTTAAGAAAGATGAAAGTGAGTGTCATTCAGCAAGAGTGTGTGGTATCTTTAGGCATTAATTATGTGTCTCCAGAAGGCCAATTCTGTTGAAGGACTGGTAGGTAGGAAGGGCAATATCAACCAGTATTAGCTTTACGTCCAGATTAAAAACATAATAATAATTGAAAATGTAGATCACTGTATAAACAACAAGCTCATGCGGTGCCATGCCTAATTTGTGCATGGAATTAATGTAATTGCCTGTGCAAGCTGGGTAATTGGGTGTGGAAATTACAACCATTTGCCCAAGCTGCAATGAAAGTCAGTTGTGCTTTATTTACTTACGATCTTTCCACTTTATCCTTTGGTGCTGCTGATCTCAGTGGCACTGATTGCTCTTTATGGCAGCACAAATGTACAGAAGTCCAATGATGATGAGCACAATGGCTTGGAAAGAAAGCTCAAAAGAAAACATGGGAGACATCTTCACCTAAATAACCAGTGCTGCTCAACCAGGAGCTGCTTCCTTCTCTCCTGCCTGTTAACATAGGTGCTCCCAGCTATGAGAAAGAAAGGCATTTCCTTGAGTAGCTTCAGCTAATTTAACTCCTATCTCATGAACGATGCTGGTGTTTATATCTCATATTAAATTGGTCTGAAGGTTTTGGTTTTGTTGTGGGTTGGAACTATACGTGATCTTTGAGGTCCCTTCCAACTCAAGCCATTCTATGAAGATGATTGTCAACCTGGTGCAGCTCTCACAGGGAGAGAGAGATTCCTTGGGAGGAGCATGACAAAGTTTGCAGAGGTGCTGGGGCTGATTCAGGGGATTCTCAGGTGCAGGGGCATGGAGCTGCTCTTTGTGCTATCCAGCATTTCCAGTGCTGCTTCTGGTTGGATTGAGCTGCACTTTGTGCAGCTGACAGCAATAACTGCATTAAGCTCATACCTCTACTGAACACAGAGTTCTTGCTTTACTGAGAAATCACTTTGCTTTCTATGTACAGAAGCAGTAAGGAAAAGGGAAAACTAACAAGAAGAAGCAACAGCAACAAACTCTTCGGCTTTGCATTTGACTTAATGGTGTCTTCCTTTCCCAAGCAGATGGGTATCAGTGAAGCAGAGTTATTGCTTCTTCATCTGTTTCTTTTTTAGCAGAATGTTCTGGTTCATTTTGTGCTGGTATTTTCTGCACCTTTTCAAACTGCTAGAAATTTCAATGCAGAGCTAACTATGAATTACGTGTTTCCTCACAGGAGGAAATTAAAGCCAAAGAACCTGAGTTCATTCTTTGGGAAATAATGTCACACTTTCTTTTTCTGTCTGATACTGCTTTAATCATCTGTAAAAATGTTGAAGCATTCCTTTTTTCCTCTATTGAAGAATATATTGGCTTAGAAAGAATAAAGCTAAGACAGTTTTTATGGAAAGATATTACTGGTTTAACGACATGTCAATCACAGTTACAGCTGAGCAGTCTTTAATCTTTAGATGCATTTATGCAGTGGTAATCTCCTTTAACATGATAGGAAGCTCATATTACTTAGAACTGAATTTTATTTTGGGCTGTCACAAGTGAATCTGTAGAGCTGATGCCTTTTCACACTGACTCGATCTTACTTCAGAAGAAAGGAGAGGCTGCTGTCTGCTGTTATTGTAACTTGGTATTGAATTTACACTGTTTGAAAGCAAATCATAATGACACCTCATAAGACTTTTTCCAGACAGAAGATGGGTATGTTTATTTGTCTGTGCTTCATGAGCAGAGGAGTAATGTTTCCATCTTTTTTTTTTAACGCAAATGAGAAATCAAGCTCTTTTTCCTCAAAGTCGCAAGCATTCCCTTCTATAGAGTCAGACAATTCGTTTCAGCACAACAAATGTTGCAAAAACCTGTGATGAAACTAAGGGAGCTCCTCACAGCACAGATGCATATATTATTGCTTCCCCACTCACCTCCCACCATCAGAGAGGTCTCCTGTGTGTTGTGAATAGCATCAATGTCCTTTGTGAATTAGGAGGTAGACTTTTTTCTTCTCTATTTTCAAGTGCAGAATTAGTAGGATTACTTTATTTCTACTGGGTGAGTAGCCTTCAAATGTATGTATTGAGATTTTTCTGCTGTGGGGAGGGGAAAAAAAAAAGAGTGAATGCCTTTGGAGAGCTGAATTTGCTGCTACTGGATTTCTTTTAGGTCTCCTGAGTTTAATACAGTTTGTGGGGTGGAAGAATGCAGTCCCTGGGTATGTCATCCTGTTCTCACTTGGGCTTTCCCAGTTTTGTTTCTATCTTAATGAGGTAAATCTTTAAATAAAGGAAATTGGGATCAGTGATATGATGTTCCTTTTGCATTCCCTTGACTAAAGATCTGGCCCTTACAGTACCTTACCCCAGCTGTAGGACCTTCTCACCATGTCCTGTCTTCCCTTAATGATAACCCCAACTGCTGGAAGTTACCACTGCTCTATTGCAAACCTATAGTATATGTACCAATTGCTATCTCCTATCTCTTTAATTCTCTGGATAATATGAATTGCTGATGTTGCTTGTGGTATAACACTGAGCTACTTGATTAACAGAAAGGCAAGGGAGAAGGCTTATAAGCTACTTCCCTTACTGAGCTTTATGGGAAACGGCAGTAGAGAAGAAAGGTGATAGGTAATATAAGACTAATTTTCTTCTCTAAGATCTGTTTATTCCATTTTACTCAGGAAGCTCAAAAACAAAAATACAGAAATACCATTCTCCCTGAGAACAGGTGTTGAGCAAGCACGAGATGGCAGGAAAAATGGTATGTGTTTTCCTGGAGGTGTGCATGTCAATGTAAAACAGAAGTCAGTGGGAATGGAATATGAAGCTTAGTTCTGTACCTGTATCTTGATAAATGGCTGCATCTAAGTGCAAGTCAAATTAGTTTAGTAGACAGGTCAGTGAGCTGGTGACAGGGCTGAAAGCTTCTGCTGGAAATGGTTCCGAAGGGTTCTGTTATAATATGTGGATCCATGACATTATTCAAGTGGCTTTTTTTATGGGATGGGGAAGGGTGGAGGTAATGGTTTGTAGGTAAGTCGAGAATAAAAACAATATCTGTCTTTGGTTCAAAATGTATCTCCTGTCAAAAATCCTGTTCTAACTGAGGTTGAGGTCAAATTGGTGTACTGTAGAATGAACTTGAGAGAGATTGAGTAGAAAGATCATGAAAGGTCATGTAGAAAGGACAGAAATTGGATATTTGCAAATGCAAAGCTGGGAAATAAGTGGGAAAGAAATTCTTAACTGATCAAAGGCTTGCATTCACTGCAGTGCACTGCTTGTATGAAAGGACTATCTGAGGGTGGAGAAAGAGATTTCTTAGTTTGAAAATCCTAAGTTCTAGTTTCTCCAGGTTCTCTGTGACTTGCCAGAGCTTCAAGTGTTTGTATTCATTATCAGACTTCAAGGTAGGCATCTTGAAGACTAGAAGTAAGTATCAGTATTTTTAGGAAGGAGCTCATGCACTGCTAGCATCCTATGGAAGGACACCCAACAGAATTCTGAAATTCACAAAGGACTTCTAAATTACTTCCTTCAGTGTTTATTGTTATATTGGTTTGGCTGATGAAGCATTACATTTCTCTGCAGTGAGAGGAACCAGCCATTTGTATGAGCTACACAGTTCAGGAAAAGTGGTCTATTTTGTTGATAAACACTAACAGAAATTAAAAAAGAAACTTAAAGAATTTTGAAAGTGGCAGTTAATGTTCTAGTTTCTATTTTTAAGGATTTTAATAAGAGCTATGGCAAAACAAACAGGAAAAAAAGATCGGCACTGTTCCACCTGGAAGACAGCACTAACCAGTTATCCTAAAATAGATAGATAAATAAATCTTGAGACTTGGTTGCTGTAGTTCTGGTAACAATTTTCTACCCAGCAGCACTTGATTTTGGTTTTGCCTTCCATTGACTAAATCAGGCTGACTTGGCTTTTTGTGTCAAAAAGACCTCATGAACTCCCTGAAACTTGTGGTATTGTGTTTATGTGTATATATTTACATATAGTAAATATCCTGGTCAGGTATACTCAGAACGGAGCTAGAGCATTAACTCTTTAACTCCCAATACACCACATGATGTTATGATGTGGAATATCAATAATACAATAAAAATCATAAAACCGTAACAATATGAGAATGTCTTCTGTCACATACTAAATGAGGAGGATGAAGAGAAATAGAGACCAAGGTCACCAGTCACTTGGGACTAAATTGTCTCTCCTGCACTTCCTGCCAAAGACGTGAAGACATTGGCAGAAGGCAGCTTGTGTTGGTTATCCTTCAGATCATCGGATCTTAGTCACACATCTTACTGAGTTAATAAGATTTTAAGTATTGTGCATTGATTTGCAGTATGCCTTGACTTTCCCCCCCCCTTTCGAGTTCGATACCTACTTGATAAAATGTGTGCCAGGGGAATGATGAGATGTTAACATTAAGTGTAAACTGCTCTCTGTCCCTTACTTTAAAGAGAGAAGCCCTCTACAATGGACATGCACGTGCCTTCCATTTTTTTAATATTAGGTTACCTTCCTGACAGGTAAGGACTCCCAGGTCAGAATGTTTTGTGAGTACTAAGTCTTAGTCTTGATTATCCTTCATTTATCCTGTTTTATTGTTCTCCTCTTATTCTCCATATCCAGGGTGCACTTCCTGTCCTTCATTCTTTAATGGGAAACCTCTGCTTCCCATGGTCCCTATCTCTCCCTGCTGTCTCCTTCGTAATAGTTTAAAAAAAATTACAGAAGAAATATGAGATTAGCATATAAAAACTTGGGATTTATTTCTTTTATTTTAGTGTGAGGAGGCTAATGTTCTGATCGCAGTGCTGCTTGAAGTGTCTCAGGCCCAATGCCTTCTCTGAAGGTATTTGATGTTATTGTGTCTCAGCTGTAATCAGTATCTTCTGTTCTAAGATGGAGTCACTGTGTTCTTTAGGCTCCCTGTGAAAGATAGAGAAATGGGAGCCAAAAGTACTTTGAGTGCTCTGGAGGTAAATATTGGATACCTTTCTCATATATGGGTGGTATGGTTTAATACAAACTGTTTTCAGTCATTGACACTTTACTCAATGATGAATGTGCATACTCAGCGATGAATCTGCAACTGGTGGTCACATCTTGGTAGATTTCATATGGCTGATTTGCTCTTTTGACTTGGAGGATTTGCAGCAGACTTTGTCTCACATGGTTGTCTTCTCTCCAATACTTTCACACTTCTGCTTTTTGTGGTTCTGGTGTAAATAAGACCAGAAGGAAATGAGCTGACAATTTTATGTGGAGGAAATTCCATTAATCAGGTAGATATGTCTCCCTGTCAGAATACATAAAAGAACAGCCTGTAATTGAAGTTTTAATAATGGTCTCGTTTACTAAAAGAACTGGGGGTGGAGAAGTGTAATTTAGAATATATCTCACTTCCTTGAACAAGTTGTTTTTGACTGAGTCCTCCTTTTTTTTTTTTCTGAAATATGACAGTTTTCATTCTGACTGCATCAACTTGCTCTATAGAATATAGAGCCCTAGTGAGAATAGACTTTTAACAGGAATTTATATCCCAAGTCTGAATTGTGTGCTTTATACCTGCTATCTTCCCTAAGTGCTTGTTAAGGGATTACTTACATCTTACCATCCTAAGTTCCTTTCCATAAACAAATGAAACCTTGGTGTCTGAGGTTCAAGGAACGTGCAAAGATGAAACAGTTTAACAGCTCTTTGGGGAAAAAGAGATAAAGTGGAAAAGTGGAGAATTCATGACCTATTAAGTGTTACAGTTTCCCACCTTGAATTATTGACAACATATGACATTACAACCTTACAAATTACTGTCTGTAAACAGCTCAGAAAATATGACCTTTGCATTACAATTGGTCTGAAGATGCCTTCCAGCTTATTACAAACAGCTGCTGTTAGCATATTTTGTCCCAGCTGAAGTGGGTGAAAGAATGCAAGGAAGTGAAAAACTTTTCTTATGTAATCAGACAACTCACATATTCAAAAATATACTGGGTAATGGCTGAAATGTCTCTTTTAAGACTGGGATTGATCCTCTAGAATTTTGAAGGTCAGCTAATTTTCTTTAATGTACTAAAGATAGACAGTAGTTGCAGTTAATCTTGCATTCTGTCCTTCGTTCTCTAGCAAACAATGATTCTGATTGGAGGTGTTAGAAAACATGTTGCTCTCATTTTCCACTTGACTGTGACCAGAGGGTGCAAGCTGGGTGTATGGCTTATTTCAGTTTTCAATGGAAAAACCATGTGCGCTAAACTCTGTCAGGATTTCATCAGCCTGAATATTCACTCCCTGCCTTCCATAACAAATTGAAGTTCTACATGCTTTATATATACTGTTGTTAAGAGTGAAGAATGTTTTCAGGGCACTTTTGGGATGTAAAGATGAAATGTGTTCATGGTCATATGCTTCACTACCCCTGTTGCCCCAGGATGAAAGTTTTACTTCTTCCTTCCCTGGGGTAGGAGGAAGCAGTTAGTTATTCAAGAATATCATCCTTATCTCTGTGTAGCTGCCTTGTGGCCGTGCAGCATCATTCAATAATTCTGTCAAGTAGTATCTTTTGCTTGTGGCAGAGCGCTAAACAGTGATTTATTACTTGAGTACACATTGTTTGAAAGTGATTTGTTTTAACAACAGTAAAGCATTAAATTATTCATTACATGCTAACGTTTCACTTTTAAATGATGTAATGAACTCCAAAATAAGCATTCGTTAGTCGTGTATCTTCTCCTTTCCTCTCAACTGCCAGTTTTCTATCAGGACAGTTCGTTCCTCAGTGAAAGACCTCTAGTTTCAGCCTTTCTGATTCACACAGAGTTGTGTGAATTATGTTCAAGTGGAGGCCTGGATTAGTGGTTTGAGGAATACTGTGCGTGTTTGGAGTTTGTGAGAGTTTCTGAATCCTTCAGGAACTTGTTTCTTAACCAGGAAGGCACCACCATAAATAAAGCTGATGGTAGTATGTTTTCATGTGTCTTCTCACACACTTACTGTGTTTCTATGAGCGCTTTGTCTTGTTTTTTCTTTGCCACTACCAGTGGCTATGCTTGAGCAGTAGTTTGCATGTAAGATCAAGTGTTTAAGAAACTCTTGAGAAGGAAGTTTTCATCTGTAGATGCAGGCTTTCCAAATTTGCTTCAGAAACGTGCTTCTCAGCACTTAAAATCTTTGTTCCAGAGCCTCCTGAATGGCTCTAAATGTTTCAATAGCAGGCCAGAAGTGGGACAGCTAAGTGCTTTTTCCCAGCGGAACCTTTCATCCTCATTGGAGGTCCACCTTAAGTCAGTGGCAGCAGCTGCATGTTTAAGCAAGAGCTGGTGACTGGCAGAAAATACAGTAGGGTGTACGATAAGAAATTTTCTTCTGAGTGGTTTAGGGTTTTACCCTGCTCTGATCGTAATTCTGAAGTAATCCCCCAAAGGCCTGTGTAGGCATTTGGTGAAATGAATAAACAGAAGGCTGCATTTCCCTTTTGAAACGTGAACAGAACTCGTGCTAATGGCTTTTAAACCTCAATGTAATTACAGTATGTAATTGATTCTCTTCATAGTAACTTCTGTCTTCTGAAATGAAACCTTGTTTCTTTAACTGTCTGCCTTTGTATTAAAACATTTCAAAATGGCATGTGGTTTCTTTCGTTTGGGTTTTGTCCTCCTTCCTCTCTTCCTGTCTCCTCCTGCAACTAGAAGAAAATTTGTTATTGCATTTACTTCGGAACTTGAATGTTTCTGCTTTTAATCCTGTTATTATTTACTCACCAGGTTTTTAATTCATTTAATTTTTGTCTTTCTAGTTTATTAATCACATGTGGAGACACTCATAAATATTTCTGTGAAACAGTGTCGTTAAATGAAAGGGAAGTTTGTCAAAACAGATTTAAATGTTGCAGAGGGGGTGGGGGGAAGTTTAAAACACAAAATGAAATCTTTCCAAATTATTCAGCATGCTTGTAGTTAATGTGTTTTTTGGGACATTGTAGGTGTAAGTTTGGTCGCTTCCAGAGCAAGGAGAAGTAGTAACTCAGTGTCTTGAACACTGGGTTTTTATTTACTACAGAAACACAGTTCCTCTTCCTCTAATTTGGTAGTGGTATTTGAATTATTTTTAGACTGTAACAAATTACTATTTCATCCAGATGACAATCAGGAGGACTGGGGCTGTCTTTAAAAGATCTATGAGACATAAACCTCATTTTACTTCTCTTTGTTATAACTTGTACTGTCTCCTCTAAAAGCTGTCAGTGTGTCAGGGTCATCTGTAAGCTGAGTAAAATAAGAGTCTGCTGAGAGAATGGTATGGATCTGCATGAGGGCATATTCAGGTTGGATATTATGGAAAGGTTGTTCACCAGAAGGGGGTGGTGGACATGGCACTGAGTCACAAGGAGCATTTGGACAACACTCTGGCATGTGGTTTGTATCTGGGGAAGTCTTTGTGGGTCCCTTCCTTGCTCAGGGTATTTGGTGATGTTGCTCTGTAGATTCAGTTGTACAATGCTAGTAAAAGAGGTACCTATGTCTGTGTTTAGAAAGTGAATATCTTGCCTACAGGTGGCTCTTACAGATGTGAAAAATGAGAATAAGTACAGAGTTAGAGAAGTTCATGGAGGCTAAAGCTACCTGTGTTAGCAGTAAGAGCAAAGACTTGTTCTGCTTACTCATATTCCTTCTCCAACACTGGCTAAAACTGTGTGCCTGGGAAGGATGTAAAACTAGCAAAAAAAAAACAACAACTGTGTTAATATATATTTAGCTTACCTCAGTGCACAACTGTTCCCTGAACTCCTGTCTCCCTTTGAACCGAGACAGGATTTCTGTATTCGGAATATGAACAGGAGGGAGTTTCCAGACTCACTTATGCATAGAATTTGGAGCTTGCTTTCATACATCTTGTGCAGTAAATAAGAGAAAAGATGTTCAGGACATTTATGACTTTATAGATGTATTTCAGATCTCCTTCACTGTTTCTTCCTCAGATTCAGTTTGAGGCATTTTTCATGTTTTATTAAAAAAAAAGTATATATATTATTAGACACAATAGCTGCAGTAGTTTTTGAATCAGGAAGAGTGTAATTTGCTTATTGCAGAGGGTTAATGGGGGACATGTTATCCTCAGCAAGGCCAATTTTAATTCTTTCTCTATAAGCTTGTGCTATCACCTCCTGTCACAGGTAACATCTTTTTTTCTGTCCCTTGAAATATGCAGGAAAAAAAGGGATTTTTAAAGAATCTGTCAAGTGTAATAAAGATTGTGGTGAAACTAGAGTCAGCAGTCCAGGTGTGTAAACTGATTTTTCTTTTCTGTCCTTATGCTTTCTCTGTCTTTCTTTGCCTGTTCATCTGCAATTCATGTGGAAAGCAAATCATTGTTCACATTTTCATAGTTCTTGGCACTGGCCTAGTTGTTAGAGACCTTGATACTTGCTGGCTGGTGTAAAATTGCTAAATAACAATAATATGAAGGACGAGATTTGTACCAGTAATTTGCCCCAGATAATGAGTTCTCTAGTTTCCTTTTTTTTATTCACGAGCAGCCTGTAAAATTCTTAGTCATGAATTATTTAGACTTACTTATGAATTTCTTTGAAAGCATATCCTTGCATAGATGCCACACTGAAGAGCTCACTGGGAATGTTACTGTGTTTTGGTGGCTTTCTCTTATTTATTTATTTTTTTTTACCTGTTTGAGAGTTGTAAGTTGTAGTGAGAGGGTGGAGAGGAAGAGGGGGGAAAAGATATGGGAGCTGTGGAATTATTTCCAGTTTGGACTAAATGCTGCATCCTCTCATCTACTGCAGCCTAGCCAGAGAAACATGGGTTATTAATGCACAGTGCTTAAGAAAGCTTCAAGTGCTGTAGCTTCCTGCTCAATTACAGCAGACCAGCAAGCTTGTGAAAACTAAATTTAGTGCTTCTTTGTTACTGACTTATGTTCCTGCTAAGTAGGTGATGGAAAGGGTCTCTAGAGTTTAATAAGGGATTCATGGATCACTGCACATTGAGGTGTACTTAAACTGTCTTGTTTGTTGCTGGCTGTTTGTTTCTCTTCCCAAACTGTTGTGATTCTGAAATCAGAAATTGAATCCTGTTGGAGCAATCTTCCTGGCTTGGTGTTAGGTCAATCCAGAGATAGTACTTTATGAATCAGACTGAGAAACTATAGTGAACACAGTTAAAATTTTGATTGCCTTCTTCTGCTTAAAAAATCTCCATCAGCATGGAGCTGTAAAAGTTGTTTGTCTTAATTTAGTGCCCTGTTGTGCTGTGTGAAGTAGAAAGCATTTGCAGAGAGGACCTGGGGGTGGTGATGAAAATATAGCTGAAAATATGCATCCAGGATGAGAGGCTCTGTTGGTGTAAGTTAGATCGAGTTGCAGTGTTAGATCATTTTGCACTGTGGGTCTTTAATAATGATAATCAAACTTTAAACACTGATTATTCTAGTCCACATCCATGTTTAGCCTAGCTTGAATAAGTGCAGCCACTTTTTTTTTTACCATTGTGTTCAGATACTGTTCCCAGGAATAAATTTGCAGTTGTGAATAGTGCAAAGCATTACACACCTTGTGCTATTAGCTTGCTGAAGTACTGCCATTCTGTGCAGCTGGGGCAGGAGCCAGCTCACTGTGGATTGGCTGACTTTCTGGACACATGACAGAATTAACAGCTGAATTACATGGCCACAGGCAACAGCTGTCAATTCTGTTGTGTTATGAACATGATCACCAGTGTGAGACTTTCGGTGCCATCCTGGCCAGCTAGTTCAGCAGAGAGAAAGTCTACTTAAACGTGATCCTCATGTTATGTTTGGAACTAGTACTGCAGCTAAGATTGAGCTTTGGCCATTACCCTGGGATAGCTTTTCTAGGTTTATTAGTATAGAAGCTGAAAACAAGGTCAAAATGCAGATTTAACCTAGTACTAAATGTGGGTCAGTAGTATGAGGGAAGATGGGGTGAGAGTGTGCAGACCAGTTGAACCAAGCTAGGTCTGGGAAACATTTAGCCATGCTTACCATACAGTTTCTCCTAGAGTTGCAAATATCCATCATGGATATCTTCAGATAGTGGTATTTTTAGTGCAGCCACAGATTTCCATCTTAAACCTGCAGATAGGCCTTCATGTCCTGAGTAAAAAAAAAAAAAAAAAAATAGTCACAGTTCAGAAATTGTTAACAAATGGGATTTTCCTTGAAAATGCTGTGTTAAATCAAAGTGGATTCTACTTGTGTTCCTAGAATACCCTGTCCTTGCTAAAGTAGCCATGGGGAAATGCTTTCCTTTGGGAAAGGGTAATCCAGGTTTAAGTACCTCTTCTGTCCATCGTCAGCTCTCAGGTGAGTGTGTTAAAACACCATGCCTTATGTCCCCTTATCTCATGGGATTTTTCCACTTTGTGTAAAAAATTCTAAAAAGCAAACATTCTTCAGGCTATACCATGGTTAGTATGATTACTGGGGAAGTGATAAACCCATAATCAAATCTTTTCTGCTCTTGGCTGTTAGCATGGAAAATGACGAAGATTTCTCTTTCCATTTCCATACCTGTTATGGCAGAAGATCCTGCTTCTAATGCTGTTCTTAATGAAGACCAGAACAGTCTTGCATTTCTCTGCAGTTGGAAGAGACATCCATGTTCAAAGCAAATGTGGCATAATACTGTCTTTTCCGCTTTCTTTTATTGTGTCTCCATTTTTTTCTGTTAGGTTGCATTGATGGGTTAAGTGATAAGGAAGGGGGTAGAAATAACAATCTCAAAGAAAACAAAACACAACACAAACACAAAAAATAACAAAAGAGGAATTAAAAAAAAGGGTGAGACAATATTTTTCATTTCATTGCTGTTTCTTCACAACCATATTCTGACATTTAGAACAATGTAATATGCGTGTCTCTGTTCATTAGGTTCCTCAGTACTACACAGTGACAGCCACAGAGAGAGGAAAAGGAATGAAAATGAAAAGGAACAATCTAAACTTGAACTAACCTTTGCAGGCTAAATGACAAAGGAATGAAAGCAGCAGAAACAAAAGAGAAATATATTTTCTGAAAGAGTAAACATAACAGAAATCACAGCCTTGAATTAGCTTATTCAAATAACATTGTGAAGGGGAAAAGAGTATTGATCCCAAGGCAGAAATAACTAATTTTCTGCTCATGACTTACTTGTTTTGCATGCATGTCTTTGAGATCTATTACTGATGTTTAAATCAGAGCAGATAACGCAAGGAGTCCCCTGAACCTAGGGAGAGATGTGAAGTTGAGCAGGAACTGATACGAATCTGTGGAAGTGGAAGAGGTTCCTGTAGGAAAGAAAAGAAAAAAATTCCTTTCTGTATTCTGGAAAAAGGATATCTATGTGATGTGGAAACATCTAAGCTATTGCATAACAAACTGGTGTGTGTGTTTATGTTCTGCAACATAGTGTCAAATACAAATTTTAGCTTAGAAATACTAAATATTGGAAACTGTATCCTGATTTTACTAAGAGATCAAGATATAGCAATATTACTTTGGGTTCTGATGGTCTAGGCTGCCATAAGCATGCTTTGATGGGTCAAGGATTACTTCTGATTGCAAGAGAATTGTTAGAGCTATATAGAAAATATTAAATGCAGTTTTTCACACATTAGTACAGGAGAACATAATGTACTCAGATTATATGAATTTTACTGTAATTTATAAGTGAAACAAAAAAGAGCAAGAAAGATGTCAGCTCTCTGGAGGTGACAATTAAATCTTTTTTTATTTTTAAATTTTTATCATAATCTTTTGAGACCTTGATTACACTTTATTTTTCAAATGAGGAAATTAAAATTCTCAATTAAGTTTTCTTTCATGGGGATTTGGAGATTTGTGACAATCCCCTAAAGTTTAGGGGGGAAAAAAGTCAAAATATGAGTAATTTATGACAAATGAATCTGTTTAACACTGGTAGTTGCACATTGCTGATTTTAGTAATCCCTAAAAGTAGGCTTGATTCTAATTCCTGGGATTACAGGAGGGGGAAGTGTGTCCCTTAAGACTCATCTGTGATTTTCTTAAGATCACATCAACTAGAGGCGAAGAATACAGGAAAATCTCACTAGGTTTCTTATTTTCTCTTTCCAGTTTTTGTGCCTTCTATCTTCAGGTCTGCCTCTAAAACTACCAGATGTCAAAATATTCATTGGGGGTTATTCTTTAGTCTTTTATGTGTGAATTTCCTCTGGCAAGCAAAGGAGGAGGGTGCCAAGAAAAGATAAGGCTTGGAAAAAGATATAAGCAACTTTCTGTAACTGTCCAGCTGCTTCATAGATCAAGGGAGGATGGAAGCTGAAGGTAAATGCAATTCCCACATCGTGTGGAAGGTCTCTGCATGCTGGCACTGAAACTTTTCACTGATTTCACTGCTGTCTTTCATCAGGAGAGCAGTTATTTAGAAAGGCCTTGTGTGCTTTCACGCTCGCACCTCTTCCCTCTTCCTTTACCATTTTCTTTCTTAATTTTTGTTTATTTGTTAAGTAGGAAATTTCAAGACTCACTCAGAGGAGTGAGGGATAGCACTGATGTGGTCTCAGTCTGGGAGTGCAGCTGCCTGGTTGTCACCAATTAGCATTCCTGGGAGGGAGGAGATTGAAATTTTAGCGCTTATAAAGCCCTAATTGGCTTTGCAAAACGTATGTGCCTGCTGCTGCTCTACCATCTGGGGTTGGCACTGTGCACGTTGGCCTTCCCTTCAAAGAGCTACCCTGCAGGCTGGCACCTTCTGGCTGGATGGCACTGGTGTTGATGTGTTTTTGTGGGACAGAGAGGACATCTATGTCAGGGTGCTCTGAGAGTTAATAGAGATGGTGGAGCAGACGGGAGGCATGGTGTTTTGTATGAGCTGCTGCTATCATTAGCAGTTCTCAGGATCTCTGGCTACAGCAGGAGTCACCATGAGGCTGTTGGAAGGGGATGTGTATTTATGTCATGTATGGGGGTGGCAGGGCAGAGAATCATGGCTGGCTGGGGCCTGTCCTTACACCAAGCTGTGGAGTGGAGCAGGCCAGCAGGTGGCTCCAGGCATCAGGAACATCCGTGGGTCACTCCTCCATGGCCTCCATTTCTCTGTGAAGCTATTTATTTATATGGTGTCACTAAGATGTCTTCCTTGCTGGGGTTTGCATTGTAGTAGACTGTATTTTCAGGCAGTCATCTGTGGATAACAGGATGAAGCTCGTTTTAGACTTAAAGCAATTACTAGATGTGTTGGAAGGCAGGAGATTAAGATTAGAGTGAGCAGGTAAAAAATGAGGCAGCTTTTCTAATGGAGTGTATCTTGGTAAACTGTTTTTTTTGTTTGTTTGTTTGATTACTTCTGTCTCCCCTGTCATCTGCACGTGACTTGTGTTTGTGCAGATGACACAGAATCATAGGGGTTGGAAGGGATCTCTGGAGATCATCTAGTCTTACCCTTCTGCTAAAGCAGGTTCCCTACAGTAGGTTACATGGGAGAGCATCCAGACAGGTTTTGTATATCTCCAGAGGAAAAGACTCCACAAGCATCTGGACAGACTGTTCAGTGCTCTTTCGCCCTCAAAGTAAAGTTTTTCCTTGCCTTATCTATTTCTGAGGGATTTAACTGCTGTAGAAATGAAGAAACCTATTTGTCAGATATATATGATCTGTTCTCTGTACCTTTCCTTTGCTTACATTCTCCATGTCCTTCTTTCATGCTGAACATATTGGGGAAGAGCCAGTTCCTGGTGTGGCTGGTTCAAGGCTATCAGTGTGTAAGAGGCAGGATGGCTTTTGCTGTGATGAGTTGTGTTCTTTCCTCTGGCATGCTGGTGCCAGCTTTCACAGAGCTTATAGGGACTGAATTACCACCAGTCCTTTGTTCCTCTGCCAAATTAGATGAAATTGGCTGATGAAAGTGAAATTTGTCAAGGGAGTAGGGGGATGTGCATCTGTAAGCCTCGTTTCTTCAGAACCAAAGGTGAAAATAATAACATAGAGGTGTATATAGATCAGAATTTTTGTCAGATGAGAAGAGTTGTGCTTCTTTTACTGCAGTTTTAATGGGAAAGGGAGGAGAAGATATACAGTGACCTGGCAGGGAAAAATGCAAAATAAATTAGTGGCAATAGTAATGGTCTGGTAGTTTGTCCCAAATGTAGGCCTTGTTAAAAGAGCCCATCATCTTGAAAGTCGGTAATTATTTTTTTAGAACATTAACAAAAGTGCAGGCTGAAATGTTTTGCTGGAAATTCTTTTTTGCTTAAATTGCCTTCCTCCCCCGGCAAGATAATTTTATTCTAGAAGTGTCTGTTTTGGCAGGAGGGAAAAACTGTTTATAAAAAGAGCTAATAAAACTCCTAAACCCGGAAACATTTCCATTCTGCCTGTTGCTAAAACTTCTCACTGTAGTCATAGAAATGTTGCTTATTAGAGACATTTAAAAGTCTCCAGTTCAACCTCAAAGCATGGTTATCACCAGCTGTGGATAACGTCAGTCATGATTTTGTACAATTAGATTTTGTCAGCCTCTAAGGATGAAGGTTCTGCAGATATTCTGGGTGGTCTGCACAGATGATGAACTTTGCTCATGAAGACTTTTTCCTGATGTCTAGTCTAAGTCTTCCCAGCCACAATGGATAATTGCTTGCCTGTTTTTTTTTTTTTTTATCTGCCACTATCAAAAGCTGTTTGAAGACAGACCAGTGGGTTATTCATGCACCAGAGATCTGAAAAGGATGAACAGTTTGAGTCCTTATCAGAGTAGAATGTATTGCAGGATGCAGAAATCACCTTGTATTCTGCAACAGCTTGGCATGTTAGTTCCTTCCCACATTACATTCTGCTTGCTCAGGTTAAGGGAAGACCTTGCTGCAGAGCATGTGAGCAAGGAATGCTCAATGTACTTCTTTCCAAATACTTCTTGTGTCAGTTTAGGCAAGTACTTTTAACAATTCATTCAATTATGTTAAGCACACATTAAAGGAGTCTTAAGTCCTCCCTGAGGTCATTTCAGTTCTGTAAGATTATAATTGTTTGAGACTAACCATGATTTCTTCTTTTGCCTTCAGGTGATTCTCATTCTGACAAAGCTGTATGACTACAACCTGGGAAGCATCACAGAAAGCTCTCTTTGGAGGTATGGAGATAAACTGAGTTAATAATTACTATCTTACTTTAAAATAGGAGCAGCCCGATATAATTCTTTTATTTAATTTAATTGGATTTTTTTAATCTGCTAGAAGGTTTGTAGCTGACCTATCTCTCTCATTTCTTTTATTTTGTACTTGATGAAGAGGCTGAAATTTTGATTGTCTTGTTTCAAATAGGTAACATATTTCATGAGCCTGCTGTCATTTGATTTCACTTTTTCTGTGTTATTCAGAATAAAATCAACCAATTGGTTTGTTTTTAGAAGAACTCAGTAAGCTTATGTCCTTGTTTATTATGAAGAATCTTATGGCTGTCTAATGCCTAAATGATAATGAGAAGTTGGTACTGCTAAGTCTGGGAAACTGTGATTCAAGTGTGCTCAAATGAGTATTCCAGATCTGTTTGTTCAGAACTCATAGTATTAGTACCAGATAGTGGATTTCCATTTGCATGATGCTGTCTGTTGTAGTGATTTGTAAAGGATACCTTGATACTTTGATTTTATGATTTTAAGAGCATGTCATGTACTTTGTGAACCAAAGGCAAGGTTTGTCCCGTGGTCTATTTCTTTAGGCTGTTATTTGGATTCATTGAGGGCAGGTGGTATTTATTTTTTATCTATATGTAAAATGGATGTAAGAGGTGTTTACTTCATGATTCTTATGGTAGCATCAAGGGCCGTAATAGATAAAGGGAAATGTATCTCATGGCTCTATCTACAGAGCATTGGTGGGCAGCCTAGGGGCTTTTATGGAGGCCATTGGTAGAGGTGAACAGACTACTGTTTTTCTCCCAACTAATTAAATATCTAAACTTAGGATTTTCTTTCTAGCAATAGAAATATACCAAATGATTAACATTTTCTAGGGCTGGTTAAATTATTTCTTGTTGTGCTGTGGAGATAATCAGATCTTCCTATTTCATGTAAATTGCTGGTGATGCTTGAGATCAAGAAGGATCATATTGTCTCCACTGCCCTTTGCCTTGTCTGATATGTATGCTGAGCTGTCACAATGGTTTCAAAAAAGGCTATTTATAAAAGTAAAATCTGTTACTTTATTCCCTCCAGCTACCCTCATCATTGTGAGGCTTTACTGGGTATGAACTAACTTCCTTAGTATCATCTGTAGTGTTGTTTTTTTTTTTTTTTGTTTTGTTTTAATTAGCATCTGTGACAGCTTGGAGCAAAGAATACTTTAGATTTGAGGAACTGCTTGGCTTGCTTTGAACTTACCAGCTCTAGTTTTACTTGGTACTGGTCGCTTGCCAGGACTTGTTTACAGCTGCGTGGCTAATCATCCAGAATCCCTGGAGAAAGGCATTTAACTAGAAGATGTCAGAGGAGAACTAGGGTGGCTAAAACCCACCCCTGTATCTTTGCAGTGCTCTGCTGTTATTCTTGATTGGCTCTTTGGTTCTCATGGCTGCTCTGTCTGTCACCAGCACACTTGATTCTCTTACCTCGTTCCTGTTGCATTATGCCAGCTCTAGGTGGTTATACTGTGCTCGACCTGAGTCTGGCTCTGCAGTTAGATCCCTGCACACCACACAGGCGTGTATTTGGATCACTGAGAAATAACCTTCTCAAGATCTCCTGACAGCTTCTCTGTTCTTAGTGTGATGGGAGGAAATGACTGAATGAGCACATCTTACTATTTTACTCACCTGACAGAGAGGTTATTAGCTGTTGCACCTCCTGGCTGCTTAAATGATGTGTTAATTTCCATCTCCTTGCCTGCATGAAAAGGGTAGAAAAATTGAGTTGAGTGAAAAGCAGAAACATATCTTACACTTCAATTTATTTCTTGTCTCTACTTTTGATGCTAAGGAATGGAAGAAATCACAATCTCGTGTCTGGTTTGATTTCTGATGTCAAGAGTTCTATTTCTGAGGAAGAAGACATAATTCTGCAGGTTCTCACAACTGAAGAGGGATCTCTGCCTTGAGTACATGACAAAGAAATACCATTCTCAGCTCCTGTGGAGAGTGCATTCTCGAAAGGCTGATGAATAATGAAGGGCTGTTTAGAAGCATGTCACAGACACAAGTCATTTGTGCTATAGCTGATTATAAGTGCATCTGTCATTGTTGGGTGATTTAAGCAGTTTTGTGACTGATGGGGCTGTAACCATCTATAACATAACCATGCCATTGCCTGCAAGATATGAATCTGTTCTTTATAAACATACTGCTACCTGCTACAATGGCATTTCTTTATAATTTTTCAGCCAGTTTAACTGCAGTTAAATGGCTGCAATGCTAATGGACGAAATTGTCCTTCTGAAACAACTGATGAATTAAGAGGCCACTTATGACAGACATGAGGTGATGAGACATAGCAGAGGAAAGAAACAGAATCTATACTATCTTCTTGAGTGCTGAGTTTCAGAAGCTCACCACACTCTGGATGTCAAGTGAACTGTTATTTCTGTATATGGCAAGTGAAGCTTCGTATATGGCTGTGCCTGACTTTAATTATGCTGTTATCTTGACATACTTTTTTTGGTGTTTTAGATGAAAAACTTTTATTTACATTTGCTATTCTTTTTGTAGAAGAGAATGAAAACAGAGAAGTGAAAAGATTATCTGTCACTGAGCAATTAACTGAGTGTACTGGGTTTATGTCTCTTCCTGTCCTAAGTATCTCTTAGATTGTGAAAAGCATTAAGCTGTGAGAGTTAGGAGATGGTGGTTTTTTTACCACTGGAGTAAGATAAGTGTACATTTCCAATAAATAATAATGTCAGAACAGAGACTACAGTATCCATGAGCTGCAGACAGTGGAGAAGGCTAATTTTTTTTTTTTGTATAAACGTGATGCTCTGGAGGGATATGTAGGACTCTTTCCATTAGAATCTTTAGAGAGTGACAAGCAATAGGTGCTATTTGCCTCTTTTCTTTCCTATAGTTTGGTATTTCTTTAGAAAGTAAAAGCCATTTAACCTTTTCAGGCACTAAGTAGGTAGATGAAGGATTTGCTTGGCTTGCAAACATTTATGCTCTAAACGTGCATCTTTGTCCTGGTAGTTCTGGCAGCTACTGATAATACTTATGCACACCAACACTGTTCTTGAACTCTGAGCTTCCAGTTCAACAGTGCTTAACACTTCCTGCTTGTACTCCACTGTCCTGGTTTTTGTAGTAGGGAAGCTTTTACACATATGCCGTAAAGGAATGTCAAGGATTCTAAAGGTTCATGGCCTTGTATAGGTCTAGCTTTAATTTCCCATATGGAAAGCAAGGGCTATGTAAAGCACATCATCCTGCAATTCTCTCCATTCAAGGGCTTCAAGAAGATGAACTTGGTATGTAAACCAGTGAAGAACTGGAGCATTCCTTAGAGCATTGCCACTTGTAGGTACAGGAATAACCTTTATTTCTTTCATGGGTCCACTCGATGTACTAAAGAATACCCTGAGTTAAATGCAAAGACACTATCTTAAATTCAGCAACATGTTTGTACAGAATTTATGCTGTATCCTAGTTGTTTCTGTTCTCTACTGCTATCAGCTATTGCTGAAGTCAAGGTGATGGGTGAAAGTAAACACGAAGTTTAAGTACCATCAGTGTTAGCTCTGTATGATGAGTAGTCTTAGCGTCATCATCATGCAGGAAAGTGTTTTGGTGAAAACACTTATTAATGGAGATAGAAAATAACATACTAATGCAAAACTTTCTCTGGACTACAGAGTTCTTACCATGGGAGTCTTGAAAGGTTAGCAGTGCTTTCTTCTGTAGAGGATAATTTCCAGATGACTGTTACAGTGTGCAGGAGGACAGTAGAATACGATGATTCCTTTCTTCTGTTCTGCAAATGGACTCTTCTCCCTGCATGTTTATTTTCTATCTGCTGAGCCACATTAATAAGGTCATAACCTGTGATTTAATGACTGTGCTCTGGAACAGCAGATTAGGTTCTTTTAGATGGTGTAGAGAGGAGGACCAAATTCATATGAGTACAACGGACAAATGGGGAAAGAAGTCTTAAAGTACATTTTAACAAGCAGTTTTATGGGAAAGAGGAACGTGAAAAGGACTGTTTGAAATGCTTTTATCCATCAGTGTTGTGTTTTAGTTACTCAGTCTTGACAAATGCTTCTGCCTTATCTTGTAAGAGCATTAAGTGAAATTGTTAACTATGGAACAATGGCACTTCTTTTAATTTTTTGTTGCTGTTTGTTTTTGCTCCTGCAAATGCATGAAACCTGTTCTGTGTGTATATGCTGGAGGGCATCTGTGAGGGAAGGTGAAAGTATGTCTACACTCAGCTATTCATATAGGAAGCAATATCTTCTTACAGTTTGATCACAGCAGGAGACTTGGCTGTGCTGGAAGTAAGCTCCGAATTCAGAGTATGAGTTCCAAGCTACACACAGCCTTGTGGGATGGGACACTATTCAGCTAGCAGGATCCTAGGGACTTGGCAGTTTCCACAGCTATCTTTTTTTTTTTTTTAATCACAAGTGTTTATCTTACCGTGATGACTTACAGTAATGAAACCTTTTAGCAGTTAACTCTTGCAATTGGTTGCCAAAATTTTCTGGGATGTTTTGCCTGCTATTGAAAGAAGTTCCACTGAAGTTGGAGAAAGGAAAAAGTTTAAAAAAAAAAAAAAACAGCACACACTCATGCTTAAACAACCCATAGCAAATACTTTAATTGGTCCTAAGTCAGCAGGACATTTAAATGCTATTGAATTCATCCATATTCTTACCTTCCTAGAAGAATGAGAGCCAGGATATCTCTTGCGTTTTACGGCTGAAATTCTATATTTATTTAATCAATGGCAAGTAAACTATGCCTTGACACAGCGTTGAAGAATCATACCCTGGTATTCTGAAGGATCATATTTGGTGGATGATTTAGGAGTGTGTTCCTCATTGCCTGGTCTGCATGTATAAAACATTCTGTACTAATGACAGTGCAAATTTATTAAGTATATTAGAAATGTGTTCTCTGTTGCAGCCAGTCATGAAATGTAGGATTACTGTCAAGTAAATCAAAAGGAATAGGAATCCATTCTCTGCATGAAAAAACATGTAAATCAAGATCATGAATATTAATTGACATATATTATCAATATACTGTAAATAACAGATGCACAAAGTTCATTCTGTTTTATAGACAAAATGTTCAAATGCAGTTTGTCATTCCTCTGTAGATCAGAAGATTAACTTCCACACCTGTTTCCCAGGCTATACCTCTTTCTGAAAATGATACAGTTTAAAAAAAATAAATTATAAATTGATCTATGAGGCGCATCCATTTGTTGTGGCTATGCTGTAAATGCCATTGAGCAAGATTGGAGCTGATACACCAGAAGAAAGAAGCACTGCTGTAGTTGCTGATTTAGAAGCAGGAAAAAAACACCCCTAGTGTTCTGATTTTTATTTATTTTTCTTCCTACTGCAGGCACTTCTTTTTGAGAAGCTGTGTAAAGTTGTGGTTGCCTTTTCAAAGGGATATACACTTCATTTACTGGAAATATAATATATTTGGATTTGAGCTTACTACGGTTGTGTAATGCTTTCTGTACTAGTTTGAGCTCTGGGGTCTTCAGATCCAGGTACCAAATACTTCTGAATCTGTGTCCTGGGGGTTACACAGGCAAACACTGAAAGGTTACTATTACTACAGAATGAGCCAGATGAGTCCCTGGGTCTCTCTTGGAGGATGTAGTAAAACATCTAGACAAAATGTACTGTAAAAATTCATATTTAAATAGGCACCTAGTTCTGACTGCGTTGCATAAACAGGCACTGTTTACATGCAGACAGGATGACTTGCTTGGAAGTGGCTTTTTCTTTTGATTTTTCTTACCTACTGTATTTTTGAGTTCCTATCTGCATAGGTTCTTGCATATTGTCTTCAGTTTTACCTTAAAGACAGAGCTCTTAAAACCAGATGACTGCTCATGATCACATCTGTTTGTTTTTTTGTGAGAGAAGGCCCATCTTCCTGATTTTCACATTGTGAAAATATTGGAAGCCTTCAACTGATGAACAGATGCCTATTGTGGCTAGAAAGTCAAACCAGGAGGGAATGGAAAGGGAGACAGGATGAGGTGGATTCCTCCATGATCTGAATGTATTTTTACTACCAAAGTCAAGGTTCAGCTCCTGTGCTTAGCAAGACAAATGTCTGAAGTGTGCGCATCCAGTACTGTAGGGAGCTTTGAGAGACACTTGGATCTGTGTAGATCAGCATCTTTCGACCAAAGTAGGACAGACATCTTTGGTTTGGGTTCTCCCTTAAAAAAAGCTAATACGCAAAAGGGTAAAAGGGAGTGAGGTTTAAAACCATTCCTTTTAAATAGTCTGTTTTCTTTCCAAAAAAGGAATATCAACACACAAGTGGATTTATGAGCATGGTCTGTGTAGCACTGCACGAAGGAGCTCCTAGATGAGAGAAACACTGAAGGCAGCAGCAGCAAAAAAAAACACCTCTGTGAATCATGATTATATCATTTCTTCTTTATGAAAGAAATTCATGAAGAAATGAAACACCTTTATTTTCTTAATCGTTTTTGTATCTTCTCTTCAGCTGCTCTGTTCTTGTGGCTCCTGGGAGAAGAGGGAGGTGAAATCAGTGTTTTTCCTTCTCAGTGGTAGCAACACCCATTTTTACTATGGAGTAGGTAACAGTATGAAATGTGTGTGGAGTTCTTCTTCCAAGTGAATTTTCCTTGCTATGGTATTCAGAGGTGCCCTGCTATCTTTCCTAGCCTGCCTCCAGCACTGCCCAACAAATGACAGCTATTATCAGTGTTAAACTCTCGATATGAATCCTACTCTCTTTGTGTTAATTTTTTTCTTGCCCTGCTACAGAAATCGGCTCATGCCCTGAAGCATGAATTTTGATGACTTGCCACATTAACATGAGTAACTGTTTTAAAATATGTATTATAGGCTATTAAATTATCGGCCCCTTTCCGGTAAGCACAACTGTGGTCTGTAAGACTGACCTCTTTTTGCTGTGAGCAGTGTGTGCTGACTACAGGCATTGTGGAAATATCATTTCTCTGCTTCCCTGCCAATGCTCAAGTGACGATGTGCTCCCTTGTTTTATGAGGCAGCATAAAATTTAGAGGCTAGTCACGATGGAGGTAGTAAGAAAGAAACTTAAAGACCTCAGTAAATTTCCCTTCTAAGTGTTCCCTTTTCAAAGGTAAATGGTCTTATTCTTTGTAATCTCTCATTGTATGTTAACAGCTTTCACAATGCTGACTCTTTTGTAAGAAAAGCTCATTACGGTCCCAGTGCTTTATCTCTGTTAAAGGAGCCAAAGGAGGAAGAAGCCAATGCATTTTTTTCTATTTTTCTCTTGACTATGCCACCTATTCAGCACATATGTACTGTAAATTCAAGATATGGATGTTACTCAAAGCAAGAGTGATGTCAGAAGTGTTTTAATAGTTGATTTATTTCTTTAAGTGCTTTTTAAGATGATTCACAACAGCAATTTGAAAGCCAAAAGCAGTCTTGAGAGAGAATTGAATGAGTTCTTCTTGATCTCCTGACTTTTCTTCCTCAATACAGTAATTTGTTTGATTGGGGCAGGAGGGTTCTGGATTCAGAATGGGAGGTTTTACTTCCTATTTAATGTTTCTATGTGAGATAATCAGGCCAGTTTGTGATCTGAGTGAGCAGAAGTATGAGCGAACTTACTGTGATACAAGAGAGCTGTGTGGTCCAGAGAACAGGATACTGCCTGGGTTTGAGGTAATGGGAAGATAAATATTTGGTTAGGCATAATCAGGAATCAGCAAATTCATGTCACCTGAGGAGTCCTCTCCTTGCAAGGTATTTCTAATAACATTCTGCAAAGTACAGTGGTATAGGACATTTATACCATTAGTTTGGTTATAAATCCTACTAGTGTAATTTAAGTTTTGAGACGTGCAGTGTAGTGAATTACTGTGACTTGAAATTGTCACAGTGATGAAATGGATTGCATAGTGAGCTGGGCTGACTTTTTAGAAATGTATTTTAGTCCAACAAAGCATAATAGTAGGATAAAGGCTGAAAGCTTTACCTTCTGTATACGTACAATGAAGAGCTGTGATCAGAGAATGTGTAGGAGTTGGAATAGGCAGGGAATCGAGCATCATCTTCTATTGTGAAGAGGGTAAAATGATTACTGAATATACAAACTAAAGAGACAAGAGTTAAATTTATAATAAAATTAAAGCTAGAAAATAATATTTATTTTGTGATTCTGATTTGGATTGATGATAATATTCAATTTTCACCTCCTCTCTGCTAACTCTGTCCAAAAATCCCATATTGCATATAGAGAAGTTGAACATGCATTATGCTATTGAGGATGCTTCTGTGCACCAAAAACAGCCTAAACATGACTACTAAAAGATGCCAGTTGTCGTCCAGAAAGACACAGAATCCCAACTGTCGGAGGCTGATAGTATTTAAAGGAAATAGTGATTCTTCTTCCTTGAACATAGATGGCTGTTCTTAGCCATCATCAGAGACAGCGTACTGATCTAAACTCACCTCTGTACTGATACAGGATGTCCATCTTGATATTGTTGTGGTAGCACAGGACTCTGTGTAGGTGAATTTTTACATTGGAATTATGAGATGCAACTATGCTACAATAGCAATATCTAAATTTGCTCATTTCCATTACCCTAAGGTAATTTATCCTAAAGTAATTTTACATTTTTTAATTCCAGGTTATTTAGTGCAGCACAAGGCTAGCATGGTGAAGTGCTGATTTCAATTAAAGAATAGATGCAGAATATTACATAGGATCTGAAGCTCCTAATCTTAAAATGTGTTAATACAGCCTAGACTCAGGGAATATCTTAGGAGTTTCTAACATTAGATGTCTACCCTAAGGTCATGCATATAACAAATGCTTGAAATCACAGGTGAACAATTTGGTGTGTATTTGTACGACTAGTTCTTTGTAAGGTGAAACAAAGGTAAGAGAATATATGATGAATGGTGAAATGAAGTGAGCAAAAGATGAAGTTTTGAAGCTGGGGGAGAAGTCTTTTATTTTTTTTGAAGCGAAGACAGTAAAGTTTAGAAAAGGTGCATGGGGAATGAGCTCTTCAGCTGGTTGAAGATGGGTTTCCTTCACTGAGATGAGTTAAACACCATGCTCCACTGGCATTTGATCTGCTCCTTAAGTGACTTCTGGGCTGTAGGAATTAAAGTAGCATCAGCCTTATTGTTAGGCTTTTCTTCCTATTGGTGTTATTTTGAGAGCTATTACTGCTTAGCTATTTAGTATTGTCAAAACGCAGAGTAAACAGAAAAGGTGGTTGAAAATACAGTAAGTGCAGCTATAAAGAGTATTTCGTCTTTGTCCCATTAGAAAATAATAGTCATTCTTGTAATAAGTGTAATTTCATTGCCCATCCCCCCTGTTAACACCATTAAAAAGCCATTGGGTTTGTCAGTTGGCTTCTCTTACATTCAGGCGCTCTTTAATGCTTCAGAAGAAAGCTGCTGACTCAATTCCTTTAGAAAGTAGATTCTTGGAGTAAACAAAGCTTTTTGGTTAGCAGAATTGCTGTTGAAGTTTCATCAGAAAAAAAAAAAAAAAAAAACTTAGTTTTCTGTGTGTGGATTATCTGTGATGTGTTGTAACTCCTCAAACGTTGATTAGGACTTCTGGTCCTTACATGGTTGTTCTGAGCTTAACCTGCTTCTCTACAATGAAAGCTGAACTCCACTGAGGCATGAGAGCCTCCTAACAAAAAAAAAAAGACATCCATTGTCATCCATTGATGCTTGCTGAACATTAATGGAGACCAAACAGTGGATGCGAGCACAGTGAGGCAGTGGGTGGTGGATTTCTTAAAGCAACAAAGATCAAGTCGAGGTTCTCAGAAACCTTTTATGAGTATGTTTGTGGGGACTGTTCGTCCTCGTCTGGACATATCTAGTGTTTGAACCAATACAAACTTTCAACATCTAAAACTGTGGACAGCTTAAAAGCGACAAGGGTTTTTTTTGTCCTGTCAACTGCAGTGAGAGCTGAATTAGTGCTTGAGGAGTCAGAAGTTTTCTGTGCCTTTTAGCTATCCAGTTCATTTTCCATACACCTCTTTATGCATGTAAAGTCCTGCTGTGTGATGAAAGCAAATTCCCTCAGCTGTATTTTATCTTATGAAATAAATTTGCCACTTGCCACGTTAGATAGAGTGCCCTATGAGAGTAAAAGGAAAAAAAGAAGAAATAAATGACTATAAAGTTGCACTTGTTTGTAGCCTTTAGGGCAAGGAGCTCCATATGGAGGTGGAAAACAGAATGTCTTTGAGCTTTACTGATTGCTCTTAAGCATTGCATTATCCATTTAAGGAATGGAGTCATTAGAAAGGAAGGCTTTGGAAAGCTCCAGTGATTAATAACAAAGAATTTTTGTTCTTTATTGAACTTGTACTTCATAGATTTTGTAACATGCTCTTTACTGGAAAACGTCATACTATGGGCTGAGGTGGTGATCCCGTATGTCTTCATCTCTGTAGCATTTTCAGGCTGGCCATGTAATTCCTACTACCCCAGAAATATTTCTCTCTTCATAGTGGTAGCAGTGACCTTGATTGAAGACCCAGCTGCTTGGGGCACATGACTCAATACAGCAGGGACTCCTACTTAATTAATGTGCCAGAACTTACAAGAAGGACCTTGTTGGCTTGTTAATTAGTTTAAATTTCCAAGTGCACATACTAATGATTGTCCTGCCTTCTTCTGGTTGAATGTGATGTGGAGAGAATTGAATCTACCTCCTCCTTCCTGGTTTGATAAATTTGACTTCTGATAAGAAATAGACTCTCAAAAGTACTAGAAATATTCTGAAAGGCAGAAGCAGAGACATAATTCTAGTAAGCTGTGACCTTGCAGTCCTGAGATTATCTGAAAGGCAGCCTTAGCTTCTGCAGATTTGACGTCTGATAGGATGAGTCAGCCTCCACTGGCTGCAAAAATTTGGTGATGGAGAAAGCAGAAAGTTGAGGGGAAGGAGAGTCATACGGTTACTGCTGGCAACATTCACAGGTAACATCACACATGGAATGATACCAACATTCACCTTCCTATTTTTCCCCTTTTGTTGGCACTTCCCCCGTAAATTCTTAAAGCACTGAGCCCTCTGTTAAGAACTTTAAAGGTCTACTTTTCATGGTAGGATTTTTGTTAAGTCAGAAAACACAGAAAAGGCCATAGGTCAGTCTGACACATAGGAAAAATGCACATGAGAAGTTTAAAACTGGTTGCTTAATTCTGTTCATTCTGGGTCCTGTTACATTGCATGTGGGAGCTAGTGTCTTCCAGCTGTATTTAATGAGCTCTAAACCATCCAGAAAGTGAGGGGAGGGTACTGACTGTCAGCAATTTCTTGAGCACTTTAAAAGTGTATAAGTATGTGTTTGGCCTACACTTGACAGTCACGTACATATTTCAGCATCCCACTGGGCATTGCTGTCTAGTTCTTCTACGCAGGTTTATTCCTTTGTTTTTTCTCCAAAACGCTTCTCTGGTCCCCCTGCTTCTGTCCTAACTGTTACTTTCAAGATGTTTAAGTGCTGGCTTGAAAGCTACATACTGTATTTATATGAACCTAGAATTTTACCAAATGCAGATATGTCATAAATATTTGTCTTCTCAGTTCTAGAGCTCCTAACATCCTTCTAGGTAATTATATATGACAATTAGAATATCTTGTGAACTGCCATTACATTTCTGGAAAATTTAACATAGAATTCAGTAAGCTTTGGCTCGGGCTCATTACGTGTTTTTCCTATCTAAAAGAAGATTTCTTCTTTCTTTTGTCTTTTGCACTATTTATAAATGCAAAAACAAACAAACAAACCCAAACTTAGCAACCAAATCAGCATTTGTAAAATGACACATTCTTTTCTGTTTGTTTCTGTACCCATGAGTTAGACATTTACTATAGAAACAGGACTGCTGCATCTGAAAGTCTAGCAAGTCAAATGCATACAGTGAGCCCAATGCTGAGGGGAAGGCACATCAGGCAATGACTTTGCTGCCTGCTGTGAGTTTACCATCTGCTGTTGTCACCTGATTTAGGTGAAATTTGAAGTGTTATGAGTAGAAGCTGGAGTTAGCAACCTAGATTATTGAACTAATAGGGATCTGTAGAAAATCAAGCTCATGTGCCTCAGTGGTATGAATCAGCTTATTGTCTATGGGATTGGAGATGCCAAGGCAGAGGTAAACTTTAAAGAAGATTTTGACTTGGGGTAAAGGATTTCTTCCTTTATGATTTTTAAGTGTCTGGCAGTTGCTGTACTATATCAAGAAGTTAAATAGGTGTGTGGGGGAAAATTTGATTGATGGACAGCAAAAGCTATTATCATTGCTGGTACATTACTGGAATCATTGTACCCTCTGGTAGACAGAAGAGAAGAAATCCTCAGGCATAGTATGCTGACAAAGCCCACATCCTGCTCCCTTACAGCAAGGTATCATGGCCTCTCTATTGCTTCATGGCTCACATAGTGGATGCATGTAGTTTTTCTTTTTTTCTTTTAAGTCACCTGTTGGATCCAGTGCGTGGTTTCTAGAAGCAGAAGAAAAACTCTTAACACTGCAGTGCAGCAGTAGTGGAAATACAGTTCTTTCATGCAAAGATTTGAACTTACTGGCCTCTGAATAGGACAGAGTATGTCAGCACTATCAGCTGATGTAATGCCCAGTGGTACAGTAATGAAGATGCACTGATAGCATTGCCTTTCTGCCAGAGCCCTAGAGAAGATGAGTAAGAATGTCTTCATTTGCCATAAAAAAGCTGTTCTGTTTGTTGAAATTGTGGAGAGGGCTACTCTGGAAATTAAGAACAGAGATCTTGCCTCAGTCCCTCAGGCAGAGGTGCATGATTTACTGTTTGTGTTCCAGTGCTGTAATTTGCTGCACTCTCAACTGACTTCTTGGGATTCATAATTTATTATGTTTAGTTACCAGTACTTCTGCTAAAGCAGTCACTTTTGCCTAGTAGTGCTGCTGACCAGACTGTCTATGAATTGCCACAAGAATGACTTCTGTATATCTTCTCTCTCAGCTTTTTAAACTAAAATTTATTCTCAGCTTCTCCTTCATTTTCCACATCTCTTGTTTGCTCAACCAAAGATTTCTGTTCAGCAATTCCCAAAGGTATACTGTCTTAGTCCCTTGATTCATTTTGGAACAATTCCCCAACTGGTATAAATCACTGGGAAGAGTGTAAGTATGCTGATTAGCTGCTATGACAACTATGTCTAATTAGCTGAACCAGTATCTCCCTTTCTGAATACTCAGAGGAGGCTTCTTATTTGAAAATTTTACTTAGTTTTGTTAGGAATTGATAGTTATGCACAAGTCCAGTGGGCAGAGGCTGTTCAGCCTGATTTAGATCACTGGCCTCAACTCATAGAGGCAGAAGACTTAATGATTGAGGGGTGGTGATACAATTGACAAGGAATTTCATTTATCTTTCTGTACTGTTCCCCTATAGTATAAAATTCCTTTTCCTGTTCATGTTGTCGTGGCCCTCGAAAGGTGAAGGTCCTTCAGGATAAAACATACAGACAGAACAGCATCAGGCATTTTTCCCTGACTGTCCATTTCTTGTGCAAGAGCCAATCCAATCTTAGCTACTTCCTATATCTGATTTTTATTGTCTATATCTTACTGATAATTGAGCTTTTTCAGGCTGTTCTTTCTCCCTTCCATTTATGGACCAGTAAATCCTTTTTGTTACACTGGAAAGGTGCAGTTTCATTTTCATTTTAATGAACTACTGCTGAGAGAGTCTTTCCCTTTTTGAACCCAATCTCTTTGTCATCTTGATTGGTCAAATTGCCAGCGATCCTATTGCTCTCTGTAATCATGAGTGTTGTTGCATTGTTAAACACCTCTTTCTATCATATCCACGAGCAGAGCTTGAAGGGCTAGAAGAGAACATCTCCCTACGTTATTAAGAAATAGAGCTTTTTTTTCAGATGGAAGAGGCCCCTAAATTGAAGTCTTCTATCATTTAAAAATGGCTGTATCTGTGTTTGCCTTACTCTTAAAAAGAGGGTTGGATTTCAGTAAATTGGTGGTTGTAGCAGTGGCAGCCCTAGCTGTTATTCTAATGCTGAGCAACAAAAACATCAGTACTTCAGCTGACTATTTTGCTATAGATGTCCTCTCCTTCCACCAGCACCTGGACCTCTTATATTTCAGGTGGCCATCTTCACGGAATGAACTAATCTGTTCCTTCTGATGCTCAGCCAGGAAATTCTGTACTGGAGTCTTGTTCTGAAAAATTTTGCTTTGGTATTTTGTGAGGTGAAAATAAGTGTCTGAAACATTTCAAGGTGACCCTGCAGATGACTGAATTTCAGTTTTATCTCTTACTTTTTGATATCTTCCCACCAACCAATCCACCCCCCACCCCCTTCCCTTTCCAGGCACAAGCAGAAGCCTACAAAATAATGATTATTAAGGCAGTGATGGTGCAGATGTCAAAGTTACTCTGAGATCTCTCCAGGACTTCTTGAGAGTTTGGGACTAGACAGGAAACTTGGACCATGATGAAATTACTCAACCGGTTGGAGAGAGAGAGAATTCCTGTTTGGTGATGAATTTTACATTTCTGAAACTGTATTTAGTCATAAACGACAGTGAGACTGCAAAACTTGTCACCAGGCTGTTCAGGATGTTGAGATATATCCCTGGAGAATGCTTGGATTCTATCCAGAAACTGTCCCCTGATGTAAAACACCATTTGGGGAAAAACTCATTTTATAATGGAAATGATCTACTAGGACCCATTACATTTCTGCATGAGTGAGAAAGTAACAGATGGTCTTAATCTTGGTGACTGTCAACAAGGAAAGGCTCCATCAGTGATGTGGAGATGCTACAAGATCTTGTGTCACCATGTTCTCTAGAATTTCTAGTTCAGAGATCCAAGCGCTTCAGCTTATTTTGTGGCTTTTATGTGTAATAATGCCAGGAGTCACCAGCTGCAAGTTACAAAGGAGGAAAAGCAAAGGGATTGCTTTTCTCCCATTTCTGGCTTCAGTTTGCTTTGGCTTCCACAGAATATTTTTTCTGCCTCCCAGCAGGATGAGTCTTTCTGCCTCCTAGCAGGTGTGAATATGCAGGCTTTTAGCATAAAAAGATTATCCAGAATCCATGGGAGCAGGCTTCTCAGTCTGCTGAGCAGCTTCAGGGCTCAAATTATGATTCACATCAGTTACGTATCACTTTTCCTATGACAGAAATTTAATTTTGAAGCTCTCACAAGTAGTTAAACTCTCAAGAACTGGGATATTGTTTTTTTGGTTTTTTTTCAAGTATGTTTGTAAAGATGCAGTACCATATGTGTGGGAACTGTTAGGTTGGGGCCTGAAGCAGTGGTTGAGCACCTGGTGAAGGGGCATGGCAAGTCCAGGGAGCACAGATGTGCAAGTAGTTCACCTGGATCCACCCCTCCCTAACATCATTTAAGGACTGGTAGCTGAGAGGGAGACATCGCTACTTAGATATTACTTCCTTCTGGGAGTTTTCCAGAGAGTCCTTATTTTTGGAGTGGGGTAAGCTATTCCTTATTATCAAACTGCAACTAATACCATTCTTGGGTTATCTGAAAACTATATGCATCTATTTCATATCATACACCATACAACAGTAACGTGAATAGCCTTTTGTGTCCGGTTTTGATCAGTCTTATTTCAGAAAGAGCGTGTTAAAAATGCAGAAGGTTTAGAGAAAAGTAATTAGAATGGGCCAATATATGGAGAGATTTATATAGAAGGACAGATCGAACTGACCAAGATTCTATGGTCTGGAAAGTGTCGATTAATGGGGTTATGTTAGAGACCTGTCACAGTATAAAAATCTCAAGGAAAATTATTGCATTTCCTCTTTTTTTTTCCAGTTGTAAGTATTAAGAGCTGTTAAATAAATTAATTGGCAAATTCAAGGTAAAGGAGATGGGATGTGTGCTAATTGCCTGTACAATTTTCAGTTAGATCTCTCTGTGGGTAGCCTAAGATCAAAGCTGGGGAATAATATATTTTAATCTTATACTCGTATGTTTTTGTGACATAAAGCTGGGAGCCTGTGACCTTATGAGCTGTTACACTGGCAAAAGCTATGTGAAACTGAGGCACTATGCTGCTGAGGCTGGTCATGGCAATGCTAAAACATCTTCCTGCCTAAGTACAGGTGAGGTGGGCCATGCTGAGGGTGCCAGAGAGATGAATTGCAGTCACTGCTTCTGCTTACTGCTACTGTCCTAGGAAGCTGAGCTGTCTGTGTAGAAGCAATAATTCTTACTGAAACACACATAATACCCCTGTCAGTAACTCACAAGGTTGTTCACACAAGGTTCAGTTTTGTCCACACTGCTCAGCAGCCTTTGAGATGACTGTGTATGGAGGCATAAGTAAAGCTTCTCTCTTGGGTCTCTGACACTTTTCTCATTTGATTGACATGCCTCCACAGAAGCTGACTTGAAAAGTGTTTGCACTTGAAACAAGTGGAGCAAATTCTAACTTGTCTAAAATGGTCCTTCCTGTTAAATGTTAAACTGACCTTTTCAAGAGAAATTTACTTGATAGTTCTAACTGAAGACCTGCTTTAAGCTGCACCTGTCACTACAACATGATTAAATTCACTTAAATGTACGTTAGTTGCACATATTATTAATGGAAGTTGAAATCAGCCTGAATTGTAACCATAAATTTTAAAACAGGGGAGAGAGAATGGAGATGGGGGGAAGAAATTACACATGATGTAAAAGTTAAGGTGCTTTATTGATTCTAGGTGTAGATAGGCTGAACATGAAACTTTTTTCACTGATTGAGAGTAATCATTGACCATTTTCTATGTATTTGTGATGTTTCAATTCCAATCCGCAGAAGGAGGACGATTCTGTGCTTTTTTGGCAGATTTTTGATCTGTGGAGACCTAGGGGAATTGGTCACAGTTATCTGGTCTTAATTCACTGGCTGCTGGACCTTTAAGCAATGAATTATCAGGTTTCTGGCTATCTGTGTGATAGATTGAGGAAGCCTGAGGATGTATGTTGAAAGGGGGTTTCTGGAGATGCCTCTTGATGCAGACATGTCTGCTCTCTAGCTGAACTTCACATTTAAATCTTGCACCTATTCTTACCTCTTTTTCTTCTCCACCATCTGGTATGGCAGTTCAGTGCTTGGCTGTTGCAGCAGGTGTTACTTAAATTATCTATCCTAAGTGGGCCCTGATAAATCAAAACTAAATTGAGGACTAGCCATTTTGTAGGCATTTATTAGTTAGTTTCTATCAAGAAGAAGGACAGGACTTGGCAAGCATCTCCCAGATGATGGTCCAGTGACTTAGGAAAGGTTCTCTTTGAGGGAATTAGCTTTATGTAGCTGTGTGACCTTTGTAATTATGGAGTGCAGATTGAAACCTTTTGTAATTAATAATTCTTGTTCTACCAGACTTTGCTTCCACGCAGGTGAAATTAACATGGCTTTAGCCAGCTGTTCTGGGATGTAGAGTACTTCAGTGTGGCACTGGATAATATTTAATAAAGTATATTCTTGTTTGGGCTATAGGTTAAGTAGAATGCATTGTCCACAACCTGGAAGTAAATGTTAATATCTTGTCTGTCAAATTTATGAAACATTTTCTGCTGATGCAGCCTCTATTCATACAGTAGGAATATAGTGGACCCATACAATATGCACCAACACTCCCTGTCCAGTGGAGCATATATCAGTACGAGCATAGGCAGTCTGAAGGGGTCTACTGCACTAGTAGTTGCATGAGTGTGTTACCCTGGAAGTGTTTGACTTTGTTGGAGGCAGCACGTGCTCAGCATCACACACAGATTTAGGGATTTCTATGGCTCTTGTAGTTATGTGTGTGATTTGAGGGGAAAAGGTAGATGCTTCAAGGTTTGTGTTCCATGAAGGGAAGAAATCAGATTGATTAGGGGTTATGGTGCTGAGGCAAGGGGGAAGTGCAGACATGGTACACTAATTGCGATTACAGTCTCTAGACTCATTGCTATAGTAAATTTAGCTATTTTAAATTAATGCTAATTTAATTGATGGAAAGGAGGCTACTGGATGCTTCACAGAAGGCCACAAAGAATGCAAAGATGACACTTTTCTTAATTTGAGAAAGAAGATAGCTGACAGAAGTTCTTCAAGGTCAGATAAGAGAAATTGCTGCCAAATAACTTTGTATTGCAATTATTATTTGCTTACTAGCTAAACAGAGCTAGCTTTCAGTGGCTGAAGAATACCCATTACAAGTGGGCTAGCAAGGCTGAAATCTGCTGACTTTCCAAGCACTTTGGAAGACACATCTACGTTAAGGGCAGTGGCTGAGGATGGTAGGTCTGTTATGATTAGAAGGTAAAAAGACTTTTCAGGTTTCTGGCTGACTTCCTGCTGGAAACATTATTTTAATGACTAGATTGTATAATTAATGTGTCTGTGCACCCATAGCTTTGGAAAGGCCTTTATTCTTTTAATTCTAAATAAATTAAAAGCAGATGGTGTAAGGGAAAAACATCTTCTGGTCCATCTCGCAGTTTTTGTAAAGGCAGTTGTATATTAGATGTGAGTAATGGAAAAATGTGACCCATCAGTATTAATTTTAGTATCAAGGAGTCTTTTCAAAACCTTTCAATTTAGAGTCCTTATTTTCTCAAAGCTAAAGATATATACAAGGTATTTTTTTGCATTGCAGAGCAAAAAGGCAAACAGTAAGAGTTTTCTGATGTGGGATTTATGGCCCAGTTTCAACTTTTTTTTTTATCATTTGCCAGTAGCATACAAAGAAGATACTATTTTATCTGTAGGTAGGCCTGACTTAGGTGACTTTCAGAATCTAGAGGAGTTGAGCTCATTTCTAGACTATCAGCCTGCTGTTTCTTTATGTACAAATGTTACTTTATCAGTTCTCTAATGGACTGTTTGAACACCTCACCTTGACCACATCTTGCTCTGTTCTTATTAGTGCACAGCACATGCCACTGACAATTTTTTTTCTGCAGAGTGACTGGGAGCATTCATTCTTCTCAGGCCGAGGATATTGTATTAATCTTCTGCTATATACTTTCATTTCATTTCCTGTAAAAAAATAAAATAAAATCCATCTTGTGCTACTGGAGTTGACCTAAGGTTAGATGTCAAAAGAACAAATTACTGGCACTTGCTGATACCCCTGGAGTACCTATAAATAGCAAGCTTTATAACCCCACTGATTCTTGAGATACATAGTGATAAATATGCTCCTACCAATCAAGAAGGGAAAAAAACAGCTGCATGGCTCCAGGTGATGTATATTCTTTTAAACTGACAGAATTAATATAACTACATCGTTCAGGTGGTTTCAAAAAGGAAAAAGAATACAAAAATCGTTATGCATGCTTTAAAGTAGTAATTAGTGATTCATGGGTACAGTGTTCCTCATCTTGTCTCGTATATGCATACTACAAAGAATTCAAGGCTCAGACAGCAACAAATTGTTAGGTGTTATGTCAGAGTAAGGTAACTGTTTAACTGATGGAGCTGCCTGTTTACTTCTCAGAACTAATTGAAACCTTTTCAGTGGAACAGTTTTCCACTAAGAAAAGCAGTATTAGTCAAACTCTTGTGCAGTATTTTAAAAATGAAATCTTGACAGGTTGGAATGATTTTTGAAACTGTTTCATTTTCATTTTCTTCTTTTTGTTTCATTTGTTTGGTTTTTCTTTTTTTTTTCTTTTTTCCTTTGGATTTACAGCCAAACTATATTAAAAAATATTCAATGGAATGGGTCATGATAATATCGATACTAGTGGGGTGAAACACTTTTAAATGTTTTCTTATGTAATATTTTTCCAATGTGTTCTTACTCTATACAGATTATTCGAATTGTGATGCTTCAAAATAAAGCCAAAAAAATTGGGAATGAGCTATATCAGCTTTCTAGATGTATAGTGAATGTGAATGTGGGTGCTAATATATCTCTCTTGAGCTAGTATAACGTATCTTTTAACAAAGGTCAGCCTACTGTGAGGTTTTTGTGGGTTTTTTTTTTTTTGCATTTATTTATTTTGCCTGGTTACACTCACCTTTTCAACAAAGCTGCTATGACCTCAGTGTTATGATGGGATGGGGAGTGTAGAACATGACTCTCATCTCACTGATTAATGGAAAAGCTTCCTGATGCTCTGCCCCCAAGCTACAAAATCCATTAACCACCCCTTGGGGTGCCTGAAATTTATTCTGGCCATTACCATCAATTAGAAAGTTAATAGTGTGATGATTACTGGGCTGCAGTCCCAGCTATTTGTGTGATTTACACCAGGCTGGGGTGGAAATGGGAAGATACAACACTCAAAGAACCACTTTACAAGTGAGAACTTAGCATTAGGAGTGCAGAGATGTCAGTGCCCAGTGTAAACATATGACAAGGAGGATCATTAGTCTGTCTGAATTCTTTTAATTTAAATGGCATCTGTTAATTTAAATGCGTGGAAGAGCAACTTTAGTATTCACCATAGCTAAGATGAGAATTTTTCATGATGACCATAAACCTTAAATCATGCTGTGCCCAAGGGAATAACTTTGTTTTGTATGCAGTTGTACCTGGTGGAAAATGCTGTGATGCAGGAAGGAAGGAAATTTGCATTTTAGCTTTGTGGGTTTATTTTTTAAGAAAAGGTAAGGCAGGTGAGATCTTCTGGACTGCTGCTCTTCTATCTGTAGTCCTCAGATTCCCCCAGATTTCATGCAGGTAGTAAGGAATAGATAGTTTGCCAATAAATTCTTAATCCCTATGTCAAGGCCTGTTTTTTCATTGTAAATAATGTTGAAATATTGAAAAATAATGCTGTAGAGTTTGATAGGGAAGGAGAAAATGCTTGGAGTGAGTGTGCAATCAGATACACAAGGATAAACAATATCTCTGTTTTTGATGTAAATCAGCTCTCAGATATCACCAGTTGCTGATCCTTCTCACATGTATTCAGGCACTGTAATGTGAAATGGCTCCTAGAAAGAACAGGACAGACTGCATTCTGACAGCAGAGAACCTTCTGGTTTCTCACAAGGAGCTGCTTCCAGGCCAGGAGGAGTCTGTGGCATTTATACAGACCAATTCCATGTTTGCAGTGGTGCAACTCAGTAGCAAATGGTTTAGATTTACTCAAGAGTATTATCAGATATGACCCCTGCTAACAGGCAGAGGAATGGAGAATATGCATTTTACTGACTGTCAGCATTCTCTGTTTTTAGCCCATAGGTAGCAGAAATCACAATGCAGTGAAAATTGGATTATTGGTCAGGCAACACAGAACAGGCAGCTAAAATTAGAGAGTTTAAAGGGGAGGAAAATTGATAAAATTTCCATCTATTTAAAATATGGTATTTTTTTCCGCTAAAGTATTTGATTTTGCTTTTGAGTGTCCAGACGTTATGCTACAGGTTTTCAGAAGCTTCACAGAAATGTGAGTTTTGCCATGATGGTTGTTTTCCCCTGGAACTCACCTATTTGTTCAGCTCAGCCTTGGGTGACAAGGAAGCATAGATAGCTGTGAATCTACATCCCTACCTACAGTGTGCTTCACCACATAAAGGTTTAGCCATGTAGTTATGGGTTCTGACAGGGCCTTTACTACACCTATGCAAAGGAAATGGATGGTCATTGCTTCAAATATTATGTAGCCCTGAGAGCCTCCTAATCTGAAGAGAGGGAAAGAGAGACAAATATTCTTCATTTGGTTGCTAATCTGAGTAACTCCCAACTGAAACAGCAGTGAAGGGAAGCTGACAAAAATTATTTTTCTGCAACCGTTATCAGCAGTGTGGGTAAGTTGCTTCATTGAAGGTAAACAACTCATCATGGTCACCTAAAGGAAATACCTTGTTGATCTCCCTGTTTCCTTTGTTTCTTGTTTGGTTAAGATTTTGAATAACTATCTAATTCAGATAGAAAATATGAACTGCTTACCACATCTTTAAATTATTTATGGCAATAATCAGCTAAAAATGTGTGTGTGTATTTTTGTTTAGGTAGCTTTGAATAAAAACTTGATTTAAAGAAAAAAATTTAATCAGTTAAATTCATTGTTTCCTATTCTTTTAGCTTCCTTCTCCCCTCCAAGTATTCTAGACAGCTTCCAGAGGTTAAAAAACTTCATTTTGTGATGAATTCTTTCCAGAAGGGATGTACGTTACCATAAATTCTTAGAAAAATTCCTAACTACATTTCCAGTAAGACTTGCAGTTACAACTCAATCTAGGAGCAGAATAATTTCAGAATGGAAGTTTGTATCTTTAAAAATGTTTAAAAATGCATTTCTTTTAGACGTTTATATTAAGGCTCTTTTCCAATTCTTATTTATGTGCACAAAACCTCAGCAGATTTCCGCTTTAGGATGGAGTGGGAAGTCAGTGGAGCTTGAGGGAATGTGCATTTGAATTTGTCCATAGACTGTCTTGAAATGTAAAAATTAGTTACCTAGTCTTTTCCTCAGTTTCCCTTACCTATAAAATGGGAACAGTAATAGTTTCCAGGCTGCTGAGGCCCTCATGACAAAGTAAGTTGTTGTAGATGTGTTCAGGTAGTAAGTAAGGCATGTGGGTCTCTCGAGTTATAAAATCTTCTACTTCTTTCCCCTAGGGATGTCTTCAGATTCACCCTGACAGGTTTAAATTAACTTTTAAAGAGTTTTTGGTTCTGTGACACAAGTAGTGTCATTACAGACATTAAATTAAAGAAATGCTAACTAGCTCTTTGCCTTGTCTCTGCTGTGAGGTCACTTAATCACATGCCCTCTTGATCCAAACTCTTTGAAGCAAAAAACATACAAACAAACAAAAAAACTGTAGAAAAGACACCTCTCTGAACTAGCTTCGCTTTGTGAATCTCTGCTTAAAGAACATGAGCTATAGATAAGTAATCTAAGGTCCATCCATCAGGATAGAAAGAAGAGGCAAGTAAGACATAAATATACAACAGGAGTAGGACCAAAGAGCTGAAAAGCCTTTAGCAGAGACAGTGTGGCAGGGATGAGAATGCTTTGAGTGTGGAGATGCCCTGGATAGTCAATGAGGTAAAACCATCTTAAATAAAGTGCTGTGTTCTGCCTTGAAGGTCCCAAACTAACTTGATAACCTATGCACTGAGGGGGCAGTTGTTCAGAGTGTGACTTCAGGGGGTAGATGTGCAAATGAGGGCAAGGGTGTCCTCTCTGTGTCAATGCAGTCCCTGTAGAAGGTCCAGGGATACGGGTTTCACTGCATTTTCATTTAGCAGTTGCTCTTCAAAGTGGAGAAATAACTTCCTTCAGAACGTCTGTTTCTGAGATAACCAGAGAGTTCTGGTTGGAAGTGGGTGAGGCCTTAGAGGACTGTTTATATGAGTTAGAATGTCAGCCAGTGGTGAGAAATGTTCAGTTGAGGCAAGACAATTCTTCTGAAAAACAGAAGTAATATGCCATGGAAATGAGGAACAGCAAGAAGCTGAGATCAGATCATTTCTAGGGTTACAAGGAGTTAAATCAAAGCAGGCATCAAGCCAAAAGTGACATCTATCAATGACTTGTAAAAGGCTTAATAGGTAGAATGCATGAACTTAAATGGTTGTCTGTTGAAGATGACTTTGACGTTATTAGCTTTTGTGAAACAAGGTGGCATGACAAAAATCAATGGGAAAATTTAGTACTTGGCTATAAAGCCGTGAAGGAAAGAGTTTCAATTTAAGTGATGAGGGGGCAGCACCTGAGCATGTAACATCCCCCAAAAGCAAGAATGCAAAAATCTACAACTCTGTGGTAGAGTTTAGGCATGAAGCATCACATGCAGGAACACAAGTAGGCTCCTGCATTACCAACTTGGCTATTTTTCGCATTAAGACCTACAAGACCATTTGAAATGTGTTAATGATTCCTTTATTCAAACACTTGTCAGTGAAAGCCCTTTATAAGAGCAGTCTCTGACACCATAGCTCTGCCTTCTGCAATATAAAATCTTTCTATCCAAAAAAAACTGCTCAAGTAGAGATTGATACCATGGTGGCTAGTAAATGTCATGCTGAACTGGTCAGTTCTCTCCAAGGCAAGCCAGGTGGCCAGTATATATAATTGTCTGTTTTTTTACTTAAAATAACTGATTTTTGTTAGGGTTGAATTCACATGCAGAAGCAAAGCATGCTAGAGTCCACCTCTTCGTGCTGTTCCTGGTCGTGGTAGGTTGCTCACTCTGATGTTCCCAAAGCACTTTAACGTTGTGTCTAACCCTGCCTGCTGGGGCTGGCTGCTACTAAGGTAGCAGGTAGAGCAGCAGAATAAATTGTGGAGGAGGGAAGAGAATGAGTGCATGATGCATTAGACAGTCTTGTGATGGCAGGAGGGAGAGAAAGCAGTCAACGTTAGTCTACGAAAGCCAGTCGTGGTGATGGCAAAAGAAAAGAAGGTGCTTCTTAATGATGTAGCAGTGAACTTCCATTAACATAATTATTTATGGGTACTTGAACAGAAGACATATTACCTTGCTTAAATCTGGTATATAATATTGTTCTTTTTCCCTGTTACGAGTGTTCTAGAAAAAAATTTCCAAGAAGAAACCTCGACCAACAAATCAACAGGTTGATTCTATTCAAGTCTTCAGCAGCTTTTTAAAAACAAGTAGAGACAACCTTTAAATTTGTAGTGAGAGAAAGTAAACCATGACTTGCTAGGGAGTTTACTTAACTTATATATTCAAACTGACAGTCTGCGCTTCTTGAAAAAGAAGAAAATTTCCATAGGGTTCGTGTTACTGGGTGATTCAGGTTGTCTATTACAGTTGTGGAATGTTGGTAGGAATAGATTGAGATATATTCATGACAGTAGGTGGACTAATGGAATTCAGCGACTTTATTTAAAAAGTGCAGAAGTTTATTATAATACTGTAATAGGAATGTCATTTACCCTGACAGGAGAAGAGGGAAAAGCCCTGTCAATGAATAATAATGAAGTTATTTAAATGTCAACTTTCTAGCAAACAGTTTGCAAAATATAAATTATTCTGCATGTTTTTAGTTTAATTTTGTTTTCATTTATAATGAATGGAAGTCATGGTTTCCGTACTGCGATTCTATCATTTTTCTTTACACTAATAAATGAATTAGTAATTAAAATGTTTATCTCATTGAATGTTTGCAGAAATTCTGATTTACCAGCTGAGTAGGAAGCCTGATTCTAAAGAGGCGCTAGTAAAATTTGGGATAAATATAATGGAACCAGTGACAACTAAAATAGTGGGACAGGTGTGAAGTGATCCCAATGAAGTATAAAAATTCTGTTCTGAAAAATATTTCTTTATTATATCTCATCAGCATTTCTGCAACATCCACAATGTGCTAATGCATCTTGCTTTTTTTTTTCTTCTTCTTCTCATTTAATTAGACTGGCACAGTTTTCAGATCTCTGCAGACTTTCTTATTTCAAGCAGCTGGACTTGTTTTGACTTAGCCTTAACTGGTCTCTGTCAAATCAAAGCAAGTCAGCCTACAGCATTCTGAAGGAAATCAAATTATGCAGGGATTTAAGTTACTTGATGGGACCTGTTCAAAGTTCTCCTTACCCCAGCCCCTGGGATGAGAATAACTGTTGCAGCATGCAACCTAGTGTTGCATGCTAGACCTAGTAAGTGGTCTGTGCTAGACCTAGTAAGATACATAAAAAAGTGAACAGCAGGAACTGTTATGTCAGTAGCTTTACCTTTCCAGCAGATGAGAGTTAGTTTTCTGTGTTTTTCAGCTCTGCAGGTTCTGGGGTTGGGCCTTTCAAATGATTCAGGTAGACATCTGTTTGTTTTGCTCGTTTTATACACATGCAGTAAAACTGTGTTTTCTCTGTAGAGCTTCACAGAAGCAGCCTGTCCAACAAAGAAAAGGACATATTGATTGATACATATCTGTTCCTCTCCAGTTAATAGGGATTTAATTTGATGATCCTATGCTGTCACTCTGGTCTACATCTTGCTTAAGTGCCTTTCTCTTTTGCATCCATTCCAGGTTAGCTAGCTTCCTGGATCAACAAATAGCTGATAAGTATTGATAGCAGTCTGTGTTGCTTTATACACCTGCTTAATAAATAAAGACAAATACCCAGGCTGCCAATCAACATCTCTTCCTATGCATATATAATAGGAATAAGTTTGTTGATACGCCTGAGTTGTATTCCAACAGAGGATTTAGGGGTATGTAGCATTTCATTTGATGTGATTCTTTTCTTTCACTGCTCTTCGTGCGTCTCCACCATTGTTTTGTTGTCTTAAAGCACTTCAAGGTGCCCGTCTGTTGTTGTATACCATTTATCTGTCTATTACCGTTAAGGTTAGCTACAAAGTGGCATAAGGAAAAACAGATTGTAGCTGAACAGGCAGGAGGACGGGCTATTGCTGATTTAAAACAGGACAATGGAGCGAGATGTAACAGTAGCTGCTTTTATCACTTGTTTATCTGCAAGCAACTTTTTTTCAAGTCTTCCTTGCAACATTTCTGTTGTTTGTTATGCATGTTGACAGAAGTGTGTACTTCCATGTGAAAATGCCATTACAGGTTAATAATTCTGAGAGTGCAAAATAAGAAATTTGAAGCAAGTCAAGGCTTTCAATTCAAAATTTGCAGTAGACCTTCAGCATCTGTTTGGCTGTAGTGTCGTGAGGCTGTTCTGAATTTCCATACAAGTTTTGTGGGTCAAATCTTTGTTCTTATTCTTCTTTGGAGGGACCCATTTTTAAATCAGTTACCTGTTTCCTTTGTAGTCCTTCATTAAAGTGCATTTTTTTCCTAACTTAGTTGGTAAAATTTAATCCTTACCTTTAATGATAAATGTTTATTAGCCTAAAATTTTTGAGACCATCTTATGTTTGATGTAGAAGATGGCAGGAAGGTGGGCCAAAAGAATTGAGCCAGCAAGGCTGTGTTCAGTCTTCTGCTGCAGTTTCTGTACCTGCAGAACATCTCTGAAATGTTCAGTAACAGACATAGCTATGGCATTCTCCTCCTCAGTCTACTGAAGAAATAGCTGGACTAGTTTACGTGCTCTCCTGAGAGAGATGACCTTATAAAGGCAAAGATCAGGCAGTGGGTGAGAGCTTTGCATTAATCTTCTAACTAACAAAGGTCGCATGCAAAGGTCATGGGTGCATATGTTTCTTAGAAAGGAGGGAGGAAAAAGACCATAGGCCAGTTGTTATACAAAAGCAAAAGACAAGCAAATTCTATTCATGAAATTTATTAAAGAAAAGTTCAGCGTCAATGCAAAGCCACATCTTGGTGGAATTTGTTTTAATGGATAAAAGTCCAAGCTCCTGCCTTCTTCTGTTACTTGTGAACTGATTGCAAAATCTGAATTCCCAGAAACTATGGCATAAATGCAGACAGCTGTAGATGGGGACCATGGTCCTAAAATCTAATCCTCATGCGGCTCCCTGGCAAAACCAAATAAATAAGAAAAACAAACCCATGGTATTATTGATGGTATTTTAACTATCTTGGTGAGTTTGCCTGGCTGTAGTAGGTTTGGGCTGATTATCTAAATTCCTTGGTTATTAAAACATAATTCAGACAAGCATGAGGTGTATAGTGTAAGTACAAATCCGCTTCTGACAGTTGAACTTCATTCCAGTGATATGTCAAGAGTAAATATCATGGGAGTTTTGCATAGTCTTATTTGTTCACTTCTTTTGTCACCCTGAAATATGTAGTCAGTGTCTCTTCTGGCAATTTTCATATTTTAAATATATCATTTTCCCTATGAACAATGGGAAAATATTGCTCTTCAAGCAATAAAGCATGTGTTCATACTATTTGCTAGTCTGTGAATAAAACCACAGAAATTGTAGTTGTAATGTGTATTTAGTTGCTTTTTTTTCTCCTGTTCAGAAGAGCATGAAAAACTAAACTCTAATTTCACTGAACAATCAGCTGAAGCAGCTACATTGCAATGTGATGAAAAGAAGACTCTTATCTTAAAAAAGTGGTCTAAGCTTGCTTGGAGTGTACAATGAGTTGATAACTGTAGTCTCTTGCTGTCTGCTATTTGGCATTTCTGACTATCATTATCTTCTATACACAAAATTTAGCATTTTTATTGTATGTGTTTATTTTAAAGTGCTTTGGGAAGATCCTGGTTTAATTTTTCCTAATCTAATTTAAATGCAAATTGTTAGCACTCACATGATGCTGTGTGTATGCAATTAAGTATCATTATATACTACATGAAACATTCAAAAAACTCTGGAGATCCATTCCACTATGTAAAGTATGACTTGCACTGAAAAACTGCCAAGTGGCTTGCAGTTTTGCAATTAAGTGTTTTTACTTATGAAATTTCTCTTTGAATTATAGATCAACAGATTATGGGACAACATATGAGAAACTGAATGATAAAGTTGGCCTGAAGACGATTTTGAGCTACTTATATGTTTGTCCAACAAACAAACGTAAGGTAAGTGATAATGAGGATGGCTCATTTTTACTTTGTGTCCTTGTAATCCTTGTTTTGTCAGTATCTGTTTCTATTTAAGTGGTTAGAGTTTTTCTTGTCTCTCTAACCTTGAAAAAATAGCACGTGTTTTCATATCATTGCATATTTTGTACCAGCTGTAGCACCTATCATTGTGTTTTAGAGAATATGCATTACCAAAAATACCATTAAATGGATAGGTATGATAGGTATCATGTGTCTAATTGTTTGCCTGTCTTCAGCCTGCTGATCATTTTTTCTGCAAATGACAGAGACTCATTAAAATGACAGAAAAGCATCTACAGTGGCCAGATTGTACATAACATTATTTCTTTTAAGTGCTTCCAATAGTGATTCAAGCAGGATTTGACAAAATCCTGCAGAGAAAATACCTTCCAAAGCCCAGAAGGTTTTAATCATGCCAGCCCCTAGCTGAGTAACAATTTACTAGGAATTTATAATGCTGACATCCGTAAAGGGAAACTGATGCTTTCTCTGGTGTATGTTTTTGGCTTTTTTTTTTTTTTTTGTAATTTGGAGGTATGCAAAAGGAGATGATGAAACGCAGCTTATAACGATGATGAAAACTTGTATTCTTTTATGTAGATCACTAGAAAAAGTGGTATTGTTTAAAGGCTCCTTCTCATATGTGTTAACTCTCTTATTTAATAGTAGTCAGTTATTACCACTGGTATTTAGGTGTGGACCTTAAAAAATAGCTTAATTCTTCCTGAAACTACAAGTTATTTTATTCCTGACTTTTTTATCTTCTGGTCCAGAAGGAAAAAAAGAAAAAAAAAAAAAAAAAAAGGGGGGTGGGATGAGGGGGGAAGGAAAATAAAACCAAAGGAAGATTAAATAACTGGCAGTGGTGACATTATTATTCTCTCAACTTGTTAGCTGTGAAACTGTGCATACCCTGTGTGTGGAAGACCCAACTCCTGTGCTTTTCTCTACCAAGGGGTTATGAACCTAGCTTGTGTCATTTTTCCTCTTTGCTTTCTGTCTTAGTGCATAGTACAAATTGTTCCAGGCAGAACTGAATTTCTTTAGTAGAAATGCCTGGTGAAGACTCATTTGCAATGGAGGCTGTGTATGTTTGGGCAGCTAAGGTCACCATTTCTGCTGCTTTCATTGTATTGAAACATTTATATATACTGTCAGAGAATATGAATGGAAAAAGGAGCTCTTCTAACTAGAGGGGAATGTGCCTAGCTTTATTCTCTCGTAGATCATGTTTAACTCTTTATTTAAAAGAAACTGGCACTTCTTTGCATGAGTCATTTGACCTGTTAAGAAATTGACTCTAGGATGAGACAAATTCTATTCTAGCATTGCCCACTTTTCTCCAATTGACAGTACCTGTGACAGAGTTTGGATCCTACCCTCTACTCACCTGTAAGGTGAACATATTCTTAAGGAATATTAATCTGATGTTCAAGGACGTTTTTCTTTCCCCTGATAAAACTGTTTCCAAACACTGGAACATAAAGCTAGAGTGCACTTCTGAGATCATACATTCTATTTCCTTGCTACAAGCAGCTGCCTCATGTGGTCTTAATGAGACACTTGTCAAGGGCTCTTTTGGAAATATTCTGATTAATGGCTTGTAGCTGCGGAATTCCAGTTTTTACCTGTTTTGATAAATATAGTTTTTGCTGAAGAAAAGGAAGGAGTTGGCTACTCTGGACTGTTGTATTGCCACGTGGTCAATTCCTCATAGCTACTTACATGTTACTATTATACAAGACTGGAAAAAGGTGAAGGGGTGGGGAGATAAATAAATTTTATTATAAGAAACAAAAATAGGGTTCAGGACTTGGGATGAAATCAATTAAATATCTGAAATTACTGGAGAGCTACTGACTTATTGTAACTGACCCGTGCTGAAGATATGAAACTTTTCATTAGAGGATAAATAACTAAATTATCAGATCACTCAAAGATCCTTCAGGCTTGAGATTTGAAAAGTTGGTCTCCTGGCACTGAAACTGTGCTGTGGCAAGTTTACACATAATAATACTTGATATTTCTTGTAAAGTAATAATATTGTTCTCCAGAAAAATTAATAAGTGTTTTAGCTGGGCAAAATCAATATGATTTTAGCTACTGTGTAAGAAACTAAGCAGAAACTAAGAATTTTGCAAGTGTTAGTCCAATTTTAGTACACGATGGCCCCAAAAATCCTTAGCCCAGCTGCATCTCCGACTTCCTTCTTCACACTGCCACTCTTGTTTGTTTACCCATCTGTTGAGTTGGATCAACTGATATGCCTGGAAATTAATCCCTTTCCAGTTCAAAAACCAAATGGATGGATGCAAAAAGCTTCCAGGTGGAAAGGTGGAACAGCTCATTCTGGCTGTAGAGTGTACTGAAGTTGGCCTGTAATCAGTATGAAACAGTGCCAGAGGAAAGGACCTTAGTAAAGGTCTAAGACTGAATTGTCCAAAACTTACCTGAGCAAGAGAAGAACAATGTCTGTGGGGAGAGCTTTTGGAGACTGCTTATTCTGTTTCTGTTTGACATCAGATTATTTCTCCAGAAACTTTTGACTATAAGCATCCAGTTCATCTCCCATAACTAAGTGAGCATGGGGAAGAGAATATGAAGCTATGCCATATTTCCACACACAAACACTTTACAGTGGAAGCAAAAGTATTAGAAACATGAGGTCTTTATTGTACCTGCTGGAAATCAGAAGGGAAAATTTACAGCTTTTGTCACCAAGAATGTTGTCAGCTAGTATCCCTGGACCCCCAGACCTGAGGTTCTTCATCCCTGAAATCTGACAACATTGTGAGAACCTCTAGTTACTATGGAACTGTCATCAGATTTCACTAACATGGGTCATGTAGTAAACTGCAGATATATATTTTTTTCATTAGAAGATGGACCTGCCCTAAAATACTTGATTTTTATAGTACATGTGCTGCGTGTGTGAAGGGTTTGTGTGCTGCTGCTGTTAATAATGTGCAAACACAGTGCTTTCCCCAAATATTTTGTATGAGGTAAATGATTCTTCTCAGACCGTACCTGCAGCCTTCAGTGCTCTTTGTTACACAGAGCTTTTCTTGCAAAGAGAAAAGATTTTCTTAATGGTATAAAAAAATGTTTATTATCTTGTAGATAGTGGACAATATACCTTGCTAAAGTGATTGAATTAGGACCAGCATGTGCTTAAATTACTGCTGCTGGCTTCTTATTATAATAAATATCCTTTTAGCACTTAGTCAGCTTTAGGAATAGTCCCATTGAAAAAGAAGCTAAATTTGAGCTCTGCAAACTCAAGATGAATTGCTTCCAGTGACAAAACCAAGTGTATCCTGTATGTAACGTATGTACTGTGCAGAGAGAAAGCAGTTAGAACAGTGAAGCATAGAATGCATGTAATTGGATTTATTCAAATAATTAATAGGTTTGTTCATGAATTCGTGATGAATTTCACTTTCTGGAAAAGAACAAACAGTGACATGTGTTGAATAAAATGTTTGTTGCAGTTTATTTTCTCTGCTTTGCCTAGGAAAAAAATGGTATCTATAAACATACAAGACTTGCAGGACTTCCTGCTGTTTCTCAATGCCAGTTTCTTTCTAAAAGCTTCAGTTTTCCATATTTTTGTCTCCTTATTCCTATTCCACAAAAATTAAATCCTTTTGACTAGATGCTGCAAACAGTGTCATATTACAAAAGGGGTGGGGGGGGGAGGAGGTTGAAATGAAAATGTTAAAAAATTCAGCTACTGTTTAGAACTTAAACCTCTGAACCATTGTTGTTACTTGTTACTTTTCTGAATTACAGTATTTTCTTTAGGAAACAACAGAAAATCATAAGTAATATGTTGATGTGTAAACTCTGTCAATAAGAGAGATGGAAACCCTGTTTCTCAGTATTTTCTTCTTCCACTAAAATACTGCACTACCTGACTCTATGACTGATGGCACAGATCAGGGAAGAAAAAATCATAATGCATGGATCTTGCCAAAGACACAGTGCCTATTTGAGTATTTGTCAACAAGTCTCCAGGTGAGAGAATCCCCAACATACAATAAATCCCTCAGCTGATGTATGTCAACACTGGTTTATTTGTTAGGTGCATACAGCCTTTTCTGAAGGAAAATAAAATGATTTAAAGGTTTCTGAGTGAAGAAATAGTGTTTGGAAGTAGCACACTGATAGGTTAAAAAATAAACAAATCCATGTTGATACCTTGAAAACCTTAGAAAATTTTGGCATTCACTTTCCTACAGACTTGCACACACTTAAGTTTTATGATCTTTATGAGAAACCTTTTACATAGATTTCTTTTAAGCATTGTGTGGCAAATCATAGGAAATAAAAGCAGATGTGGGACAGGGTGGTGACTTTACAATTGATTCTCTAGAGCTTCTATTTGACTCAGAAAGAGCTGTTGTCTAATTTAGATAGTTGTATAGAGCAAACTGTGCTCTATGCTGTCAGTTTATGGAGTCCGTTCATTCCTTGTATCTTTAAATCCATTTTGGTGTATCTTAAGTTAATAAAATGCTGGGTGGTAGGACAGTATCTGCCAGCAACTTTGTACTATCAGTAGAATGTCTGGACCATCAGACATTTCCTAGGGGGTTGAATTTTTGTGTTAGGTCTTTTTTATTCTGTTCTGTTCTTTTTACAGACCTGCCTTGAATTTTCCCTTTATTCCTCTGTCTGTTTGGATAATTGCTGTGCAGTAGTGTCCTTTTTATTTTTATTTTTAACCCTCTCTAAAGATGAATGGATTACAGATGCCTTCCTCTTCTTTTGTATTTAGAGGTTGTGATTAGCACCTTCATCACAGCATGTGTAATACCATCCTGTTGTGTGTGTAGCTCAAAGATAACGGCTATTTATTGTAAATATAATTGCATGGGTTTCAATTCTGGCTTGATCCCTAACTGCTTCAAATTCATTTCTATTAATGAGTTTTAAATGAAAGAAAACTGAAGAGATGGAGGCCCAGCCTTCTGTCCTTTCTCACATGTGGAGTTTTTGCAGAGGGGAGAACAGTTGGTAAATCTTTCTAGCTGTCAATTGAGAAGATTTACCAATATTAGTCTCTGTGGGAATGGATGAATGCTACTTCATATCCTGTTTCAGGAATGTAAAGTGCATGGTTGTATAAAGGTTGAGAACCAGTGCTATGTACTGTTTGCTGACCTCTTCTAACTCTTGGGGAAAATATTCTTGTCCATAGAGATACATACTCCATAGAGCAGCATCAGTTCCATCTGACTTTGTTATTTCTCTGGCTGCTACTCTCAGTTGCTAAAATCAGACTGGGATCAAAACCCTTTCCCTAACCTGTTTGTAGAATCTTTCTGAAGTCTGATATGATGGCAAGACTTGATTTTTATAATCAACAAAATACAGTCCTTTCCAGTTGCGTCCTTCTTGTAGTCCTCTATAAATATTAGTGTGGAGACTACCAGCTTGAATCAGAGAGGTTAGAGCTCAGCCAGTCTCAGAGCACACCTCACTGCGGACTGATCCAGTTCCTATAGCTGTCAAGGGATGGCATCCTTAACAAATTAGCCACAATGGGAGACCCTAGGTCTACAGTCAATCAGTCATGCCAGTAGTCCAGCGTGGTCTTGTAGTGAGCTCTTGCAACGATAAAATCAATTGTTCTGTCACTCCTTTTTTTTTTCGTTTGGAAGTAAAGGTCCTCATTTGCTTCAGGCTGTGAATACAGCCTTCAAAGAGATAGTCATGAGATATAAAAGGCATTGCCTCATAAATTTGAATGTTTTATATTTTTTAATGATGTATTCCACAAGAGACTTGAAGGAGACATTTAAGCAAGATCATTTCTTAAATTTAAATGGGAGGAGCCACCTTTGATAAAGTATTCTGCGGAATGAAACAAATTTTATCAAGTTTTTATGTATTGAGTAAACCCCATGTAGCATAGGTTTAGAAGCCCTCATAATACATACAAGCTAAAGTGAAAATTATAATGTAATACTTCCAGATTCAAAAGTAGTGCTTGTACCCATACAACACCTCTATTACACACACTATTGCACACTTGTTATTAACTGAGAATAGACTTGATTCCTTTTTCAGAAGATTGTCTTTTGTTCCCCTCACAAGGACAATGTAAAAATATATTTTTGTTGCTAGTTTAGAAAGGTAGATTGTTCTTCCATTATTTGGAATGATTGGTACAACTTCACTGAATTTAGTGAAGACCTGTAAAGCAGCAGTGACGTAAAAGCTGGTGCTGTGTTACTGGTCTTTGATACTGAGTTCATGGGAAGGCAATAATTAACAAGCAACCTGATCCACGTTAACAAAGTGAAGGTGGAGTGTTATCTTCTAAAGTGAATATTCTTACTTTTGAAGTGTCTGGCAGCATTCACTACCAAACTTTCTGATTAATGTCTGCAGTATTTGACAGCTCTCACAATAGCCATTACAAGCAAAGCCCTTGCCATTATTCTATATCCATATCTCTTCTTGGATATGAAGTGAAATCAAAGCCCATTTATTCTTCTGCTTCTCTTGTAAGGCTATCAAAAATAGTGGCAGTTTTGACATTTTCCCACTTAAAGTTGTACTACAGTATGACGTATCTCACAGAAGTCTCCAAGGACATACTGAGTGTTGAAACTAATGACAGGAAAGTATGAGCCACAGAATTCAGCTTTAGAGCTCAAAAGAGACTGAGTCTCAAAGGTGTTATTCCCTGTTTCTCTGTCTTCTGCTGTCTACAAACTGGACATTTAAAACTTACGCAAGATAATTTTGTTAAAATATGTATGTTTTTATCCTTTTTAAATTCCTCAGTGATTTTCCAAATATTCTGGAACATTTGATAGCCCTTCTGGCAACTGAGTATGTATGTCATCATCTTAGAGAGCAGAGAAATACAGTTAGCTGCAGCTCACATAGAGGTAGCTGGGATTGATGGTAGTGCATGTACATATCTAATTACAATGCAGACATGACCTGTTGTTAAATATGTAGCTCCACCCTTTTCTATACCAGCTGTTTAAACCGGGGGAAAGTCAGATAAACTAACGTACATTTATTTGTTTCCTATGAAAAAAACTAGCCCCAAGCAGGTAAAAATCAGTTTGTTCAGAGTTCCATGAAGTTTGACTAAAAATCTATATGGTAGGGTTGTTTTCATTTACCTTCTGAATTTTGAGCTGTTAAAAGATACGTACCTATATCTCACTTCTGTATCATGTAATGGCTGTGTTCTTGTTTGAATATATTTGTTCATGAAATATTAAAATTGCCTTGTGATTTCTGAAGATGGGCTTACAGGAACTTTGATATTGTAATATAATTGTGTAATAGCTGGTATGTTGAGGAGTGAAAGTGATAACTTAAGTAGCAGCAAATACGTGAATACTCAACAGGAGCACTGAATTCAACCCTCCTGCAAAGTCTGCAACAAATCTGTATGTAGTATTTGTTAATTAGCAGATAGTGTAATCTGCAGAGCGTGCTAGCCAGCAGATTGTCATCGCTTACCCCTTCTGTAGTCCAGATGCATCATTATGATGAAATGAGTGACTAAGTGATAGTGTACTTGAGTGATATGCATTCTGTCTAGCTGTACAAGGAGTACAAGGAGAGGAAAGCGAAAATAGAGAAAAAACATTTTTGTATGTGAAGATTATGATTAACGAAACTCTAGTAAATATAGTATAAAGGCATGCTGGTAAAGATTAATGGATGGAATTAGAAAATTGTCTGATAGCTAAGAAAATTTGGAATTTAATTTGTATGCAGCAAGCATGAGAATTAGTGAAAAGAACGTTGTGGAAGCAGCAAAACTTCTTGGAGAATGAGGGAATAATTCAGTATTTGGTAAGGTAAAGATGTTGCAAAAATTAGAAATGAGCTTTTTCATGTTAGTGCTGGTAAGTGAAAATTTTAGGCTGCTTGTTATAGGGAAAGAACCTTTTCTCAAAGCCAGAAGAGGAATAAAAGTTAAGAATCAAAGGTAACACAAAAGAGATGATGCAAGGATTATAAATAAAACAGATTTTTCCAGTATTATTTTAAATCTGTATTTTTTTCTTTGAAGTCTTCCTGTTCAATCTCTGCTATTAATGAAAAATGTAAAATGGAATAAAAAGATTTAGGAAGGGCATAAGTTGAAGTGCAGGAAAAAATACAATGCTTATTATGTTTTATGGAACAGTGGCATAGAGAGGCCACCTGTTTACCAGGACTTGGCTTTCTGATGAGTGCAGGTTTCCTATCACATTCACACAAAACCCGTTCTGCTTTGGAAGAGTCCAGTCCAAATACAGAGCTAGTAGATTGTTTTGGTGATTTTTCTTAAACTGACAACTGTAGTTTGGAGGGAAAAAAAATAAAGTTGTATAGAACATTGAGAAGGTAAAAAATATTTAAATTAACACACTATTTGACAAGAACAAATCAAATTTACAGTGTATTCTATTGTATATAGGGCATTATGAATAATGGATTTTGCTACGTAGCGAGTGAAAATTCTCATGTTGATTGAAAGCACTTATTCATATTCAAACTTTTTTTTCTTGCTCACATCATCCAAGTCTTTTCTCTTTTGGTTGTCCAAGGCTTTTCTCTCTTGAGAAAATAAATGTTAAATAGAAAGTGTTTTTGGGCTGAAAAGCTAAAATAATTTTGTTTTGAGATATTTCAACTTTCAAATTCCATATAGATTTACCAAGATAAATCCCACTGAAAACAATGGGACTTAATAATGATACAGTCATGTCTTAATCACTTCGCTGATTCTTTCATTGTTCAAAATCTGCCCTTAACAATCTAAATATAGTAAGATATTGTGAACTATCCTCTGCACATGTACATTTAGGCCTTTGTTCTGTGTATGCGTAAAAAGTATTTATAATCTCCAGTCTAGTCTACCTGATTTCTTCATCAAAGGAAATAAGGACAATTAGAAAGGAATTCAGTGTACAACAAACAGCAGTGGAACAATCAGTGCAGAATGTTCCTTTGGGGTCTGGTGCACAGCTTGTCTCTGATTACTTCTATTACTAATGGTAAATAATTAACGTGATAGCACAGCAAACTTGAAGGACAGCAATCTGTGCTCAGTTTTTGGCACTTAGGAGAGAAATGCAATCTATATCTGTGTGCCCTGCCTAATGGGATGTTGTTCAACTCCCAGAAACAAAAGAACAATTGGAGGTGAACCAAAGACAGCAGGACAGCACCTATTAGGGAAGAGTATAACAGCTTCTCTGTTTGCTTCTTCAGACCCTCAGTCATTTATGGATTTTGTGTTAAAGGGTAGTTGAGAAGAAATATTGTTAAACCTAGTTTATAAATGAAATCAATTGTCTATTTTCCTAAATTCAGAAATTAGCTGCAAATATAAAAATAGAAAGGAGGATTTTAGTTAGAATCCAAGCTGAAAGAAATGAATTCTCCTAGTTCATAGACTTCTTGAAGATCTTATCTCTTTCCATAACATTCCTTTATATCAGGAAATCTCAAAGCTCCTATAATCCGTGCAAGGTTGTATCCCTCATTTGTATTGCTGTGAAAGGTTTATTTTCACCAAAACTGAAGAGCAGAAAGGAAAGAAGGAAACACTGTTCAAAGCATGCCTGGGAGAAAAGATGCAGTGGGCTATCACAAACTGATAGAGAAGTTGAAATCAGACATCCAATGTAGCAGGGGGCAAAGTTCACAAATCATTTCCCTCAGACCTATGTGCTTCTAACAGCAGTGTGCACTGAAATAGTACTTTCTTATCTTGGGGAAAAAAAAATCCCACACCTTTTGAAATATCTGGCATTTTGAAGCTTTCCAAATCATGTTCTTTGTGAAGTTTCACCACCTTCTTTGTGTAGTGCCTCCTCAGTGTATCTCTTCCGTAAAAGTTCCAGGATACCCAACCTTTCTTTTTGCTGCTGTTTCCTATGTGTTACTGACATTTACAAGCTCTCACAAGAGCATTCAGTCAATTACCACCAAAGACTCCCATTGTTCCAAGGAGATTGGCCTTTCCCCGAGGGCGCCAATTAAAATCTATTACTTTTATTCTCATAGCACTTGCTGTAATTGGAGCTCTGGCTCTTTGCCTGGTAGAACTTGTTGGGGTTTTGTCTCATTTATTGCTGAAACTTTACTAAAGATAACAAGTGTGAAAATTACAAAATATATGTGTATGTGGTGGAAAACATAATTTTAATGAAGCTTTTTAGTTAAATCTTTCTCTTGCCACCAGGAATATGAGAAAAAATCCAAGGAAAGTAATGGATATGTTTCACCTAATGTTATGGCTTTTTTCCTGCTTCTTTTTATTTTCTTTCTTCAGTTAATGCACTCCAATTATTCTGTAGTATGAATTTGCCAGAAATTGTAAAACAGATCTGCTAGGAGCCTTGCTAATATTTTAGGCTGTCCTTTCTGTATTAAAAATTTCTAGAAACAAGTCACTGTTGTTTCTGCAGTACTAATATTAGGAAAGTTGCACATTGTGGTTGAAAGTCTTGCCATAAAAATATAGCTTGGGACTTGGGATTTTCCACCAACCTGTTTCTTATATCAGTTGAAAATTGTAGGGATAGAAGCAGTTACTGGCAGAGTATGGAGAGATATTTTAATAAAGAAGATGTCTTTCTAGAGAGCTGGTCATTTGTCAATCAAAATTAGTTTTTAGGGGGGAGGAAAAATTACAGTTTTGAAAAAAAAATTGTCTGCTTTCTGTTATGTCTTGTTTGCAATCTTTGAGATTGCATCAAATTTTGTGCATAAGAGAGTGAGATAAGTATTTTATCTCTGGTCCAATGAGGTCCTGAAGTACAGGAATCAATTGCTTGTGTATTTTGGTTCCTTTCATGTGTATCATTTATCTTAAGGTTTTCCCCTCTTCAGAGAACCGTTTTCCATCATCTTCCATAGAACAAGGACACCAATCACTGGAAATACTGTCAGAATTCTTTATGGCTTTCTGGACTTTTAGCACTCTTTTGTTTGCTCGCTTGCTTTTGCCAGTTTGAGAAGGTTGTCTCAGATGTGAATCAGACTCAAGATTGAGTTTTATGTCTAATAAACTCAGAAAAATAAAACTTCACAAACCGGGGGCTGAATTAAATGCACAAAGAGATTTGTCAAGCCTTGCTAGATACTATTTCATGTATTCTGGGGAAAGTAAAATATATAGAAATGTAAGAATAAGAAGTATTTTATAGAAGGGTTTGAAATTTCCCTAGGGATAAACTAAAATCCCTGTGGTTTTTTTTGTTGTTGTTGTTGTTGTTTTTGTTTTTGTTTTTTTAACTCCATCAGAAGTTAGTAAAAGATTCACTTAAAAGGTAAGGCCCCAAGGAGGGCAAGCTTTCTATGCCTTTTGCAAGCTTCCTATCCCTATTGTAGGAGGCAACCATGTTTGCATAAGGAGGTAATTTATCTTCTGTGGTGTTTAATATGCCAAATCCAAAGCATCACCAGTTAATTGATTCTTTGTGTAGGGGAGGAAAAATCAATATTTATTTATTGTAAGGATCATAAAGAGAAAGTGTTGAGGCTCTCCTTAGAAGGCTGAGGTTTGAATTCGCTAAAGCCTTTGCAATTGTTAAAACAATTTCCTTCATACCTGAAGAGGAAGATGATGATATAGATAAGACAGGCCCAAGAACCTCTCTCTAATTGAACATTATTAAAGCAAAGGGTGACTTAGATTTTATGAGGTCAAGTGGCGTCTGTCCTGAAATTACTGATGTCTAAGTTGGTTTTACTTTGGACTGAACCATGTACATGTGTTGCTCTTTAATTAATGCCTCCTATGTATTTGAATGGAAACAACAACATGTACGAAGAGCACAGTAAGACTGGTAGGGCAAATTCTCAACTGCAAAACGTGGGTTTTCAACATAATCACCTTTAGCTATGCTATCTGTAAATGTTCAGGAAGCACTGATAAATGTCAGTTGGTGCTATTTATTCTGCATGTAGAAGTTCAGTGACATACCTTTGCTTCATCTACACTTCCATGTCACTTTGCCCCTCTGTTGCCCTCTCTCTTATGGCAATAAAATGTAATGGATATTGGCAGGAGGGTTCTGCCTCTACTGCAGTACCACTAACATCTGCCTCTGATGTTGTGGTCCAACATGGTAAAGTTGGAGGCATTACTTTCAGAGTAGCACTTGTGATGACATTTATGTTAGAGGAGCAGTGCCTTCACCGTTAGTCTTTCCAGCTGGATAACTCAGAGTTTGAATTCTGGCTTAACTTCTGTATTGCTTTCTCTGATAACAAGCTACTACTTTGACAGCTAAAGCTGTGTGGAATGGTTCTCTGGAAACTATTGCTTTAGAGAACTCTCCCACCCAACCTTCACTGCAAACTGTGACAGGAAATGTTACTGATTGGGTTAAGAGGGAGGCAGCATATACTAGATGTTTGTACTCAGTGCCTGAATTATGCCACAATACTAAGACGGATAGTTCCATTAAAGCGTTCTTAAACGTCTTAGCTGTGTATGTGCCATTTTCCTGTTTCTGCAGACAGCCTGAGAAGTAACTCTGAAATATGTGAATTGCTCTGTACACCTCAATGAGGTATTAATTCCAATACTAGGTTATCAAAATGTCTGTCTTCAGTTTTAACCTTACTGTGAGTGCAGGAATATGCTATTAACTCACTGATGTTGCCATATCTAGGCTAATGTTCAGATCTGAGTCTTTTGATATCTGTTATGCAGGTCATATTCTACAGTGAAACTTTCCTTTTTTACCACAAGATGGAGTTGAAAGGGTTGATATTATGGACAGAATTTGGACAAGAAGTGAAAATGATTTGAACTAGGCATGCAGATAAAGTCTTTGAAACTATGATAACCAGCTACTCCAGTCAGGTGTACAAATACCATTATTTCCATACTATCTCTGTTGTTTACATCATCTAAATAGCAAAAAAAAGTTTATAAAAGCATTTCTTTGTTTCCTAGTGGCTGATAATGATCAAGCAGTGTATGTTAGCCAGCTATCTCCATGTACTATGTTTCTTGTGGCAGAAACCAACAAACCCAAAGGCAAGAAAATAAAAAGGTGTATGTATTACTGCTTTTTAACAGTGTCAGCTTGCCTGCGTTTAGTCAGCCCTGTAATTAGGATCATGCCATTCAGGCAATCTGTTCAGACTGAGGCAGAAGTGTCATGAGTAGAGAGGTAGGAAATATCTCAGATTGCTATGTCAGTTCTGAGGGTGTTCCAGATTCCAACGCCTGTTGACTGTTCAGCCTATGATGTTAGAGCCCCTAAAATCATTATATGCACACACATTCATGTATAAGCATGGATCAGTGCCTTTCAAGATCAAAATGCACTTAAAAGGGTGAGATTTGCAAACATGCTGAGTGTCCACTAAGAAGAAACTCAGGGTGAAAGAACCCAATTCTTTGGGCCTTTACGTTCCTTTGCTTTCACTGAGGGTTGTCTTAATAAATAGCATGTATCAACCATGAAGCGGTTATTTGAGAATGTTTAGTGGGGTTTGCAACCAATATAGGCAAGATCAGTAGGCAGCATGTGTTTGGCTCATTTTTGCACATTTTGGACAGCAGATGAAGTGTGGCAAGTTCACATGTTCAGCACTGTAGCTTCATGGAGCAAAGTTGAGCAGATCCAGAGTTCTCCACTTTTCTGGCTCCCTGAAGATGAGACACATATAACCAAATATATGATCAAACTTGCCCAGTAACTTCTTTCACAAAACTGCTTGTGGGTTGAGAATGGAAGCTCCCAACTTGATTCCAAAGCTCGGGCTTTTGAAGTTTTTCTGCCTTGCTACTGACTGCTACAAGTGGTAGGTTGCCACAGCACAGGCTGGTTGTAAGCTCTTTCAGCTACCACCAATAAAGACATAGATTTTGACTTAGATTACACACGCATGTCACTTGGAGTATTTTCCTTATGTGGGCTGTTGATATTAGTATTCAAATTAATGGACTTATACTTGTATCTGTAGGAGTTTTACTCACACCCCCCAAAACACTTGGGAGATGACCTGAAGAAATGTAAAGATTTTTAGAAAGTAGATTTAAGAAATCTCTATTTATTTCTGTACCTGCTTTCCAGCTTATATCTTAACTTTAAAAATGCTTTATTAGTGCTTTGCAGTTAGAACTTGTGAGCTCTTGACCTTTGCAAAGCAGAAGTGTGTTTCACTAAGAAATGTTTTGAGTTTCTTTAGGTGTTGAGGTGTTGTGTAAGCACAAACAATTATTAGTAGTAGTCAATTCATGTGTGTAGTAAAAAAATAGGTTCCCACTATAAAATAAGTTATATTATTCAATATATCTAAATTATAGATGCAGTAAAGCTGCATATATAGACTCTCTTTGGAATTATATGAATAGGTGCTGCCATCTACTATATACTCTTATAGATTATTGCCTTGTGAGAGATTCACAGTAGAGAAGTGACTTGCACTTGAGATGGGAAAAACACGTCTTTCAGTAAAAAGACATTTCCTAGGATAGATGAAGTAATATTTTATGAAAACATGAATAAATGAAGTGGATTTTCCAGAAGAAGGCATCTTCTTTGCTGACATGGAGGGCAGTTCAAAAAATAAAAACCAAAAAAAGCTACCACTGCCCACAACAAAGCTCAACACCAAGACAAAACAAACAAACAAACAAAAAAAAATCCCAAGCCCCTGAACCTTTGCGTTATCTACTTTCTATATCTATGTAGCAGAAGTGCTGCTCTCTCCTTAGACTGCAAAATCTCAGGAAAAAGTCTTCTCTTTTTTGAAAATTCCGTCCCTAAATGTCGTAAAACATCACTCGCTAATCCATCAAACCATTCATGCTGAAGGCTGCTGTGGTCCAGCTTGATTTTTAACCTAAATTCAAATTAGCTGACGTTTCCTCATTCTGGTTCAGACTTTCATCCCATGTGAGTCCTTTCCCATGTACTTACCAAGGGTAGGAGTAGTTTATGATCAGAGGCAATGTTAGTGATACCGATTGAGTAACAGGAGAAGCAATTTTGCAGAGGAGCAGAGGGTCGGTTGGGCAGGTACCCAGCTCACAACAGCTGCCTTCATTGCATACTTGTAATATGCAAGTTTCATTGCTACTGTTTCATCCTGATACCACGTTTAATCTCACTGAATTGTGGAGAGCTGCGAAAATGAGTTTTTCCCCTGTTTGAACATGTGGAAGAACATCTTTACCCGTCAGCCTGTGAAAATCTGTAATCGTCTCAGTCGTTTAACAGATGGGCATGGAGGTTTTTGTCTGTTTCTGGTGCTTTGGCAGTGCAAATGAACGATGAGTTTCTCTGAGCTAGACTGACAGTCTTCTGCATGACTGCATTGGAGCATGTCTCATTTTCTTTTGGACTTGTTTCTTTTCTGACCCATATTTCTCAAACTGGTGATGTTTTCTTTTCTGCCAGGAAAATCAGTGTTGATACTGGGACCCACTCTGCTCTGTGCTTTGAGGGCAGGCAGGTAGGAAATCTTCAGGCAGGCAGTCCTTGAGGTTTTAACAACATAGTGATCACTGGGCAATCTCAGTCTTCATCCCTCGCCTGTTTCTTCACTTTCCAACAGCCAACCATGAATAGTTGGAAAAGAAAAGATGCCAAAACTTTCATTATCCTTTTTGTTGAAGTTGGTAACAAAACTTTCATTGGCAACCAAGTGCAGACTTCACTGTGGTGAACACACGCACAGTAGAGATTTGTATCCTTTTCCAAATTTTGTTGCATGAAGCATTGAACTACAAGTGGAGAATGACTGTTGTACTGGCATTGGAGGCATTAGTAAGAACTGCCCACTTTTCTGTTTTTCAGAATGTTCTTTTCTTTTGGCCATGCTCCTTGGAAAGTGACCATGCCACCACTTTTATTCCTAAATCTATTTTCAGTACAAGAGCTCCACGAAGACATTATAGACCATAATGAGTCTAGTTTATATTGACTGAGTGTAGTGTAGAAATTATGTCTTCAGCTAGTGTAATAACCACATGCAAGAAATTCCTTTTCTTCACCATTTCCCATTTTCAGTGTCTCCCTGCATCTTTGTAGTATCTGAGCAAATAGAGATCCTGAATTTTTCAGATGCAGATGATATCTGCTCTCCAGATGTTGCTTAGCCAGTTGTGTGTCTGTTCTTTCTTCCTTCTTGATAGTCTTGGATATTTTTCCTTTGGAAGCAAGGGAGAAACGTTGGCATCATTTAGGAAACAGGGAAAAAGAAAAGTGCCCAGCTTTCTTTTGAGCATCTAACTACTTTTGCTTTAAATGGCTAATTACTCTTCTCTTCAAAGTCTTGCCAAAGAAAAAATCACAAGGAAAGAGCTGAGATATAGCTCATCTCAACTACGTTGTTTCACTGTCATTTTTGCAATTTTTTCCTAGGTAGCAAAGGCATTTAAAAGGCGCTTTGCAGCCAACACTGCTGGTATGCTGCAAATTGTGCATCTGTTTAGATAAGCAAGTTGGGGTGACAACTCCATAGGGTAAGAGCACGTTTGAAAAATTTGATGGGCTGTGCTTTGTTTCAGTTTTATTTTTTTTTCTATGGACCAACTGAGAAGAATTGAAACCTAATAACAAAGGAGGTTTGGGATTGAAAACTGTTCAAAGCGTTTATAGCCTGAATGTTTTTATGAATGACTTTTCACTGTCAATTCTTTTTTGATCAGTGGTACCTCTCACACACAAATGTGTGTAAGTAGATCTGAAAACACCTGGTAGCCAAAGTCTCAGCTGGTAAAAGCTAGCAATTCAAAGTGTTTTACATAATAGTTATGTAAATTTGAAGGGTTGTTTCATCTACTCCTGAAATTAGAGTTAATTTTTTTAGGAGTTTTTAGGAACAGGACAGGCAGGAAAGACAAAAAATAATGTTTTCACAAGGATGGCACTGTCTTGGGAAAGGTGTGATCAGTGCTAACCTGTTTGGCTTTTTGAAAGCTGGTGGGGGGGAGTGGAAATGAGATGGGAAGGATTTCTTCTGAAAGTTTTTCTTCTGGTGTAGGTAAGATTTCCTTTCATAATCATGAATATTTCTAAGAAGCAGTGGAATGAAAATAAACACAAATTTTCTTTCTTTATTCCATATGAAATAACTTTTTGTAGGGCAGAATGTATTTGGGCCTATTTAACAGCATGTGGTTGAAGTACAAAAAATGATTATATGAGGAAAGAAATGGGGAGGAAATCGCTTTCTGAGACTGCAGGGCAAATTTGGGCAGAGAATGCAATTAGCCAAGCTAAAAAAGGTCTGAAATAACAGAAATTGTAGCATTGTTTCTGAACTGTGTTGTGGTAACTTTAATGAATGCAAGTGGCCAGCGCAGTTAAATTTAAGTGTAGTCTGATGTCCTGCAATAAAAAAAAAGATGATTAACAATGACAGAACTAAATAGGAGGAGAGGTACTTACGTGTTTTAGCATTTGTCCAAAATGTTTAAGCCATAACCAGGAGATCTGGAGAAGATAAATATATTTTCCAGTTGTTCAAAGGGAAGTTTCTTTATGCTTCAGCATTCAGTTAGTAAAACCAGTTATCAAGTCTTAAAATCCTTACTTAGATAGGAATTTGTATGTGAGAATCTATTTGGAAGCACCCACCAACTTTCTTTCAGACCTGAGAACATAAAGAAGGGAAGCTTCATCTCCACTACCTCATCACCTTGAGGTGACCTTGCTTCTTACAATAACAAGGATGTGTCTGTATAAAAACTTAATTTATAAACTTGATATGTCACTATTTTATATAGCTATATCACATTATAACATGAGTTATAGTAACTATAACAAAAGTTAGGAGAGCAAAGTGTCATAGTAGAGTTTTGGGTAAAAATAAGAACAATGTCCATTATAAATGAAAATTAGAGTGCAAAGAAAAATCTACTGAATGAATTGGCATAAAAATCTTGGAGGAAAAAAGAAGAAACCAAGCCTGTCCTGAATATGGCTTACAACCTTTTAAATGCAAATATATCAAAGCAGTTAGCAAGCCATGGATCTAACTTTAATTGCTGTTTCAGTATTTGAAAATCAACCATATAGGCTCTCACTTGGTTAACATTCATTTTACTAGTCTCAGATAGTGATCTAAAATCAAATGAAATCAATAAAAAGACTCATTTTGAATACAAAATGAAACTATTTTGATAGTGTGTCATAAGAGCTTTCTCTCAGTCTTCCACCATTGCAGCACAGAAAGCAAGATCACAGCAAAATACTCAGCAACAAGGTAGGGTTTTTCTTAGTGTCTGGAGACAACTGGACTTGAGGACAAGGTGCTGTACTTCATCAGATCCTCTAAAGTGTTATTTCTTTAGGCTTTAGTACCTCTAAACCTCTGAGATGTTTCAGGGGTTACTTTAATAGGAATTAACTTTTCAGATTTTTACTCAAGTCCTACATAGAGCAATGGCTCATATAATTAGAGTGCAGTAAAGAAATAGAGATAAAATGAAAAATATGTAAAGTACTTCTAGAAATTTTGCGGTCAACAGTGTACACATATCAAGAAATCAGTATTGTAGTCAGCAATAGTTATTATCCTGTATATAGTTCTTTGATTGATTGTGTACACTTGACATCATTCATTAAAAAAAAAAAAGGTAAAAACGGGTTTAGAAAGCCATTCTATTCTGACCTATAAGTGACAGCAGAAACTGATTCTATTTCTTCTAGGCTGGCACCATGCACATTGAGGTTTTTTTTCCCCTCAGGCTTTTGGAAAGATGAATAGTACAACTGAGCTTCCACTTAAATTTTCATGTCTGTTGTCTTTTCAGTCTTTTGATGTTTGTGTATTCCTTTATTATTATTTTGATTTAGGTCTATTGATCTCACAGGGTAAAAAATGCTCTTTAATTGATTTGTATTAGAGGCATCATCCTAAATCTTGAGCAGACTGTTTGAGAGAGTGACTTTACGTTCTACTCTCATATAAGTGACAACATAAACCCTACTTGTCTTTGCTTGGTTTTCTATTTTTTTCTCTTTTTGATTTTTTTTCCAGTATGTTGTGCCGAAATGTAAATGATAAATTAATAACAAAAATTAAGGGCGTTCACTGATTGAGGTAACCTCAGAATTTCTTGTGGGGGGAAATGTCTTCATTTATGAGCGAGAACATTGAAGGTGCAGAACACTTTCAAGGCCATGAGAGAATTCACATAGTTTAGAGTCGCAATGATAACATTTCAATGTATGCTTACTTTTGTTCATTATGTTCAGTTCAGAGAATGTAACAAGCTAAAAATCCTCACACTTGCTGAATAGTCCTGATTATTATCCATGTCATATGTTATTGGTCATCCAGAGTGTTGTATGTGTACAGCAGATATAGCTGCAATGAATTAATAAAATAGCCATGATCTCCACTATTAATTTAGTAGTGGTTTCCTTGCAATCATCTACTGTCAGGTATGCAGTGAGTTCTGCTCCTCTTTCTCCCCTTTTTTTGTACTGGAGTTTGTCTGGATGTACTGAACCAGAAGAACTCAGTATCTGCCTTGCTGATTTCTGAATCAGTCTGTACAAGTGCTCGTCTATAGGGACATCAAGTCCTTTTTGTTGCTTCAGATTTGCTTTTCAAGTGTTAATACTACAGTGGAGAAGGAGATGCCCTCCTCAGCTGCTTTAAGGAAGACATTTATGATTTTAATACGATGCTGTGGATTTAGAGGACTGCAGAAGGGCAGGGTAGCAATATCCTCTTTGATCCAGACAACTGGCTTTGTAGGTAGCGATCATTATAAAGGAGTTACAAGCTCCAGAGCTGTACAGAGTCATAAGGATTTTTAAATCAGGCCAAGTTTTCAAAGCAGGTTATGCCAAAGCCTGGGCAATCCTTTTTGCATTCCCAACTCTAACGTTTCCTTTCCTAGCTGTCTCTAGGGCTAACAGTTTTATTCAAGCCTTTAGCCTTCCATGTCTCATAATTATTGCAGTGTCCTTACCCTGACTGTCAGATGTGGCATAAGCCACCTTTGATTACTTCAGATGCAGAATCAGACAGATAGCTTTCTGCTTCGACCATATGACACATTTATTTGAATGCTCCACAGCTTACAGCATTGAAAATAGGCCTGCTTGTTTTCCAGGTTTCCCTTTGCCATACCTCAGTGCATATTAAGAGGTCAGCTACTACCTCTGATTAATCTGTGGTAGAAGTCTCTGCTTCTGCTTTGAAGAATTCCATTAAGTGCCCTTACAGGTTTTCAACATGCTCCTCATGCATGCAGGATGTTTTCTAGGAAACATCCATTCATTTATACCAATACTCTTCTTGGAAAAAAAAAGAAAAAAACTTAAATTTTTGTTGTCCATTCACTAAAAAACCCTGTTTGTACTTGGATTTGGTTGTGTTTCAGCTTGTGTCTTTGTAGGTACTGTACTTCATAGTTTTTTGGGGCAAAGACCAACTTATATATTTTTTAATGAATATTCTTATGTTAATTTCAACAACAGGCTCCTGGATTTTGATTGGGCTGCTGAGTTGCTGAGTTATCACAAGTAATAATTAGCAAAATATTTGTAAAGAGATACAAAGAGTAATGAACCAGACAGGGTATGCAGTCATCTATCTGCTGGAACAAAAATGAGAGAAAATGAAATGGTAGAACTGAAGGAATCAAAGAGGTAGAAAAAGAAGAAAGGATGGAGTCAAGCTGTGGAATGGATTGGTAGGATTTAGAAGATGAGATTTGCAGAATTGCAGGTAGGCAGTTCTTGCAAATTGAACTGTGATTTTGAATCAGTTTGATGGGTGCACAATGGATTTAATCATTTGCATAACGTTCCCAGGACCTCTAGCTTAATTCTTACAGTTCTAAAAGATTGTTTGGATGGGATTAAGTTCTCTAAAGAATTTAGGACTAGGTCTACAAAGAGGTTTAGGGCTTTATTTATTCATTTATTTTCCATTCTCAGAAGGTTAGTATTTTGTTTCTCTGAAATAAGATGTGAAAGAGTCATCATTTAGACTCAAAAAACACATTTGATTTCCTCCTGGGCTTCAGTTAAGTGTATAAACAAGCATTTTAAGATTCATTCTTATTAAAATGATGCATTTTGATGGAAAAAATGGATAATGTTTTGGGATGTGTATTTTTAATACATTTCATTTTTTAGAGTTCAATATACAATGCTTAAGTTTTCCTGATTATTTTTCCTTTTTTTTTTTTCCTCCAAGTGAAACCAATTTCTGATATTGCTAGGATATAAATTTACAGTGGTCATCCTGAAACTTTGATTTTTGGAAGCCAAGATATATTTGTACTTGTTATAAATTAGAAGCACTTATCAACATAGTTAAGAGTTGTAGAGCTTTCCTTAAAGATCTTGAAGAAACTGTAACCTGTGTGACTTCTTGAGAATTCATCACTTCACCTTCTTCCTTCCTGTTTTCCTGAAGTACAGCCTGGTCATCTTCAAATCTCTGGAGTGCTCCTCTTGCTCATTTTTAAACAGTGTTAAAGAAACTTCTCAGAGGAATTTAACTTCAAGTCTTAAATCGTTTATACACGTAACTATTAACTGTTTTTTCAGTAGTTGAGTGCTCAGGGGAAGTCTTAGTTCTATAAATAGTGCCTGCTGTTGGAAGTCTTTTTTCATTAATACTGGAAGGTCATTTTTTTCCACCTAAAAAAGAAAAAAGAAAAAAAGATTAAAAAGTGGAAAAAGTGTGCATACCCTGAAACTACTGACGTACACGATGAAATCTGGGCCAACTGTTAGAAACAAATGTTTTGTAATTAAAATGTCGTGTTTACTAAAACATTTGTGTGTACATGCACACACACTTCTTCCACTACACGTAGGAATATCTCTCCTATGAAGTAGGTTAAAATAATTTTAATTTCTTATTGCTTTAGTCTTATCTGAAACAAGGTTATTACATATAGAGGTCAGCAATATTTTCAGTAACCAACGTTCATAAACTGTATCCTTGTAAAAGAGATGAGGGGGACAGCCCATCAGCTACATGACCATCAGTGGTCACAGATGCGTATATATGCAGATAATATAATTAACTTCTACAATGTCCGCAACCTGAGTCTCACCCTTACGTACTGAATTTATATTTTTTACACTGGCTCTGTACTTGAGTAAAATTACTTAAATTTAGTCTCAGGCATGGAATTATATAAAAATTATTTATCAAGCTAATTGCTAAACTGCTAATGAACTGAGTGACATCAATATCTATGCATATCTTCTTAGAGTTGAACAATACGTGGTGAGGCGTAGTTAAGATAAAAGCAAAAAACTGTAGTATAACCAGATGAAAATTGTGTGCTGATTCCTTAAAATAAAAGGAAGAAGAAAAAGAAAATAAAATCGTGACTAGGGTATATGAAGTATTGATTTTCAGTAACTAGCTATCCTTGAGAATGGACTACTATAATGAGTCTCGGTATAAAATCTTCTCTTTCGGGGTAACAGAATTTTAAGATCTCACAATTTGTAGGGATGGGAATTGTAGCTGTATGAAAAACTGCAAACAAGTATGCCTGAAGATAATGTTATCCAACAGAACATCTAACAATTTGTCAGTTGTGTAATCTTGTCTTTCGCATAACATCATTGGACACTCTCTCAGTGTAGAAATGGTTGAAGCCCTGTGTGACAAAGACTTCACATTTTATTTGTAAGTACAGTGCCTTCAAGGCTATATAAGTAGCATTCAGATTGAAAGACAGAAAATTCCAGATTTCCAAGGCTAGAAAACTTTTACTTCCAAGCTGGATGCCTTTTGAGGTATCAAGTCCTATGTTTGTCACTGTCTTTTTAAGTACTGTGACCTTCTGATATTGAAGACTCATCTTTGTTTTGTAAAGCAAGAGTTAGAAAGTAACAAGATTAGATCTAAAAGCCCTTAGTTTTCTAAAGAACTAATTATCCTATGACAGAGAAAGAACTTGGGGAGATTAGGTGGTATTCATGGTACAGCCTGACGTGATTATTTGCTTCCAAATAAAACTGTTGTCTGGTATTAATAAAGATATCCATTAACTGTGTGAATAAGGGACAAAGCAGTCTTACAAAGCACATTCACCACGTCTTCTGCAGGTCTGCTTTTAATATTGCAAAAGTGTGGCATTGCCATTCTTGACTCCCTCTTGTACTCTAGACACAGCCTGGTCAGGAGATCAGGTCAGCCCAACAATTAAATGAAAGGTGAAATTGCACCACAGCCTATGCTGCTTTTATGTCAGGTTTACTGCATGTCCCTTGATTCCCCCTTCAAACCCCACTCAGTGATTTGTGGACTCCTGCTTGTACCATCATCAGGGTTATGAACCCCTGCAGTGAGGTAGTCCAAGCTGATAAAACTGGCAGGCAGATTGGGTTGAATGAGTAACACAAGTGGAAGGACAAAAAAAGATTGCAGCTGGAGGCAGGAGAGACAGGAGGATCCTAACCTAATATCTGTGGCTTGTGTCAAGCCATATTGCTATTGCTTTAGATTTTCTGAAGTGTTATCTAAAAGCGTTCTGTCTGCTGGCTGTGTAGTCCAGAGCTATATACATGAGATGACTCGTGTGAAGCAATGTCATTACTCTTCTCCCCATTATCTCCTGTCAGAGGAGGAAGCAACCAAGCCAAAATAAAATCAGGATTCAGATTTCTTTGTTCATCTTCCATGCCTGTTATACCTGTTTCGTCTTGTTAGTTGGTTTCACTGAAGAGGGAAGAAAATGTCAATATGGACAGGTTGCACTGAGCTGGAATCTCCTTAATTATCCTTTTTCCTATTTTCTGAAAGACTGAAGAGGAAAGTGCGTTTAGCAACCACATTCACAGTCAGCATAGTTTTTCAGTGCCTCTAAAGTACAGCTAAATGTAGTATCTGGCACAGTTTTTAGGCTTGGATTTTGCTCTGAGTCTTCAGGAGCCTTGGTGTAAGGTTGAAATCATTGGATTTTCTGGAGTTTTGCCATTTTACTTACTATCTAAATTGTCCTAATGACTTTATTATGCAGAACATGAGGGAAGGAGATCTGAGTGTAATAAAACGAGGAAAACTGTGCCAAATTGACACTTGAATCAAAGAAGAATTTAGTCATCCAATGTCTTGTTTCTTTTGCCAGCTAAAAATATATGTATTTATCTCAGATACATGCCTGCAAAGACCTACAAATCTCAATACAACTGGAAAACTGCAAGGTTTACATTTTTCTGAGGAAGTTCTCTGGAATCAGAGGGAAAATCCACGTGCTCACAACTGCTGACTTCATGCTTATAACTTTATTATTATTTATTTATTTGAGAGAGTCTGTATTACCAGATGGGAAACTCTTCAGCATTAGTTAGCAGACAAAGTATATACATATATATGTGTGTATTTAAGTCTTCTAATGTTAATTTAATTAGTGAGACAAGTTGGCTGATGTTTTAGGACTAGCCAAGTGCTGATATAAATCTTGCTTCATCCAGGGCCCATTCAAATGTTTAACATTCACTGGCCTTTAAAATCTCTGGTGTGTTTTTCTACTGTAGCTGTATAACAGCATAATATTTCTGTCAGAACAGATTTGCAAAGGACCCATAAACCTAAGAAGAAACTAAAGCTGAAAGGATACTCTGGGCAATATCGTTCTCTTTTGTGGCTTTTTGTCTGAATCTGAGATTGATAAAATTTTCCAGATGCAACTTATTTTCAAGCTTAATAATGAAATAGAGATACGGGGAGGAGTAAACTTTGGCTTCTTGAGAAATACATTTAATTATTATCATGTAGTAATTAGACTTTATTGGCTTCCATGAAATTTGGCTTAGGCTGTAGATAGACTGATTTTTCAGAATATTTTTAAAGAAAAGGACCTGCAGAGTATTAAAAGTAAAACATTTTCCATTCTATCTTGGCTGCGTAGAGTAAGTCAGCTAACTACAGAGTATCAGCTGTCACTGTTGATAACAATTTTGTATGAATTATTCAGTGGTCTTAGAGTACTCTGATGGAGCGGTTATACTGGCCAAAACCTACATGCACAATCAAAATTAATAGTGTCTGTGTTTATACTTGAGGCACTTGAACAAAGGTAAATGGGCCCATTTGTTATGTTCCGTGTTTACTTATAACTTTGTACAACCAGGAATGTGAATTCTCAGAAGAGATTTCTCCTGACTGCAGGGATCTCTGATAGGAAGAAGGGCCTTGTGCAAATCAGTTTGTGAGAGCTGTCCCAACAGAGACAGTGCCTGAAAAGAAACTGTTAAAAGTCCATGTTATTCAGGAACACTAAATCTTGACAAAATGAAAAACTGTATCGAAGAAATTCAATTTTCACTTACATATCTACCAAGCTGGTGAACTAGTGGAAACTTTCTGACTCATATTAAATGTGTAATCTCTGCCTGATTCCTTTCTTCAGACTGGGAGGTTCAGATGCATGAATTTCAGTTTCATCTTCCTTTCTGAAAAGAGAAAATCACTGTATTCAAAGCTATTCAGAAATTGAGATTGAAATGATGCACGCAAGATCCTGATCCTGTTTGCCAACTTTTTTTCTCTGTTGACAGCATCTTCATATCTCTTCAGATTGTCCCCTATAAGAGCCTCTTGAAAGAAAAATATGTGATAGGTGAACAATAGTTGTCTATTAAATGAAGATATTGCTCTCAAGCATTTGAGGTTTGGCACAGGCTTTCTTAAGTCTTTCAATGAACATTCTCTGCAGTTGCTTTGTATCTTATCTTTTCATGATTAAAAGTGAAGGTGAGAAACCTGTACTTTAGATATTCGTCAAATAACTAGATGAGTACATGTGAAGTAATTACATTTCATGGAATCATAGAAAGGCTTAGGTTGAAAGGGACCTTAAGGCCCATCCATTTCTAGCCTCGTGCCATGGGCTAGTTGCCACATGTCAGATCAAGGCTCAGGGCCCTGTCCAACCTGACCTTGAGCACTTCCAGGGATGAGGCATCCACAGCCTCTTCAGGCAGCCTGTGCCAGGGCCTCAGCGCCCTCTGAGAAATTTGTTCCACCCATAACCTAGATCTTCCCTCATTTTTCAGGGAAGGTGGACTAGATGACCTTTAATAGTTCCTTCCAACTCTAATTATTCTGTGAATCTTTCAGTTTAAAGCCATTCCCCATTGTCTCTTTGCTATTTCCCTCCTTTTATAATCCCCAAAGTACTGGAAAGCTGCTGTGAGATCTTCCTGGAACCTTCTCTTCTCCAAGATAATTTGCTGGGAAATGTTGGGTCAGTAGAGATCACTGGTAGAGAGGTATAAATATGAGAAAGATGTAAATTTGATGCCAATTATCTCTAAAATAAAGATGAGTTAAACTTTTCAAACGACTAGAAACATTTGTAAAAATGCTAATCATCTCTATTCTTTAGATTTTAACAATTGGGCTTGCCATTATCTATTAGAATTTGGGGAAATGGGCAAAAAGACATCTCTGACACTTTGATGGATCAAATACAGTAGAATGCTGTCATGAGAGCTGATTAAGAAAATACTTCTCAAATAAATTATACAATGAAAATCCCCTTGAAAATCTTCTATTTGTCATGCTCCTAGCTCTTAATTCAGCGAATTCCAGTTTTTTGTAGTGTTGCATGTTATGGTGAAGGTGGTAAATGCCACGTGGGAGACTCAAGAAGATTAAGCAATTATATGAAATAGAATCTTCACAAAATTCAATAATAAGATTTTTTTTTAAATCCACACCACTTGTAATCCTGAGCACTATTTGATGATCTGCTATAGTCAGGAAGAATATATATATATTTAATTTGTTTATGTGACAATATTAACATACTCTTTGTTCAGCAAAAAATTATCTTGACTTTTTTTTTTTTTGCCAGTCTCTGTTTCTCACTGTGCTAGTCTCTACCATTTCCTGTCCAGTCTCTTCATCCTTCTACTTTTTCTTGTTTTTATGTCATCTCCCTTACAATGTTTTTGGAACGTTTTTTTTTTCCATCAGTGGTTTATTGTGCCTTGTTTTGTTTATTTATAGGGTATGCTGCCGTCTGAAATGACATTTTAGGGCACCTTTTTAACTGAGATTTTACACTTGCTCTATTGCTGTCTATGGCAGTAGAGATGTTATCTCCAGTGGCTAGAGTGGCCCCCAAGTTGTTTTTACTGATAATTTGAACAGGAAAGTATAAATCTTAAGTTTACCTTATATGCAAATGTAGAACTATTATTAGCAGCTATCTAATCAGTTAACCTTGTCTGCATCACTGAGCATCTGATAGACCTGGATGTTAATGTTAGTCTATATCTTGTATACATTCCTCAGGAAGTAGTGCAAGAAAACGATGGGAATATGTAATTCTGTTTGAAGCTGCGTGAATATTAGGAATAGTAGCTCTTCTCTTAACATAGTAGCTGTAAGCATCTAATGCTTGTGATTATTGTAGTTTTTAATGTAGAGTTTGGAAAGGGCAGATGCAACTGAACAATATGTATTGGATATTAAGCTGTAGACAGAAAAAGAAGAAATGGGAAAATCTGTTATTGGCTGTAGCTGATGACAGAATCATTCCTGACTTTTTCTTCTGTCTTTAGAAGCAGTCCTAGCCTGAATGGCAACCTTAGAATTGCTATTGATCAAGATCTCATTAGCAGTCATTGGCAGCTAACAGCCATTGTTGCATGAGTTATCTGTACTGCTGGAACTGATACTGATCATTGGCTTCTGATAACAGAATTACATCTCCATCTTTGAAGTCAGCTAGTTGATTGAGTTCAATTTGTTCCATAATCTCCAAAGTTAGAAGTGAATGATCACATGGCTTAACATACCCAGCTGTTTGAAATCATTAAAGCATTATGGACTGAATCTAAGTTTCCTTTGTCATCTCATGAGTAATAGCACTACTTGAAGTCATTTGTGCCTCAGCCTTTCAAATATTAATTGGAGTTTGGTGAGCAGAGACTCAAATAGTTGACCTGAGGTATGGTACAGAAGGACAGTTCTAGCTCTCAAAGAACTCCAAGTAGAAGCAGAAGGTGGTTTTTAACTGTGACTTCAGAATCACATCAAGTCAATAAAGGAAAAATATCATAAATTTCAGGGTCCTCTTCAGAGAGTTAATCTTAAAACTGCGGAGAAGTATGATTATATTCCCCTTTGTCACTTGTTGTAGGATTGCTTCTAGAAGGTTTTTAGCTGTCTAATAATGAGTATGATTCTATTTTTTATTTTTAGTAAGGTCAGCTACATAGTTAGGAAGGTCAATTTTAAAGTATCCACCATCTTTTATTCCTTAAAACAAATGAACAAAAAAATACCAACACTGAAATGGAAGTCGGCTTTTATCTTCCTCCTTATATGCTATATATATTAAATAGGATGGTAAGATGATATTATTATCGAGAAGTTCAGCAATGCTTTACCTGATTTGGTTCTAGGAGATGTTATAGGACCATTAACTGTCATGTCTATTGTGCAAGAAAGTGTTCTTGCAAAGCCCCACAGCTGTGTTACTGTTTAGAAGTATTAATCATGCTATTAAGAAGCCTAGAGGGGGCAGAGATTGCACTTTTCATGAGAATGTCTCTGAAGACAGACAGGTGAATTAAATCTTAAAGTAAAATCTGATTGGAGATGATGAATTAATGTACGTATAGTTTGCTATAGTAGTTCTCCTATGTCAGTGCAGAAATCTTCAAAAACAAACAAACAAAAAAACCAAAAAATAGGCTGCTTTTATTCCCACTGATGAACATGCATGCATGCTAGGAGATGAAGGTAGAAAGGTACAACCTTGGTTGGTTCAACCTCTAAGAATGCAGTTAAATTCTGATAAAACTCCACTAGATAGACATTTTCACCAGCTCAGGTTCTCTTTTTGGTTTTCTCTCTGTTTTGGATCAGTTGATCATGTCTGCAATGTTAGTACATAAAGGCAAACTGAGCATGTTGTTCTGTTGCTTTAAACGTCTTAAATGTAGTTTAAGACATGGACTGAAGTTGAGGTAGTAAGCAAACCTCTGCAGATTGATGCATCATGCCCATTTCATCACTTAAAATTCCATGAGAAAATATCTTGTTAGTTCAACGTCTGGATATGACCCAGAACAGCCTTCAGATATGTATCTGAAGAGGCTCGGGAAGCCCGTGTGTGAAAAACAACTATACTAACTCTTTGTCAGTGGAGTAGAGTGCCTTGCTTAATGCATGCATTAAAGTTGCTCATATTTCACAAGTGGTCTGTGACTCTATTGTTCCATTTGAGATCTGACATAATGGTAACCAGAGAGTAACAGTAAGACAAAGATTTTACATAGCTTCTACCTAGGTACATGCGTGAAAGATGGTGTGAGATCGTTACATAGTGACTCTACATACTACTTCAACCATTACACTACAGCTCCACTGATAATGAAAGTGTTTTGTGTTAATGCTTAACAGACTGAACTGAATTTGCTTAACAAAAACCAATACAGAAAGTAAAGGGAATTATTTATTGTTGGAGGTCGAATTTTTTACAGGCGCATTTGGTATGGATAATTTGAGTTCATTGGCTGCAGCAACAAAAATAAAAAGCCAGCCCAACAACTTGTAAGCAGATGCTAATTCCCCAATTGTTCATGCAACATGGAACATAATTTGAAGTGATTATGAAATTAATGCATTAATACAAAAAATGCTTTGGAGAGAAGCAAATCAGATAAATGTGCACTGAAAGAACTAGCTGTAGAAATGATTTGTGAAGCTGTGCTTTGTTCTCAGTCAGAAGAAAAATTTAAATCTTAGCTCAGGAGAAATTTTAAAGAACATTACAGATTTACCATGTAAGAAGCCCAAAATGGAGTAAAGCATACCGTTCTGTAAAGCCAACATGTAGAAGCTGCTATGGAATTAAATGGAAAGGGTAGTGTCCTATCAGCTGAATATTTGGTGAAGGAGTGCTTGCTGATGTGTAAGAATGTCCTGCTGTATGAGCATGCCTCCTGGATAAAAACACCTAGGCTACAGGCAGGGAACTTGAAGCCTGGAAGTAGGTAAATGGTAGAAGAAAATTCTGTAGGGCTGGTGAAGCACTGGCTCAGGATGCCCAGAGTGGCGGTGGATGCCCTGTATCTGAAGAGACCCAATATTAGGCTGGAGGGGCTCTGAGTACCTGATGAAGCTGGAGGTGTCCCCTGTTCATTGGAGGGGAGTTGGACCAGATGGCCTTTAAGGATCCCTTGCAACTCAAGTGATTCTGTGGTTCATGCCATAGTCTAAAGAGATTTTGTACTGAACTGTGAGCACAAAAGGGAGAATCCAGGTTTTCTGATGAGGCTGGAAGACTCTGCACTAGCTGTCTTTGCAGTTTTTCTTCTCTAAGTGCATGTTTTTGTCCTTTACTGTAGCCAGCAGAGAGAACCTACCCTACACTGTCTCTATTCTTTGCTAGTTGTCCAGAGCCTGAGTTTACCTTTCCCACATTAGACAAACCTCATTTGTAGAATATTTATTTTCTCTGTATCAGTCTTGAAATCAACCTCAGTGGCACAGAACAGCATCAGCATGCTGGTTGAAATGTTTGTTCTATTGGACCTATTTGTTAAAACTAAAGAGGGTTCTTTGGTAACTTACTTTGCCTGCGCACAATGCAACTTCACATCCTTCCTTTCCAGGGGGAATTCTTCACTTGCTCTTGCAACTCTCTTATAACTACCAATGAGATTGGTACAGGTGAGAGATGAACAGTGGAGAGGAGGAAACTTTTCTTTCCCTGTTGAGCCCTAAGAGTACTCTCTGTTCAACAGTTATCCATTGCTTGCTTTTATCACCGCTGGAGAACTCAACACAAAGTAATTTCTTTCTGTTTCTCCTCCCTACGTTGTTTTGATGACCATCGTGGGGTGAGAAAATCTATACTGATCCATAACCTCAAGCAGGAACTTCATCCTTGCTGAAATCAGGCCCTGTACTCATTCTTTTCTATCTTAGCACCTGAAAATTGAAGTATCAGAATCAAGAGCGCGATGCCTAAGTTTATATTGATCCAGCAAATGTATGCTGAGCTATTATCGCTCCCTGTTGCAGAGATTTGTGTTGAAAGATAATTACTTGAAAGCAATTCCATTTAAATATAGTACAAAAATATCACAAAGAATTGTTGGATTGTGTAGCTACATCTCCCAAGAGAAAAGAAGTATCTGTCAGTGTGGAACCTGTGGTGCCAACTCTCCTGATTTTTATCAAGAGGCTTAAGATATAAGTGTCTTTTCTAAACTTGTCAGCCAATAGAATCATTTCAAATTGGGAAGATATTTTTTTCCAAAACAAATTTTCTTGGCACTAGTGGAAGACTTAAAACTAATGAAAATGTTATCTATTGAAGTATCCTCTCTTACCCAGTAAAATATCCTAAAAGTAAACAAATCCTACATTTTATTAGACTTTTTATTTATGATTCTAGAGCTGTATTTGTATTTTTAGATATTGTAAGCTCTATGAGCATTCATAAACTTTAGGAACAAAATAATAGAAAATCTTGTTACTGGAAAAGCAGCATTTATTGTTGCATAAAGATGTGTCAACTTTCTGTTTTTTTACTATATTTTATGTATATATGTATATATTTTCATATTGTTTCCTAGAATTTCAGGGAAAGAAAGGTCTGAAATGTGAACTGTTTTTTTCTGTCAAAATACTTTCCTGACCCTCCCCCCCACACCTTCTGCGTATCATGGGGAGCAACCAAGTACTGTCTTGTTAAACTTTCTGCTAAGTTTATTTCATGCTTACTTGCAGAATGGGAAAGCAGCATACCCTAAAGGATCTTGTACTTGCCTCAGACAGGTATAATGCCACTAGTTGTAATGAAGACAGTCTCAATAATTGGGCTAATTGAGAAAAACAGATAAAGGAAAAAAAATTCTGGTTTTCCTTTGTCTGTTTATTTTTTTTATTCAATTCTACTTTTCAAAGATACCTTTGTTTTCCTGTTGGTCATTAGCACTCTTCTTGGTGGAGGCTCCTGCTCCTACCTGAGAACTGGTGACCTGGTATAAGTGCTTTGGATAAAATCAGCTGTGCTTATTGAATGTTTTCAGCCAGTGAGCTTCCAGCGAAATAAGATGAGAGCATTTGTAATGACTGAAGGGATGAGAATCTTTAATGAAGGAGCATGGATGACCAGACACAGATAATGTTCTTTGGGACCAGCAGGGCAACTCTGCTCACAATCTGAGGTGCAGATTGTTCTGTGATGTCCTCTCCCCATGATTCCTTTTCAGCCAAGAGTAAGAGCCTCTGCAATATTAAATAGCACAGTGGCACACAGGTGCCAGGGTTGGCCAGAGGCAAATGGCACGGCTTGAAACAGTTGGCTATGAAAACAAAGTGTTTGGTGAATTGACCATCTGTCCAGGCTTGGCATAACTGGGCTATAGCAGAGACCATGAGCAGATGATCAACACTGCAATTTAAAATTGTTTACTATATTAACATTTTTCAAAATTCATGGCTGTAGCTCATCACTGTTCTCATCTCTTCTCTTGCTCTTTACAAATATTCCTGACCCAAGGAAATGTACTCTACACCACAGTGGAGTTGCATGTGATAGTCGGGTGAAGGCCGGGTTAGAGGTAAAATAGATCTCTAGTTATCATGACATAAACTGATAGAGCACTGGGAATGCAAGAAGTCTCTCTGTGCCAAAAAAATGGAAGTGAGGCCATGGTTCTGTTGCTTTCCTTGCCTCTCCTCAATGCTTCCCATTTATGGAGGGAGAAGAGAAAGCAGAAGGTAATTTATTCTTAGTATGTTTCAGAGGCTAAAAAGTGTACACTTTCCTTACTGATCTGGATCATTTATCTTCATTGCAGTAGCCAGTATATTATTACCCTTCCTTTGATTGCTCCTCTATTTCCCTACTCCCTGTTTAATATAACAGATGTGAGCTGTGAGTCTGAGTCTTTCTTGTAGGGGCAGAATCATCTTTAAAGGGGTGTTCTTCATAGTGCATGAAGAGTCTTGGTGTAGAGACTGACTGAAAAAAAAAGTGAGCCACATGAGAACATCTCTCGCTAGAGGAGAACCTTATGGCAGGGAGGAATGAAAGAGGAGAAATGAAAAAATAGGAGGGGTACAAATGTCAAATATAATGAGGCTTCCTTTATTCACTTAGGAAGGCAGCTTTATTCAGTTCAAACTAGTCTCCCTGTATGCTTGATAAAAGATTTTTTGCGAAGTTAGAAGTGTTTATGAGGCCTAATAAAATTAATCAGCTGGAAATGCCTGTAACGATTGATTTCTCAGTCCATGTAAAGTCCTGATTTCCCGTAGATGGAAGTCAAAGCATCCTAAGCAGCTGTCTGACCATCCACCTTCACTGTGTTAGAGGTATTTTTTTCTGATCCAGGCTATCCCTGTTATATGCCAGTAATGGAGTAAACCCCACTTTCTGCATTAAGCCTGTAAACTTCACTACTTAGGGTGTCTCAGTCACCTCTGCCTTTAGGCTGCTCTCAGTGCCTTTCAGGGTGAAAACATTAGAATTTCAAGTACGTCTTAGCGGATGGGATATCACCAACAAACAAACAAACAATTAGAAGATCATAAGTATGTTGAGTTTATCAGCACCTCTCCCTTCAAGGAAAAATTAAACCTCTTGGTATCCCTCCTTTCCTCTGCTCAGGTTGCTGGTTTTTTAGGCCATGTTATCTCTTGCTTTGATTAGGACTAACAACCTTTAGAGCCCAGCATGTGGGGGCTGGAAGATGCTGTTCTTTGTAATGCACAGTGCAGGTAGCTTCTTTATTTTTTGTTGTGCTGTTGATTGATTAGAGGAGTTTGTCCATGTCATTTTCCCCCTTGATATGTGCATTTTCTTTCTCCACCACAAAGTTGGTATGAAAATTAATATCTTGAGATTCTTTAACAATAGAAATGCCTTACTGAGCAACAGAACAAAGTGCTGACAATGTGAACAGCATATTACAGATCTCTACAATGCTTGGGTTTCTTTTCTCCTCTAAGGAAAGCTCTGTAAAACTCTCTCAGCTTACAAAAAATGTTTTTTTGTTTGTTTGTTTGTTTTTTTCCCTGTTCATTGCAATTCAGAACATCTGTTGCAAATGAACAAAGGATTAATAATTGAAACTAGATTGCACTTTATTTTAGAAAGTGCTTATACTGCTGTATTTTTTTTATATTTTTTTTCTTTGATTCTTTTTCTCTTCTAAATGCAATTACCAAATACAGTAGTTTTATGAGTCAGATTTTATTCCAGAATAGAATTTTCTACTGTATTTCCTTTAAGTTTTAAGGAATAGATTTTCAAGCTGTTTTCAGCAGTGAAGCTGTTTTTGTGTCAAGTGTATATTAAAGGTGAGAAAGAAGCATGTAGTAATAATGAATCAGGAACAGTGAAATTTGATTCTAAGTCAGGCTGCTAAATTAGATCAAAATAGGCAGTGGAATGAAGAGGTAAGAATTTGGAGTTTGATTTGAGAGAGATTTGAAAATAGAAAACCAGAAGCCTCATCTTTCCATGTTCCTGCCCTCTGAACTGATTGCTCCTGGGGCTAATAATGTTTACATCGTATGATTATGAGCTGAGCATGGTGAGCTCTATTTTCAGCGTTAAGGAGAATCACAGGGAGTGAAGCTAACCTCGGTCTTTGGGATTTGCACAGTGCTTTCAGACTACTCAACCTCCCTACGGGTCTCAGCTGGCCTTCAAGCAGTTCATTGCTCTCAGATATGGTTCTGATATAGCTGAGAAGGACAGCCTCAGCTCACTGACGCCTGCTTTCTGAGATTGATTAAAGATGGTGAGCCTGCAATTTCAGAGCTAGCCCAGGACAGTGTCTTAAAATTAGATGGTACACAGTGTTATAACTCCCTTCTTGGCTTCTTTGTATAGATACAATATAATGTAACAATGAAACACTGTTAACTGTTTGTAAAAAGCAATCTCAGAGTAGAATCAGGTTATCTATTAGCACAGAGAAACAGTATTATTTCCTTCAGATTTCTGTGTCTGACAAGCAGTCAGTAAGTATATATTTACACTTTCTGAATATATACATGAGTACGTGACAAAAGAATAAGATGACATTTCTGCTTCTTAAGTCCAGGCTAAGAAACCCATTAATAAAATAGGTACAACTTTGATTATTATTATTATTTTTGATCTCTTTGATGTCATAACACGAGGTTAAGCCTATTTATGCAGGACTATGTAAAATGAAACCCTTTGTGTGTGACTAGACATGAGAGACCCACACTTAGAGAAGAAACGTTTTTTTATATCAGTAAGGATGATGCAACTGAGAGTTTTCCTTATTTACAGTCCTCATTAAGATGCTAGTTCCATTAACACAAGTAAGGACAAAATGTAGAATCTTCTTTTTTTCTTTTTTTTTTTTAATTAGTGAGCAATAGGAGTAGAAGCTGCATTTTAAGAAGCTAAGATTTAAAAAGTGTTAAAAATGGACTTGGTTTCATATCACCTCTTTTTCCTGGATTATTTAAAAGATACTGTCTTAAAACAAAGTGGGGATTTTAAGAACTCATCCTAGCTACTGGGTTTGCAGCCTGCTTCTGGGGAGGTGAAGGCTGATGTTTCTCTCTGGTCACAGTCCAGCCCACAAGTAGTGAGTCAGCAACACAGAAACAAAGTGAAGATAGATGAGCTTCTTCACTTTTAATGGAAAAAGAAGGAGCTGAATCTTTGGTCTAAGTCTGGTCTAAGGTGAGGTACTTTTAAGATTGGAGTTTCTACCAACATTTAGCCACAGATAGAAAAGGCTGTAGGGTAGCAATGTGTTCAGTTGATGAATGTCCCCAGGCTGATGAGCTGGGAGTAATGAGATGGGCTGTGTGTGGGTGCACTGCCCTCTTTTGGATTTTGATGGAAACATGATTAACTCCATCCCAGTTGATGCTTTTTTTGTGAATTGAAGGTTAGAGCAAGGAGTGGTTGTTCTTCACCAAACGTTGTACGTGGGGTTTTGTTAGTATGAAAATTCCTACAGCATAAGAAGACAATGCATTAAAGTGGGATTGGACAAAGTAAAGAAAGCTGAACAGGAATAGCAGCAGCAGTTCATTAACATAGTTAATATATTTATGCTGATTTGGGTTTGCTTTGTTCAAGATAGAATCACTAGAACTTAGTCACTGGTGTTCAGACCATGTGAAATATTAATGAAAATCTATTATTGTATATCATTATTTCAAAAGAAATATTGAAATGTCAGCTGAATAGTAAGATTATGATTATCATTGAAAATAATAGCAATAGCTGTAAAACTGGAAGCATTGCTCAACTTTAAAGAAGTTTTTAAGTAGAATGGTTTTTTTTTGTTGTTTGTTTGTTTTTGTTTTTTTAAGCTATTAAAACAAATGCATTTTAAAATATCTGGGCAGGACTCCAAATATTGTGCTCAAATAAGGATGGGCTGAGGCAAACAATGGAAGATTAGGCAGCTTATAATATAGAACTGTAAGGCCATATTTTTCTTCAGTCCCGTAGCGAGAGGAAGACATTATGTTCAGCCAAAGTTTGAATTCATCAGTGGTCTACAGGTGTCTTTTTCAGTGCAGATGATAACACAGCTTCTCTGGTTTCTAGAAATACAACTTCAAAAGCATTTGGTTGGGCAGCTGGTGGTGTTTTCCATTCACTGTGTAATGAGATAGTCCTTTGAAACTGGTGACATATCTTTATTTACTTTTTTTTTTTTTCTGGTAGTATATGTGGTGTAGTTTCATTAGTTCATCAGTGATCTGTATTTGGCCACTCAGAAGAACATATTGTTAAAAAAAAAAGGTACAATCTCTACTACATATGTTGTACTCTTTAAATTTTAAGCAGGACACTTTGGGCAGAACAACTGCTGACATTTCACTTATTTTGGGATACCTTCCAAATGTGTATACAAATTGTTTTCTGTCTGTGTGCATAACAGGGCAGCAGATATATTCCCAAAGGGAAATTTTTCTTACTCTCTTTTTCCTTTTGGGAATATTTTGGATTTTCACTAAAAAAAATGATATTCTATTCTGTATAACTGAAGACACAATTAGCAGATGATTTCTGTTACTGCCTGAAGCTTGCATAAGGAAGAGTTATAAAGTGTTTATTTTTTGTATGTTATTGTTGCTGTGTGATTTCACCTTTTCTGTCTCATAAAGCAACCCAGCAGCTAGTAAAAAATAGAGATTTCATTAGCTGCTTTTCTTTGCTGTCACTTCTGACTTGTAGTGCACTTCTGTGCTAATACAGAACAGGTAAATTGATTCTTTTTTCCAGTTACTAGCCAGTTTTTTATTACAAACCACATTTATCATGATGCCAAATGCTATTCTTAACAATTTTTCTATTAGGAATACTGTACAATCTCAGCACTCAAAAATATTGGCAGGTTATAATTTTTTCCTCTCTTAAGTGATAGCCCTTTGCCATCTAGTATCCTGCTGACAGGAGAATGTATTATCACTCACTGAGCATTAAATCTTTCATGTGTGCAAACGAGATGAATTCACCATCTGAGTCTTTAACCACATCATGTCTTTTGCCTATGAACAGGCAAGATTTGAGGAGCATGATGATATCTGACCAGTTATGGTCTTTCTTTATGTTCTTGGGAAAAATTATGCTAGAGTTTCACTGTCCAGGTCTGGATTTAGTTTGAAGCAAAGTTACACTATCTGTTGATCATGGATATAATTATACTTAGGGGGAACTTGGAGTGTGTTGCCTCCATCTCAGCAAAGCAAAGGCAAATTTTGTAAGATTGGGTTATATGTCTTTTTATGAATAAGAAGATCTGTATTGTTAAGTCACTGAGTTATATTTGCTAAGTAACTTGACCTCTTGTATTAATTTGTTCATTTCTACTTATTTCTGAGACTATTCCAAACCAGGCCATCGTTCTAAAGCTTCTATTTTTTCTTCAAAGGTGTGGAAAGTATAATTCTTTCACTGAAATCTTTTATTTCCCTGTAGAATTACTACACTTTCTGAGTTAACATGAACTTCTGGCAATAAAACACTTCACAGTATCTTGATTGAATTATTGGTGTATTATTTTAATGGTGTTTTAATGAAATTACTCAGCAACTAACCTTGTCTTTTAGCTGACATTAGAGACAGCTTAAAAACTGCCAACTCTAGCTCATTTTGTGTTTTCATTTAGGTGTTAATTCTGTTAGCCAATTTATTTAAAACAGAGATGAGGACATTTTGGTGGCATTACTCAGGAGTGCAGTTCTACAGCAGTTGGGGTTTATCTATGAATAAAGCTTGCTTAATTTTGCAGAGGCTTTGCTCTCCACTTTCTCAATTAATATCCAAATGAATGCTTGACTTACTTCTTTCTGGTAATTTTGTCCCTAATTTACTTGGTCTTGCAACTACTTACTGCTTCCAGCAGCTCAGTTCTATAAGAGGAGATGGTCTAATTTTCATTACAGTAGTTCTGCATTTGTTTTGGAATGTCAACACCAAAGCAGTTAATTTCTTTGACTTGTTTAATTTCAGTTCTTCTGCTAGCTTTTGAAAACCTTAATTCATGAACTATTTTGATTATTTAAAAGCAAAGCACATGGCTTTGAAATTCATTGTTGAATCTACAGAATCAAGTTCTCTCTCTACATTGCCTTCATGGTGTGACAATCCAAATTCAGAAGTGACACGTAAACTGGCAGAAGTTTCATTTCATTATGCTGCAACTCTGTTGTGCTTGTACTCTTTCAATTGGTTGTGTGTTTAAAGAAAAAAAAAAGAACAACACAGAAAAATTCTAAAATTATATAACTGACATGTAGAGAAACTGGGAAAAAAGGCAAGGATTTAGAGAATTTGGGTAGTGAATATCCTAATTTGTTTCTCCTTTCTGATTTTGTGTTTTACTCTTCTGCACTGCTGTTTTCATATGAGAAATGTTAATTGTTTGTGTGGATCTATACATGAACCATGTAATAAGTGAGGAGGGTGAAGGTTCCTTCAGTAAATTTGTCCAGATCTGCATTTCATCCCTATTTTTGCTCAGGTAGTAGAACTCAGATGTCTCCTTTAACCAGAACTGAGTGAAACACCAGCTTGAATCTCTAGAGTATACTTGGATATTATCACGTGGTTCTATTTCACTGATACTGTGCTCTTTCCTACAAAACATTAGAGAAAAGTTGGCCAAGGAAAATATGAGGTAATTAAGTAAAGGTTGAGAGCAATTCTAAACTAGTTCTAACTAAGCTGCTAAATCTGACATTTGGGACAGCCAAATTATGGTTCTATCTCTATAAATGTGAACGGAATCTTCTTGCAAGGCACTACCTGATTGCTTCGTCAGGACAGCAAAAACGCACATCATTGTCGTGTGCAATCTGCCCTGAGGAGAGTTAGCACCACAGAAGGGTGAAAAAAAGCATGAGGTGTTTAAGATTTATAAATTATGTTTTGTGTTCATTTGTCACCTCTAGGAAATGAACTTTCTTCCTTTTCAGGGGTCAGTGATGAATGGGTGCCTTGCGTTTGGGTACAAAAGCCTGGGTCAACTTTATTGACTTATTTTACAGAGAAAAAACCTAATCCACCCGCAGCGCAGGGTGATGCAGCATGGGCTTGCTGTGCCTGGTGCAAGTAAGCAGATTCTGATTATTGCTATGCACTGATCTGAACAGAGGACAGTTACTTCTGTGGAAGAGGAGTCTTGACTGACTTTGCTCTTAATTTAGTTTAACGTAAGATGACAATAAATCAGAACAGAGGCATTGCATGATTTGGTCTTCCTTCAGTATGGGCTTTTGGTAATAGTAAGAGGCAAAGAAATAGTTCTCTCTATTCCTATATTAGTTACTTTATTTTGTAATGGTAATATCAGACAGTTTGAAAACAGTCAAGATAAAAAAATCCCAATTCTTTACATACAAATTGCTGGATCAACTCACCAGTGCTGATTGTTATTTTCATATATAATTTTTATTCACTCTCCAATGATGTCCATAAGAACAGCCTTGTGAAACGAGAAGGAATCTTTCAGTTGAGAGGGAAGTATCAGAATTTCTGCAAGTATATCTATTGATTTTTTCTATTCAGATGAAGTTTGGATGTTTACAACATATTGTGTCAATGACTTCTGTGGCTTAACCAGGTAAAAATCTTGGAACTGCCCATGTTTATATCTCAATCTGATAATTTAATTTGAGACTCAGAAGTTTTGTATTATGAAAGAGTGAATAATTTTTTGCTAGGCAATTCCATGCTATTCATAGTCCTGTAGACTGTGATCAAATTGCATCTCATTTTTTTCCTTTGGACATAGAATAGTTCATTTATTTGCTGCTTTTATGAAAAATGTTTAATTCTGTTCTTCAAACACCCTTATTATTCTTCTGTGTCTTATGCTACAGCACTTTCTTTCTTTATTTTAAGACGGAGGAACAAGAACATCATCCAGTGTTTAAGATGTGAGAACATTTTCCATTGACCTAATAGGGTTATTTATCAATCTGTTTGATTATTTCCTAATAATTCCTACTGCTGTATTGGAGTGCTTTTGACAGAATCTGAGGATAGAGCTTGTGTTTTCATAGGGCACTATGCTGAAACCTCCATAAATCTCTCCAGAAATAAAACAGTTATAAAATGCAGAGCCTGTTCTTCTGCCTGTTACTTCAGGATTGTCTTTCTCCATCTTCCTCTACCACCCTCTTATACAGCATTGCTGAATTTCACCTGTCATTTTACTGCCCAGGTATTCAATATTGTAAAATCCTTTTAGAGGACTCCATAGCTGGCTTTTGTTTTTGGTGTGTGTTTTTTTTCTTTATGAATACTTTACTGCCATCAGCAATCTTTGTCTCCTATTTCTCCTTTCCTCTTTCCAAGTCATTAACAGATACATTTTCTTGAGCAAAGGCCTCTCTGATGTTCAGAATATATTTATCCAGAAACCAATGTTAGCTGGGAAAATGGCAATATGTTGTGTAAGACATTACAGAAACAAAGCAAGAAGATAGCTCCTTCTTCGTGGAGTTTACATCTCATATGTTTCCTACAGTGAGGTGGGAATTTATAAAAGTAGTTTCTTTCTAATCTTCTTTCTGAGATATTGTTGAATATTAAAGACTTAATGAGATATTTGACTTCTAAACTTAAATTCTCTTTGTTATTGCTGCTGGCTTTATTTTCCTTGCTTTCGTGTTCAGAATGTGTGTCCACTTCTTATTTTCTTTATAAGCAAATGCATCAAGTCAATGGGTAATAGGCTACTTGAAAGTACAAATTGGCTTCATTTATTTCAAATAAAGGTCTAAAATTTATTTACTGTGTACTTCTTACATTGCAACAACAAAAGCATTAATATCATTTGTACTTTTTCTCCTTTCTCATTTGTGTTCCCAGCAACTTAGACAATAACTAAGCTAATGTGGTTGCAGCTGCATTAGTGTGCAGTCCAGCTCAGCGTAAGCAGGTTTGTGTTATGAAGTAGTTGATGCTGAGATAACAGCCACAATATGGGTATTTAGACCAGATTGGTGCTAATCTGGTACTCTGGGCTGAATGTTCTGTAGTGGTTGGAGTACATCAGGTGCGTTTCTGAGCCATGCATTCTGTTTTAGTGTTACTGAAAGAAAATTCAGTCCCCACGTTCTGAGATCACTCTGTGGACTGAGCCAGATCCATGGTGTATAGGGATTTGCTATAGAGATTTTACCTGAAAATCTGGGGGATTATTTTTCAGGGTCACAGTATGGTCTGATCTGAAAGATTCATACAGGTGGATAAACCAGAGGTTTCCTTTTCATTTCAAAATGTTTTTCTTTCAGGTGTCAATTTCTGCTTCACATCTGATCAGTGCTACCTTTCAGACTTGTAACTTTTGATTATTTACATACACATATCTTGTATTAAATTAACTTTCATCTTACCGCTTTTGAACTAGATGATGTTTAAGGTCCCTTCAAACCCAAGCCATTCTGTGATCTTGAAAGTAACACAGGGCTCTGACAGTGATGTGAGTAGTGACTGCTTGGTTCTATTTTGTTTCATTTCAGGACATTTTTGTAAAGTGATAGTCAGTACAGGGTATGCCGGTGGTACAAAGATTGCTGTCCCAGCACTGTAAGTTGGTCTTGTAGTTAACAACCAGACTAATGGCTGGAGATTGATCAGTCAACTGCATCCCCTGATTATGACTCTCTATGTCCTCACATAAATCCACAGCAGTTCTGCACACCCTTTCACATATAAAATACTATTGCTGATGGCGTATGTGATAAAACAGATGTATTCTGAAACACTTCACTTGTACAAACTGGCTGGTCACTGCAGGCCAAGAGAAAAGAGTTCTGGAGACCATAGATACCTGAAAACACAGTAGTAATAGTGCAGGGTGGTAGTTAGCAAATTAAACCCAAAAGTCATCAGTGCAGGCAATTCTGTTTAGGTACTTAACTTCTATTGATCGAATGAGGAATTAGGAGCTTCAGTACTTCAGCAGTTTGTGCCTCAATTCCCATTCTATGAAATGGAGATAAGAGCACTTTCACACTTCAGAGGAGTGGCATGACAGAAAACGTGCTAAGACTGTGATGTGTTCGGATGTGGCAGTGATGAGGTCAGATGAGTTCCTCATGCAGGTAGAAAGAGTTATGTGAAACTAGAGTGGATCTTGATTAACAACTTGCCATAGAGGCACATTCCAAAGTCAATGAAAAGACTCTTATTAACTTCAAAGGACTGGGATCAAACCCATTGATTTGTGCTTATTTCTGCTCTAGTTACTGCAGTCTAAATGAATGCTGTGCTGTGATATTTTCAAGTACCAACATAAACAGAATTCACTTATAAAGGAAGTCATGAAAAAGGGAAAATGATAATTTCTGATTCAGGGATTCTTAATTGATAAAGATTAACCATAGAAACATTGTCCCAGAATTTTTTTCTGGTTAAAAAAAAAAGGTAGCTAACTAACTATTAATTTTTTGACTTGACAAGCTAGATAGATAACCAATTGAAAGTAGATGGTCTGTATATTGATGCTTTGAATATTACTGTTTTCTGTGTTACCTCTATCATGCAATCTTCAGTTTAGTATCTGCATCAATGATATACTTGATGTTTTGAAAGTGTTAACATATGAATGTTTAATTCAAACAATGCACGTTTTCATCATAACATTTCAAAAGTAGAACAGAGATATGAAAAGAGAGAGTGACTTTAGGGTTATGGTGGAAGTATCCTACTATTTTACATTAAAGATACAGTATGGCAAGGCAATTTAACTTACCTAAGGTCACTGAAGATACTAAATTCTAGGGAGTTTGAAGGAAGAATCTAACCTTCCAAGGCACAGGCCAAATCTTTTTACAGCCAGGGGGGTTTCTAGACATAGATAAACGCCTCTGGCGGTTATCCAGTAATGAAGGGCATAGGTGTATTCATACCTTCACATACAACTAATTATCATCTGTGTCTATCAAGACCTATGGTGCTTTATAATTTGTAGATAATGAGTTGTTATACATAATTCCACCTGCCTAACTATAGACATAAAAATGAAAAGTGTGTTTTTGCAGTGCTTAAACCAGGTAGGAGTTTACTCTGAGAAATGGGTATGGATCCTTTCATTTCAAACTCATCTAAAGGCAGATCAGCGACAGCAACACCAATACTTAAATAAATGAATGAAATTAAATATAAATAATAATAATGACTAAAGGCTTTAGTACCTTCCCAAGCAAATATTCAGAATTTTTCATGTTTGTCATTCCACTTCTGATGGGCATTATTTCTTGCTTGTTGAAATACTGAAATGATCTTTTTGTAATGTTCAAACCTATATATTCTCTCTCATGCAGAGACGCATAAGAAAATTTTTCTCATTCTCTCTGATTCATCAGCAATGCAAACCTATTAATACCATGGTTAATGGAGAGAAGTAGCTATGACAACTGCAAGCCATATATCTTCACTCTTGGACAAAGCTGGAAATAAAGTTTGCTATGCAGAAATTATTTGTGCAACAAGTGAATCTCTAATTCACAGCATCATAGAAACTGGAGATGCAAAGAATGCAGCACATTATCAAATGTGTTCTCCTGCCAGTGCAAGACATTTCTTGCAGACAAAAAAGTTGTAACATTTTAGACAATTAAACTGTCGTCTGCTCTGAAAATGCTGCCAGATTCTAGCATACCTCAATGCTACAGTTTGCTCAGTGTGTGTGTGTTTCTCTCACTCCTCCCCACCTATTTCTTTTATTAACACCTTACTTTTCATCTGCTACTCTAAAGGATCATTCGTGAAGTTCCTGAAAGTCTACTGTGGTTGTCTAGTAACATAGTTTTACTTTTATATCACATACCTCAAGTTTGTTTTTTTTTTTTTGGCAGCCTAAGAATAACATTTTGGTCTACATTTAAAAGGGAGAGTTATTTTCCCTATTTGGTCATACATTATATGTTTATATATATAATTCAAATACACTGTTTCCCATACTGAAAGATTGACTGTGTTTAGTTTTGGTATTGCATTGAAACCTACTGAAACAGACATATTTGTTAAGATTATCTGAAGTTCCTCTCTGATGATTCCTCTTCTATGCTGAATTTTCATCTTTCCTTTCCATACAGATTATGCTGTTGACTGATCCAGAAGTTGAGAGCAGTTTACTGATTAGTACTGATGAAGGTGCCACGTATCAAAAATACCGTCTGAACTTCTATATTCACAGTCTGCTCTTCCACCCAAAGCAGGAAGACTGGATCTTAGCATATAGTCAAGATCAAAAGGTAAGAACTGTGGCTAGTATATTGTTTTATTTGCTTAGGAGAAACCTAGGGTTTCTTCATCTCTGAACTGTTACAGAGCATTCTGGACAGTCCTGGGGGTAACTGAGCTGGCATTTCCAGAAGAAGATATTGAGTAAGCCATGATCCCTGGAACAGTCTGCCCAGAGAAGTCATGGAATCTGGATGTTTTCCTCTACAACCTACTGTAGGGATCCTTCTTTAGCAGGGGATTAAACTAGATGATTTCCAGAGGCCCTTCCAACCTTCCAGTACTGTGACTTTATTCATCAGTCCTTTCGGCAATATCATGTGACAAGCAATGGGAAGAGAATTCAGCTGCGGCCCTTCATGATAAGAAAAGCAACCTCTAATGTGATTATTTCTCCTCTTAGTTAACACTTCTCTCACAAGAAGAGCCATTCTGGCACTTGTTCCAAGAACAGTATAAGACATCACTTGTTCCTATCTGGTTGGCATATTTTCAAAGAGAAATGTAGCAGTGAATCAATTTCTTTTGAAGCCCAGTTGCTTCAGCATGGGCAGTCCATCTGTTGAATAAATGTGCTGTGAGATTTGCCTTGATTTTCTGGTGTTCAACTTGAGATACCAGAATGAGACTTAACTCTAAGAGACCTCATTGTTAGCAGTTTCTGAAAAACACACATCAATGTGCACAAGCCAGTTGCTTCCTTTGAAGAACCTTATAGAGCTCAATATGTGTTCTACACCAATTTGCAGATTGAAGGGAATCCATACGAGGAAGTAGTTGAAGTTGTTTAGTTTGGAGAAAAGAATGCACTGGGGAGACCTTATTGTTGTGTTTCAATACATAAAGGGGCTTATATGAAGGATGGAGAGAGATTTTAATTTTAGAAGGGGCTGTAGTGATAGGACAAGTGATAATAGTTTAAAAGAGGATAGATTTAGATTAGACATAAGGAAGAAATTCTTTACTGAGAGAATAATAAGACATATCAGGTTGTTCAGAGAAGTTGTTGGTATCCCATCACTGAAAATGTTCAAGGTCAGATTGGATAGGGCCTTAAGCAACCTAATAGAAGAAGAACCTAGTAGAAGATTTCCCTGCCCACAGCAGGTAAAACTTTTGAGATATTTAAAGGTCCCTTCCAACTCAACCTACTCTGTGATTTTTGTTGTGCATAAATATCTTTCTTCAAGGGGAAGATGACATTTGAGTATATCTTTCTTCAAAGGGAAGACAGCATTTGAGTAAGGATTTTAGCCAAAAAACTTGTAACTAGGACTGATGAGTGAGAGTCAATGGCAGTCACTGTGAAGTGATTGTGCATTGCAGCAGACTATGCTGAAAAGTGGTGGATTTCACATGCTGTTTTTTTGATGTTTTCAAATAAAACAGAAAAAACAAACCTAAACAATTTGCTAAGCTCCCAAAAGGGTTAACAGCATGAGGTATTTTGGCATCCCATCCATAAGGCATCTTTTTGGTTTACAGATAAGTAATCTATAAGGCTTTGAATCTAATCAATAATCAAAGTTTTGGATGAATTATTAGTTTATACATTAATGTAAATATCAGCATGAATGTTTGAATACTAAGATGCCTTCTGTGTTAGCATTTGAATTAATTATATAAATGTTAAACAGTTGTTCTTCCTTTTGCCTAAATTAGGCTTGTAATTACAGTAAGTGTAAGCCTGAGAAAATAAATTAATTAGCTAAGATCACAGTGAGGTTACAAGAACTCTGAGAAGAAACGTTCAGTCCTGTGCTTTAAGCACAGTCCCATTTAAGCCCTATAGCTTCCAAAATTGAACAGGAAATGCATTTTCCCTGCTTAATTCAATTCTGTGCCTATACAATTCTACTGAGTGTGCACTCACCTCTCTTATTGCATTTTGGGGGTTGTACTGTGGTTGTAATTTGTTTCAGAGGAAAGCGCAAATAACATAATAAATAGGTGTTCAGTATGGAATTAGGGAAAGAGAAAATGTTTTCTTCTCCCTTGTGGTTATTGAATTCCCCAGGCTGATATGAAACAGAACAGGATTTTGTCTCTGCTGTCTTTTGGGACCCTTTGGAGTTAAACTTAGTATGTGATAGGAATGGAGGTTTAACATGTAAGGATCAGTGAAACTTTCAGTGGTAAATTTGTCAGATAGAACTAGTGTATAATAGAAAATGACTTTAAGATGTTGTGATCAACATCCTGTTGAGGAAATAATTCTGAATTAGAGTTTGAACAGCTAATATTTATCTAATTTATGGTAGATTGCTGCCAGGAAATATATTGTCATTGTTCCATAGGAAACTCCTACTCTTATACATAATTTTAAAAAATGCAAACTGGATGTAGAAACAAAGCTTCCTTTTGTGCATTAACCTGAATTTATGGAGCAGAAGCATGTGTGGGAGGTGTGTGCACGCTGTGCTTTGGGTGAGAGGATGAAGGTTGTATGGTAAATTTTCTTTGTGTTAGGGCATTGATTAGCAAATTGGATAAGCACTGGAAATACAGTACTTTAGCTGCAAGAAGGAAATGGTGTAACGGAAACTCTGTATATCTGTATCAACTAACCCTCAAGTAGAATTTTAAAAGTTCTCTGTATATGTGTGAGTCATAGGCCTGGTTTCCACTTAAAAGCCTAATGGAGATACTTTCTGACTTCAGTGAACTTGCACCACAGAGGGTAGCCAAAAAAGGAGTATCAATCAGCTTGGATTATATTAAATGTAACTCAAACTAAGATCAAATTCTGTCCATGACTGACTATAAATGAATCCCATTGGTTTCATTCTCATATAACTGGAGGCAGAATTTTCTCAGAGTAATTTTTTAATCCTATGACTATCAGGATAACTGCAATGGGAGCTGTTGGGCACTTTGGAACAAATGATGTTGTGTTCTGCTATTTTGTGTTCTTTTGTTGAGATTGTATTTAAGGAAAGGGAACCGTTACTCTTTGGATTTCAGCACTGTGTGCACACTGATTAAAGATTACTTGGGGAAACAAAGGGAACATAGGTGGATGGTAGGAAGTTGTCATTATCATGTCATGGACTTTGATGCCATGCATCAAACAGAAGAAGCTGTAGAGGTTTCAGATTCATTTAGTATTGCTGCTGGCAGTCAGGAGGAAGGTAAGAGTCAACTGGAAAGCATGTTTACATTCTTCTAGCAAACAAAGTTCTCATGGCATCATTTGTATCTCGTCATTTTAGCAGGTGGGACCAGGAAAATCAGGTGGTGAATGGAGCAAGTGTTGAAGAGAAAGGAATCAAATTGGGAATGAACTCTTTGACTCTCAGGAGGGGTTCAAATAGTTTAGTATTGATTGAGGGCAAATTCAACAAGTAGGGCATGCCTCTTATTGCTCAGTTGTAATGAACAGGAAATGGGTCACAAAGCATCATCTCTCAGTCTCTTTACAGCCTACTGAGTCTATCACTATGATAAGCATTACAGATCTTTTTTGTTTGGTTGAATAGAGATTTACTAAATGGTAGTAAAGTCTGTGTTAACTGAAATAATTTCACAGCCCAATTTCTTGCATGTTGTGTGCAAGTGAATGTTGTTAATTACTGGAGTTCAGCTGATGAGCCATAACTCATTAAGCCTCAGTGACTTGGTTGGTTTTGTTCACAACTCTGCTCCATCTCTGCCTTGGGCAGCAGACTTGAATTACCATTGCTGACAGGCCAGTCCCTTATTCAGTCATGAGTTTTTCCTGCCAGTCTTGAGGAAAAAAAAAAAGAGCAGCAAACCATCTGCTGCCTGCACTAATTGCTTCATGATTGCATTCATTGTTCTGGCTGAAAGTACAATTGTTACATGGCTGATTCTTACCACGTAATTGCAGAACTATTGCACGCTTCTCTATTTTCTGTATAAGAGGAGTTACAAATCAGGAGGAAACTTCAGTCACTGTAAAGCATTGCTTGTGAGGGAAAAACTTGTTGGAGGTCTTGTACGTGTGAGCTCTCATGGGTTTAATCATCTTGCCTGCAAGATGAGGGCTGTATTTTGTGGGAGTATTAGTTATGCATTACTATGTAATCTTTGAAAGTAGTTTGCTGTGCAATCAGAGGGTGGGATGTAAGAGCCTCTACTTCATGTGGAGACATCTTCTGCTATTCAGATGGGTCAGAGACGCAGAGGAATAGCTGATAATCAGCCATGAATAACAGAGCTATTTGGAGAGATGAAGTATGGGTGAAAGTGGAAAATACAAGTCAGATGGGTTAAATGCAGAGTTGTAATTATCCAACTCAGGAGTAAATGTGCAAAGGCACTCAAGAGTTGAAAGGCAGCAACAGAGGCTGAAAAAAAAAAAAAACCAACGGATTTAAAATGGAGGTATTCTCATTTCTCATCCTCTCTCATTTTAAATGAACTCCTGAAAGGCAAAGTGTACTAAAGGAGCTCTGCCTACACAACACCAGTGAATGAAGAGGTTTACATTTCCTTTTTCTTCTCTTCCTTTTTTCTCCTTCTTTTAATCATTCCCAAAAATCTGATTCCATCTGTCTACCTTCATTTACTTTGTGTGTGTGTGTGTGTGCGTGTGTGTGTGTGTGTCGCAGTGGAGATCAGTGGGTGAGGGACTGATGGCTGGTTGTACATTTCAAGTGCTGAAGTTCAGCAATTTGGGATTTTGCTGCTGCTGGAACAACATATCTTCTGTCATCAAATCATGCCATCTTCCTCAATACTTTGTCTGCAGTAAAGGAGGCAAGGTTAGCTGCAGCTGGAAGGTAAAATTTCCTCACTCAAAGCTTTCAATAGGACAAATGCCACAGAAAATGAAAGGTGCCCCAGACTCCTTTCCCATCCATTCTCCCTCTTAATTCTTACCTTTGAAAAAGGGAGAATCACACAGCTCATGGGCTTTCCTGTTTCTAATACTAAGTCATTGTTTAAGGCCTTGTCAAATCCCAATGAAATTGCATCAGAATGTACACAGAAAAATCCTTTACCCACTCAGCATACTGAAAATTCCATTGTCGTTGGACTAAAGCCTTTAAAACTATACTCCCACACTACTTTTTTGTTATTATTATTGGGGATGGGGAGGGAGGTGCTATTTATTTAGTGTAGTGTTTTTGGGTTGTTTTTTTTTTTCTCTGTGACCCTTTTTTGTTTTGAGGTATTATTTGTCCAGGATAGTCCAGGAGATGGTCAGGTCGTGAATTAGATTAAGTAAAAGCCATTTTACTTACAATAAAACTCTCTGTGTCATTTTGTGTGTGTTTAAAGCAAGGAAGGATCTATTTACCTAGATGAGATACTTAGAACAGGCTAACTTCTTCAGCCCCATCTATCCATGCATTTGGGCTCATGTCTGCCAGTAGAATATCTGCCTTAGATGCAGCCAGTACTGACTCCTCAGGTTCTGAGGAGTAAAGACCCTTTTCTAAATTCTAAAGCCTTTCATTTCACTTCATTAGGATCTAACTTTTGAGAGTTATTCTGCCTGGAACAGGGTCAAATCAGGGACTTCAGAGCTTTTCCTTTCAGCCTAATTTATTCTGTTCCTGTTTACACCTTCTCCATCTCAGTAGTGGCAGTCATTGCATACAAAAGCCACAGAAAGATAAATAAAATCCAACTTTGTATTACTAGAATTTGCATTATAGTTTGTGGGTTTTTTTTAATTGCTGTTAACATCAAGCATCTGCCTTTATTTTTAATAATTATGTTTTTATACAGTGCTGCTGACTACATTTTGAGGGCTATTCACTTAAGGTAATGTTAACCAAAGAAGGCTAATCTGATCTAAAATTAGTGGAGTGGAAAAGACCTATCTAGTATAGTAAACATTGGTCACTTTGACTTGTCCTCTAGAAAAACCTATCTGTTTTGACAGACTACAGATAGGATCAGGGAGGTGGTTTGCATAAGGCTAACATTAACCTGTGTGAATAACTCCCTTTTCCCTCCAGCATTACTCCTTCAACATTCTACTTTATTTGTATAATAAGAACAAGGTTTCCAGCAGACCAGATTCTCTTTGACTTGTAATGTTGAAGTTTAAATGTGTTAGGGAATTTGCACATCAAAAAATTTGTGGCCTACCCTTTGCAATGTTGCCCTGTATGGATGATCTCATCCTTTCTGGTTACTAATACCAGTACCACAGTATCTCCTATTCTAAAAAGTGTTCGCAAGCTTAAGTGTCCACTAAGCAAGGATCAAAATATTCATGTTTGTAGCTAAAGTCTTGCATACTCTTCATGGGAAATCCTTAAGCACAGACACCCGCTAGGCATTCTGACAATCCTTCTTGCACACAGCTCTTCAGAAACAGGCCTTGTTATCTCTAGGCCAACTAATCAGCATTTGGTGGCAACCAGTGAACTGAAGATGAGCAAGGAAGGCACATCAAAAACGAGTCATCTGGCTGTTAGTTTGTTAGGATATTTTCTGTCTTTCCTCTTGTAGTCAGTTCCTTAGCATTATCTCAGTAAGAAGACTAATACAGTCAGATTGTATCTTTTTTTTTTTAACTTGTCAATAAGCCAACACACAAACTGCACAAGCTGTGTCATAAAATAGGTTTTCCTTGTGGGCACATCAGTCTTATACACACCTCACCAAGTATAATATTCTGGGGAAAAAAAATAAAAATGGGAGAATTCCCTAATGCATCTCCAATCACCAGTGGAAAAAAACAACAACAAAACAAAACAGAAGATTAAAGAAAAGAAAAATCAACTGTCAGAGCCCAGCTGCAGTCTGTCTGTCCAGAAAGAAGGATGCATATCTGTGCACAAGTGTGATCAGTGAAGCAGAAGAAAGGACTCCTGAGCAGTAATCACTGTGTTCTACTACTGACTCACTTATCTCTAACCAAATGAGTATGTCCATGAGCCCTCTGTACCTGTGAAGAAGTCGTTAATCTACTGCTTTGGGATTTTTGGCTGTGTATTTGTTACTCTGCAAGATTTTTGTGCTGTACGTAATTCTCATTTCCCTACTTCTGTTCTCATTCTAGTAGGGTTTATCTTCTAGACAATAATGCATTTCTTTAATTTGGTTACCTAAACAGTTATGAACATGCCTAATAAATTCTCAGCATAACAGAAAGCAAATGCACGATTCTCTGTTACAGAGATGCCTGTTGCAGAGATGGTAGAGCTTTTAACAGAGAAAGAAATTAACCTTGAGCATAACTTACCAAGCAGAGTAGTAAATTCATCGTCCCTTGGAACTGAGATTTGATGGTTTTCCAAAAGATTCAAACACTGAGACTGTATGTCTCTCCAGAAGATACAATCTAGCTCAGCCATCGGTTGTCAGCTTAAATAATTCTCTCTGCTGCTTGAATTAGTGACTTAAGATCCTGCAGCATCTGCTTGGAGGAGAACAGACTGATGATGCTAGTAGTTCTTTCTGGCCTCAAGATATATATGCTAGGAGGATTCCTTTAAGTTTCTGCTGGTAAAATTGTGTTTCCTGCTACGTCTTTAGTATATAAATAAAGTGCACTAGAGACATCATGCTAATATAGTTGCTTGCTTCCATAGTGCCAGAACACCAGCTGTTAGGGATCATATCTGAGAATGCATGAGGAATCAAGAGAAGTAAGAGTAAACCTGGGGGACATCTTAAGCGTGTTTTGATCTGACAAACATACTAAAAAGAAATTGCTGTAGTACAATCATAATGAATGAATCTATGTGATGATAGCATTTTGTTCAGCATCAAAAGCAACCATGACCTCATTGGTGTTTGAAAAGGCTGTGGAGCTGGTATCGAAAGCTTTATCGCTCTGATGTGTATCCATCAGCTTTCAGTAAACACCAGTTGTTGAACTACTTTACTGATGGCTTCTATGTGGCATGATTAATGGATTGCTGTAAGCTCAAACATTCAAAATCCATGCAGTGCCTGTGAACTTTTTTGTTTCAAGGGCCTTTAAGCATCTTAACAGAAGTACTGTGTGTGATTTCAGATTCTCTGTTAATTCAAAACACATGGTTGTATTAATTCAGTTTTGGAAGAAAAAAAGCCTGGTACTATTCAGTCAACCAAAGCATGATACAGGGAATAACATCAAACCTCTCAGTCTTTGACTGATCTGAAGGAGGGATGCCCTGTTCAGTAACTTCTCTGAATACTTGGTATCCAAGTAAACTACGCTGGATACCTGTTTAGAGCATGTATGCATCAAGAACATGGTTCATTCCTTCACACTGATGGAGATGTCTGCGGTGTCAGTATGGAAACCTGTCCCACTGTGATAATCTTTGACGTAGTGCATAGATCCTACTGAAGATCCAAGACAATAAGTACTTATATACACTTATATAAACATGTTCAATCTTGCATTCTTTTTTGACGCCCTAACCCCATCCTTTTCTGCAGACTGCAGATAAAGAAAAGGAAATGCAATTTTGGTTGTTCTTGTAGGGTCGTAAATTGGAGTGCATTGCTGAATTGCAACAATCCGTATGGTATCTATGCTATTGCTCTTCAGTTTCCTGAATGTTGTAGATTAGTTCCAAATATACTGTTTCACAGGTGAATGCTATTGAACAATGGGAATAATGAATGTAGAATCTCTTCAAATACACCTGCACTAGTAGTAAAGTACAATCTCTCAGTAATAAACTTATTCAATACAAATGAATAGGGATAAAAGGAAGAGCTTCTCTGTACTTATTTCAAATTACATTGTTACATCTTCAGAAAGTTGTTTTTATCTAGTAGACTGTGATATGACTACAGTTAAATGGTACTTTTCGAATGTTGTATTCTTTGGTGAAACTAAACAAAATTTTTAGAAAGTACTTTAGTCGAGGAAGAAGTGATCTCTGAGATGTTTATATGGTCCATCAGTACAAAATCTATGTTCCAAGTGCACTTTTTCTTTTGTCAGTTAATGGTATGTGAAGGGATTAAGGCGAAACTCTGTGATTTGGTCTTGTTTAATCATGTCATTGAAACACCAGGAAATGTAAGAGGCAAGCAGTCAGCTTAAGTAAAGAAATAAGGTAAGGAGGATTAACCACTAATAAACTAATCAGGAAATTAGTGGTGAATTTGAAGCAAGCCCAAGCTGAGCTTGTTTTCCAGATGTGTATTCTAGAGGTGAATGCTGTGTCGTGAGTTGAATTGTCTTGGTCAGATCTATGTCTAGGAAGAATCAGAGCTTTCATGTATGCTGGAATTGAGAAAAAGAGAATGTTTTCTTCAGAGAAGGCAAGAATACCGAAGTTGGTAAACCCAGTCAACAAATCAGATTAGATCTTGTGCCATATTCCATTGTAACTTGATGAGGGTAAATGTCTTAAGAAAATTAATGGGAGCTATTATCTTGCTCAAATTATTTCCTTTGTATCACTTCCAGTATTCAATTTAAATCACATTTTCCTCAGCCAGATTCCAAACTTCCATGTACGTATTCTTTTTCTTTTTTTGCATAAAATTAAATCAGCACACAAAATTGAATATCCTCATCACTATAGGAAGAACATGGAACTATAATATGATTTAAGATCACTGTGTGAAGAATAATTAAAACTAAATGTTTTATTAGAATATCCAGTTAGTTTAAATGCTGAATGATGAAACATTATGGACACCATGAGTTGATCAAATCTGTAGCCATATTGTGTAGGTGGTAAAATGAATCTGGGGAGCCATGAGGGACTCCATGGTTGGTACAAACTTTGACTGGGAAAATGAGTTTGTTGAGAAGGTGATGGTAGTTCTTGACTGACATAATGACCATTCAATTGATATTTCACCAGAATTGGTGGGTCAATCAGATTCTCAGTATGTGGTGTATATAACCTCTCTTTCAAGGTCAGATGTTAAATGTCTTGGATGATACAGAAATTACTGTAAATGTGTTTGGTATGGTGAGTTTAGAGAGCATACAGGTACCTCTGGGAAGCACACAGCTCATTGCAAATTGGTGAGGATGAGGAATTCTTTCTTTAATACAAGTTTGCATTTGCTAACGATGTCTGTTTGATGATGTGCTTTATTAATCATTGCTTGAACAGCCAAGTCAATTTAATTCAGCCACCTCATAAGAGTCACATTTTTGGCTGGGAAGATCTTAGGGAAAATTCAGTGTTCAGGAGGGAAACAGGTGTTTTGTTGTACAGTTTTGTTAAAGAGCAACTCCCAAACTCATCTAGATGTAATACTTCATGTAACTGAGAACAACTTGTTGTGTTTGTTCTAAAGATATGAGTTAACGTCAGTTTTCAGCTTTAATTCTGTCAGATCCAGATATACAAGTAGGGTCATGTAAGTTAGAATCTTATACCATTATCAACACATATCAAATTTGTTTGATGCCTAGAAAACATTTCCCTTCAAATCTAATAGCTAAAGCTACATGTTCTGCAGTTTTTAAAAGACGTGGAGACTAGCACAAGAAAGTACAAAGACAAGAAAGTCTGCTGGAAGATTTGGTAAAGAGATGACTCCTCAGCGTAATTTGTTTTAACTTCATAAATGTGGGGAAGAATTGATGTTTTGCAGTACTTGGGACTCCCACAACAGAATCAAAGCAATCAAGAAGAGGTAATTCTTCATGCAGTGTTATGTTGTGGAGCTCCTTGCTTACCACAGTATTCCGTGACTGCTGAAAGAATAGAAAAGAATACAAAGAAGAGAAGAACTTAGAAGAGAAAAAATATTGAGAAATATTGAAGACAAATGCAACCTCTCACTCAGAAAGTCCTGAGCCAAGGATTGATGGAGTGTGAAACCATATTTAGAGGAACCATTGAATATACAAAGTTTTTGAATGTTTTGTTTTTCCAAGCATCTGTTGAAGGTTGTTTTTAAAAAGAGATGGTAGTGAAATTTAACTTCATTTTACTTTAATTCATTAATTCCTCTGTAATCTGAAGGTAAAGAAAACTTTTCATTACCTTCATCAAATTCATATCCACTAGCACTGGCATTGCCTACTTTAGGGCTCTGTCTTTTTCTCACGTAGATGTAATGTTTTCATTAGAACAGATGTTCTCTGGTTTGAATGGGCCCTTATTGCTTTTACAGCTTAAAACACTGCAATGTGTTCAACTAGAGAATGGCTGATTTCCCAATTTTTTAAGAAAGTTAATTTTATAGATTTGCTTTGATTCACTTTAATGTAAGGATGTTTGAGGTAAGTAAATGTATGCAGAATTGCCTGAACTCTTGGGCTGATAAGCTGGTTGGTGGCTGAAAAATAAATATATTAGAAATAATATGGGACAATATGAGAAAACCGTATAATTTTCATCATTCTGAATAGTGAAATCTTTTACAGAAATACCTATTATAGAGAAAAATTTTCCTTATGCATACTTCACTTACAATTTTCCTGTATTATTGTAGCTAATGAGAGCCCCAGGAATCTTTATGCTGTGTAAATGCATATCACAGTAGATGATTTCTACTCTAAAGAGCTTAGAAATCTGACTGCAAGAGAATGTGTGTAGGCGGTGCAACTACAAAAGAGAAGAGGAAGTAAGAAGAGATTTATTCCCTTATGAAGAAGGGTCAAATCTGAGAGATCAATATAAGATTTGTACTTCATAATGGTTTTCTCTTAGTGAAAACAGAAATGTCAGATCACTACTTGGCCCTGAGCTGAAAACATATACTGAGATTGTGGTAGGTTCCTTTTTCATTTGTGGTTGAAAAAAGAGTGTACCAGAGAACATTATCTAATTTCCCTCTCCTGATGAAAATTGTCATCAGACAACAGTGCTTGCCAAAGAGAATAAAATGTCATCTCTGAAGGGACTGCATGCATGAGCCTGTCAGAAATCATCCCAGGAGAGAATGAGCTTTTATAATGACAATAAAATATGATGTTGAATTTAAAAAATATCCATACAAGCACAGTAATTGCTAAATGGGGAAAAAAATATTCCCAGCTGTATCTTATCTGGTACTGGATAAAACTTAGCCTCCAAATATATATATTTTTCTCCTAGTCTAACTAAATAAACTCAGACTAAACTGAATTATAGTTAAAATATCTAGAAAAATATCCTTAACGTAAAGAATGTTTTCCCTTTTGTTGAGGATGGCACCTTCTTCTGGAGGTACATTGATGCTGTGAATCAGTGAAGGCTAGGATTGGTACTGAGATAATGGCAAAGGAGTAAAAGCTTCTGAAGTCTGGATATTAAAGTGTCTCGTCAATGACAATAAGAGCTTTGGCATGAATTCCCAGGGATCTGATATTTCCCTGTGACAGCTATTTCCTTTTCTCATATGCTTTTCCCAGCTCTCTGGGCACTGACTTCTATTGTGAGAGAAAAATACTGACATAGTAGCACTCCTGTATCTATTTCCTTCCTTTGAAACAAACACAGGTCTTGCATTTCTCCCCTTTTTGCCTGACTCCAGTCTCTTGTTCAGGGCACAGAGGAAGAGAAATCAGGTTTCCCTGGCTAATCTGCAGCATCACTGCTCCTCTGTGCCACAGAATGCCACTGAATGAGCAGCCCCTCCAAATACTTCAGCTGAAAGAGCCATAGGCAGCTCGGGTGATGGGAATGTTCAACAGCCTGATACTGCACTGAGGTTGCAGGCATGAAGGGGGATGCTAGACAAGAACAAATAAAGCTTCTGCAGGCCATGATAAATTCTTTTAGGATATTGTTACTATCAGTGACAAATTCTAAAAGGTGATAACTTTCTGAAAGTTGTCCTCAGGGAAACTAGAGAGAGAGTAGGATGTGAGATACAAAGGGGGGGGGAAACAACAGTGACTGTGATGGTTCCCACTGCCTGAGAGCATCAGCGTCCCTGGAAATCTTACATCCCCACATATACCAGGTCTGGAAGTTCAGAAGTGTTTACTGAGTTTTTTGTATTGATTTCTGTTCTTAATTAAAGGAAGTTTTACTGTGAGACGGTATCAGCTTTATTAAAGCTTATTACTGTATACTATGAAGATTTATTACTTGGCATGAAAGAAACCGCTTTGCCATAAAAGGGAAAATATTGGTATTGTTAAGATAGATAACAGCAACTTAGTGTTCTTATGTTGGTTTGTATTATGCAATCATGAAAGCAGATCTAGAAATGGGCTTTGAATGTGAAGGAGGAATAAGTACATCCAGTAATGGTAGTACTCTTGATCAGGTGACCTTAGAGCACTACTCAAAAGTCACTGTTAAGTATTCTAGAAGATAAATAAGGTTTCTTCTGTTGTTGTTAGGACTAGTGAATCTTAACATTTCAAATGAAAAAGTTTCTATACTAATGATAATTAAAAGATTCAACACTGAAAATTCTAAAGTTTATACATTTCCATTCACAAAGATAAACTATGTTTTCTTTGCCTGACCTGGTAATTTTCTGTTCCCCCTCCTTTCTTCCCTGTCTCTTTGGCAATATTCAAGAAAAAAATGGGATGAGAAAAAGGAGGTGAATAACAAGCTTTAATGTTTTATAGTAGATTGCAGTGTATATACAGTATACTCTATATCAAACAGCTGTTACAGATGTTATTAGTTTTTTCCATATTATTCCAAGGTTTTAAAGTAGGGAACCTGAGGGATATAGTGATTTATGATGGCAGTGTAATGCAGAATAGAAAGTGTATCTCAAGGTTTCTTAAATCATGGTCTCATAATTCTTAAAATACATTCAGATCATCTTTCTGGTCAACACAAAGCTTAAAAATCAGCTTATCTTCTCGGTGATTCTCTCAAGCTTCCATCCTTGTCTTATCCCTACCAATCCAGTGCCACTACATGTTCCAAAAAAATTAATGAAAAATAGCATATAAAGGTTCAGGTTGGTTGCATTTTTTATGCAAAATCTCTGAAGTCAAGAAAAGGGGGCAACAACTCCCTTCACAGAAGAAATGGACCATGTCTTTCAGACAAGAGAAAGGGAAATGGAATGAGTATGCAAGAAAAAGTGTAGGGCTGATTGCCTCTCTATTTTTCTGTGTGAAAAAAGTAAAATAAAGAAAAACAGAACCCAAATGATCCTGTGCTATTCTTCTGAGAATTATCTGATGGCAGCATTTGTGGAGAGCAGCTGTTTGTAAATGCTCTATAAAAGTCACATTTGTATATTATTCCACAAAAATATACCAAGTATTTATAATACCTGTATGTGCCTTTCTTTGCTGACCTTTCTCAGTCTTACTTGGTATTTATTGTTGAAAGATTTTCTGATGTGATTGATGTATTTGGTTATTGTTTGTGTAATCAGGCTAGAAGGCTGTGTCACATGGCTCGCAGGAGCAAAGTGAGAATTGCAGGTTTCCATGGTACAAGTTATTTGTGCTATTTCAACTCAACCAGTCCTGCCTGCAAAATCTGGATCTATTAGGGCACTTCTTGTGTTCTGCACTGAAAGTCTTCTCTGAAGATGGTGACTGGTAACTAGAAAGAGATTGACCTGGCACAGTACCTAGGAAGGCGAGTCTGTATCTGTTGTCAGAGCTAGGTTAACATTGCACATCTGGTGTCCATCACAAGTTTAACTTACTAAGCAACCTTCTCACACTGCATGATTTTGTTAACTGAGAGTGCTGCAAAGAACTAGGTAATCCGTTTTCAGTCACACTAGATACTAACAGTATGTTGTGATCCCTAAGGTTAAGAGTAGTTGTGTCCCATGTTGCCCAGTTCAGTATTGTTTCTATCCTAAAAATCAAAATCACTGCAGATACTTTTCAGCTCTCCCAGACATATCCTTTTGAGACTGGAGGAAGAAAAACCTGGGCTTGCTTTCTCAGAAGACTTCTTCACACTAATTTTTCTATTATGGTTGACTTTTACTGTGATTCTTGACTGTTGTGTTTCTTTTTGTCCCCAGTTATTCAGCTCAGTGGAGTTTGGCAGAAGATGGCTGCTTCTTCATGAAGGAGTTGCACCAAACAGGTTCTACTGGTAAGAGCAAAAACCTCTTCCTCTTTTTCCCAGACACAATTTCCCCCATACATACAGAGATCTTGAAATAAAAGCTTGCAGGCATCGTGGCTGAATGCAGTCTGCGCTGCTATCAGCCTCTTGTTGCTGGGATTAACTTTGAACTGGCATGAAAGGGGCATTATTTCTGCTGTTCTGTGTTTAAGTAGCACTTGAAAGTAGAGTCTTTTATCTAAGAACGATGCACAACTGAAATATTCTGAGGCTGAAGAAGGCATTGACTGGGGAGGGGAGAGTTCTGCAACTTGGTGTGAATGTTTTGGGTTGAAGCTTCACTAAATTCAGCATATACTTGCTTGAACTCAGACTGAAGTCTTGAAGTCTCTGAAGACAGTAGCTTTTCTGCCATGGGTGACAGTGAAGATCAGCTCCAGTGAATGATGTTATGCTTTTAACTGCTGTTAGACCTAGTTCAGTCCCTGAAAATGAGCAAGTTAATGACCATTGAAGTAGGCACATGCAATTCTTCACTATGAGCTTAAATCACTTTGTAGTATTGCTTCTAAGTTGCTGCGCCAAGATTTCCAGTCTGAGTTCAAGCTTTGTGGATCAGCCATATTGCATAAGTCCTCCTACTGAGTCTTCGAATGTCAGTCAGTTATAGCAGTGATGAAATATTTGGGAGTTTGGTGCCAAAGTTACTTTAAAGAGCTCTTTGTCACTGGTACAAGCTTTAATCCTCACTGCATACGTAGGTGAAAGTTAAGGAATCAAGGAGGCACTGCTCTGTTTTCTTGTAAATATGGTTGTCCTAGACTAAATCAAAGAGAAGTTTAATTGTTGTATTTAAGCTTATTCCTCTTTTGCTTACACTGACATCAATCTTCAAGAGTTCTTGTCAGCTCTGTCTGGATGCAGAAGTCTACCTGTAAGCAAATGCTGGCTCTTGTCTGGTGAATCTGGAGTTTAAAATAAAGCCTTGAATAAAACAGTCATTTTGAAATCGGGATGGGCTGAATCAGATGATTAAAATGAAATCCCAGTAGGTGAATACTGAACTATAAGTTTGTGCCTGTTCCATAGGTTTTGAACATACTAAGACTTAAGAGTGGTTTGGTCAAATATTTTCTTTTAATTTCTGATAGAAGTAAGAGCTCTAGGTCAAATTTACTTCAAAGCTGAATTAATATTTGGTTTGCAGAGGATATAGACCAAAGATTTTGTTTGCTGCTCCTGGTTTTTAATTCTTCCTCGGAACCTGTATTAGCTGAGGCTTTTGCAAGTGCAAATCCATTTTAAACTTAGGCTTGTTTTTTTTGTGTTTGTATACACACATTTATATAACTCCTATTTCTTTCCTATGGGACTCTTAACAGAGATTCAAAGTGTCAGATACAAGCATACCCCATCTACATGTTTTAGTATTTCTGGACTAATAAAAGTGGAAAATCCTAGAAACTGGGGGATCCAGTCTTTGAGAAAGCCAATGAAATTGTACCGTCTGAAGAAGGTCAGATGAGGAGAAAAGAGGAATGAGTATCCCTGTTCCTGGATCTCTGTGTCCTGCACTTCACTCCAAACCTTTGAAGTTTCCCATCATTAGTTACAGTAATGATTTATCATAAATTGAGCTGATAGATGGCTGAAATAAGAATAATGATGAAAATGATCATTTTTTTACCTTTTTGTGGAGCTCAGACTTTGAAGGCCTCTTAGAACCTTACAAATAAGAGAAGACCTGGAGCTTCAAAGGCAAAGAAGAAGCTGAATAGATGAAAAGATGTTCCTATCACACATCTAATTCCCTATAGCCATAAACAAAACATGAAACTGCAACTCTGTATTTTCACCTTGAGCAAAATGTCCCTTACATAATACACCTCCTTGTAAACTAAGCTATAATTCTACTATCAAAATTAAAAATAATGTGGCTTGTAGAGTCCCTGTTAAATCTTGTTCTGGCTAATTTATTGGGTCATCATTGCCTTGGAAAATAAAACCAGCTCTGATTATATGGCCACTGCCAGGCCTCATAAACATCCACAGTAGAAAATAGATGTGTAACTGAGAGCATGTGTATGACAGAGAGCAACATGGGTTTTCTATGCAGCCAAATACCAGAGGGCAAGTAGTCACTGAAGAGCTGAATCAGTAGGGCAGCCCTTTGCACTCGTAGTGTGGCCACTGCTGACCTTACATGCAAAGAAAACAAAAGGTAGCTGGGACATAAAAGGGTGCAGATGAGCAGGTAAAATCCAAAATTCTGCAGCAATGTCTGTATAGCCAGAGCTCATGAATAGTCTTAGTAGAGCATGACTCAGTGCCTCGTGTTTGTTTTTTGAAAAATAGTTACTATATGTGGAGTTTGAAACTGAAAGCATAATGCTGACTTCCATTTATTCTTGAGGTCAGAACTGAGTAGTAAAGGAAAATGTCTCGAAGTCACACATTCCAAGGAAATAAGCCTATAGGGACTCTCTCTCCTGTTCCTGATGCTTTTTCTAAATCAGATGGATTTGAAGGGATCCACCAGGGCATGACTGTGCTGTTCAGAGAATGAGGGCTTTGTATTCTCTGTAAAGAATGAAGGCTGTATTCCAATATCTAAGAAAGGCTTCTTTTACTGGAAGGAAGGAACATCTGGAGGGTGTTCCATCTAAAGGGATTTGAATAGTTGATGAAAGCAAAGGTGCATTCTCCTGATTTGTCACTGATACTTGTCTTTGCATTTTACTTTGTTATATTGGTTTACCAGTTAGTTTGTGTATCACTCTGTCCAGAGAAGGACCACAAAGATGATACAAGGGATGGAGCACCTCCCACTACGGGGACAGGCTGAGAGAGCTCGGGGCTGTTCAGCCTGGAGAAGACTCCAGGGAGACCTGAGAGTGACTTTTCAGTATCTAGAGGGATGCTGAAAAAAGGACAGATTTTTTTTAGTAAGGTCTGTTGTGACAGGACAAGAGGAGATTTAGATTGGATATAAGGACCAAGTTCTTTACAGAAAGTGGTGAAGCACTGGCATAAGTTGCCATAGAGGTTGCATGCTCTGTCCCTGGTCCCACTTAGGTTCAGGCTGGATGGGGCTCTGAGCGCCTGATTGAGCTGCAGATGTCTCTCTTTGCAGGGAAGTTGGACCATATGGCCTTTAAGGGTCCCTTCCAGCTCTAAGGATTCTACGATTTGCATTCACTCTGAATGTTTTGAATAATCAACAGTGGGCTTGCTACTTTTAGTTTTAAAAAGACTGCTGCAAGTGCTACCAGAGAAATATTTAACACCTTATGTCTGTTTCCAAGAGAACTTTCTATTCACTTACTTTTGGTTACTCTGTGAAACATTCTCTCCTACTACCACTGTAGAGAAATTTAAACCACTGAAGAACATAAAAGTAATCTGCTGATTCCTACTACTTAATATGAGAAAGTGCTTTATGTAGAGACAATTCTGCTCTTTGTAGCTTGCAGGTGTTTTGTGTTCTTCCATCATCTATTTAAAAGGAGTCATTAACATGAAAACAGGATCTTTGTTCCTTCAGAGCTCATCCCCTCTTTTTATTCTTCTACCTTCAGCTGTAAGTGATGCTCAGACATCCATAAATGTGATGAAAGAGATTATGGAGAAATGTATCTGGAGTGTGAGAAAGAGATGAGCGGATAAACCTTTAAAATTAGGTGTGTAGGGCAGTCTTTAATGAAGAGTAAAACTGTCATTTCTGATAATTGCTGTAATTAAGGTATCTTATCACGTCACTCTGCATAATCTAGCTATGTGAAGGTGGTATACTGAGGAAAGCATAATGCACTCAAATCTATGTGCCTGATGGAAGCATTAAATACACAGTGAATATACCTCAAAGACACTGCAGCTCAGCACTGTATCCATGTTTTTTATATGTTTTTATTACTCTTTGGTCGGTTCTTGTTATTTTGCTGTTAAATGTACTGTGACAGAAAAATACATGAAAGTTAGCAAGGTGCTTAGTTATTCTGGAACTGTGCTGCAAGAAAATAATTGCTAGGAAGGAGTATTCTAAGCAATATTAGTTCAGCGAGTAAACAGCAAGCTAATATATATGGTTTAATGTTGATAGCATAGTGCTTACTAATGTGATCGGTATTAGGGGAAGAGAATAAAGTAGATGTTAGATAAATGTTTTATCTAAATGCTTCTGAGTTTATTTTTATAATCTTTGTTGATTTTCTGAATACATTCCTGGAATTTTGCTGGCAAAGAGTACAGTTTGTAGTGAATGCAAACATGAGCACAATTGCTGAATCAATCATATTGGAGCTACTTTACTTTTTTCCTGCTTTAGTGGTCCTGTCATCAAGTCACAGCTCTGCAATGATACCTTGCAACTTGCAAATCCAAATATTCATGAGCAATGGCTTCAAAATGGTCAAACTGTAAATTGTTTGCTATGAACAAAACATACAAGAAAAAAATTGCTCATTAAAATATAGAATTTTTATTCTTTTTTTTTTTCATTTAGTCAAACATTCAGACAGATTTTTTTTAATCAAAATATCACGCTGGCCTTAGAAAAATAAAATAACTGATTAAAAACTCATTAAAATGCCTGCAAATTTTTTTTTTAATTGAGACATATTGTGAAAAGATTCTCAGCTAATTCTCATCCTACCCTTGGAAAATTTAGAGGAAGAAAGAAAAGTAAAATAATAAAAATGTAATACAAACAAGCACAGGGTGAAAAATGAAAAAAATCAGCCAGTAAGTCATAAAAAGTTAAAATCATTAAATGCATCACTACGATTAGTTTCTTTTCCTATTCGGGTACTGCATGCAGACGAACAAGTGGGAGAAATACAAAAGAAATATCACTCTGTACTTCAGGAATCTGACCATCATGATCAGACAAAAAGTACTGGTTGGGATATTCATGTACTCTGTGAGCGTGGAGATTGAATTGGAAGTAAAAGTACATCACAATACATCTGATTCTTGATAGGATCATGTGTCTGTGACATTAATGGTTCTCTAATGACATTATGGGAGATATGACACTTTGGGAAAAGATGTTGCTGTTTCTCCAGTCTATCTTGTGTTTTTCTGGGTATGAGAAAGTGGAGAAAATGAATGCAAAGATCATTTAAACAAACAAACAAGAACAGCCAACCAACCGTTCCTCTCAGACAATACAAAGACATGAATACACACTGAAAGGGAGAAGAAGATAAACCCGTAAGCTGCTGGGAGGACAGATGAGTAGATAGGACTATATATGTGTTTCTTTTATGAGCAATGGGAAAGAAAGATAATCTTTAGAGTAGAATTATACAGTATATATCTTTTCTTTTCCAGAGTTGGCAAGAAAATATATTTTAAAAGGTCTGACTGCGTTCATTGTAGCAGCTGAAAGAGCTGAAAATCAAGGGAAAGAAATGTGTCAAAGCTCTGTTAAAAACTCCATTATATTCAAGCAGTTGGAGCAAGCCAGGCAAACTGTCCCCGCTTTCTTGTCAGATTTTAGCGTTGTGAAATTTGCACACCTACCCAGGTGTGCTGAAGCAATTTAGATGACACGGTGTCTGAGCTGTTTATGGATGATGCTGTGTATTGCTAAACAAGACCTTTTAATCACAGCAGAACAACTGCTGGCGACTGACAGGGAAGGTGCCAATCAAAGGGCATTGTGACAGCCTGGCCAGAAAATCATCTGCTTAATCTTAACAAAAAAGCTGTACCTGATGAACTGGAGTGTACTAAAAAATGGAATAAGAAAATACATATTATTTTATAGCTTAAAAATGGTTGAGATGCACACATGCCGGTCAAGCGCATCATGGAGGGACACATGACAGGTTGCAGGGGATATGAATTAATTAAATGGCTTGCAAAGTAAATTTTTTGGTGGTTTCATGGCTGCCAGTCTAAAAATACAGGTGGGCTGCAGGCTAGTGATACTGCCAAGTACCAGAATGATGAACACGTTTGCTAACATCTCTTTCCTTTGTCCATTCCATGCTTGTGCTGCTATTAATATTACTGATGGTGAACAACACATCAGAGCACAAGGTCACCATTCATTGCCCTAGACAGTTACCATTTTCTCACCAGAAACGTCACAAAAATACCCAGTCCAGACAGGGTGCGAGAAAAAAGCATATTCTCTCTTGGCAATGTTCACCAAAAATCCTAGTGGCCTTTCAGAGGATTTAGTGAAAACTCTGCTTACAGTTCCCAGATGCTTTGACCCTCATGTAGCTCTATCTTTTTGCTACAAGTGAAGGCTGAAGTCTCTCAGGTTTATCCAGGGAATCAGGATTTTATTCCTGTCTGGCTTGCAGAGATGTACAGCCCTGCTAGACCCATGTGAATCAGCAATTAAAGAAAAAAAGACATGCAGCATCCTCTTTCTGTTGCTGTTAAAAGCTCGTTTAGATTCTTTGGATTTATCATAACTCTTGGCTCTTAAGAAACTGAGATCCAGAATATGTACCTATCTTCTTTGGACAAGGATGAGAAAATTCACTGAAGTCATACAGCAGGGTACTTGTAACACTCTGATTCTCCACGTCTATAATAATGAAATTGTCTGGTCCCAAAAGTCTCTTGAGAAAACTTGTTACTCAGTTCAGGATTAGCCAGAGCAAAATATAACTCCTCAGTCTCACAATCTTAGTTTGACGTAGTTCTATTTTGTGAGGGAAAAAAAAACATTCTGGGCCCTACGTGTATTGTGGCAACTCCAAAGATAGGTGTAAAAGAATCCTAAAATCCTAAAATTCATCACTGAGTGTCACCTTACCCATTTATCTGACTTTGCCCCCTCCTTGCTTTAGAGTCTTGTCCTTCAGTTATGAATAGGGAAGATGGAGGAGAGGAGGTATTCTCCACCTGTGTAAGCCCTTGGTACTGAACTAGACTTTTACGATTGATACTCAGGTTGGTGTGATTTGTTATTCAAATTTCAACTATTTTATCTTAAAAAAATATATCTAGAGATGCTTTGTAAATGAGGGAAGCCTCCCATGCACTTTAACTTTTTCCCAGTTGTTCATGTTTCTTGTACTAAGATGTATGGATGTAGGCAGCCATTAGTATACCTGTTTCAAATCTAGTTTATGGAGTTCCTCAGTAACAGAAGCCTGCAGTGCTTATAACTCTGAAACAAGTCAGTCTTCAGCAGGCAATGGACTTAGGAGCTGGTTGCTCTGGATACGTCTATAAAGGAGAGCACATGAATGGAGTGAGACAATTACTTAGCAAATCTAGCTGTGGATTTGTCTGGGTCTATGTCAGGAAGGTTTCAGTGCAATTTTATGTTGTATGGTTAATGAGAAGCATATTCTGTAAGAAGAGTTGACTTGACGCTTGCTGCAAATGACTTCCTGACCTCCTCCAGAGCATCCTGTCTGGGCCACAGCACTACAAGATGCCAGAAACACACATCTTAACACAGTGGGAAGCCATGATCCTATTAGACTGTGCCAGCAAAGAAGCAGTAAATCAGGGAGATTTGGTGCATGGTATCAAGGAGCTGAGTTCGGAGGCTATAATTAGAAAGTACCTTCCTCCTTGCCTCTCTTCAAGCCAGTTCTAAATAAAATGACTCTGGTGTCCTCCAATACATGAACATGAGAGAAATGTAGACAGTTTAAAATCATGGTCTGATTCTGGTAACTAAGTTTTATTCATTTACATCGGATTCTCATTTTAAGACATTCTTCTTCCCTTTGTGTTACTAGCAATGGATGATTACCACACTGATAATTCACGTCCTTTTATTTTAGTGTTAACAGCAACAGCTATCTGGTTTTCCAGTCAGTGTTGCAGAGTGGCACAGCTAGGAAGAGTCTACCTGTTTGGGCTTTATTCACCACACTGTTATTTCCCATCTCCTCTAGAGAAAAGGTGACAAACAAAGTCAAGAACCACAGGATGGGTTTGGTCCAGTTGCTGCCAGTTGAACTGCACAAAATTAGAGCATTTCATCTAATTGGACGATGTGGGAAAAATAGTGCAGAGGTACAGAAGGGAAAATCTAATTAGATGATGATTAGAGGAAATTTGTTGGCCAAGTATAAAGAAATGAAGTGCTAATTTACATCTGTCTGGAATCTAGCACTTTGTTTCTAAAACGAATCAGGAGAATAAAATGGTTTAGAGATGTAAAGGCTGGAAACCATTCTTTATAGAATATTCAAGAAATAGTAAAATCTGTAAAACTTCACATAAATGGAGGTAAAGAAACCACAAGAATTTACTGCCTTGCTAAACTCCCTGGGGTAGATTCATTGAGTGAAAAAGGAACAGAGAGTGTCAGCAAAGTCCTCATGGGGTGAATTTTGTAGGAAAAGAGAAAGGATCCTGAAGGTCTCTGCACTCTATTTTTATCTCTGCCGCGTAACAACTATGTGATCTTGGTCAAATTGGTGAGGTCTCTGTGCTCTTGACTAATCAGAGTTGGTTTGTAAAGCTGAGACCAAAAGTCTTCCTTAACCCTTTTTTCTGACTTGTTCTACTGATCTTGTCTTTTCTATAGATCCCAAGCAAATCAGTTGCAAGCAGGGAAGATTTCTTAAATTTGTCAAGTATCTCTAGACAGAAAGCTCTCTGTTCAGGACTACGTGTTACTGTTTTTATGAATGGCAATTAAGATTGATAGTGGTATAGGAGCATCAGTAGAACTAGTAAAATTGATGCTACCAAGGACTGTACAAACATTATCTGATGTTTCTATTTGCACTCTGGCCTTAAAAACAAAAACCTGCCATTCAACAATTTGGAATAAGCTGTCAAAAATTTTAACGTGAAGTGACAGCACGTATCCCACAGGCAGCGAGGGAGCTGTTTTTGCACTGGCAAGATTTACAATAAGGCATTCATATGAGTGCTGAGGCTAAAGGAAGACAAATCACTAAAGGAAAATTCTACCAATAATTGAATTACAAAGCCATTATCATGTGCTGAGCAGCACAACTTTATGGCTCTATTGTGACAGGATAAAGCTTGATAGAATATTTATGTTCATAAGACAACTGTGGCACAAGGATCTCTGAGAGCGTGTTCTCTCTTCCATCTATCTCATAGCTAATTACTCTTCCTGTGCACTGCAGTACATGTAGAGATGGACGTGTGCTTAAATTGAGGGTGGTGCTGGAGGTCAGAAGCTATCTTAAAATGAATGTGAAGTACTAAGCAGAATTCATCTAGAGTCTTAACAGCCAGAAAGAAGATCAGGACAAGTTGTCGTGAGGGGAAGACAGGGCATATGGGAAACAAGAGCTTTTACTGACTGAGGGGTGAAACCGGGTTTTCCATGCTATGTGTCAACTTTCTGACTGGCCCTGATTGGCAACCTATTCTAACTTACATTTGGTCAGCGTCAGTAAGCTCAAAATGGCCAAAACTGCATGGCTCTCATTTCACCCACCTTGGTACAGTTATGCTGATATTTATCAGCTATCTACCATCCTTTGCTGCATGAATAAATCATACTTTTCATTTTTCTTCAAGAGAAAGTGAGGGATGGTTATAAGAGTCCTCATTAGTCCTGATTCTGTGCTTGTTCATTTCTTTTGAGACACTAGAAACTTGTGTAAGATCTTAATCCCCTTAAAAAACAAACAAACAAACAAAAAAACTGTTTGCACTTTTACAATTGGTTCTGTCTGTGCAAAGGTTATAGAATTTGTCTTCTAGCCTTTCATTCTGAGCCATTTTTTAATTTTATTTCTTTTTCTTTGCAACTTCTCTAAATAAGGTCTTAAATTGCTTAGCTTAAAATACCAGTGATCTTGGCTACTGTGGGCATCTTTAATATGAATAATGCATGAAAATTTTGCCATCATATTTCATGTGCATACAGTCTCAGATATTGTGTGACTGTTCGAACTTAAGCAGCCCCTGTCAGAGGCATCCAAAGCTACTTTTCAGGATACTCAAGCCCATGAGATGGAAAGTCTATATAATCTGGTGCTTTGAGTTCTTTGTTTGTGAACATTTGTAATTTGAAATTAAAAATACCCCATATGAACGCTTTTGCTATCCTTGCAGTGATACCGTTTTGCAGTTCTGAGTGGTCTGATAGCCTTACAAGCCATCATCTTCTAATATCCATATATAATTGCTTTTTCCCATGAAAGTAAATAAAAAGTTGGCAGAAATGGAAGTGCAGGATAAAAAGGTCTTTATTGTATTCCATAGGATCATGTAATAGTTTAGATTGGAAGGGACCTCTGGTTCCAGTTCTCTGCAAATGCATGGCCACCAAGAGAAGTTTGCCCAGGACTGTGTCCAGATGGCTTTGGAAGACCTCCAGGGAGGAGATTCCACAAACCCTCTAGGCAGTTTCTGTGACACTGAAGAACTGGTAGGCCTCAGAACTAAGATTTTAGTAATGAGTCAGACAGGGAGATGGCAAGAGGTAGGTCACTATAGAAATGTGCCAGCTAGCATTTGCTCTGCCATGTGCACTGCCAGACTGCTTTTTTATTTTCAGTCTTGTTCTAAATCTGATGATTCTGGATCTTTTCCTTGTGCTGCTTCTCATAGTGGATGCAGAATCTGCATTCAGAGCAATTACTGTGCTGCAGACACTGGTATTGATCTCTGAAGCTCTCAAGTGCAGATGACTACTTAGCAAGCTTGAAGGGAATTAAAATTTTAGGAAGCAACTCTGTAATAGGGCTGGGGGAGTATTACATGTTTCATAATGTCATAATGTGAGCATCTTCTGTAAAGACAGTGGGGTAACTTATGTTTCTTTTTGCTTTTTAAATCCTTGTTTCACTAAAAGATTTTTTTCTTTTTCTGCCCTCCTCCAAACATCCAGATAGTTATACTGACAAAACACAAAAAAAGGATAATTGGAAAAATACAATAGGTACTGCTCAGCAGAAGGTGCTGCTACCATATCCCTGGTATACTGAAGTTTAAGGGAGGATTAAAGGAATGAGCAAGGGGCATGCCATTATTTTATCAGGAAATGAAAATGTAAAGAAAAGAAATGTTTGTGGCTGTATGTGTGATTGATAGGCCTCTAAGAATGGATGCTGAAAGAAAAGAACAGAATTGAAAAAGTACAAAGTTGTACCAGCATAACTGCAAAAGCAGTTGCTCAGAACAGAGTGTGGCAAGGTTTTTGCTATTTATTTTCAGAGAAGTATATGAAAGGAAATGAGTAACTGATTGGTCCTAGAGTGTTGCTCATGAGTATCTGTGTTCTCTGTAGGGTGTTCCATAAGCTATTAAATAAGCAACACTATTCCTTCTTTAACTTGTGAATGTATGTTGACAAGGGTGCATTGAAAGAAGATCCTGAAGTTGAATAGGCACTCACCTAAAGTTATAGATGCCAATGAGGCTTTGGACTTATCAAAGACAAATCCAGCCTGTAGGTCTCTTTTTCCATGTGTAAGTTTGTATTTATTGATTATTTGATTTTTGGTAGAAGAATTTTAATATCCAGTCATCAGTCAGAACTGGAATTTCCTTATAATAGATTGAGTTTATTCATTGTGTTCCATACTGATGCTATGGGCTTAACACCATTACTTAATGATACTCAGGCTCTTAGAACTATGTTGACCTCATGTACCAAGGCTGATCCTTTTTGTCTCTTCCCTTTACTTACAGTCCATGCTAGACTCCAATTTTTTTTTTAAATACAGTTAATAAATATGCTTCATGTCTGCCACATTAAATTTTTGAGACGCTTATTTGTCACGTGGATGTCTGTAGTGTAGGTATCCAGACATGTTATATTCAATAATAAGAAACAGTCCATTCTAAGATAAAGTTTGACTTCTCATGAATGACGTCCAACACGCTTGAGACTTGTACAAAACTGTCTCTTCCTCCTCACTGCCTGCAAAAACTTTTGAGTGTGAAAAGTACAGAGGTCTATAGAGTGTAACTATGTAAGGTGCATATTACTTTGTGATTTTTCAGGTAGTGTAAAGGGATATATAGAGAAATATCATAGAACTATCAATGGAATAAAACAGAGTGATGTGAGAAAACATGATATTTACTATTTTCTGAGCAGTAGTCTTTTGGCAGAATCTAGATGTGGATAGAATGTTTCAAGATGCCAGCTGTGTGCAGCTAACACTGACTTAAGAAGATATGTATTTGTAATTCATCTATCCTTTGCAACTGATTATAATTTGTTATCATTATTGTCAGGCCCATGTTACCATGCATGGGTCAGACTGTGACCTTATGCTGCCACAAGTAAATTAGGCTGGTTATATCAAATCAATGGAGCGTGCATTCTGTCAAGTAACAGGTAAGGAGACCTTGATATAATTCTTATCTCCACCTCAGATGTCTTGTTTGACTTAAGAAACTGCCTTAGCTTCTCAGGGCTGTAGTTTTCATCGTAGTTTCTCATTCCATTTCTGATTTGTAGGGAGCTAGGCAACATCAAAATAAAAATAATGAAGCCCTTGAGTAAAAGAATAATGTTTATCTTGAGTCATATTTTAGCCATCCTTGTCCTGTCCATCCTTGGGATAATTGATGACTTAATTCTGCCTGGAGCTGAAGCTTCTGCAATCCTTATACTGGCTGTCCTAGCATGAGGTGAAGCAGTTTGCAGATCGCTAAAGCTGTCCCCTTCTAACTTGCTGGGCTTGGTGGGTCTAGATATTTATATACTACTGTTAAGACATTTAAGAGTTTGATGTAAATTATGGCTCATTTCAGAACTGGAAACAGTGATGACAATCATTTTCCATCTGTCAGTGAAACATTCATTTTTTTGCTGTCTTTGCCATAAAAGATGCAATAGAGGTGTTTCTTGGGGTCAGAAAAAAAGGAGGAAGCTAAAAGCACCTGCCTGTAGGCTCACAGGGTCAATTTGGAGTAACAAGGTCTTTGCTGAATGAATATCATTGTTGCACGTTTCTGAAGAGACAAAGTATTCAAGTCCATGAAATACAATCCTTTCTTCTTTGAAGAGTTCACATCCCTCTTGGGGCTGTGTTGGGTCAGGAGGAGGAGCGCACTGAAAAGCTGAACAGTATTTTCTGGAATAGTCCAGTTCCTGGTGTGCTTAAAGGCTGATAATAAATAAATAAATAAATGAAAAGGAGATAAGCCAAATTACAAGCTTAATCCTGCATTTTTAGGGCTGTTTTTCACTTGCATCTGTCCATCCTGAATTGAGTTTGTAACCAGCAGTCCTATAATTTTGACTCTGTATCTGCTGATGAAGGCAGGTAAAGGAAAAATACCCTCAGAAAGTACTCCTTTCCCACCCACCTGGTATCAGTCATTCCGAAGTAGGGATTTTATATAAAGATTGAATGCTTAGGAGAAAAAGACCTTGCCATAAGGACTTCTAAAAATGAAGACAAGGTGAAAGCAGTGCTGGCTCAGAGACTTTCTTGAATCTTTCCAGTACCCAAACAAAATAAAATCCAAAGCTTTTCTAGCTAAAGAATTGTTACATATTTTGTCAGTGAAGCTAAGGATTAATCAGGACACGAGTAGTCTTGTTATTGTTAACATTTTTATAATGGTTATAAGTTAATGTGCATGATGATTAAGGGCTGGAGCTGCCTCTGATTGCAGTCAGTAGGAACTGAATTAAGGTCTAAATCACTGTTTGATTCTCACTTTTGATTTCCTGAAAAATAATGAGGCTTTGAACAGAACAGCATCTAATTTGTCTGTCAGTGGAAATGAATTTTTCTCTTCCTTCATGTGTCTATTAGCATAGAGGTCAAGCAGCTAACATGGAACGGACTGTTTAACACTCATCCTTAATCTGGGATGATTCCTTGTCTGACAGGGACAAGACCAGCAGCAAGACTGATTTTCAGAGTTGATGGCTGAAGGTACTTTACAATGGAATTGTTGCATACTTGCAGCCAGAAATGCAAAAATTCAGGCTGTGCATCAAAGTAGTGGCCATTTGGACTGTACAATTTGTACAGCAAGTTGTCAAGGTCAGTGTTGCTAGTCAAGAAGAACTTTGGTAAAGAAAGCAAAGCCCAAGTTCAAAAACTCCTCATTTGAAATGCTCAGTGTCTTTGTTGCTGCTTGTTAATTCAGAGTGAACAAACAGTCACTTTATGAGCCAATCTGACATTTCTTTTTTAATGGATCACTTTTTTTATTAGATCAGAAGTGATAAAAAGTCTCAGAATGAAATGAGTTTTTAAGATTTCTTAATTAATGGGTGAATATTGATCATTAAGAGTGTCAATTAAGCAAGTGTGCATAAAATATCCAATATTAAGGAACAGATATAATTAGTATGCTGGCAAACACTATTGTCCCATCAATCCAGGTATGTTGTATCCAACCCTGAGATGAAATACAACCTACCAAACAAACTGGAGGATGCGTCAGAAGGTGAGATGCCAATGAAAAGAGGAACAAGACTCTGGATGGAGAATGGAAATGAAATAAAAGAGTCAGAAAAAAAGAACTCCTTAAGTGTAATGGTATCAATTCACTGAAAAGTTGAACATTTTTCAAATTCTCAAGTTTATTTTAGCTGAAACTTCAAAATCATTTCAAAATGATCAGCTTTTAATCATGAGAATGAGTTTGGATCCACCTAAACAGAATCATGTGAAATGAATCACCCAAGGTATCTTTTGTTTTAACATATCTGAATCAATCTGCCTCTTACAGGTCTATGACGGGGTCCAGTAGAGAGCCAGATCTTGTGCACTTGGAGGCAAAGACAGTGGATGGTCGTAAGTACATCATCTTATAAAAACTGTGGTATTCTGAGCTGCCCTTAAATGCTTGTAAATACATCATGATGGAGATGTGAGCTTTTAGTGGTTCACTTATTTAATATGAGGGGTTTGACTTGTCTAAGACAGGTCTGTCAGAAGAAAAGTCTTTCCAGCATGATAAAAAAGTTGGTATTAAGTGCCTGTGAAAAGAGCTGAAAATACAGTAAAGAGGAATATGTGATTAAAAAAAGTAATTGAAATAGAATTCTTTTTTTTTCCTACGTGATTTTTGTTTATAGAAGATTCCTATGTCACAGAGCCTATCTAACTAACTTGTTGTTTCACACAATAATCATCATAGTATCTCCTTGAAGGTAGCTTTACCAAACCATTTCAGTTGACCAGGGATACTCTGCCTTAGGTACTACCTTTGAAAGCACCTCATTTCTCTTGCATTAGAAGCCTTTCACCAACCTAAATGTATTATTCACTGTTACTACTTGTCATTGTCCTTCACTTTCATCATCTGTTCTCCCTTTTTGCTTTGCCTCTCTAAGTGCTTATTTTACATTCTAGCAACTACCTTTACCTGCAATGCCAGATTGTTCTCCTAATTGGCTATGAATTCTCTCAGGCACCTTGAGCCACCCGCTGTCCTTTCCTCCTCTCACCTATACTTTCTGGAGCTTTTTTTTTTTTTTTTTTTTTTTAAGCTCCCCTGCCTTTGCACCTTCCTGCATGGATTTCTTTTCCACAGTGCTGGACTGCCTCAGTCATCATACTAAAAGCCTGGCTGCCATGAACACTGCCATTGTCATTCCATATTGTTTCTTCTGTAATAGCATCTTCATTGCAACATAACAAGCAGGTTTATACCATTTCCAATATGTTAGCATTAATGATGCAGGCAGTTAATTCCTTTAAAAGAGGATCAAATTGTTCCCTGAATTGTACCCTCAAATTCAGTGATGTTTGTTAAGATGTGTATTTTCTCACTTAGAAACTGTCTGAAAAAGTAACTGTAAGTAATCAGTTTTTTAATTCATTGAAATTCAGCATGAAAAAGAATTTTTTGGAAGACGAATTTTGAGAAGAAACAGTTGTGATAGAAATCATAAAGTTTTAAAGGTCTTTCCATTTTGGGATATGCAAGATTAGTAAAAGTGAAAGAATTTATTATCTCTACTTTTTATCATTTGTGTTCTCTGGTTATTATTTCTCTTCTCAGCTTTACTTACCTGAACATGGTTGCAAGGCTATGGACATGAGACATTCTATTACTCATGACAAACTAAATGAGAATGAAACATTCTAATAGGACTGCATCTAATTCAGCCAAAATAAATTACTCTTAAAAAGACGTTGGGGATTTGAGGTCATTGAGACAAACCATTCTAATTGTGGTTTAAGGAGCTGTATTCTGGTGATGCTTTTGAGGGAATGTTCATCTCACACTGTGCAAAGAAGGTGCCACGCTCCAAATACCATGAAAAGTCTTATGAGGTCTTAGCCTCTAGTAAGAACATTTTGCACAGCTATAACACAATTGCGCAAAAGATCTCTTGAGTGCTTAACAAGTCAGTATGGTTAGTATAGATCTTAGGGTGGAAACTAAAACATAGGTAGATGAATGTCCTTGCCAGGGAGTCAGGCACATTACTGAAGTTACTGCTCATCAGCTAAGCTCAGGTGACTGATTGGGTACATTTATTTTGGCTTAGTTGTGAGGCAGGACAATAATATAAATCTCATGTAAATCAAGCAGTGGCTTCCTACTTTCAGCCATTGGGTGACCTCCCTTGCAAACCAGCCATTGGGCTGAAATTTCTGCTCATTAGCCAAGAGTTTCTCAGCTCATCAGAACTATAAGATGTTTGATATTCAGAAAGTGCATGTCCTGTTTTGTCAGTTCTTCTAGGAAGCACAGGTCACTGGCAGAGGCCTGCAGTGGGGGAACGCATCTCCGCATTTTTTGCCAGGAGACATTAGTTAGCATTCCAGGTCACAGGACTTCAAAGCAGGCTGAGTGTATGAACATGGTCAGTTACTCTTGTTACTATGACAGATTTCATGTATTCAGGTCTCTTCTGTACTAGAACCTTATAGTACTAAATCAGTCCCCCTTTCCTGAGCAAAGTAATTGTGAACCTTCAGCTGATGAGCAAACCTCTCTCTGGAATGAAGCCTGGTGTATTTCTGCTGTTGGGGTAATGGGAAGTTTGCTGAGGTGTTAAAGTTACATTTCTTAAAGATCAGGATAGATCACAGATATTTTTTTTTATTTTATTTATTTATTTTATGCTCCTGCATTTACTTATTTATACTTTGTTTAGAAGGTATCTTTAGAGAGTGAACCAGCATTCAAGAAAAGGATTAAATTTGAGGTGATGGGCTTGCCAAAACAAGGCAGGGAGAGGGAAAAAAAACAGGTGATGTGGAAACAGCCACACAATATATACAATAAAATAAAAGACTCTGAAGTGGAAATGTAAGTGCTGAACAAAAACCTGTTTAATTCAGTTCAAATAGGAAAACAGCCTCATTCTTGTGCTGGTATGTTTTCCAGCAGAACCTGAGTAGTACAACTACAGCTGTAGTTGAGAAAAAGTAGAAAAGTCAGCAGAGTATGGTATTAGCCCATCTCCTTGTGAGAGGGTTGTCTGAGAACATCTATCAGCAGCAACTCTAGTATTGGGATTTCCCTGCTAGAATATCAATAACTCTCTAAATCTGCTCTCTGATTACAGCTTGTCTGTGTGTTTTATTTATTGTATTTATATACATAATGTAAAAGGTTTACGAGAGCCAAAATAGGATTCTCTTAGCAGGCATAAATCAGTGTTAACTTAGTGGCATGTTGATCTACACTTGATGAGGATCTAGCTAGCAGTGTTATACCTGCACTCACATTCTCCTTTATTTTCTTCTTTCTCACGATCCAGAAAAATCTGGGCTCATCCCGAACACATTATCTCATCAAACTAGGCTGCAGGTATTACTGAACAAACTGAGTACAGACAGTATAATTTAGTTATATTGATGGAGGGAGGGTGGTAGGGCTAGTCATTGCCATTTGTGTTTTTAAACCTGTTATATAAACCTTGGAATGCACCAGACAAATTTTCATCTCATCAGGTGCCTGAGTCAAGAAGTAATGATTCTGTTAGTTTTTTGAAGGCTTCAGGCCTGATTCCAGTCAAGCTGGACTTGAAACTACAGTAGGAAAAACTGATTTATTTTTTTTTTCAGTTGGAAGAATTTCCGATGAACCTTATCTCACATTTTCATTTGTATGCTTGGGTGTCCCTGGTGTTCTGCTTTGATTTTGGAACAGGATCAGAGCGTGCTGTTAAAGTCAGCAGGAATTGTGATTTTTTTTCCCTGGTTTCAGGTCAACACTCCAGTAAGACATTTAATCCTCTACAGTTCTTAACCACATGATAAGCTTCTCTTTGTTGTATTCACCACCATAGTCAGCAGCCAGTGTGACTGGTGGAAGTTAAATTCATGTTTACTCAAATAGAATTTGAGTGCTTTTGGGACATGTATAATCTTAATGATGTACAGATTCTAGGCTTTTTATTTGTCTGTTTGCTTGTTTGTTTTTGAAGAACAGCACAGAAGTGTCCTTAATTCACAGTTCTATCTGTTTTGAGGTAGGGAGAGTTGTCTCAGTAAGGCCTGATTTAGGCTAGTTGACATGAGACTGTATTTTTTTCTGGGTGATTCCTATTGAGGAATCTAGACTGTTGGTGAGAATTTGAAAGATGGATTTCTACAAGGCATTTGGAGATTATCATTGGTTCCCTTCAGGGAAAGGCAAAGTTGGCTTCGAGGATGTCTTAAGATTTCCTATATATGCAGGCAAAAAAAAAAAAAAAGTGTAAATTTATGAGACTCACACTTGATTATGTAAATGAATTTTAAATTATTATGAGTATCAAGTTTTTATATTATATAAAGCATATGTTCCTAATGTTCTGGCAAAAATCTGGAGAGCTTCTGATATTTCTGAAGTTTTATTTCCTTTGTTTTTCTGATCTACATAACAACTTTTCTTAATAAAAGCTAATATAGGCACTGCTGTAATTGCAGGCAAGACCTCACCTGGGGTCAGCTGGCATGCTCTGCTTGCTGATCAGCAGTGACTGAGCATCTTGCCAGTGGTATCTGAATCACAAAGCTGTGGTAGGACTTCAATTTACATTTTCACAGTACACTGCAAGGAAGAGCAAAATAAGGACTGCTGTGGGAAAAAAAATCTGGCTACCTAGTTTGACAGGCCTTTTCTAATATAACAGGTGGTGAATTAATTTGCACAGTCCCCTAAATCGTGCAATGATTTTGTTTTTCTCACCATTGCTGATGATTAGTATTTATCTTGGAGAATGAAATGTGTTAGTTTCTCTAATTATATCCTCATGATAGAAATGGCAAAAGTTATACTTACCCATTCAAAGAAGGACTCTTGACTCTGTCTTGCAGTGAAAAAAAAAGGGCTAGTAGGACAAAAACAGTTGAACCAGTTAGTTAATGGACTGGGCCATATCATTGATCTTCATTACTAATAATTGCTTTGCAGTTGCTGAGTTCTGCAGAGTTGTGAATGTATCCCTATATCATAAATGTTTCACAAATCAACCGTTCAGACCAGATGGGAGTAAATGAAGAGCAGTCATTTTGTGTGTTTTGTCAACAAAAAGGGGTGAGAACAATTAAATAGTGGATTTTATTCCCACTAGAGGTTGTGGATGCTGAAGGTTTACCTTAACTGCCAAAGTACCTGGACAAATTCTTATAGTCTTTTCAAGGTTTCTCTTATTAGTCAACAATGAAAGTGGGTTACAGCCCTGGGTCTTCACTGAGATACATTGCTACCATATCTTTATGGTTTATTAGTTAAAGGATAACAGTCGTCCTTCAAAAGCAGAAACTATCAGTAATGTTTAAGTTGCTCAGTAATGAATAGGGGTAGTCTGTAGTTAATGTGGAAAACAAACAAGTCATCAATTTTGTGGATGCTCTTCACATAAACTCCTCATCTGTCTTTAGTGGATTTGTTTGTAGAGAATAGCACATACTCCTCAGTTAATTAAAAAAGAAAAGGAAAAGCTGAAGCAATGTTTGCTGTGAGTACAGTGAATTCTTTCTCTGATTATCCTTGTGATCAAAGATTCCCAAAAGGATCCATGCAAGCTTAGATTGGAAAGAAGTGAGTGGTAAGGCTTGAGCTGACATACGAAGTAACTCTCTGTAACGAAGCATCCTGAAGAAATTCTTGCTCTGCCTTCTGAAAGAATTTGATACTCTTCTTTGTATTTTTGTAGAGGTTTGCCAACCTCTGGTAGCCACCAACAACCTTCCATCTTCACCAGCTAATCCAAGAATGTCTTTCTGGAATATATTTCCCTTGAGAACATATTTGCATGGAGCTTGAGCTAAACAGAAACTAAAACAACTCATGGCATTGGGGCCCTCTGGCTCTCATTTCCTGCTGCATGCTAGAATGTTTCATCACTGACACAGATTAATTTTGTCAGAGGTTTCCCTTACAAGACGTCTTCTCCATTCTTGTGTACTGTGTTTCTTTGCATCCTCTTTAGAAATAGCTGCCGTTTCCAGAGAAGAGTCCTACTCTAGGTGTCTAAAACTGTCTAAATCAAAGTGTTGGGGGAGGATAAGAGCTAGGATTTGTTATATTCTTCTCTTCAGGCACAGTGTGGCTCTGTTGTTGTATATTAAAAACAGCAGCTGTTGTTGTAGGTGAGGGTTCTGGAACTGAAAAGCATAATGTCCTAATTACCTATGGCAGGGAAAACATCTGTGTGGGAAAACTAATGAAATTAATTCCACAGCTTAGCAACTGAATACATTAATTGACATTAATTAATGCTAAATTACAAAGCTCTGCCAATGGAATCACATAAAATGTCCATGAGAATCAGATGTTGAAACAAAATCCTTGAGTTAATGTGAGCACAACAAAAATTCCCTTAGGAATAATGAAGGATCCAAGCACTGCAAGAAACCTTTCTTTCTGCTTTCCCATAGCAGAGGGGGATGTTCTTGGTGTGCACATCTCATGGTTTGGCTGTTTGGGAGATTAGCTTAAGCAATTTCAGAGCTCTGCCCTTTAGTAGTTATTACTGACATTTTAGAATTGAAGCCATGGAGAATTGCACTGTAAAAGTTCACAGGAATTGCCTTAGTAAATCTTCATCAATGGTACAATTGCTGCTGCACTAACTTAGGTGATCCCAGCAGAAATCGACACAGTCCCAATTCCTCCATTTTACGGGATTGAAAAAGCCTCGGTCACCTCTAACAGATGTCAGCCTGTCCTGCTCTTTAAAATCTCTGGTAGAGGAAATTCTTTAATCTCCTTTGATGGCCTCTCTCAGCAGCATGCATCTTGCTACCTTCATGTGCTCACAGGACAGGTAACCCATTGGCATGGCATGCAAGATGGCACTGCTTTTAGTGACTCTGAGAGGGATAGTGTGCCTGTAGAAGAAAACAATGGTGGCAGATTACAAAAAATAGAAACAAGGTAAGAAACAGAAATCTGTTCTTATAATAGAGAGAATGTGGGGTCAGTTGTGAAGGGCTGTCCTTTGAGATAAAATGGATTCAGTTGACAGAAGTGGAAACTAGCTGTGTTTCGGTCTGTTCTGAGATTCCCATCCTGTCTTCTGACTGGCAGGGGATGTGCAGCACCACGCAGCACTATAGGGTGGTGGGGTGAGCCCCCTCAGCCCAATTCTTGCTTGCAGCTGAGGGGGACAGGGAGCTGAGCACTTTAGAAAAGGGAACTTTGCAGCACTTGCTGGAATGAGCAAACTGACACTTACGTGTCTCCCTGCCCTCTCGTGGCTAATGTGGAAAAAAACAAGTCCTTGTTGAAGGGAAATGCACTTTGATAACGCTGTCTGGGCTATATTAATTAATGTCTTGCAGTGAGCTGCAAAAGCATAAAATGTTATAAACTGCAGTGACTAATAACACACAGCACTTTATATATTCCAAGAACTCTGCAAATGGGGTAAAATCATCCCTCATCAAGCTTTCCTGAAGGTTCGTTACCCTGCATTTCTATTTCAAGCAGAAGTCAACAGCCCTTAGAAACAAGAAAAAAGTGTCAAATGATAGATTTTAATTAAAAAAAAAAAGATTAAATATGAGATAGTAAAAATCCAGCCATTTCTTTTACCATTGAAAGTGCTGCTTCTCTGATCAGAAGGCTGTAATTACATCAAACAAGGGGATGTGCTGCTTCAACAAGGAAAAAGATTAGAAGTAGTTCCAAGATTAAATGCCATGCAGTATTTCTATCATTTCAATGCTAATGCTGAAATGCCAGAATCCTTCTTCCTGTAAATCGGTTCTGTCCTTAAACAAAGTGCAACTTCTTAATTGATCTGAAAGAGCCTAAATTGAATTCAAAGACTATGGTTCTGTATTCTGGGATAAATTACCACCATGAAGAAATTAAAATTCCTTTCCTTCAGGTGATGGATTATGAGATGAGCACCCTGCAGTGCACCAGAACAGGAGAATGAGGAAGTCCCGAATAGTAATCGTGGATGAGATGGCTTTAGGGCTGCATTTAATCCTTTACTTTGAAACAAACTCAGACCTCAGGTTTCAAGAGAGTAGAGTGGAGTGATTGCCTGGGTCTGCCAGAGTGCATTTACCTATATCATTAACAGGGAAATAAGTAAAATCCCTGAACTTGGTGGTGTTTTGCACTACTCTGCAGAGTATAAGGGCTGTGGGAAGCACAGAGTTTTGCCAGGAAAAGGCTTCTCAGGCAGTGGTGACAGTATGGGTCAGCTGTCCTCTGGAAGTGTCCTTGTATATACTCTGGACCTCTGTGATTCAACCACCTCCCTGAGGAGCTCATTCCAGTGCTTAACTTCTGTAAAGTTTTTCCTGATACCCAACCTAAACCTCCGCTGGTGCAACTTGAGGCCATTTCCCCTTGTCCTGTCACCAGTGAGAAAAGACCACCCCCTCTTACACTGCAATCACTTTTTGGGTATTTCAAGAGAGCAGTAAGGCCTCTATCAGCCTCCTTCTCCCTATGCTAAACAGCCCCAGTTACTTTAGTCACCCCTCATAAGGCATATTCTCAAGCCTTATTGCCCTTCTTTGGATCTGTGTGAGGCTGGGCTCTCTCATGGTAAAAACAAGCAGTGTGTAGCTCTGATGTAGGGTGGAATGAAAGAAATAATGGGAGGCTGATCCAGGTGAGGAAGGAAGGAACTTACAGGGAGGAGAGCAATGAAAGATGGATTTACCAGGGTTGTAAGGGAAAAGTGTTACGTTGTGTTGAATGGATGGTGTCACTTTATGTCTTGTGAGACCAGGAAGTGAAAAATGCAACCTTAATGAGTAGTTCTTTGACAGTATGAAGAAACTGTACTTATGATTTCATGTGTATTGGTTTTATCCTTTTCATTTCAGATGCCCAGTACATCACCTGTAAGATGCAGAACTGCAGTGAAGCCTCACAAAACAGACCTTTTCCAGGCTACATTGACCATAACTCCCTGATTGTCCAGGACGACTACGTCTTTGTTCAGGTGCAGAACAATTTCTTATTTATTCTATTATTTTAAATCTTGTTATTTTCTCTTATTTCCCTCCGCATACATGTGCATATGTCTTAACTTCCAACTAATCATACAACACTAGATTCATAACAAGGTTGCTGGGTGGATTGTAACAGCTCATTACAATGCTAATAGAGTTTCTTCTACCTCCAGTATCTTGTCAGTATAAGGTCATTGTGTTCCTGCCTGAAGCATCCACTGTAGATGCTGGAGTAATCCTCCATGCCACTCCTGCAGTCTCATCAGCACTCTCGGATTAGTGTTCTCACCTCCCAGCTTGAAGTGACATGTCAGTCATCTTCTACTGCAATGGCAGTAGACCAAAACTTTTTTAAGCACAGGAGGGAAATAGAAAAGAGAAGGAGGGAGTCAGGGGAAGAACCATAGGAGTAATCAGACTTTATTGTTATGCTTCAGTTGTGATTATACAGAAAAGGTTGAAGATGAGGCATACTCAGCCAAGCTGTTTTGCAGGTGAGAGCTGGAGAATAGATCTGAACTGCTGTACATTTCATTAGTCTGCTTCCAGGGTCCATTTAATAACAGTGGAAAAGGACAAGAAATAACAACAGAGTTACAGTGAGCATGGAGGTGAACTGGAAATGATCAGGAATAAACTGGTTTTCCAGACTGTTAATATTCAGTCATGCTTGGGAGTGGAGGGAAGAGAGAGGATTGATATTTTAAATTGAATGAGTTGATTGCTAATTACCTTCAGTTAATGAACTCAGTCATAAACAGCCATCTAAATCATCCACAAATAAATCTGGAACATACGTTCCAGAAAAGCTTTTGTGCCTTTATGTGTCTGAGGCGTAAATAAAATGTTTATGAGGTAAGGAAAACAGGGGCATGCATCACTGTTCAGACTTGTTCTCTAATTTCAGAATGCCTGTGTGCGTGTGTGTGTGACATGACTGACACAGGAGCTGGGAAGTTTCTCTTCCTATCTGAATTCATTCATTGCTTCATCAGTGACTCCTTGGTTTTGTGCTCTTGTATTTCTCTGTTCTGACCTGATTTTATTATATGCTAAACAGAAGTTAATTCTTTTGCTCCACCTGAAGTCAATGCTAGGGAAATCATCTGAATTCTGAACAACCGTTGCATTTTGATGCTTTCAACTTTTTGTCTAAAAACTTTGTGCAGTGTTCCTAGAGCTTTCTTTGTAAGATTTCTTTGTTTCACCTCAGTGCTGGCTGCATGGTAGGGGAAGGAGGATGAAAAGACAGGCAGTCTCTTACAGCCTTCCCCCTAATGCTCTGTTGGACTTTGCCCAACATTAGTGGATCAAAGAGATAGTATTTGTCAATCAGTAATGATTGATACTTACAGATACGAAATAAAAGTATGTTAATTCCTGGAAACAGTCTCTTCTTTGATCCTAATTGTTGGTGAATTCACGGTTAACTGGTAAGTTTAAAATTGGATTCCTCAAGTGGTTACATAGAGGATGTATCTGTAAGGAATAAAACACAGAACTGCTAAGTAAAATTCTGCAACTGATATTGGACTTAGACATATTGCAGTCACTATTCTTCAAGGGAGGAATAACCTCACACCAGACAGTGAAGGACTGGAGTAATAAAGGAAAGCCTGAGAGTCCTCCACAGCCTTCTCTACCTTAATCTCTATCTGGCTTTTCTGCAACCAAGCTATTTGCAATAAGAATTAATCAATTCAAAAGCGAAAGAATAAGGAAAAGTGGGCTTGTTTCTGTTGCAGCACTCTATTTTTGTTACAGGCACACACTTGCTCATAAACAATGCTTCTAACCTTCCTTCCTCTAACTTTTGATTAATTCTTTCAAAACTAATAAAAAAAAAAAAGTTGAAGAGCTTTAAAATAAGTTGTTCTTATTTTTACTTAGTCTAGTATGAGCTTACACCATGTGCAACTTCCATTTTAAACTACTGCAGTGAACTTTAAAACACTATGAAAAAAACATCTTGATAAGCCTAGGTAGCAGGCAATTAAAGCAAAGTTCTGCATGGAGAGTCCCTTGGAATATTTGTTCTTCAGTATCATTCATCCATGGATTTCGAAGTACTTTACAAACATTGATTCTTCAGTAACTAACACTGTCAGTTGTTTTTTTTTTTTAACCCTTCATTAATAGGCGGTGGAAAATGAAACCACATGCTGCTTTAATCCAGTATTGCCATTTAGGCACTTATATATGAAGACAGAAATAGAAGTCAAGCATCATGTCTGCCAGTCAGCTGCTCCAACCAGTAATTCACATGGCAGCTGTACAAATAACAAAGAACAGATTGGTTTGTGGTGAGAGGAGAGCAGGTATCAGCAGGGAACATAATGGCCCAAGTGAAGCCAAGACTTCACCTTCCCCAACTTTCAGCTGGAATTCTGAGCCTTATTTCTCTTTGCAGAAAGTGGCATTTCCCTTACTCCCTCTTTTTCAGCCTCACTCAATTGATCCAGTGGTTATTCAGCACTCATAACGCTACTGCTGTTTTTAACCACTGCCATGAACATTGTGGTGTTAGCCTTAGGAGACTTTGCTTGATGTTTTCACCATTAATTTAAAACTATTTCAAATAATGCTAAAGGTAACTGTTCTGCTTTTCTCATAGTTAACATCAGGTGGAAGACCACATTATTATGTTTCTTATAGAAGGAATGCATTTACACCAATAAAGCTGCCAAAGTACTCCTTGCCCAAGGTAAGTTGTTGCTGGAATGCCCATATGTACCTACAGATTTTCTATTTGTTCAGAAGTAATTGAAACCAGTACAAGTAACAGCAAGATGACATGCAGTGAGTGAAAGCATCAGTGATTAAGGGAACATTTGCAAGCAAAAAAAGGCTCAGATTCACCACTTTGCCTAGTCAAGAACATCAGCATGAAATACAGCCTATGTCAGTTATAATTTCTTCATGGTTCATTGACAAAATTTTGGAGGAATTCCTTTTTCCCTCTTCTTTTTCCCCCTTCATCTTTCTTTCTTTTTCTCCCTTTTCCCCTCTCTAGGGGATGGGGGAGGGATGAGGATGTAAAATACCCTGTGATACATTATTAGTTGTGTTGTTGGATTTTTTTGTGGGGTTTTGTTGTTGTTGTTGTTTTTGCCTCATTAGCAGATTTTAATGGGAATCAAGAAAAGGGATGGCTTTGTGTGTCTGCTCCATATCCTCTCTAATTAAGAACAATGGTGAATTAGCACTGGAGCTTGAAAGGCTATTGCTGCCTTCAGAAGCTGGATTTTTTAAAAAGACTATTATAAAATGCTGGTTCCATTTTGGAGAAATCACCTTTTTGCAGCTGGAGTCCTGACAGCTTCTAAACAGGGACAAATACAAATATTTGTCTTTTTAAAAACTCTTTTCATTCTTTCTATAGGCTGGTTTAAATGAAATCTTAAGCTCAAAATTAGCAGATGATCTCATTAACTGTTTGTGAAGTCTAGCATCTGAAGAAAAATGACAATCCCTGGTTAATTTTTGGAATGCAAAAAGGGAATAAAGAAAATGCACAGTCAGCTTGTTCCTGGAAGTTGAAAGTACATCACTATTTGTAAACAGAAATATTCAAGGGGATAATTTGGCTGTTGTCACAGCTGGCTGTCTTTGATTCCTCACTCCAGCAGACCTGTTTAAAGTGGATTGACTGGGTCACCTTCATCATAACCAGACAGCAGCTTAAACCCACATTTTCAGTGCCGTACTTTGTGTGCTCCGCTGTTGTGCTTTACTTGAATCACCTGAAAACCCAGACTTCTAGGATTCAGGGGACCCTACCAGAAGCCATGAAAACTGTGATTTCTTTTTTGCTGTGACATAAGAGAACTGTCTATGAAATGTGACTTCAGTTAATGTTTCTGCCAAGGAGAAATACTTTTTTCTTTTATTTCCTTTTTTTTCCTTTTTTTTTTTTCTGCTAGAAGATGCACAGATTTGGGAATGGAATTCACAGTATACTTCTTTCTACAGTCTCAGACAAACTTGGGATTTTTTGTGAGACCTGAAACTGACACAAAATCTTCAGGCATGTTTTAAGATATTACTCTAAGCTTAGTTTGAAACTTCGTGTGCAAGTGGGAAGGAATTACTCTGTCAATTCAGTTGCATTTTAAAACAGTGCAATATCAAGTAGTCCTTAGCAAATGAATTGAATTTTTATGATGGGTACTGTAATACCCAAATTAAAATTATTTGGGATTCCTACTGTCTGTAGGAAAATTGCTTGCTTTGAGCTGGTTGCCTGTCTTTTTCATACGCTTCTTTCTCCAGGTGTCTAACTCACTAAGAATTCTGGAGAACCAAGGAAAATACACTGTGATTAAATTCCTATGTGTTCTCAGAGAATAGGAATAGGAACATTACGTTTGTGCTATTTGACCCAAGGATAAAAGCAGATGTTTAAGGATATAAGATGCTTTGTCAGAAACTGGGAATGTCTTCAAAGACAGAAAAGCTCTGTTTGGCTTGGAGGGCGCTACAGAGGATCTGTGGTTGTCTGGAAGTTTGCTATCAAAGCAAGATAGCTGCTTTTATTAAAAATGCACAAAGTGTTATATTATTCAAAGGCATTGAAACAAACAGCTTCTTTTATGCCTAAATTCTCTTTTATCTCCTTCAGCTAAGAAAGTGGGGCCACGTATGGTAAACACTACTAAGTCTCTACTGGAATTGAAGATAGAAATGTCAAGCTTTTTGTCTCTGCATGTTGCTCCTAATCTGGAGGGATGTGTAGGCAGGCCACTTTGGCAGGTGATACTGTTGTTCAGGCAGGAATGTCCTATAGTAAATCAAATCTAAAATTTTCTTGCTGTTGTAATTTATATTCTGGTAACCAGTTCTATAAGAAGCCTGAATGAACCTGAAACTCCAGTACAAGAATACATTTAACTTGTGCATAAGGTTTTGGTAACCCTTTGAATAGTATTTATTGAAATCTGTTAATTTCTGCAGTGAGGTTGGTCTCTGTCATAGTCTGTCAATTGTGATAATCACCTTGAATGTATAGAAACAGTGCTCAAACTCACAGAATTTTAGACCAATCCACTGAGCAGACGTGTCTGAATACAGAATCAAGTCAAGCAGTTTCTTTTTAAAAAAGACTTGTCCTTAATCTAGTGCTGGACTGCATACTGATGGGATAGGTGTTTGTAGTACATAAACCAGAAAACCACAAAGAAGTCCTGAATTGCAGACCTTTAAAAGAACTGACAAATGAAATAACTGACAGGATAAAACAGGCATTACACAACCTACACATCCCTGCTAATTAAATTGCCAGAAAGAAAAGTTCCCTGACCAAGTGCAAAAAGGGCAACTGAAGCATGTTCAGTGATTCAAAGAGCCTTGGCCTTCCATCATTTGAGTAGATTGATCAGATGCCTGATTAAAGGCATGCACAAAATCAAGCTCTTACTTTGTCTTTGGATAGTCAAAAAGGGCAGATAATAAAACTGCATATTAATATACCTCCACTGTGTGCTGAAACACAGAGAGGACTGTTCAGGTGCACGTATGAAGATGCATCGGGTGTTTCTGAATGTGGCAGTGGCTGTATGAGAAAGGTACCTTGCTCCACTTTCTTTCCCCCTTTCTGCAGAGAGACAAAAAGTGGTGTTGCTTGGAGTAGTCGAAGATGCAGTGAAATACTTGTTCCATTGTCAAGATGAAGTCTGACTTTTTTACTCTTCCTTCTCTCAAATACACTATGAAAAGAAGAAGAATGAGATGTGAATGTATTGTTAGTATGCTAATTTTCTTTTTTTTTTTTTTTAACTTTTACTGATGTGAAAACTAACAAATTCCTAATGTTGTTCGAAGACAGGTTGGGTTCCCATGTACCGAGTCCCTTCTGTTAAGCCATCACATTATACTAGAATCTACTGATGGCCAGAAGAAGTACAGTTGACTGATCCACAGAAGCAAACAGTTGGAACATTTTTTTCTCTTTACATACACTATGTATATTATGCCATTTCTTTATCAGTCAGTGATTATCTAGGCTTAAATTCCTTGAGCCTCTCTGTGAGATCAGACTTTCATCTTATAGTGTGTTCTGATCAAAGCTCAGGAAGAATGTAGTGAATGAATTAACTCATTTGCTTCTTAAACATATGTGCAATTGCTTTTAATTTTCCCTGATGTTGATCAGAATATCTTTTTACCTTTAAGTAGAGAAAGATATGTCCATGTGTATGAACACATATTCGGATGATGGAAGATGAAATTACAGCTGTGCCATCTGAAACTGCCTGAAGCACATTGTGATTGTCTACTCATGTAGCTCTATTGGCAGATTGACTATGATGATGGTGTGAAATGAGGAACCTCTGACAAACAACTGCGGCAGTTACTTGTACCACTACAGCTGGAGCTGGGAAAGAGTATCTGTTCACAACCCCAGTTAATCACAGCCAATGGGACTTATATTACATTTCTGGTTACCTCAGAATTTAACCCACCCATTTGTTCCTCCACAAAACTAACCCATCTTCTGGGATACATTTTACTTCAGAACAAAAAAGCAGGTAAACCAGGTGAACATTCATCTGCACAGATCTGGATCTGAACGAACAGCCATCTTTTCTGAATCTTGACTTCACAGTGAATCCAGTTTAAAATTTATAAATCAGATTTCTTCACTCCGTTATTTTTTCATCTTTATATTATAAGGCTCCATATGTAATTATTAATTTTCCCCTACAAATCAGCAAGAAAGTAAATTGTCAAAGAATGTTATTAACAGAGGAAGAAGTAGCATCAACTTATAAAGAATGTATTTTCTGATAGTGTCCCAGTTTTGCATTTACATAGAAAGCTTTGGCTGGGATCTGTAGATGCAAAGTAACTGAGGGATAACTGCCCAAAGCATAGAGCTGAGTCTTTGGGGAATCACCTAGTGCTAAGAAATCTGCATTTATTGTCCCATCTCCATGGATTTGTAAGGCACTGAGAGGAACTCAGGCTTCCTGTACCAGGCAGATAGAGCTTAGGAATTTCATTATAACTATCTCTTTCTCAATGGCTTTTTCCACTGGATAATTTCTCCAGGCATTGAAAAAGAAGTTCAGATTTAAGGGCTTGGTTTTTTGTTGTTGTTTTATTGTTTGTTGGTTTGTTTGTTTTTTGTTTTGTTTTTAAATTATGGACTCCATTTCATTGCTTCCTGCCTTCTGTAACACAGAACAAATAAAGATAAATAAAACATCACTCATAACAGGTGGTCTAACTACAGTTTTTCTTTTTGTCCAGTGAGAATTAGGGTTGTCTCTCTGTCATACTGCTGGAGGGGTGTTTATCACAGTGGTCCAGGGCCTTGACCTCTAGGTGACACAGTCATTAGTAATAATAAGCAACAGCAACACTGGCTGCCAATTAGATCTTCCATCAGTTCACAAGCATAGTTGGTTTCTGAGAGCTAGGAGGCAAGAGGCAAGAATAAGACACTCTTGATGTTTTTTCTTTGCTATTTTTTTTTCTTAAAAAAAAAATAAAGTGTTATTAATGTCTGTAATTCCACACTCACAAGTAGTATTACTCAAGCACAAAAAAAATAAAGCTAACAAAACTATCACCTCCCCTCCCCCAAGCCAAGTACTCATTAAAATTTTGGTAGAGGAAACAAAGTGATGCTGTATAACACTCTATTTGCAGTGTAAATGTTCAATTAACACCTCATCAGTTAATTACAGCTTTGAAAACTGGCAGTAGAGACCTGCTGTAAAATATTCCTGGATGGAATTCTCTGCTTACAGAGATGTTGTCTACTGTTTTCTATTAAACTCAGGTCTAAAATATATTCTTTGCTCCTCCACAGTTACTGTGATGCCCTTGGAAATGACAGAGCAGAGCTCCCTCTTGTAACATGCATTTGTTTTCTTTCCCCAGGACATGCATGTTATCAGCACAGATGAGAGTCAGGTGTTTGCAGCTGTTCAAGAGTGGAACCAGAACGACACATACAATCTGTACATCTCTGACACCCGAGGGGTGTACTTCACCTTGGCACTGGAAAATGTCAAGAGTAGTCAAGGTCTGGATGGGAATGTGATGATTGACCTCTATGAGGTATGTCATGACCCTAAATCTCTTATTCTTAGCTAAAAACTCTCGTGACACACAATTCCATTGTGTTCTTACACATCAGTCTCATAGAATGCATGTAAATAGCAGAGCTAAAGCTAAACATGTTTTTATCCTTCTTTGAATCAAGGATCTCAGTGCAGGCAGAGGAGGTTCAAGCCAGACTGCACAGGTGTTGAAACTAGTCCCAGCCTAGTAGTATGAAGAGAGTCACTGCTGTACTCTCCAGTAGGTTCTCAGGTGAGGAATGTCTATGTAGAAAGATATGCATTGGAAGAAGTAGCAATATAGTTCATTATGTTCTTACAAGAAACTTTCTCAGCCAACATCCTGCTGACACAAGTGAACTAAGCCTCAGACCTGCATTGTTCCAGCCTTTGGTTCAGAAGGCTCCCAGCTCTGTGAATAGCATCGTTCTGCAATTCTGCCATTTTCATTGCATTCCTCAAAGCTTAAACTCTTGTGATAGAAGGAATTAGAGACCATAGTTTTCAGCTATCTTTGTTACCTTCTGCTGTTGGATTTCTTCTGGGAACTGAATTTTAGAGTCACTCTTGAGCTATTCTGTAAACATGTATACTCTCCTACTTCCTGTTGATGTTTCCTTTATCCTGGTCCTTTTTCTAGCCAGTACATTCTGTCTAAGCTCACCTGTAAGAAGGCCAGTTTACACTGCCTTCTGTGACAAGTGATCCTGAGAATAGGGCTTGTAACATGCCCTTGTACTTCTCTTGGCCTGTCACCAGCCTTACTTCTGGATACAGCTAAATAGAAATTCAGTCCTCAGTTACTAATTTTGGGGTTTGCTTTAGAACAAGGGCCATGAATTCATTCTGAGTTCCTTTGAAAATCCAAATACTCCCTGTATTTCCCATCACTAAATACTAGCTCTATGGAATAGTTTGCCTTCAGCTGTCCTTTACTTGGAAACCATCTTGAATTGTTAAGACAGAGCCCAAGCATTGTACATAAATTCAGATGAATTTTAGGAGGATGGGCACTGTCATTTTGTAGTCATTTGGACTTTTTTACTGTTAATATCTTTGCAATGCTGGCAGCACATGGAAAGGCTGTTAACTCTTATTACTGTCAGATCAGAAGTGGTTTCACTGCATTATGTAAAAGTGTCCTACATCCCAGTGGAGGAAGAAAAGCCTTTGTTTTGTTATATTAGGCTGACATTACACAGTAACCTGGATTGAAACTGATGAAATCTGACTTGTAGCATATCTGTTGATTATCTAGATAGAAAGAATATTGACTGACACTGAACCTGGCATAAAACTTCCTTTCAATTTGATGTTCTAGCTGGAAAGGAACAGAAAGCCATCCAGCATGATTCTTCCAGCAGAATTATTGCAAGTGATGAGTGCTTCAGGGGTACATGGAGATGAAGATCAGATAAGAAAAAAAATCCATAGATAAATTAACAGGAAGTGAAGAAATTGCAAAATGAATCCTTCTTTAGTGACAGCAGTATATTTGGAAAAGCAAGATTACTTGAGAAGATGCCAGAAAAATGCCTGTTAAATGTGCACGTCTGTATTCTTATGATTAACAGGTATAAAAAAAATGAGTTCATCTGGTTTGCATTGTGGTGGAAGTGTTTCTGTATGCACTTTCCTAATGTGGTTCTAGATCAGTAGTAAATCTTTTCAGTTCTGCTCAATGGGAAATTATGTTGGACATGAAGAGAAAATAGTTCTTCCCTTATGCCTCACTGTGCTCCTGGAGGAATGCTCCCAGGAGACTTTCACTGGGAGACAATTATTTCAGGGTGTTGGCTTTTCTGCTGTACATTGTAGGGGATCTGGAAACCACTACCGCTGGGACACTAATTCTCTTTCTACATATTGGACTGTGTTGGCTATGAGAATGATCTTCTATCACTTTCTAGTACAGGTGCATTGATAGGGCACTGGTCTGCAATTCCAAGGGTACTGGCCTAGAGATCATACACTAGAAGAGGAAAAGAGTGGGATTTGCTGAACAACGTGTACTTTTTCTAATTCACGCACCTCTCCAGATGATCTGGTATTGCTCTGCTTGGCTTGCTAACTAGAATGCTCTGCAGCAAGATAACCCTGCCTGTAAGAATCTATTCCAGATGGATAATAGTTGGCCTCTTTGGGTCATCAAGATGGGTTCCAAGTAGAGGACAACTGAAGGCAAACTATTTTATTTGACCAGTGGCTGAAGACAGAATGGCAGTCATTAGCAGAAGGGGTTGCTGGGACTGTGATAAGGTATGCCTGTACAGCATACATCCACGACTTAATTTTTCTTTATTATCAGTGTGTTTCAAAAAGGAACTGAATGTTTCAAGTATGAAGTGGGTGAGTGAAGGATGTGTTTTGAGTGCCTTATATGAAACTTTCACTAAATGTGTAGGCAGCATTTATATCTACATACAGTGCTTGTGAGGGAGGAGGGCTTACCTACAAAGCTTGAGAAGGCAGATGCAGTGCTTATTTTTCTGAACACTACTGATCATGCCCTTGCTTGCATAGCTCTATCTCTTTTATGACTGCTTGGACTGATCATAGTGTGTGCCATGGATGCAGAAACATATATACTCTGTGCAGTTGTTTCTTAGTCCCAGGTTGGTAGCATAATTTACCCTTTGCTTTCTCTGGAAAGCATTTAGAGTTTCAGCCTAGGACTAGAATCATAAAAAGAAACATTCATAGGATTTTGGAACACATTTATCACCTGATGTGTAAAATGCTTTTTAATCATTTATAGCCAGCATTTCACAGAGGCTCTAATACAACTATTTCAGGACAACAACAAAGTAAAGTACAGACAGAGCTATAGGCACTGACCTCTGATACGAAAGCCAGAATGACATTATTTTTCCAACCCTGGCTATTCATACAGTTTCACTGGGAGAGAAATAAACCTCATCAGGGTGCCTTTGTACCACAGAAAAAGAAAACTTGAATACTTCATGCATCAAAACAATCCAGATCAAACATGGAAAATATTACCTTTTTTGTACTTTTATCAACAATAAATAACTAAATTACTTAATTTAAAGATTTAAAAGACTTTATTTCCCATTAAAGCAAATCATATCTTAAGTTTTTAAGTAACATAAAATTCAGTCTCGTTATTCAAGGAAGAAAGTACTATTCAGAATCAATAAGTACAGCAAGGTACTGTGCCAATATACTGTACAGTAGCAGTCCCATGGCATGTGACTAGAAGTGCAGTAAGGTCCTATTGACTGGGAGTAGTAGCATCCAAATATAGCCATGTAATTAAATCAGTTGAGCTGGAACAAATTCTGAATTTGCTGAGTAACCATTTGCCACATGATGCTATTTATATAATAATGTCTGTCAGCAAAAGGGCTTGATTGATGGTTCTGTGCACCGCTTTTGCAACAGAAGAGATGAAGTGTATGATTGAACAGATTTGATGAAAAACATGAAGTTTCTCCTCACCTTCTCCCAGTTTCCTTTCACTTTTCATTGTAACACTCAGATTACAGAACAACAGGCTAACAAATTCATTCTCAAGCAGCAGTAGCTATTGGGCTATTGATTTTCAGTGTGCTAAGAAGATGGGAACATTCTGCAATGTGAGTTGTGGTTTGAGGTTGACTTTTTTTCTTCCTACTAAGGCACTCTGCTCAATTCCAATTTGAGTATGTCAGCGTAGCATCTTTCCAAAATCATCCTGCAGACCTATGGAATAAAACATTTGGATAAAATGCTGGATGGGGTAAAAAGATGAGGATCTACTAGTTCTATAACTAGCACTCTGTGAGGCTTTTCTTCAGACACTGGTGCTTCAGTTTCTTCCAAAAACAAAGCTGGAATAAAAGATCCCATACACCCCACGTTACCTTGTTGAAACGCTGATAATTATGGAGTCCTTAGTTAAAATGTCTTAAGCAGACTGTATGAGAGCACAAGCACTAACCAGTGAATATGTGTGTGTGTTGTCATTTTCTCTGCAAGGTCAAAATTGCTTCTGTTTCCTGCCCCTGCTTGCAGGAGAGAAATAATTGCCCTGTGCATATTTCAGCTTTCAGGGGAGATGATGTCTGCCCAGTTGAAAGATTGTCATTTTACAGTTAACACTATTGAAACCTTATCATGGTCTCATGCTGCTTCTGAAATATAAGCTTTTTCTTCCACTTGCACTTCTTCACATGTGATGAACATGTGTCCTCAGCCCTTCAATGGGCCTTATTCTGATGCTCCTTGGCATTTCTTGCTTTGACATCTACCACACTGATGCAACCACAAAATCTCTGTTGGGTTTAACAGGGCTTGAAAGTCACATACAGAGAACCTGCATGGGCGTAATCTATTTTTCAGCCATGTCAATTTTTCCTAGGTAGCAGGGATAAAGGGAATGTTCTTGGCCAACAAGAAGATTGACAACCAAGTGAAAACTTTCATCACCTACAATAAAGGGAGAGACTGGAATCTGTTGCAGGCTCCGGACACTGATCTGAAAGGAAACCCTGTTCACTGTCTCCTAGTAAGTACCTGGGGGGATTTGAGGGGTACTAACAACCCAGAACAATCTTTTCCTGCCAGGTAACACAAGGGGAGGGCCTCACACCTCATGTAGTGTAACTCATGGAAGGAATGCTGTGTTTTAAAAGAGCAGTATATCAGACTTGGTCCAACAGATAATATAACAAGAGTTGGCATTGTAATTTAATTTAGTTTAATTTAATTTCTGGAACAAAATGGATCATTGTAGATCTGCTTCCTTCTGCACAACTGATTGTCTCCTCTTAGTGCATGAACCTGGATGCTGTTTCTGAGCAGTTGGTTCTCTGGACACTAGATGGGGGGAGTGAGCTATTGTACTTTGCGACTTCCATGAGCCCTGACTACTTGAGACAGGCTCAAATAGAAAGAGAACTGATTTTTTTTCAGGCCGTCCTGTTGGCACTCTATTTGTGTTGTTTTCATTTTGAGATAAAAAGTTAGAATTGACGTATTCGTGCAAATATACATTGAGTATATCTGTTATACTTATTGTTATTTATCAACATATATATAAATCTTTCAATCTTTTGTTATATGCAGAGGGTTTCTAAAATTAAAATTGATACAGTGTGTGAATAGAATTTGAGCTATCAAATCGGATAGCTTAGCATGATCTCCACATGTTTTTCAGCTCGTGCCAGCTATGTAATAATGCTCAGAACTGCAACCTTTGAGATTTTCAAGAGCTTTTATGTTAAAACAATTCTAACGTGGTTCCAGGGTCACTACTTAGACTGCTCTTCTTCCTTTTATCCTCTACCTGCATGTTGCTTTCCATCAGAAGAAAAAAAGTTGTGTTTCTCATGTTGAGGCTGTAAGTTAAAATCCAAATCAGCTTTACATTTTGTTTATTGTGGTATGTAGCTGAATACTGAGCCAATCTTTGAATTGAAACCTATACATTATTGCTGTAACTAACCTGATATTTGAAGCTGTTTAAATAATTGATTTTTATTTTTATTTTATTTTTATGGAGCCAAAATTCAAGCCTTTAATTTTCTCTCCAATTTGTAGCAAAATTAATAGTATGGACTGGTGGCCAAGAATCCAAGTTATCTCAGAATGTTACTAAACTTGTTTGGGTTTATTTTTTTCTTCCAGCTTTTTAATAATTGTGTCCAAGGGCATTTTTAAATTAAATCTTTGAGTGAGATGAAAACTGAAAAGATGGCATTCGCTGAACTGTGTAGACACAAAACAATTTAATTTTTGCAAGGGAGTATGTATGTGTAGAAACCCTTGTCTTTTAAATAGATTGTAACTTAGTTTTAACTGAAATGAACATATTTGGTAAAATGCATTTGACTTTTTCAAATTATGAACAGTTTTGTCTGAATCCCAAGGTTTTCATAGTGATAGTGTAATATTTAGGGATCTGGAGGGACACAGGAGAAATAAAAATACATGCAGTCAACTCTACTTTTTTCCATACAGGGACAAATCCTCAGTGGGTATAAGATGTGAAATGTGTAGCTGTGGATTTGTTATTCCCAAAACAATCTCTCCCCTCTGATAAGGCCAGGGGATTGTTTACCCGTGTTTATTTTTTCTCTTCCCTTTAATTTCAGTTAGAAATAGACAAGAGATCTCCTTCATTATCTAGCCTGTTCTCCTTCATGCTTAGGTAGGCTTCCACAGGTTCCCACAGACTAGTGGAATGGTAGCAGAGTAGAATTATCAGCTGGAAGTAAAGGATCTCATGCTTTTGTCTTCTAAATTTGCAAGAAGGGTGATAGTTGAAATCTGAGTTAAGCAGACTTGTTGGGTCTTTTACAGGAATCGGATGTCTGCCTGCAGGAGAAAATGAGTAGGAAAAAAAATCAAAAACACAAAGTAAAACAACAATCCTGAAAGGGAGAGCTAAGCTGTTAAAAAACTCCTTTTAGCTTCACAGTTAATGTTGGGGAAAGACGAAGACAGAATATGGCATGGAAAAAATCAAGAAATTATAGAGAACTTTGGGAGGGATAAGGGAAATTTTTGAAGCCAAAGCACTGAGGAAGTTGTAAATGCCTGGAAATAAATCAGTAGTCCAGAAGGGCATTTTGCTCTGGAAAACAGTGGAGAAAATAAATTGTCTCCTGCTGAGGCAATTCTATTCCTTATCTGCATGACATAGTTACAACACTTAATTCACAAGCTTGTCTCACTTCTGTAGCCCCACTCTCTCTATACCTCTGCATCATCCACAGTTTCATTCCCTTGTATCAGCTGCTCCTTTTCCCTCCAGATATCTCTGTTCCTTGGCATGATCCTTCTTGATTATTATGGTGTAGCTAAGTGAATTCCTAATAGTGTCCTGTAAATCTGGCTTAGCTTCCATCATTACTCCAGGATAGATAGTAATGCTTTCACGCTGATGGCTTTCAGGATAATTATTCCTAGCTACAGCTTGTAACAAAGTGTTGACATACATCTCAGCTTCTGGCAGAATGAGATCTGCCCTTTCCCAGAGTTTCTGGATGGTCCCAGCCTGAGAGCAGAATGTTATCCTGTGTACATCTGTTCTTTATACCTCAGCATAAACTAAGGGAGTGTTAATGCAGAAATAAGTTATGCAGAAACTAAGTTGGCAGCTAAAGAGGTTAAGAGGGAATGTGATTGGAACACAGCTCAAGCCAGAAGGAGCTGTCCCTCTACTGACAATAAGCTCGAGGAGGTCATTTCAAAGCATGTCAAAGAATTTATTTGCATTTCTTTATGAGGTTGGTCTGAATAATGAGGATGGAAGAAAGCAATGAAATTCCCCCTAAGCTCAAAGTGTTATTTTTCTTGTTTCTACCACTTATTTTCTATCCTGAATACACTTAATCTTCATAAAATAACTGCCAAGATATTATATCCCAAAGATGCTGGTTTTGTTTGATACTTATCTCACGCTGTGAAGTAGTTAACTGAGGAGTCATTCTACCTTGCAAGTTATGGGAAACCGTCTAGGAGAGTTATTCAATTAACTTTCAAGTATGGTCTTGTGGTTAAAACACTGGGCTAAATCTCAGGAGAATCTTGATTCAATTTTTAGGCCCATCTCCAATTTTCTGTGTGACATTGAGTAAGTCATTTTTTTTCTCTGAGGCCTTTCTTCCTCAGACATTTGTTTATTCCATCCTTAATTTTGGTTGCCCTGTCTGTATGGATTATAAGGATTTCAGAACAAAGACCTATTTCTTGTAAGTGGGGAGACATTCACACCATCTGCTGCAGAATCATTTAAACATCTAAGTGAGGTGTTGTGAGTATCCCTTCTGGAAGTATTTTGTCTTTTAATTGCTCCTTGCAACTGCAGGTGTGCAAAGACTGTGACTACCTCTTGGTCTCTGGATAGTGTCTAGCATTATCCTTGTGTTATGGTACTTGGCCCCACTCCAGCCAGGGGCTCATAATACAGACATACAAGGAGTGCTTGCTTCTGTATGAAATGTGATGAGTAAGGTAAAGTCTTTTGGGCCTCTTTGCAAAATAGAATGGATTTTGGACATAAAAAGTGTTTGGCTGGAAAGGAAAAGTTGCTAATTGCACTGTAACTAGTTGTCACTGGAGTCTGCGTGGTACTGCACTCCAACCAGTAAGGGGCCATGCTTCTAGAAGCGCTCTTTCTCTCCTTAGATGATGCAACTTTTAATCTTGGTGAGCTGGATCTAGATGATTTTTAAGATTTTGTCCAACCAAAGCCATTCTGTGGTTCTATGTTCTGATTAATATTTGATGTGTATATTCCACTTCTATGTACTGTATGTGTGAAGTGCTAGAAATTTGAAAGAAAATTTCTGGTAACACAATAATCTGAGTCTAACAAGATGAAATCTCTGTCAGATCAGGGGGAATTGGCTGTGTTACTGCCATTAGCTATTGCCTTGAAAACGCTGAGGTGGACTTGGAGCATGTTAGATTTAAAAATATGTTCTGTATTTAGACTAGTAAGAGGGAAGAATTCATTCCCTCCTAATGCTTTCCCACTTCTGAACGTGCGTCAGCTCAATTTGGTCCCTGCTCCCTCCCCACGCCGCAGGCTGCTCCAGCAGCTGTCCTTGCAAGCTGTCACTTGGAGTTATCTTCTCAGTGCATTCCACTTGGCAGGCTGTGCTCCCTCCTGCACCACCCCACGTTCCTTTTTCCTGTCGCACATACATGAGAGATCCATCCATCCTTACCACTCCCATTCACCTTTGAAAAGAAAGAAAAGAAAAAAAAGAAAAAGAAACTTCTGCAAACTGCCCCTTGTGGTTGTCCTTATCCACAGGGTGGTATTCATTTTCTCCTACCTGGAGATGGGATATATCAGTGGTCTTCTTCCAGTGACTGCAGAGGAAGACCACAAAATGTATGAGGCTGGACACTTAGCATTTAGGTAACCAATGTAAGAGAGAGACCTGCCTTCTTGGGGCCTGAGGGGCTTTCTGCATAGCATCCTGCTTGTCTGAAAGCCATGCTAGCTGAAGCGTGTGTTTTGCTGCATTGGTTCCCCATACTGTCTGATGTCCCTCTCAATTTGCTGAGTTCACTTCAGCTTTTCTTGCCAGTATTTTTCCCTTTCCTTTCCCCTAGCCTGTTTCCTGAGGTTTGGAAGCAAAAAAAAAAAACCCTGAAAATAAAACCCAAGAGAAAGCAAAAATTAACAGTTTTTCAGAATTTACTTCAGTACAGGTTTGGAGAGATTATAATGGCAATTTTGGGAATCTGGTTGTTTGTCCTTCTTACCTTCTTGCTCAGCTGATTTATTCTGTACCATTCCTGTTTGATTTGAGTACCTGAGATACAAAATCAATAACAAATAGGTAAGGTTTGTATAGACATTCACATATTGAAATCTCAGAGGTCACTTCCAGATGGGGGGATGAAATATTTTATGAAACAACTTTTAAACTGACAGTTTCAAGTCCTGATAATTCTTCCTAGTGCAGTGCAAAACAGAGCCATATGTCAAAAGTATTCAGGGTCAAGAAATGGTCTGACAATGCCTGAATTAAGTTGTTTCTTATGACTTACAAGTGGTGACTCAGCACCACGCTGACAGGGTAATATTGCAGAGATAGCTTGAGCATTGCTGCTCGGTGAGTCACTTCAGCCTATCTGTAACCTTGCTTGATTCTCAAGGGAGCCAGGAGTTGGAGAAGCTAGGTAGCACTTACCATTACCTGCCCTTGTGGTTCTCATTGCATTCTTTGTGAGTACAGCCTCAAAGATCTCATTTTTTTGTGTGAGTTTCAGTCTAGAGAATCAGTTTCCCAGTAGGAAAGGATCACATTGGGAAAGGAGAGCAAAAGTCTCACAGGACAAGCAGAGCAGTGGCTGTGTCTTTCATAGGGAGACTTGATACAGTTGTTAGGAAACAGCATTTGACTGTCTTAATAGTAACTGTTGATATTCTATGCTCTACACAGCACAAAAGCCTGTAGAAATGGGAGCAAATGCTTCATGTTGTGTCTCCTTTTTCACTTTTCTCTCTCATTTCTCCATAGCCCTATTGCTCCCTCCATCTTCACCTGAAGGTCTCAGAGAATCCCTACACCTCAGGAAATATTGCCAGCAGAGACACTGCCCCCAGCATTATTGTAGCTTCAGGTATGAAACATTTAAAGAGTGCCTGTATTTAATGTGCAAACACTGAAAAAGTCCTGAATGTGTGATGGATACAGAGTGGCCTGTGAGGTCTCACACTACTAGGAGGGCAGGGTGTCAGACAGAAGTCTTCATGGACCTTCAATTTATCATCTGATTTTTTACAGAAGCTGGCTTTCAGGACTAAGGAGATCATATTTAACGTTATACTGCCAAAGCATTGCTACCCTGAAGCGTGTTTATCTGCAAAAATATAAGTTCTATTATTCCCATTTCAGAAACTAGCAGTCACTTTCCCGGACTCAAAACTGGTGCTGCAAAGATTAGAGAGCAGATGTTTGCAGAAAGCCAATTCAAAATGGGGAATTTCTTGTGTGTGCAGAGGTACATAGATCTGCAAACAATGTTGGGATTTTTATGAACATATTTTCTTCAAGCTAAATTTCTTTCCTTCATTTTTCCTCACAAAACTTAATGTCATATAATTACAAAAGACAAATGAATATGTTTAATTCCCTGATTTGTTAATTCTGCTGTTTCTTTAACTTTTCTTCACTAATTCATGTTCCGCTTACAGGTAATATAGGCCCTGAACTATCAGACAGTGACATCAGTATGTTTGTTTCTTCTGATGCTGGAAACACATGGAGACAGGTACATGACACCAAATCACAGGATTTAATAGTAATTGTAGGGAATCGTCAAAGAGACACATTCAAAATGTTGTTTCATTTTTGTTTCTTTTGATTCAAAGTAGCTTTTTGCAGATCTACACAAAAGGGAAGGCTTCCTTTTCCTCCTGAGAGGTACAGAAGTGCCCGAAGGAAAATAACGTGAATGTCATTATGCATCATATAACAGAAAATTATTTTTATAATTCTGTTCAGTTTGGCTTCAGTTTAACCCTGTAGCAGAAAGGATTATTTCTTTTCATCCATTATTATACTTTACCAAGAATTAACAGTTACAGTGTTTTGCTTCTCCCTCACTGTGCGTGGGGCTGGATGATGCTGTTAAATCAATTTCCTAATATATAGTGTAATCCCACCTGGTAACAAAGCATTGCTAGCCCGAAGCGTGTTTATCTGCAAAAATATAAGTTCTATTATTCCCATTTCATAGATGGGATATCATGTTACAGAAACTAGCAGTCACTTTCCCAGACTCAAAATTGGTGCTGCAAAAATTAGAGAGCAGATGTTTGCAGAAAGCCAATACAAAAAGAAAAAAAAAATCTGTTTAAATATTTGATATTCAAGGATTTTTTTTACAGTGTTTGAGCACTCTTTATTTCATCTCTACCTCACTTATGTGTGCTATGGCTAGATACATGCAGCACAATAAGTTCTTTAAACAGTTACCTCTAATCGAAAGGAGGAAAATTGTTGGTTCTTGCAAAAATTAGTGTTCCTAACTTTCTGCTAGCAGAGATACTTCTCAAGGACCTGGTGGGGGGTATGTGGGAGCAGGAGGGGAAATGTGTATATTACCTGTATGTAAAGGAAAATAGAAACTCTCTATACATGTTGCCTTACTCTATGTAGTGACTTCCGTAGTAAGTACTTACCCTCTTGCATGATCATATTTAAAGAACGGTGACATTTTCTTTATACCAAGGAAAATAAATCTAAATGTATGCTTCTTTTTCCAGATCTTTGAGGAAGAGCACAGTGTTCTGTACCTGGATCAAGGAGGAGTACTGGTTGCCATAAAACACACATCTCTGCCTATCAGACATCTCTGGTAATAACTCACTGTCCTAAATGTGATAGTCTGGTATTCTTCCTTTTGAATGCCAGGAATTAAGCATTCAGGCTACAGCCACAATTTTCTACAGAATTTCACTTCAGAAATTGGCAAATGTTAACTCAGGTAAAGCTAAGAAATCCTGGCAACTTCAGCTTAGATAGCTTCAACTTGGCCAGATCTTAGACACCATCAACATAATTCCTCATTGACTAAGACTTGGCTTCTTGATTTGGGTTTTTTATATAATTTGTAATTTGGATTATAGCTTTTGCCTCTTACTGAGTTGCATGAGTACTCTTAGTTTTCAAAATTATTGATGAAATTGTCTTCTGTGTGGCAGACAGCACTTTGAATAAGAATTTTGTTAAAGAGCATTATGGTTGTATAACCAATAAGAAAAAATTTTCTCTCCTAGTTAGCATCCTTGAATTTATGTGGTAGGTAGAATATAGTTTTGTGCTATTCTGCATGATATACTGGCACTGCAGTAAGAGTCATATCAGTATTTCCGGCACCCAGACCTACGTCATAAGAAGTAGCTCCAAGCTTTTGTTTAGACCCACCACAGGGAAAACTATTGGTTAGAAGATGCAAAGCTCTTGTGATCTGAAAATTTAACCTCCTTAAAATATCTTTGGTTAGGGACCAAATATTAAGTTGCTCAGAATTATTTGTGTATTTTAAATTAAATCATAGTTCTAGGCTACATTTGACCCTTTAAGCATCAGTCTCCAATGTGTCTTTATTAGTTTCTGCCACTTAAGTATTGGCCTTGGCTTAGCAGTATAATGCCAGAAAGTGTGATCAGTGCTCTGATTTATAATGCTGCCCCCAAAATTAGATATTCCAAGGGCTTAAAGTGCAATATTCAAGAACAGAATCGACCTTCTACTTCTTCATAGCAGGTGTAGTGTCCTCTCAAGTACAGTAGGAGAAATAGGAAAGAAGATATTAATTCTGCTTTCTCTCTCAGGTTAAGTTTTGATGAAGGGAAATCTTGGAGCAAGTACAGTTTCACATCACTCCCACTGTTTGTAGATGGAATTTTGGGGGAACCTGGAGAGGAAACTCTTATCATGACGTAAGTGAGCATGCCATGGTACTAATGTCAGTGGGAACAACACCATAATAACCCTATGAAGGTTGTTCACAGCAGAGTTTCTGGTTGGTGACCAAATCAAGTGCTAACTGAAGCCAGCAGTCTTCTGTTGCTAAATCATCAATGTTTATTTGTGATATTATTGAAGGAATGACAGTAGCATTCCTTGCAAGCTGCAAACACATTATCATTTAGCTTACCAGCATGACACTCAACTCCTCAAATTGAATGTGATTTAAAAAAGAGTTACTCTTGACAGATGAATATTTAAAAGCAAAAATGATGGAGTATTTTATAGCTGTGTTTTTGCTACTACTTTATATTTTTTAACTAAGAAACAGAAAAATGAAGACATTCTTTGTAAGAATGAATGACAAAATGTTGCCTGGAGGCTGACTCACGAAAAATTGTGATCAGTTTCAGTGTGGTATGCTGAGAACTGCATTGTGCATAAATCTAGATTCACTCTGCCAGAAGTTGTGACATTTTACCTGGTACCAGGTTTGTAAAAAGAAGAGGAAAGTTATTTTTCTGTCTATAAAAAAATGAACTGACCTGTTATAAACAAAATATCTGGCTTGGAAGCTAACCTGAGCTAAAAGAGATGTATGGAGAGCAGCACCTTCAGGTTCTGATTTTGCTTCTGGAAATGATTCCCCAAGCTCATAATTAAAGATAACAAAGTCTTGTAGGTATAACTATCCCCATCCCCGTATCAGGGCTTTTCTGGTCAGTTTGTGGAGTGGCACTACTGGGAGGATTATTTATCCACAGAATGAAAGCTATGTGCATTCTAGAAAGTTAGTAGGTATTTAGGAGTCTAAGTCTCACTTCCACTCTGTCAGTGAAGTGAAAACTATTAGGGCTGGGAATTCTATAGCAATTAACCTCTGCTGGAAATTTGTGGGTGACAGTATTTTTGTAACTGCAAGACTCCATCTGCTGTTATTTTTTACTGTATGCACTTTCTGCTGTACTCTGTAGAGTGTTTGGACATTTCAGCCACCGCTCGGAGTGGCAGCTGGTGAAAATTGACTACAAGTCTATTTTTGATCGGAGGTGCGCTGAGGAAGACTACTGGACTTGGCAACTCCACAGCCAGGTGAGAAGCAAGGAGACGGGGATCTGACCTGAGGCAACTGATGATCCTACAGTTAAAGATCAGCATCATCCACTGTCTTTTTCTGTTAGCCTTATGTATCTGATTGTCCTTTACTGGATGGATGTTTTGTTTTTTCCCTTAACATAGATGTATTGACTGCAGATTGCACCCTGTGAGCCCTGAAGGATGAACAGCTGTCTTTTGGCTTGTTCCATAACTAATGAGTAAGAGTCTGTGTTGTAAGAAGAGCAGAGGTTTGAGGCTCTGGGCAGGCAGTTAGCTAAGGCTCTTACCTTCCAGCAGAGGGATGCTGCAGCAGCAGAATTACTGCTGCTGAAATAAGCCTGAAATCCTTCTCGTTAAATTCCCATTCTCTTCTGTTCCTCTGTGTCCTCAGTACCAGAAGTTTTTTGTTCCTTCTAGTACTCTCACACTTGTTTCCCCAAGTTCTGCTTTCTCACCCTCATGTCTCATTCACTCGTTTTCATACTTGCTCTGCCTCTCTTGGCTGTGATACATCCACTGTGGAAATCGGACAATTTATTCACTGTTCTGTAGGGCCCCCTGTGTCCTGTCCCTGGCACATGTGATGCAGGGCTGCATAATTCCTGGAATCATCACTCAGGTGTTCAGCGAGTCAGTGTGCCCTGCACAGTGCCTGTGGGCATGGGGGCATCTTACCAGCTCTACCAAGTTTGGCATGGGAGCCTGTGTTATATCAGGTTAGAACAAAATATAGCCCAAATTCTGTGGTTATATAAACACCACAGTCTCCACTGAAATCTAAAGAGATACACCCATTTGTATCATCAAATGTTGTCCTGCTGGGCAGTATCATGCTGGGCAAGAATTAAATAATGGATATGAAATGAAAGTAGCTTGACTCAGACTGGCTGCTCACACAAGGCACAGTGCCATACTAAAAATACCGGTTATGACTTAGCTGCTGAGATTCAAGAATCCACAGCATTTTACACCGGGTACCATTTGGGCCTTTCTCTTTTTATGGGCAAATCAAAGGTCTGAAAAGTTTATTTTTCCTACAGTGAACTTAACATCACGAAAGGTAATGAGTGAGACCCCACTTTTATTCTTTACTTTCTTGTGATTGCATAAGCAAAAATGCCAAGAATTTTGCAGTATATCTTTGAAGATGTTGGCTTTGGAGCTAGCAGAACTATTTTTAGGAATATAGCTGTGGACTTCTGCCTTTTGTTTTGCTTTCCTTTGAGATTACAGGGCTAAGCCACATTCCCTAGATATAAATGTGTAGCAGGGTGCTCAAGACAGGGAGAAGACAAGGAACAAAATGAACTCAGAAACTGTGGAAAGTATGTAGATATATACACATTACTAATTTCTGCTGAATAAAATCATTGCCAAAAAGATTAATCTAATGGAACAGACCTCCTCTATGTCAGAGTGGAGGGATCAGGCTCTGTTTTCAGTTGCTGTGAAACTTAATCCATAAACAAGAAATGAGTCTGACTCAAATACATACTGGGTTTGGAACAAATTCAGAATTGAATCTGGTTCATAGGTAGCCCCAGATCATTTATTGGTGTGTATTATAAAAGCTTATTTAGTTTCAGTTAAAGCTTCAGTAACTTTAATTAGCTTCACTGTACTGACATGGTATTTGACTTTCCATCCTCTTCACTTGAGCCATAACCCTTATTATTGCATGGTCTTTAAAAAATAGGTGTTACAAACAGTATAGTGGGTGTAAGAGAAATATATTTTTGGTTTTGTTTCCAGGGAGAAGCTTGTATCATGGGAGCAAAAAGGATCTACAGGAAGCGCAAGTCAGAGAAGAAATGCATGCAAGGAAAATATGCTGGGGCTATGACCTCTGAGCCATGTGTATGCACAGATGCAGACTTTGACTGGTGAGCAATGGGCACATAAATAGTGTGAGATCTACCTAAAATGATGTGCTTCCCGCCTTACCAGTACAGAGCTCACTAGAGAAGCTGTAGGCTTGCTGACAGAAGAAGTTTATGGACATCAACAGGTGGCTAAATAGATTCCCTGATAGTATATGTCAAAAGGAGAAGTATATATTGGTAAACCTTGCTAAGGCTGCCACAAAACTGATGATGAACAGGTCTTTTTCCAGGTTTCATCTGAGCTCTATGCAGCGTGAAGGTGGAAAGTCTATTTAGTCTAACTTCAGCAATGACCAGTGGTGGATGTGAGAATAGTTAATAGAACATGTATATATTGTCTAGTGTGCATTACAGATATAAATTATTCATACATTGAAATGCAAAGCATACATAAAAATAAAAATATAGTGCACAACAGAAGCTTTCAGCTTCTCGAAATCAAGAATCTAGGATATTTCTGGGTCATTTGTTACGTTTGGGCTATCGCATTTGATAGTATCATTCTGAAGCTTTTTCTCCTGTATTCTGTGGTGTCCATTTCCAAGGTGTTAACAGTCATGAAATGTCAAATTCTGACTTCAAGATTCCTGCCATTTCACAGCACTTTGCACAAAAAAGGCATAGAATCAACCCGTTGGAATCTTACCATCACTTGTTTTCTCTCAGCCAGAGACAGTTCTGAGTATCTCAGAAGAGAGAAATGGTGGCTCTTGGGCAGTGCTGGTGTCACTTTGTGCCTTATCCAGCTAGATCTGTACCATGATGTATTAGTTAAACCCAGAATCTATATTATGAACTCAGAAAATATTCATCTCGTAAATATTATTTTCTTGCTCTATGAGTTCAATCCAGGACCATGGATATATTCTATCTAAAATCACAGAATCACCAGGGACTTTTTCATATGTGAAAAAAGTAAATCATTTTGCATCGAACAGGAAATGTGATGGGCGTACTTGGGGCACTGATTTTCTAGTTATGTTTTCCTGAGGAGTCCCCCATCTTTTTGAGTTCTTAGTTAGAGAAAATACTTTTGTTATTTAGATGATCAAAGATCCTGGATTTCAGCCCTTTAAAACACCTCCAGTAATGTGAAAAAAATAGAAGCCAACCAGAAAGAAAAAAAAAAAAGCAAAGGACAATCTCTGAGGATTTGGACCCTCTCATACAGCATGTGGTACAAACCTGTGCCAAGCTCATGCTCAGATTCTGGAAGACTGACTAACTAATACATTGTCAGTCTGTTAGTGGTTAAGCCTCTTGAACTCATAAGGGTTTCGCAGTCATGAAACACTTCTGATAAACCTCTGCTTTCATTGCAGAACTCCTCACCTTGAGAATATATGTTTTTATTTCTTTGAAACTGATTGAGTGATTTGCTGCTATAAAGGCTTGTTGCTAGTAGCAGAACAAAAGTACCACAGTGATACTTGCCATGGGGAAACAGGCATTTATTTCTTTTACATTCACCTAGAGTAAACTTTCTGCAAAAGGTCTGCTGGGCTGTGAAAGAAAGTCTCAGAATTCTTGGATAGCTGGGGATATATGATGGACATTCACAGTTCTTTGTGGACTCCTGAGAGATACTTTGGATCTGTTGGAATGGGGAGAATTTTGAAAGTCCTCTGGCTAAGAGTAGTCTAAGGAAATATCCTTAAAAGTACTGCAAGTCTCTGTGCTGAGCAGACTGCTAAAAAGCCTTTCTGACCTAGGAGGGTGTTCTTCCTCCTGGTGAAACCAGTTCTATTTTAGAGCAGAGTATCGTGATCCTCCCCAGTACTCTCTGAGCTCTTGTTATTCATGTAGTCCTCAGATCTGGATTTTGACTTTATCCATTTCAGCTTCCTTCTCCACTGCCTCTGAGGAAAGAGAATGAAACATCCAGTTCAGAAATATTTACCACAAATACGCATCACTTATTTATCTGCTTAATATAGTCAGGAGCATAGTCTAACGGAGATTTTACAGAGAACTTTGGAAAAGACACAGGGAAAAGAAGAGAATGGAGGAAAGAAATGGCAAGAAGGTTTGCTGGCTTGACTGAATTTCTCAGACCAGATTTATTGTGGTAAAAAAGGTAAAGCTGTGCTTCTATTCATAGCATTCAGTGCATGCCTTGGTGAACTCTGCACTAAGCTTCACTGCTGAAGCACCCTGCATAAGCTGATCTGAAGGGAAATTTGGAAGCAAATTGGTCAATAAAGCCTTGCTGTGAAAGGATGCCTTCTGGAGGGGGGTTTCCTGCAAGAGGAAGAAGCAATTCCCTCATCCTCATTCATGGTAATTCCATGGTGCTTTTGAATGATCTTTTCTTATGCTGGTCAGGGCTCTGAATTGAAGTTGATTTAAGGGAACTCTTATCCCTCAGGCAGGGAGAAGCCTTTGTGCTGGCTGCACTGGGGTTTGCAATCTTGAAATAACCTGGGCAGCTTTTGCATTAACAGTAATAGTTACAGGATGCAGGTTTGTATACAGAATGAAAGAAGACAGCCATCACAGCCACATTCAGTGTTATTTGGACACTGAATTTGTAAGAAGAAAATTTTATTATCTAAGCTTATCAGAGCTTGAAGTAAAATTTATCATATGCATATCTGTGTGGTAAAGAAACCAGAAGTGTTATTGCTGTTATACCTGTGTGTTGTTTTATCAGTTCAGGGAGTAGAAAAAAAACAATCTTAAAAGACTTAAGGATGGTCTCTTTTTTTTTTTTTAATCCTAGTAATATCATGAGTTCAAGGTTGTTTTCAAATTTGTATTCAATCCATTCTGGCTCTTTCTCAGAGAAAAGGGCACATTTCTCTATTACTTTACACAGCAACAAAACCAAGTGGCATTAGAAATGACTGTAGTTTCTCCAGCCTCGGGAATCTGAGCTCTTCCGACAAATGATGTCTCTTCCTGTGGCCTCAATCCAAACCTGTACTGTTCCCTGCATGGGCTGCAGCTCACAGCCAGAGGGCAATGCTGCTTCAGGAATGGGTGTGCAGAAACCCTTACGAAATCTGTGCTAGCAACGGCCTGGAAACGAGATTGTCCTTCATTTAATTGATTTGGGTAAATGGATGACACCGTTACTTGTGTGTTATTAAAGCATTAATTTATCTGCTTTCCTTCCATTGTGTTCCTTCCTGCTGTTTGGACATTATTATGGCAATATCTCTTTGGTAGAAACATCTTCCAAAGTCAGACAGAAATCTTCAGTGGTGTTCATTCTTCAGCTACCTGTCTCCCAAGTCCTTTAATAGAAACTTGGAGTGAAGTGTTGTTCTGCCAGTCCTCTCCCTGAACTCACTGCCATAAATACTGAGAGTTTCTCCTATCTGTGTTCTTATAAGTCATGCCATCATGGGAAGCAGCAGCCTGTTTGTGCTGGTGACTTCACATAGCTGAAAAGGTGCAAAGGAGCCTTAGTGCAATTGAAAGTCAGGCGTATTTATCTCACTGATGATATCAGCGAAGATCTGTCTGGCTCTTTTTTTATTGAATAGCATTTAAATTACAGACCTGCCTCCTAGGTTTAATACCTAGGCTAAAACACCAGTGTCCTCTGTCCTGACAAACTTCCTCGAGGTAGAAAGCAGATGCTGAATGTGATCGGACTGTGTTGGCTTCATGTGTTAGCACTCATTGGTTCATGCAGTCATGCAGGTGTCAATTCTGAAATGAACATGTATTTGCACCCTAAGGTTAACTAAATTTGTTTTGACATTCGAGCGAGCTTAGTTAGCTAACAAATAGTTAAAACAAATAGATTTTTATTCATTTTTAGTTCATTTTGAACAGTCGTGGAAAATACAGATTTAAGTCTGAGATGTATCTCTGCATCCTTAGGGGCCTGGATATCTACAAGGCACAGATTTACTGGAAGGACACTAGGGGTTTTATATTCCCTGTTAAGATAGGAGTGACCTGTACTTCTCAACACTGATGCAGTTATAATCATATGCCTTCCTAGATCCATCATTCAAACTGCTGCTGAATCCATCTCCTGAGACAAATCCCAGCTCAGGTCCTTGGAGTACTGTGAAGGAAGTAGAACTCTCTTAAACAGAAATCTGCACTTATCCCATAGTTTAACGTTAGAAAAAAATTAGTAAAATGATGGTAAGACATTACCACATTTGTGGCCACAGTTAATTATTTCTGCAGGGCCTTTTGGAAACTGCAGAACAGAGGTGACTTTAATCACACATAACTTGATTCCACCCTATTTAAGGTCTGAAAATTTGTGAAGTAGAAAGCGTAAATCTATGGGTAATATTTTCTGTTTCTGGCATGGCTGACCTTAAGGTGACGCTGTTAATATTAAGGAAATCCTGTGCTCACATGTTAATTCATCTCTGGAGCCTAAGAAAGTGTGAGCGTGGCAATAACTTGTATGGCTTGATTATTTCTATATCTTAAAGCAGAAGGATGTCAATAACATGTAGATTTGTAGTTCTTCCATGACAGTATGTTGTTCATGTGTTTTTAAACAAAACACTTCCAAAAGGGATTTCTTTTCTTTGATTGTTACTGGTGCTCAAATGATCTTAAATTAGGGAATTCACTATGAGCTTGGAGCAGGGTTACAGAACTTCTGGATGTGCTTTCTGTCTTTAATTGCTGAGAAGGACTTGTGAATAGAAGTAATACTTGAATGGGGCAAATAGTATTCCTGTTTAAACCAGCAAAAGTGGTCTATACAAAACCATTATCAGTGAAAGTCAGAGAGTAGGCTGCTTCATGCTGATAAAACAAGCCCTGCTGGTAAATGTTCGGCTCTTATTTTGATAAGTACATTATCTATTTCACCTGAGTTCTTTTCAGGCAGGCAGAAAATACCATCACTATATGCAAATTCCAATTCCCAGGTACCTGGTAGCGACTTGGCTAGCTGATTGCAGGCAGGAGCTGATGCCTTTCCTATTTCCAGATTTTGCTATACTTGCTCATGCTATGGCAATCCAATTGATGCTAATGCTTGTTGATTGCTGCAAAGCCTGTTGTGCCAAATTGTAGGCAGCAATTTGTTGTCAGCATCAGTGTTCTGCGTGCACCAGCCTGTAGCCAAGGAATTCATTAGATTCCAAGACTGCGGAGGTGAAGAGGGGCCTGGCGCATCTGTACAGAGATGCGGAACAGCAATTCATGTCATTTTCTGGGATTATATTTCTGTAGGGCCTTAATGAGCCCGATGATTTGCAAGCCTGAAAATGACAATGTGGAACTTCTGTGCTTAGAACTATTTCTGCTGTGGAAAATCCTGTCATTTGATTCTCTTGACTTTGAGAAATCCATGTGTAGTCAGACCTAGTGAAATCAAGCTTCTATTGCCCAGATTTGAGAGTACTAACAGGAAGCAAAATCGTAGCACGAGTGTAGATGTGTATAGTTAAGAAAACACAGACTGATAACGTCTGTATTAAGTTGGACTGCAGATACTGATCCCCTCTGCAGCAGATCTCACTGCTCTGTTTTGTTTTCACCTGGTTACATAACATTGTGTGTTGAGTGTTACAGCTTTTTAATTAGTGACACAAGATAACTTAGGAATACAGTGCTGCAAGGTGTTGACAAATGAATTACAAAAATACCGGAGTCCCACTTGTATGTAAATATTTGTTTTCTCTCAGCAAATCTAAGTGGTGTTATTCCTCATTATAAAGTGTTTCTACAGCCATAGTGTTTTTAATCCAACTAGGATGATTAGAGGAGCACATGGTAATGGGAGAATAGGCTGGCTAATGCTTCCAAAGCAATTAAGCAACATTCAATCACTAGCATCTGAGTAAATAGATTCATGAAAATTCAATCACAAAAACTGAGGAAAAGACCCATTTAGGTCGTCTAGTTCATTGCTGTTTCCTAGAACATGTTCTCAATTACTCATAGCTATCCCAAGCAGCACAGCTGCCAAGATGTTCTTTAGGAGCAGTTGTGCAGTCCATTGTGTTTAGTTTTTCCACATGATGTGCAGCATTAGCATTGATAACAAGTAGAACAAAAATAAATTACAAAATATTCTTTTTTTCCTTTTTTTTTTCACCTCAGTACCAGAAGTCTTAAAATTATTTAGCAGTAACTATTAGTGTCCAGAGGATGGCAACAAAGATAATGAAGGGTCTAGAGCTCAAGACGCGTGAGGAATGGCTGAGATCCTTGGGTGTGTTCAGCCTAGAGCAGAGGAGCTGAGGGGAGGCCTGATGGCAGCCCACAGCTCTCAGTGAGCGGAGGAGCAGCACTGAGCTCTGCTCTCTGGTCACGGTGATAGTGCCTGAGGGAATGGCATGGAGCTCAGGTAGATAGTTAGACAAGGCAAGCTGCAGTGAAAGGATATGACCAAAAAAACCAAACCATTCTGTTTACACACAGCTTGTTCTTTTTTTCTGCTTATTTTGTACACTTTTTCCTTCTCAAATGACCCTTTTCCTACCCTTTCCTTGCCTTTGGTTCTTCCCCATCACATCCCCTAATAACTTCTGTACAATCCACAAATGCTATTCCTTGGTGTAGCATAATGAGTCCCATACTTCTGCATGCAGTACACCTGCTCAGTCTACAAAGTAATCTTAGTAGGGCATCTCCCATGGTCTGTCTGGTGAGTCTCTGCCCCACCGTGGGCTGATGGTTGTCCTTTGACCAGCTCCTAGAGGAGCCAGGACAGGGATTCCATGGGCTGCATTCATATTATTGAGGTTTTTATTTTTCTTCATGCTTCTTTATGCATACTATACGTATATTATGTGAGCCTTTAATCATGTAATCTAATACCCTAACCCCTTCTGTTTCAACATCGGGCTATTTCATACAGAGTTGTTAAAGATAAGAAGTACCATTCTAAGATTAAAGATTGTATGGCAGTTGGAATATTGGAATGGTGTCTGTGAACCTCTGGGTGACAGTTCTCAGAAATGGTGTTCCATCTCAGTTATGGTGTATGGAGAAAGCTCAGTAAAAGAAATAAGAATGATGTTTTGTCCAAACAGTCCTCATTACTCATTGACTAGAAAGCCAAACTGTGAAAACAGAATACTGTTTTAAGAGGTTTTGTAATTGCTTATTTGTTCCACAACAAGGAAATGAAAATGAACTTTATTGTGTTTTTATTTATCTGAAAGCAAAAAAAAAAAACCAGTTGGAAATCTTGTTTACTTTTAGTAGAACTAAAGCAAACCTAATCATAGCTAAACCCAAATTGGAGCAAAAGATCCCATTTCAAAAACTGTTTTTTGTTGTTGTTTTTTGTTGTTTTGTGTCTTTTTTTGCAATATTTCCTCTTACAAACCAAAATAGAAATGAAAATTGCAGTCATTACCAAATACCCCCTGTTAATACCTTCACTCATCTCCATCAGAGCTGTAGATTTTCTTTTATAGCTCATGTGACGTGGTTTTCAAATACAGTGAACTGTTTAGCACTTCAGTTTTCTAAGAGATAACTGTGACAGCAGTGATTGGGATAGGTGAAGATCTCTGCCCTTTATCATATTTTGGTTTAGAGATGAGCTGGAGAAGCACTGTGAGATTGTCTAGGGAGAACAGATAAAGCAGTAGCTCATGAACTGCCTGGACGAATCTTAATGATGTAGTTCTACTCATTTGTGCTGGGATATATCTGAGGTAACTTGACACAAACAAAAGCTAGAGCAAGATAAAAAATCTGTTTCCATCAGTAAAAACTCTAGTAAACAGACTGAGGTAAATCCCAAATTGTATCACTAGTGGACCGTGTGAGCTATTACTTGTGTTTATTCTTATTTTTCTGGTGTTTGTGTGTAACTTTCTTTTTATGTTTAAACAGTGATTATGGATATGAACGTCACAGCAATGGGCAGTGTTTACCAGCATTTTGGTATAATCCTTCTTCCTTATCAAAAGACTGCAGCCTTGGGCAGAGTTATCTCAACAGCACTGGGTAAGTGGGGCACTAGACAGTACTTCAGCCTGTGCAGCCACACAAACTTCAACTCAATGATAGCATTTATCATAGGTGACTGAAAGCTGGGTGAAGTCTTTGGTCCTCTTCATTATTGAATTTGTTGGGGTGCACCATAAAGCCCTCCAGATCACCATCACATGTGGTCCAGACCTTTCTATGAAAAATGATGCCATAAAGAAACTTGAGTGGAAAATGTAAGGCAAAGGCCAGATCACTAAATCTCTAAAAGGAATCCTGTTAAAATCATGCGGGATCACGTGAGCCAGGGAAGTAAATTATAGGAAAAAGGTAAAACTGATATATATGTGCAAAGAAGTAATAGATGGGCAGTTAGTCTGAATGCTGATTATTCTTTGGCTCTCTTGGACATCAGTAGAAGAGGCATTTTGTGTTAAAAGACTGACCTCAAACTGCATTTCTCATGCAAGTGATTAAAACAAAGAAATCTAAACTGTTTTGGAATTTTGTACATTTGAAGATAAGCGTGATTTGTCCTCTTCTACTTCATCATTATTCTGAGTTCTAGATGCTTACATCTTTAGAGGGTTGTCTCACTGCCAATGAGAAATGAATGGTTTTGTAACATAAGAAAATCTGTTTTACTGCCTGGAAGTGTAATAAAATACAATTCCATACTATTTATGTATATTCCTTTTTAATTATTTGACATAGAATTCTATGACAGTATAGGTTATATGTTTTATGCAGTATGTGTTATACAGTTGTGCTAAGCATTACATGTCATTAACAATATTACTAACTACTTGTATGTTAGGTACACGAGGAATGATTAGCTGAGGAAAATCATCAAGCGTATTTGAGAATCTGTTTTCTTCCAATCTCCTTAGTCTAAAGAAACCACAGAAATGTCCTCCCCATTCCCAATTAATCCTGTTGTGCTTCCTGTCAGCATCTTGCACAGTTTTTCTCTTTTATTACCTTTGCAGGTACCGAAAAGTTGTCTCTAATAACTGCACGGATGGTGTGAGAGAACAGTACACAGCAAAACCACAGCAGTGTCCTGGCAAAGCTCCCCAGGGACTTCACATAATCACCTCTGATGGCAAACTGACAGCTGAACAAGGACACAATGTCACATTTCTGGTGCAGCTGGAAGAGGTAGGCTCTAAGGGTATTTCAGTCTGTGTCATGCCAAAGGAAGTTTTAAAGTGATGGAAAGGTGAATAAAGAGAGCACAGGATAAAGTCAGCTCCATTATGTGTCTGGGGAAGAGAGTAGATATAAGGAAAAAGTTCTTTACAGTAAGGGTGGTGAGGCACTGGAGCAGATTGGCTGGAGAGGTGGTGTCTCCATCCTTGGGGAGATTCAAGGCCAGGTTGGAAGAGGCTCTGAGAACACCTAGCTGTGGGTGTGCCTGTTCATTGCAGAGGAGCTGAGTTAGGTGGGCCCTTCCATCTCAAAGGATTTTATGTTTCTCTGTATAATGTTCAGGTGCTTGGGGGTAAAATCTCAAGATGTCATCAGCCTTGAGTCTGAAATTGATTGTGAAGCCAACTCAGTCTCTGACCGGAATCTGTGTTGCTCTTTTATTTCTAACATACTTTGGTATGCCACAGTACTCCTCTCTTCATTTATTAGTCTTTAGGAAAAAAAAAAATATTTTTTTCCACCTCTTTCCTCTGCTTACCACTTCCTTACCTGTGATTAATTATAGGCTCCTAAATGATAACTTTCACAAAATAACTATTATCTCTTTTTCCCTAATCAATTTTGATTTCTTTTAACTTCTACCCTTTTTCATATGTTGCTGGCCAATAAATCCTAGAACAACTATGCTTTTGCACTAGGGGGTTGTGCACAGCCCTTAGAGCTTAGAGTATTCATGGAAATTACTTCTGACCCTCACCATAGTAAATGTCTTCAGTAGTGAGGAAAGAGAAATGAGGATGACCTCTGCTGCTGAGTTTTGTAGGGATATGTTGGGGTTTTTGCACTCCGTTGTTGATATTTTCCCAGCAAACACATGTTCTGATTTCCAAAGACAATAACATAATAAATTGTATCTAACCTTAAACAGTTCTATAACTAGAATGTTCATTTTCTCTGAAATGGGGTCTCTATTTTAGTAGTTAAGGTCATACAACATAGCTACTGCAGATGCCATCATAACACTTTAAACATATAATTTGACCAGGATACATTATTGATTTCTATGTTTAAAGGTGAAGAAAAGAGGTACAAAATGAGATTCCAGAGTTTTCGGTCTTGAGTTTTTCTCATAAAGTATATAAGCAACTAAGAAAGATGTTTTTATATTCTCCCCCAAAAAGTGTTTATTGCTGCTTTTGTGTTCTCAGAAAAGTCTTACAACAGATTGAGAGGCAGAGATGGGCAACCTAAGGCATCACAGGATTCCTATCAATTCCTATCAAGAAATTATACCAATAGGGGAAGATGTAGTAACCCACAGGGTGGTAAACTCAAAATGAATTTTCTGCTTTGAGCATTTGAACTCACATATCTTGTGTGAGTATTCTTAATGCTCTGATATATGCATGTCTGTTGTGAATTCTTCTGGGTTTCCAGTTGGTCATGATCTTTTCTGATAACCCTGCTTCAGCATCATCAGATTTTGGATGCATGCTGCTCATCACTAAGTATGTAAAGTATATTTTGTTAAGTGAGTCAGCTTTGGTGGAAATCTAATGGGGACCTGTTTTTTGGGATATGTCATAAGGAGGAGCTTAGGAGTTGCTCTGAGGGCTGAAACAGTATTGATCAGACTCCAGCCTTGGTAATTACTTCCATGCTAGATGAATCCTGACCTTCTGCTCCCAGATTTGTCAGCGTAAAGAATTTGCAGAATACTGGAGGTGAATTTGACCTAATCTGACAATGACATTTGAGCTGCTGTTACAACAAAAGAAATATTCAACAAAGATGAAAATTTGCCCAGTTGTGTGCTGTGATATGACAGAATAAACTGTAGTCATAGCAACATATTTTTATATACACTAAATTATTTATCAAATAAAGTATTTTAGTATAAAAATCACACTGCTCACCAGGCAAGTTAAACAACTCAGTAAAAGAACAACCATCCTATCAAAGAGCAGGTGTCAAATTCACATAATTGCAGGATTGCTGAAGCTGTAAGGAATCACTGGAGTTAGTTGAGTTTGATTAGTGTGGAGTTTGCTTAGTCCAACCCCAATAAAAGTTTCCTTCCTTGACAAACAAGACAGAACCTGCCATTTTCTGTTGAGTTCTGCCCTGTACCAGTGTACAACACAGTATAATCTAGGATGTTTAGCATCCAACCAAGCTGTCACCCATCATTGCTGAAGGGAAGGTGTCAGGCATGCTGAAAAAGGCTAGATATTCCTGAGGGCACATGTGTGTCTTTTCCCAAAGTCATATGAAGAGATTGTGTCCTATTCAACCCCCTGGAGTGATGGACAGTATTTTTAGTGCTTGATGCTGTTAGGGACTCTTTATCTTTTGTTACAATCAGTGTTTTTCAGGATGTAAAACAAACAAAGGTAAGCCTTTGCTTATGTTATGGTCTCTTTTCACCTTGGCATCTCTTGTATGCTTCTGAGGTGGTTTGCTTGAAGCCTTCAGATCTGCAGAGCTGTTCCACAGCCTCCTAAGTCCCTTTGTTCAAACTTAATTCCACTTAACAGTTTTGGACTAAAAGAGGAGAGATTTAGATTAAACATGGGGAATAAATTGTTTACTATAAGACTGGTGAGGCCCTGGCACAGAGAAGCTGTGGATGCCCCACCCCTGGAAGTGTTCAAGCCCAGGTTGGACGGGACTTTGACCAACCTGGTGTAGTGGGAGGTATCCCTGCCCATGGCAGGGGTTGGAACTGGATGGTCTTTAAGGTCCCTTCCAACCCAAAACATTCTGTGATTCTGTGACAAGCAAGAGAAAGATAAGAAGTTGGTTTGAGATATGTAGTATTTTCTTTCTAGATCCCACCTTGGTCTGAAAGGAGGATCAAACTTTAGATGGAGGCTCACTGGAGGCCCTGAAAAATCACTGCATTTATGAAGTAGAAGGGGATATCTGATACAGGAGGAAAATTGTGGCAGTAAAAACTGATGTTTTCACTCAGCTGTGAGAGTGAGGCAGGATTCACAGCACAGGGATTTCGTGTAGAGTACCCTTATGTCTGCAGTGATGCTCAAGGCTGGGACTGTGGTCTGTCATTCTGATCATGACAGAGTGTCAGATTGGGAAGGTTTCTCCAGGTTAGTTCACATATTAGGCTGAGTATAGTAATCATGAAGATCTTACTGTATGGCAGCAGTCAGAAGGCATCAGTTCCTCCTTTTATAATTAGCATGTATCTCGTACAAAGTCTTGTGGAATTATTTAATAAGCAGAGCACCATAGTTGAGCTGTTAATTTTGTTCTTAAATTTCCATTGAGCAAAGCAGAATACTAACAGTCTCTGTCACTAAATGGCAGAATGGGAGAAAGCCAGCTGTGCTTTAAAGCACATTTTCCCATTGCTTCAAAATGCTGTCACTTTAAAGATTAATCCTTTGTCCTGCTCTGGCCTCTACGCTCGGATCAAGGGCTGGTACCTCTCACCCGTGGCACTCATCTAGAGTTGCTTCTCAGCCTACACAACCTGAATCCTTGCTTTATTTTTACACTGAAAAAATAACAAAAAAAACCCACTCAAATAAAAGACTACAAAGACATTTTTTCCTGTCAAATTCTTAAACCCAACCTGACATATCTTCCTGCTCTGTTGTAGAAAATGGAGGAATTTTGTTAAGCAAGTGTTATTTTTCCATGTCTTCATCATCACATGGTCATGAAGAACTCTTTCCTGTCACAAACCCAGTTGTTCTTTGTATATTTCACTTTTAGGTATGAACATCAGACATTTGTGGCTTTTGCTGCACTGTTTCAGCAGAGGCACTAAAAGCAGCAGCCTCCAGAACAACTCTGTTCAGCACAATGGCTTTCAAACTTGTTTTGTCTGATTACTCATATGTCTTAGCTGAAGAAAAGGATGGCAAAGACATTCAGGGCAGAATGGTTCAGGGCTTTGGCTATTTCATTACAGATAATTCATGAAGAAACTGTCTTCTCTAATTTACTTTTTTATCTTGATAAATTGACAGCCAAAAGTCTGTGACATTCCTGGTCAGCTTCAGTTATCACTTCCAAAGTCACTCCACTGGGAGTAGATTTTGGCGTTTTTTTTGACTGCTTTTTACTGCTATGGTGTTTTGATTAGGTTAATATGTGAGGAAAACTCTTTTGTTCTTACAGTTCTGGCCATGGACTGGAATTCAGGCAATCTGAACTCATTCCTGAACTGCTCTCTGAGCTGTTTCTATGTGACTTTGAGTAAGAAACTTTACCTTCTTGCTTGTTCCCTCATTTGAAAATAGAACTTTGCTTACTCCTTCATGTCTTGCATGCCATTCATATTTATGCTGAATGCTTATAAGGCCAAAGAAATCTCCCATGCTAGGTGAATATAAAAATAAAGCCCCAGATTTCATGCAGACTACTGTGGCTTTCTGTAATGACTTTTAATAAGTGGTTGCCCAAGGTATATTTTGTCTGGGTGCATTTAATAAGTTTAGGGGACCCTGCGGACAAATGGACAGTACTATTAACATTTCCCACCACAGCACTGTGGCCTGGTGTGATTCAGAATTCAACTCAGCTGAAGTCTCTGGAGGTAAGCTTAGCATTAGGATTGTTTTGTTGTTGATGTACTCGAAATTAAAGATGCAAAGCTAGTAGTACATGAAAGCACAGGCTGTAGTTTTACAGTGTCCAACTGTGTTCCCTCTTTGATGTCATACGTTAGTTAGTAAAGATTATGAAAATCAGAAACTTTTATCCTAACTTTAAACACATGCTGAATCATGATTGTTTATCTTTCTAACACCAACACATGCCTCTTAATAGCACTCAGCCAAAGATCAGTACATCCCCTCTCTCATACCACTGTCATCTGAACTATAATTGCATTTTCTCTGTTGCTGATGATGACAAGATTGTTAGGAGAAATCAGAGCCTTTCCTGCATTTTTTTAATCCACCACTAACATTCCATGAAAATGTATGAAAGTTGACCTTTCCTTGGTGATGACACACTGTGCTACAGTCTTCTAATGCACCTCCAGTCGTGTAAGTTGAATTATTTGGCATAATCCTGAGAGGTTTTACTTACTGATTCCTGTGGAGCACAGATTACTCATGTAGAAAAAAAGTTCATAGATGAGTCGTGCTGGCAGAACTGGCAGTCATAATGAAATGTTCAATTAGTACAATTAACTGTGTTGGAGTAGAAAAAGAAGTACACGTATTGGGCCTTATTAAAGACACATTTCTAATCAACTTCAGCCATCAAACAGCATCTCTTCATAGGCATTCATTGTGGTTTCCTGTGTTTGCCCAAGTTGAATGCAAGTATCTTTTAAATTAAGTATATGCCTTAAACAAAGACAAAAATTATCCCACGTACAGATATTCAGTTGCATTGGAAATGTTTGATGGATGTTTTCTAATGGTGACAGAAAAATGTCACAGTGTATAAGAGGTTGCTCTAAATGAAGCACAAAACAGATTTCTAAAACACTAATTCATGAAGACAGTTCAGCAGTGGTGTCTGTCTCTTGCAGAGGATAATTAAATTCATTTTCAGCATCTGTAAGGAAGGAGGCACAAGTTGATGCATAATTGAAGACTTAAAAATTAAATCTGAAACATGGGAAACAAAATTAAAAACCTCGAACTGTGTTTCATTGTTTTAATACTTCAATTTATATACAAAGACTGTAAGTTAATATGGAAAATTCATGATGAGAACCTCCTGGGCAAGATTCAGATAGAGTGTTTGTGATGAGTTTGAATGAGCCCTAACCTCAGATACACCGAAATACCAAGGCTCCATGAAAGTAATCAAAATGTAACAATATCATTATGAAGTATATAGACAGTTCTTGGCATATCCCCAGGCAGGAGGCTTCGTGGAGTCTGTTGGAAGCATCTGTGTCTTATGAATGCTTTATTGTTTTGGAAAAAAGTGTATTTTGGTTTGGGGAATGGAGAGTGTTTTGTTTATGCTTAGAAATCCTGTAGGCATTTGATGAGAAAATCCCTTAGAAAACAGTAAATTTCCAGCTTGTATTTCAGTATCTAGTGGTATATAGGAAGAAGACATAAGAAGGGGCCTTGGGAAAAATTGTTCTTAATTCCCAGGTGTTTTTCTCAGGCTAAAAGGAGTACTCATACACTCAAAGTTCAGTATATGCTTATGTCTTTGGTTGAACTAAAATGTTTATCAAGTTTGCAGGCTTCATATATACCCAACCTTGTGCATATTGGAATGCATTATAAATAAAATATTTTATATTTTACCCAATACATGGTTAAAAAATATAATCTATCCACTGAAAGTACTTTTATTTTTCCAGCTATTATATTTGTGGATACCTAGCATAATGTGATTAAAATACAGGCACTGAAAGCATAGCTATCAGCACAAGCAGCCATCTTGTCAGATTTTTCCCTCAGTGCCTAAGAGCACTGGCATTAAAGACCTCTTAGAGTGAAGGCTAGAGAGGCTGCACAAAGACAGCTCAGCACCAAGTGCATCCAAGTGCTTTGCTGTGACTGCAGAAATAATGAAGTAATTTTATTGTCTACCTTGATCGGGCTAAAAGCTTCAGAAAACCCTGTCACGTAGCCCTGGACTTGTCAAAATGCTGAGGAGAAGCCAGGAGAAAAGCAAAAGGAGAGATTTTTAGCAAGATGTACGTACATGCATTGAATTGTTGCAAAACAAATTCTCTCTTGGTAAATCAGCCACTTGCAAATGGCTCTCTGGAGCTGGGGTTGATGTAGATCAGGTGCAGGCTGTAAGGAAATGTTTTGATTTTGTCTTTCCTACTTTGTCTTCTGTCTTATTCTGCTCGTACTGTTTCCTGGAACAGATAAAACATTAAAAAAAAAAAAAAGAAGTCAAAATCACAGTCTCTTTGTTTTTCTGACTTTTTTTTCTCTCCCTTCCTAAGATAGAATTTTAAATGTCAGCCTTTCAAAATGTGGCATTTTCAGAGAAGTGTTATAGCCTGGATCTTACTGAATGGAAAGTGCTTTTCCAGCTCAAAGGGCTTTAAAACAAAACAGAAAAAGCAAAGACGAATGAAAGAGGTTGTGGGAACAGCAGCTCAAGCTCTTCTCCAATTAGATTCTCAGATGTCTCTGTCAGCATCTTTTCTCCCTAGGGAATTTGGAAGAAAAATTGAAATCTAGATTCTGCATATGTTGGAAGTGGCTCCCTTCCCTGGCAGCACCTGTAGACACTGTTAGCTTCACGGCTATAGAGAAAATGAAGATGAGAAGAAACATTTGTTACAGCATGAATTTTTACTCTTGCTGAAACAGGGCTGTTCTAATGTGGTATCGCACTGTTCATCTTCACTGCTACTTCAAATACAAAGAGGAAGATACCTTGTCCTGAAATATATCTCAGCCGCATGACCTCAAATATATTCAGATATGATAAAGCCAGCAGGGTCACTGTGGCAGTGTGGTTTTAATCATGCAGACTGCTTTTATCCCAGCACTATGGCTTTGCTGAATTTTTGAATGTCATCTCTTTTCAGTAAAAATTAAAAAAAAAAGTGAAAAAAAGTGTAAATCCCCAGCAATGATGGGCATAGAGGAGGAACTGGAAGAGCTTTTAACAGTGCTTCAGAAAACCGATGCATGCTCGTCTATGTCTCTGGAGGTATATATTATTGTTGCCTCTGTCAAATAGGGCAGCAAGTCAAAATACCACAGAACAGTGGTAGAAATGGCACTGAGGGATATGCTTCAGTGGGCATGGCGATGATGGCTTGATGATTGGACTTGGTGATCTTAGAGGCGATCTTTTCCCACTTTTATGATTCTGTGATGTTATCTTGTTTGAAACTTTGCACATCCTCTTTCATGTAACTTGTGTCACTGGGGAACTTAACTGTCTGTACCTTCTGGACTTGGAGAGAAATGGCATGGGTTATCTCTAGGAAGCCCCAGGCACATGCTTCAGTCAGGGGATGCCTTTCTCTCCACACTTTCAATCTGGGATAGTCCAGAGCAGAGTGATGCAGTTATTTTTGCCTCAGCTGAGCTTCCAGCAGGGTGCCAGGGCAGCATAATGAGTACCACTTTAACCTCTACAAACAGTGTCTGGAACAGTTTATCTTTCTTGCTATCCTGATGCTCCCCCCACTTCTCATTCAGCCATACTTCCACCATTTCTGGGTTCACAACAAATGATAAAAAGACTGGGGGAACATGAGGAATGCGAATGATTCTCTTCCAGTTTCCTCATACACATTTCCCTTTCTGATGTGACAACCTGCCTGATGCCAGCCATTTACATGGGTACCTTTCTTTCCAGCTGGGCATCCAGTGGGCTGCTTCTATCTCAGGGTGGTAGGGGAAGAAGGAAACCAAAGTAAATTGAGTGTCTTTTCAGCCTGTTTTATGGACTGCCTTTGGCTATTAATTTAGGAACACTCTTCCAGACAGTGCCAGCTGCCTCAGGACCAGCCTGGGAATTACCTGCTGCATAGCAGCAGTGAGCTGGACAATACCCCATATAGGCATCATGTGGAGCCTCCAAGGAGCGCTCTTAGAAAGAGAAAATATACAATTATACAAGTGTACAATTGAGACTTACTTCTCTGTCTGTTAAACTAGCTTGGAAACCAAAAAAAAATCAGAAACTTGCTTTTTGTCTGTAAAGCAGAATGAGGAAATGACATCACCCTCCTCTTTTGAGTTTTAAATGTCTTTTAGGACTGGATGACTCTGGCATTTGACAACAACACATACAGCAGGCTGGAATCCCGTATCCATAGCAGAAGATTAAAACCTGCTCTAGGATTGGTTTGCATTAAAGTGTCTGACATGAATAACACAGATCTCTGATATCCTTGGCTTTGGTTTAAATTTTTTTGCCCTCAACTGTGGATTTTATTTATTTATTTATCTATTGTAATTTATTGTAACAGCTCTGAAACCTGCTAGATTAGCAGCCCAGGAGACTAATGTCAGAGAGTGGCAGTCAGAGTTGTGCTACAAACCCACTCTGATAGGATTATCTCTAGGCAGGAGGAGAAGAGTTTAATCAGCCCTGTCAATTCATTAGCCCTTCTCTTCTGAGGCAGTTACAGAGGATCCCACTTAGTGTCAGTGGTGTTGGTGGCTATTCTGAAATAAATACAAATCCAGCTCACTGTAAATCAGGCCACTGAACAAGTTGTAAGCTGTTGAAAGCAATGTTATCACGTGAGGCTGAAGAGGTTCTGTTAACACCCTGCTGCTTTGATAAGGTTGACCCATCCCTGAGGACTTCTCAGAGTTCCTTCTTGCGCTTTTCTACCTACTTTTTATGATTTAAAATGCAAAATGCATAATGTGGGTTGTTCCAAAAGCTCCTGAGGCAGTTACCCACATCCTCAGTGCTTGCTGAGATGAGTACCAGTCCCACTGCAACACTGCTCTTCACAATAAGGAAACCCAGGGAAAGGAGCTGGTATGTTTACAAATAATCCCTGTCTTTTCCGACAGATAGGAAAGCAAGGCTACAGTGTACACCTTCAGTAATACTTCACCTTTGATAATACAGCTGAGTTAACCTGAAGAAGGGTCACTTTCTCTTCAGTGCCTGCTGAGTAAGTTGATGAGGTGACCTCCGTTCCTCTGCTGACATCAGGAATGTGAACATGCTCTAAATCACTCCACTGCTTCAGACTCTTTCAGTCGTTTTCTGTAGCTCCCACCAGAGCTACTGCTGACATCAGAGACTGTGAACTGATTTGCCAGGAAGTCTCCTTCAGAAAAAAAAAGGAAGTATATTCTGACCCTTTCTTTTTTCTGTCACCACAGGGAGACCTCCAAAGATCTCTCATTCAGGTGGATTTTGGTGATGGCACTGCTGTTTCATATGCCAATCTCAGCTCAACAGAAGATGGGATCAAACACACCTACCAGAACGTGGGCATATTCCGAGTGACCGTGCTGGTGGAAAACAGCCTGGGATCTGACAGCGCTGTCCTCTACCTTCATGTAACGTGTATGTATGTTCATGTTCATTTTTAGCTTCTGTCATTCCTAAAAAGAGTTATCACTTGCTCTGAGAGATGATGTTTGGACTTTGCATATAGGAGGATGGAGTGATGGGAGATGGTGAATGTGTGTCCTCCAGCAGAGGACTCCAGAATGGGAGGAGACACGAGGAATAGCAGTGTTTGTTTTTTGAACCATGTTTAACCTCTAATTTTGGGTGGTCTAATCTGAGTCACCTCAGAGTAGTCTTTTCCTTTCTGAAATGCACTGTCATTAGCATGTTTACAGTGACAGAAAAATGGACACATCCAGCATCTTTAATCACTTTTAAAAACCTTGACTTTCACTTTGTACAATGTTTTGCCCTTTAATGAAATGCAGCCACATTTGGGATGGAAACTCGTGCATTTCAGTCTTTCTGTTGTCATAGGAACCAAAATCCTGGTGTTAAGGAGTATAACAAGAAGAAATATTATCTTCACATTGGTCTTTTGCTATTCTTTTCAACCTTTTTATACGTCAGCTCTCTTCAATTTACACCTGAAATGTATCTCAATCCTTATATAAAACCAGCAGTGTGTTCTTTCATCTTTAGTCTTGAACATGCCTGTGAAACCAAAGGGCTTAACAGTTATCAGAGTTTTGTAGTATCTCTGCTGGGTTTTGTTTGGGGCCATAATTTTTTTTACATGGTATGATTGTTTTAGTTTATTTTGTTATTTTTGTTGTTTTTTAGTTACTTACATTTCAGACTGTGTATCTATGTGAATTTACTGAGAAAAAAAGTTAAACATTATTTATTATTAAACTTACAAAAAGTTATTTTTATTTAAGTTATGCTTATAGAAATACTACTTAGCCTCTGCCAAAGCAATTCCACATATTGCCTAGATAATTCTGCACAGTCCACATTCTGTTACTGTGGTTTTGGAGCTACTTCACTTAGCATAAAATCAGCTGCCTCTTTAGGGGAAGAGGGCAGATCTTTAATGGTGCACAGTTATAGCAACAGATGAGACCACTGGGTTAATGATCACAGTGTACCATTTACTAATCCCTTACCTGATACTGATCTGCTGTAAACTTTTATGTCACATAGTCCTTCAGCAGTGTAATGTGTATGAAAAACTCTTATCTGGTAAAAAAGAACTCTGCTGATAAATCAGGTTGTTATCAAGCTTTGGTTTTTTGTTTGTGTACTTATTCTATATACCTTTGAGGTACTAGTGAGCCCAAGGTAAGGTCTCAGCTTTTAGGTAGCTGCAGATTTTGTTAGTTTTTTGAGGATCACTGTATGATAGAAAAGGATTTCTGCTCAGAGTAAATAGCTATGTGCTTTCACATAATTTCTTCAGCAACTGAGCAAGCACAGGTTTGGCCCAGTGGAGAGTGCCCCTGTCTGCAGGTAAGGTTCTGGAGTCACAGTGCAGTTTGCATTCCTGCTTGTGCTTGGGTGCTTAGCAGGGGAGCTGCAGGATGCAACAATCCTCCTTCTGCTGCTGGTTATGAAAGTCATCTCAACAGGAGCTGTGGTCATTATCTTTTTCCAGTCTGTGCAAAAGGTCATTGGAAACAAATGGAGCAGTGTTTTGGCGGTTGATATTTCACAAGAGGTTCTGACAGCCTTCTATGAGCAGGGTTGGTAATCGTTTGCTGTTTGACAGGAGACGATTCCATGGGGACCTCTGCACACGCTCAGCCTATCTGCACAGTAATGAGCCCACACAACAATAACCAGTCTCTCATGCAACCACAAAATAGAAGAAGAAGGCAGGTGTCCAGCCCTTACCCTTACTCGTATTGGCTTTCTGGGTTATAGCTGATTTAATTCATTTTCTCAATCCGTAGAAGGCTGAAGAACTGTCTTTATTGTTTTAGCAGTATAATTAAGAAACAATATCCAGATGTCTTCATGCTACTAAGCAGCTGATAAAGCATATAGTTCTGTCTTATGTTTAGATAAAGTCAATATGTGACTTAAAGATGTCACTGCATCATCATTGCAGCCGGGCCTAGATTATATGTGCGTGATTCCCAGAGAAGCCACAGCCTGAAAGATATGTCTCTCCTTTCTCTACGTGAGAAGAATTAGGAATCTCAGTTTACAGACTGAGTACAGTGCCATTCAGACTAGCAATAGATTGGCTGAGCTGGAGTTGTGCAATAAATTCAGTGCCTTATAAAGCCTAATACCTTGATCCACAAAAGCTTCTAAATCCTATGGAAATGCTTGCTTTGCCTCTCAGCTCTCTAGTAAGCAAGGCTACTTTATTTTGCTTGGGGTGTGTAAGCATGAATTTGGCCTCTGGGAAGTCTTGTGAAAATACGTGACCTGACAAGAGAAACATATGCTGTGCTGCTAAGATCCAGAGGAAAGCAACATGCAGTCCAAGCTTCCAGAGAGTTGTAGAAGGGGCACTGACTGGGGGACCTCTTGTTACAGAACTGAGTGTGAGCGACCTTGGGCTTTCCAGCACCCTTTTTTACCTGTGACCAGCAGCTTTGGCGAGGACATAGCTGTAGGCACTGAGCCACAATGCTTGTGATCTCTACAATAAGAGGAAAGCTTCCTTCTGGTGCCCTGCTCACCCTTTGCTGCTGTTGGTTTAGAGCTCCGCAGATGCAGGTTACTGTGAGGCAGGAGTATTTTGGTGTCCATGGACCAATTCATGGACTTATACAGTGTACAGTGTTGAAATAAGCCTACAAACCTGGGAAGAAGCAGACTCCCAGCACTTAAGAGCCCATCCAGAATGAGCTATCCCCATCTGCTGGCCAGATAATAGCTCAGCATTTCAGCCACTTTGACCCATCAGCTATGCGTGGAGAAATGCCGAGGCAGAATTGGCTTGAGTCATTCTTTCATGTTCTTTCCAAAGCAGGACACGGCACAGGCCTGAGGAGGGGCTGGGTGTCCTCTGCAATGTGTGATCTTTTAAGCTATATTCAGAGCAGCTGTGTAGTTACGTTAGATTATATTTTACATGGGCACTATTGTCAGTACTGTCACCACATCAGGTGTTAGGAAATTTATTCCTTCAGAGGTGTGTGCTGATACTTGGCATTTGGCAAACATCCCAAAGGATATCAGAGCTTCAAAATATTCGGCTTGGAAAGCTGCCATTTTGCAGTTCTTCAAGTCTTGCAGGTCACAGAAATGTGCCTGAGCAGGGAAAATCAATTATAATTTGAAGGATGAAATTCTAGCTTCTCAAGAATTTGTAAAAGGGGTGTTGGCTGCTGATTGTTGAAGGAAAAATGAGCCACAATCTGGTCTATAACAGTCTATGGTCAGTTCGATCGTGACTCTTAATAGGGCTGCATTAGGTTAATCAGTGGCTGTGTCTACACCCCAGAGAAATCTGCATTTTAGTAATGAATCAGAAAGAGTGGTTGTCACGTATACTGCCATTGTTTATACAGTCTGGTTTGAATGAATTTTTACATGCCTCTCTGCATGTGTGTGAGGTACCGGGTCCGGGGGTGTTCACTCTGCAGTATGTAGTGTTTCTCCAGGTTGAAAACCAAGCTCTAAGTGATTATGTATGCATGTGATGTTTTCAGAAAAATCCACTCTTGAAATATAAAAAGATCCCTCAGTAAGGCATCTCAGTTCCACATGGACAATGCAGTCGATCCTCTCAGGCTGTGGTCTCCACTTCTTATCACTTGGAAGCTCAGAAATGTAGGAAATGGATTTGTTTTAGAAACCCATGTCCCTGTATCACCTGGGAAGTCTTTCTTGTTTTGTTTTGGTTTTTTTTCTCTGTCAGTTTTAAGACAATTGCTTTGTTCTCTAAGCAAACAGTCAGAACACATTTTAAAAAATAATCTACAGGACAAGATGTAATACCAAAGGCCCATCTGTCTTCAGAAGATGAGAAATGTGTAACCCTGGGCATAATGTCACTTGTCAAATGAATTATGTTCTGTTTATACTAAAAAATAAAATAGTTTATTGAGAAAAAGAGGGAGTATAAGGTAACACAAAATGAAAGCAGTCAGTGAATAACTGTGTTCAGGCAGAATTTCATCTGGTATAAATAGATACAGTATTATCAACATTCACCAAATCATAACAGTTTGCATCAGCAGAGATGCTCCATGTCCACTGATGCCATTTGTCCTGCACATTCTTATGTCTTCCTAATGAAGACCCTATTCATACATCTGGGCTCTGCCCCTGTTGTTTAAGTGGTGTATAGTGTCCCTGGATTTCTGACTTCCACAGAACCCAAGATTGAAATGTCATGCTCCGTAGTGATTTAGGACACTTTTTCCTCAAACCAGTGAGTCTCCCCTCAGGTCCTCTCCATTCCAAGTTGATATTTCACACGGAGGGAGGACTCACTTCTTGTTTCTGTCTCTGCAGGTCCTTTGGAACATGTTCATTTATCTCTCCCATTTGTCACCACAAAGAACAAGGAGGTCAATGCCACAGCAGTACTGTGGCCAAGTCAAGTGGGAACACTTACTTATGTCTGGTGGTTTGGGAACAACACAGAGGTTTGTATTCCTTATGGGCTGAAATCAGAACAATCATGGAGCAACTCTGACTGGGGAAGAAGGGGGAGAAGGGTCTGAAATGCTTCTGAATAGTTCCCCACACAAGAAAACTGTAAATCAGAGGAAGAGACACTAATTCTTGGATCTTTGATTTACCAGCATTGACACGTGGGAACCATTTTGTGATTATTGCAGTGGCTTAGCTTCAGGGTTTATTGGCATTTTGTGCAAGTTGCCAATGACTTTGTACTGGCATTTTCATTCAAGATAGATGTATAGAACCAAGGTCCCAAAGAATTTCTAGTATGTTTTTCTTCTCGCTCACTTCAAAAACTGTAACTAAACCTACAGCACATTCTGCTGCCTCTGTGCTTGCTGAGAGTTGGTAAATCTGCACTGGCATTGCAGCTGTTACTGCACGTACCTTTGTGGCAGCAGTACCCACACCCCTATTAGTCTCGGAGGGGAAAGGTTCTCATGGCTTTTGTAGAGCTGAGAGGGACCTTCAGCTACATGTTTTTCTTCTATATAATGCAGGTCAGAGGATTGCATCAATACTTACGGCTTTATTTACCTTTTAGTGATTAAAGTAGAATTTGATTTTTTTTGTTGCTTTGTCCCTCAGATAATGGAAAATTCACTGCTTCTTTCTTACCCTCTCCCCCAACTTTTTCCCCACAGCTAATTATCTTGAGTGTTAAACATATGCCCTGTGTTTGTAGTCTGAATTTATCTAGCTCTGGTTTCAAGCTGTTGGATCGTGTTACGTCTTTGTGTGTAGATTAAAGGACTCTGTTGTATCAGAAATCGTCTCTCCCTTGAGGTACTTACAAGCTGTGATTCTCACCTTTTAACCTCCCCTCTGATCTTCTAAGCTCGTAAGTGATCAGAGTTGGTCTAACTCTGTTCTCATTGAAGTGAGAATTTTACTACAGACTACAATGGGAACAGTTTGACTTAATACTGTGTGCTTTGAAGATCTCATCCAGAGATCATTAATAAGCGAAAACAGAAGTTAGGGCAGAGGCTGTTGAAAGAGAGCACAGCTCACTGATTAACTGGTTTGCACAGCAGACCAAGCTGAGGGAATCTGTGATCTCTCTAAAACCTGTCGTTTTCCAAAAGCAATGTCTCCATGTCTAGGGATAACAGAGTAGAGCAACTGAGAAATGTTGATTTGTCTCCCGGTTCTGTCTCAACCTCCTTAAGTACCTTAAACAAATCACAGCTAGATCTGGGAAAGGAGCGTGACATTGGAGCAATGAGTCTGGGGAGCCCTCCTGTTAGGATCTGCACCTCTCTGGAGAGTGCAGCGAAGACCCTTCAAAATGGGATTCCAAACAGACAACATGCTCAGCAGAAAGCCACCTGGAAACAGCTACTGCAGGCCCTATAGCAGGAGCTTAGTAACTCTCTCTTGTAAATTTTAGGCACCCTGAGCAGCCTTCAGAAAATTGGCTTTCTACATCTAAGTTTACAGGCTGGTACCAATTCCCAAAACCATCCCAATAAGCTTAAACTCATCATTGCTTCTCCTTTACAGTTATTAACTTCCTTCCTCTTCTTCTGATGGTTTTGCAGCCACTGATCACTTTGGAAGGGAGCATCACATTTACATTTTCTGTGGAAGGGATGAATACCATCACTGTTCAGGTCTCAGCAGGAAACACCATTCTTCAGGACACAAAGACCATTGCTGTGTATGGTGAGCCCATCCCCCTTTGTTTTACATAGGATTCTACATAATCAAGAGTTAAAGATGCAGGCAGCAACATAAGGTCTTAATTTCAGGATGCTTTGAGAGACGTTTTAAGCTCAGTTCCAGTGATATCATTTCAGCACAGTGCCTCTGAAGGCTTCTGACTGACATTAGTCAGATGATTTTAGAGTGCTGCTCTGCTTCCCAGAACCCACTGTGTCAAATCTATCACCATATGTTAGTCCCAAAGGATTATCAGAATTTTAGGCTATTTTGTAATGTTCTCCCTTCTTGGCCAGTAGAGGCCTCTTTACTCACACAGAAGCTGCTTGGCTCAAATAACAAGTCAATGCAGTGTGTTGCAGTCCGGTACAAAAATCTGTACTGCTCTGATATTGTACTCAGGCCTCAGAAGCAGTTAGGACAAACAAATGCCATACAGTGTGGATGCAGTCCCAGATACACTGGGAATTCCCTAAGCATGTAGTGAAAGTGGTCAGTGTGAGCATCTCTGTTAGCAAAAGCAAAGATTAAGAACCGTGTTTTCCAAGGCTATTCCTCTCCCCACCTTTAATATTTCAAGTGTATGGAGCATGTCTATGAGAATGTAATCACAGCTTCCTTTGCAGAGTTTGTTTTCTTCAAAAATCAAGATTAAGGCAGCATTTACATTCTCCACACAGCTCCCTTTCCAACGCTATTCACCTATTAATATAAGGACCTATCACCTTTTTCAGTTTCGTGACACTTGAGCAGTGAATCATTCAGATTTAATGCTGGATTCTTTTGACAGCATATGCATCACTTGCAGATGGATTAAGAAAAACAAAATACAAACTGCAGCACGTTTCACTGAGTTCTGCTCCTTTAGCACTAAGATATTTTCAGATGTCTTACCATCATGTCACTGTATCTGCAGAGCAATTTCGGTCCTTGCGGTTATCATTCTCCCCTAATCTGGATGACTACAATCCAGATATCCCAGAATGGAGAAGGGACATCAGCCGAGTAGTCAAGAGAGCTCTGGTGGAGGTAAGCAATGTGCACAAACTATCTTATGGTGGCTCAATTTCTGCTTTCTGTCTGTATTAGGGCTGAATAAATTGTTCTTTCAAGGAGTCTCTCTGTCCTTTGCAACTATAAAAGGAGGATAGATGAGTGTTTGAGTCCAGAATCCTAGATTTTATACAGGTGAAATGATCCCATCCTATCACAATCTAGCGCTCAGTGTCAGACTTCAGTTTATTCTTTTTAATGGAATATTTCAGAGAAAAGGGCATCTGGAAAACAAATTACTTGTGTGTCCATAGCTTTACAAATGCCCTTTCTGCTGCATTGCAATTCCTCTTTTACTGCTGTTCTTATACAGCTGTGGAAAGTAATGCTATTCTAATGGAATTACAAATATGCTGTAGAAACTTAGGAGACCAAAGAGAAAAACAATTTTCACTACAAAGAAGAGCACCACAGTAAGTACTTTACATCTTTCATATAGCTTGAGTTTCATGGTCAAGATTGGGTGCTATTTCTCCCATTAACACAGGGGAGAAGCTCTGAAGTTTCTTCTCTAAATGTGAAACAGAATATCATAAAAACAGTTTGTCTGAAGATTCAGGTTTCAAACTAAGAGGCAGAGAAATGTTAGAATAGGCAGGTGGGGGTGTTCTCAGGTGAGCAGAAAAATAGCAGAAGGAGCTGTTCAAAACATATTTGTGTCCACCTGATTAATACACAGTGTCTTTCTAGTCTTTTCGCTTAGATGATGCCATGAATAACAGTTAAGCTTGCTAGTAATACCCACAAACTTGGTTTACATTCAAAATTTGAGAAATAGCCTTAAAAAATGCAGAAAATTCATCTGAATTGTTACTGAGAGTTTTTTTTCTTCATTTTCCTGGAAAATGGAGAGGAGGAAAGCAAAAAAAAAAAACAAAAAAAAAACACCAAAACATCCCTCAGTTTTCTGAAGCTTGTCCTTTTGACTTATTTATGTCTGTATTGAGTATTCAAGGTCCCATTTATCTTCAGGATGAATATAAACAACTCAATAAAAGAAAATCCAGCCATGAAAAAAAAAAAGCATTCTAAAACCACAGTACCAAGGATACATTCCAGAAGCAGAGCAGTGAAAGCACAGTCTTTTTGTTGTTTGCATAAGAAAAAAACTGATAGCTAATTATCCCCCTTTATATAGCTAAATGATTCACCTTAAATAAGTCTTTGTTGTTTGCTATTCCTATAGAAATTAAAGTTTAAACCAGAAGATTCTAATGCAATTAAATACACTGTATAAAAATAAGTTGAATAACTAAATAATTCAACAGGAAATTATAGCTGTGCCATAAATTTTTATGAACTTTTATTTAAGTATTCCATTCTTACTAAGGAGTCCTACAGACTTGGATAAAAATTCTGCATAAGAAATTATAGTTCTCTACTAAAATCTGATCTTCTCTGTATGTAGGGATAATTTCAGATTATCACAAAATATCCAATTTTATATTACAATCATAATTATTCCTCACATCACTGACTTTTTGAGTTCTGTCTTCTGCTGAAGACAAGAATGAACTGAGTACATCAGACAAAAGCTTCCAGCTAATAATAATAATTCCCAGCCTCAGAAAATGAAGTCTTTACATTAACTGGTAATCCTGTGTCTTTTTTTTGACATCTTAAAACAACCTGTTAGGCAGGTACAAATAACACCAGACCTAGCTTCACAGATTACTTGGACAGAACATATGATACCTTTATATTGTTATAATTCTTCTTCTAAACCCCCCACTAAAAAAACAGGAATAATGAAAGCTTGTGGGTTGTTTTTTGTTGTTGTTTTTGTGGTATGCAGTGAAAGGGAAGAGGTCCTTTTTCATAGCTCTCCACGGTGTTCCCTCAGATGTCAGCAGTCACAAGTGGAGGTGATAGAGAACTTTAATCACAGTTCAGTTGTCATCACATCCTCTGCCCGCTGTTTCCTGCAAGGAGCAGCTGCTCCAAGTCTTGGCTTCTGAACTACTTCATGAGTATGAGGTCTAATTAATGTCAGAGCATTTCATGTTCTGTCTGCAGGAAACTCTGAGTTGCATCCAACTGCTGAGGTCTGCACTTAAGTGAGGATACTTTTCCTCCCCCCTTGAAAATGGATGTACCAAAATCAGCATTTTAAAACCAAAGATTTAAATGACAGGCTGGATAACCCACAGCATAAAGAGGCGATAAAGGAAGATTCAGCAAACTTTTTCTCCTCCTTTTGGCCCACAGAACTTCCTGAAAGCCAACAACTCAATTTCTGGAGAACTCTGCAATGTCCTGATAGTAGCAGCTGAAACCCATACACAGGAATGATGCTGGCAGTGATGTCTGTGGGGCATTTGTTTTCTGAATTTTGGTTAATTTTGTGTTGAAGGGACGTTTGGGTCTGAAATGATAGTAAATAAATAAATTCCTCATTAACTCGTGGAATTGTCTCAGGATGTGAACTATAAGAATTTGTATGCCTTTGGGGATTCATGTTCTTTTCTTTCCCTGAGTCTCTCCAAGGAATTTAGGCTCTGTTTTGACTAATTGGACCTTTACAGTGTAATCTAGCCCACATACCTTGCCCTTTAACAGGCTACTTCTGACCGTTGATAAAATAAAAATGCTCAGGGATCAGCTTAGAGTAGGCAGACAAGTTTAAAACAGCTACATTTAGATAAAATAAATAATAACTGGGGATATTCTATGGTTTTATACTGTACATGACCAATATTTAGGGGCTCCTTTTGGCACGTCTGACAATCACTGTTGCCTCAGGACCCTGTATATTTTACTACAGAACACAGTAAAATTATTAATCACTAACTTTTTGCTTGCACTGGATTTTAACAAGATTCTCTTTGTAGTACAAAGTGCAGCTCACATCACTTCTGTGAGAACTGGAGTGCTTTCAGAAGGAAGTTGTCAGCATTCAGTACCATCTCCTCTGTTTATCTGTCCATTAATTGTCTATGTATCAGGCAACAGGTATTTCAAGCAAGCATATTCTGGTCGCAGTGCTCCCTGGCCTGCCCACATCTGCTGAACTCTTCATTTTACCATATCAAGATGCCACAGGGGGAAACAAAAGAACAGCAGAAGACCTAGAGCAGGTATGGTGTCCACTTCTTGGAGAAGTACATATTTTTACATTTGTTTATGTACATGGGATTTCCAAGTCAAATAATTATGGTACAAATGCATCAGATTAACCAACACCTAAACAACAACCGTGTTATGTTCAATATCCTCATTGTTTTTCCAGTTCTTCCTTTGTTTTTCACAGAAACCAGCTTAGGATGTGTATTTTAGGAGTGGAAACTCATATGGTATTCCTCAGTATAGTTAAATTTGTAAAATGACTTCTCTTCCTTAGGAGAGAACAAAGATTCTGTTCTACCTCATGGAATCTGGATGACAGCAGGAGGATTTAGGGGATGATTCCTGTCCACCTGTACTAGAGTAGCCTCATGAGAAAAAGTTCATGAGATTTTTAAAAATATGAACAAACTCTAGAGGATAGGGCTGGGTGGTACACCTAGAAAGACCAGAATTTCACTGGCTTTAAGACAAAGGAATGATGTTAGATTATCCTGCTTGCCATCTTCATAATTCTGGCAGTGGGGTTGACTGCCTGTCTGAAGCTGGAATAGGTTATATGACCAACAGGAGAACTATAACTAACTGCAAGACCTGAAAGGTTCTGATCATGAGTTGATTGTGACTAGAAGTAGAAGCAAGACAAATCTTGACATAACTCCCAGTTTGTTATCTCAAGTTCCAGAGGCAAAGATAATTAGCCCTGTGTGGAGCACCACTGTATCTGTCTATAAGCATGTAGGTGGCCCAAGAGCAGACATACACCCTTGTGGGTGTGAGCTTTATAAGTATAAGGGTAGAAGATGCTATTAGCTTACAAATCTGAGTCACTGTGTTATGATAAAATGCTCAGCATTTCTGGGTGCCTGCTACTCCATCTGATGGCAGAGGGAATTTAGCATTTTTCTTGTAGTTTCCCTGAAATTGTAGATGACTAATATCTTCCCATCAGTGCATATATCAGCATTATCTTCCCCTTCTTATATTCCTTCCATATATAGGCTTCAGTCCACTAGGTCAACCATATTCTTAAACCTTCTGCTGCTCAGCATCCTTCGTGATCTTTTTTTCCCCATAAGTGCCTTTCCTCTACGATTTTTCTCCACCCATATAATAAAGAAAAAAGGTGGAGATTAACTGCTTTTCCAAATCTTTCTTCACCTTTCTCACTCACCCCCTTTTCTTTTACTCTATCTCAAACTAGTAAGGAAGCAAGTCCATGAACAAAGTTTACATCTGTCCCAGCTCCCTTTAAACACTCTGCAATTCATTATATTCTGCTATTTACTCCCTCTCTTCTTATCCACCTATTTTTCCCACCTGTAAAAATGGAATCTCTGTGAACATGAAGAAAGAGAGTCCTGATGGTGCTCTCACAACCCTTCAAATTGGACGAGAAGAAATGTCATTTTCAATGGGAATCCTGCAGCTTCTCTGGCATCCTGCAGGACCCAGGGTAACCTTTGAAGAGAGTGAAATTATTTGGCATTTGCAACCAGCTGTTACAGAGAAATATCTTCCCTGCTCCCACCAGGACCATCAGGATGTATTTCTTACTGGTCTGTGGCTACTACATTCCCCTTCTGGAGGATTCTAGTAGAAAATGGCATTGTTCTCAGTGGGAGCTGCCTAAGGATGGCCCCAAAAGGTTTTTATGCCCTCTGCTCTGAAGCACATTCTGATACTGTGCCTGTTTTGTTATCCTGTAATTTGGCCTGTAATCCTTTCCTATTCTTTTCTCAAAGTGTTCAGAACTCATTTGCTGAGATGAATACTGAGAGCAAATGTTTTTGCTGATGATAGCTCAGGTTGCTTCTTAGGTACTTTATGATGTATAGTTTTTGTTTCTGATAGGAGTAAAAATCTGTTTTGTATTCACAAGCAAGCAGCAAGCCATTCAAAGGCTAGTATGTGATTTTGTGCATTTGCAGGTGCAGACCCAAAGGAGTTACAGTTCTGGATAACTTTTCTAATTTGGAGGGGAAACTTCAAATTATACAGGAACCAAATGGAAATGCTTTGTACAAACCCTACAAGGGAATAAGGTGCTTTAAGTAAGCACTTACTGTACAGGTTCTTTATTATTATTTGCACACTTTTTAGGTCTTTCTGGCAAGACTCTTGGTGGTCTCTGGATTCCCATTGAGTTCAGAGGCAGCTGTGTGTCTGCTTGTCCCTCGGGAATCTAGATCTCACTTTCCACCTGTTAAAGTTGAGTAAACACAGTAAGTCATGAGTCATTGGGTACATAAACAGTTGTATTGTCAGTGCAAATAGGGCAGGCTGTGGACTGCACTAAACAATACAGTTCTCCATTAGAATGGAGCATTTACATCTCTTGCTCCTGTTGAAACTACGTGGCACAATGGTAAATGCCAGTTTTTTCCTCAAGTTTTTCCACCCTAATTATGTAAGTGTCTCAAATTATATTTTCCAAGCACAGTACTGTAGAGAAAGATAATACCAGACATAGCTTTAAATCAGTCTTCAGTTGCCCAAGAAAGATAAAGGTCACAATCTGGTAAGTTAAAAAAAAATAAAAAATTGCTTACCACTTTTCAAGGATCAGGGCTTACCAAACAACCCAAAGGAGGTGATCTTCAAGGAGCAGTTATTTCCTTTGTGGCAGCCAGCCCTTAAAATGAGGTTAGGGAGTGGTGGAGCCTGACTTCTTGTTGCACAGGTGAAATTCTTCCATCTGTGCTCCTAGGGCTAGCCTTACCCTTCACCAGGTGCTCAGTCACTGGCTCGGGCCATGACTTAACATTTTCCATACAAGTACCATTTGTTGTCGTATTTCTTCACAAATTACATTCACAAAATTGAAATCTGCATTCCAGATGCTTCCCATGGGGAAAATAAAGTCCCTTTAGATCAGTAACTGTTCTTGACAAATGAAAGAAATGTTATGCATGAGACTAGAGACACTTACTCAAAGTGCAAAATAGGACAATTCCATCCGACACGTAAGTACACATGGTGTGGTGATCTCAGATCACTGTCTCCACTCTACTTTCTGTAATCAATACAAACTTATTCTTCATAGCTTTATAAAAAATGAAAAGGTAGTTTCCTGGAATCCCCAAACATTTTCCACATACATATAAATTCACCTTTTTTTTTTTCCTTCTTCTCTTTCTCTTAAATTATGGCACTGGTTCCCCTGCTTTGTTTCCCAGCAGGACGGACAGAAACCTGCTTAAAAATGGAGAAACAATTGACAGCTGTAAAATGCTGCTGCTTCATTTCCATGTTGTCACTGCAACAATTTTAAATATCTCACATCTTGCAAAACAAAGCCACTGAAAATAACCATTGACCACTTGGTCTGGAATGCAGTTGTTAAACTGTCTGTAAGGACAGCTTGGTGAATGTGATGATTACAGAATTCAGATATGCTGGATTGAAAAGCATTGAATTTTTCCTCTTCTGTGAAATGCAGACCTTTAATTAGAAATATTCCAAGTAATTTTTTTGAGTAATTTTAGCACTAAAGCAATTCAAAATGAATGCACAGTAGGAGGAATACTGTACTTAATTCAGCTGAGGGCAGTGGTACAAACAGACACAATCACTCACTTTTTTCACTTTATGTTTTTATTCCATATGAAGATTCTGAAGGGTTATCTTTTTAATTATGCTTTTTTTTCTTCCTCCACAATGTTTTCTAATGTGGACTTTTTGTGAAAGTATAAGGTAATGTATCTCTTGTTATAGTTGAATGTAAGCAGGAGATACATGAGAACTCTAAAAGAGGTGTTTTGGTATCAAGTAAAGTTTTCAACGTTTGCCCCTGTTTTCCATTTGCATTCTTTTACCTTGCCTATTCAAAATAACTGTAAAAGCAAAATGTAAACAAGATGCAAGAGCAACTACCTAGTGACATTTGAAGCCATTAATCTTATCTCTGGAAAGAGCTATCAGCAATGTAGCAAGCATGATGGAGTCTTTGGCAAATGGCATCACCAGCTGGTTAGTAGCCAACGGTGATCAACATATTGCAGCTGTGACCACTATCTGTATCCAGCCAAAGAGATGGGAAATAACATGGATGACTAAATATCAAATGGACAGTGATTAACTGAGGAGACAAAATACCTCTAACATTAAGGAAACTAGTGTTCACAAGTCAGTACGTGTATATATATCTTAGATTCACTGTTAAACCAGCTTTAGTTTTATTTCTGCTTCACTGTATGGGATATATCTTCTATATTTATTTGTGCTGGGTCCTTAACCCCTTTCCCAAGTTAGTATATTTGTTTTCATTCCTTTTCTTTTGTCCCGTGTATTTCAGATATGTCCATCTCCATATTTTAGCGAGGTAATGACTAAGTGAACATTTTCAGAGACTACAAAAAATGCTGCTAATCACTCCTAGAAATTAAATTTCAGGAAGAAGAGGGGCAAATATCTTAACTTTGCTAGTAGAGATTTCTTTTAAACATCTGTAGCTTTGATGCTTTAGGAAAGCCTGGCAACTAAGAGGTAAAGAAAAACAGGAAGAGAGTGGAACATTACAAACATTTTCCTGTTGTTTTTTCTCTTCAGCTAGCTTTTCTTGATCAGCTGCTCATGTGCCAAAAAAGATTATCTGCATGTTTTCTTTTAATGCCTATAATACTATAATATGATGGAAAGTACAGTAATAATACTACAGTATTACTGCAGTAATAGCAGGGTGGCCAAGTTCTAGGTTACAGCAAATGAGGATGCAGAAATGAAGGAAGAAAACTTGTTTATCTTTGGAAGGCCTCGGGTAGGCAGGGATCTCCAGCAAGCTACTCTGACCTCCTCTGCCAACCCTTAAGGTTTGGGAAGGGGTGGATCGTGGCTCCGCCTCTATCTGTCAGTCAGGTGCATTGCATGCACCTGAGCTCCCGTGTTGGTCCTGCCTTCCCACCAGGTTCTCAATCGCTGTTTCAGGATGTGACTTGAAACAGCAGATTTCCGCTACAATGCCGTTGAACTGCCATGTGAGTATCAGTCCTCTTGCCTCCTCATTCTTGCTAAATATACAGAGTAGACCTAGATTCCCAAGACTCCTAGTCAATTTTCCTTAGCTAAAGTGTGTCCTTGTTCTTATGTCCACGGTCTCTGGGTTTGTATTTTCTGGTCGGTTCCTGTCCCGTACTAGCCAAAGACATGTCCTCCAACTTGTGCTCTTATCTCAGTACCAATGGCAGCCTGATTTTTACATCTTTCCTCAAAGAACCTCAAGAAATTTCTGTTTCACCCAAGTAAGTCAGTGGCTGTAGTCTTTTTAGAGCTAAGACAAGTGAGGTTTAGAGGCTTTGTGTGAAGTAAATAAGGCTTTTTAGGGTGAGTGCCATAGTTTAATGTAATCTGTGTTTGTCCTGACTCCTGATTCACTTTATTCCTACCAGTTCAAGTTGTTTCCTACCAATCAATGTGCGTAATTCCTTCTTCAGTTGTTTATTGATTTACCCAACAAACTAAACAGGACTGTAGCATTCATTAATTGAGACACTTACACGTTATCTTAAAAAATAATCTAGATTCTTAACTAGTACGTACTGGCACATTTGAATCACATTCAGTTAGTAGAAATCTATTTACACCAGAGATTTCAACATTTGATAAATGAATGAGAAAATGCTCTTCTGAGTGACAATTCTGTTTCTTGGTTCTCACAGTTCCTTCATAGTCCTAATTCTGACAAAATGCTAAGAGAAGCCAAATTAATTTTTGTTTTGTTCAATTTTTAAATTGGAATCTCTTTTCCTTCACAAATTGTCTGTTATTATTATTCATTATGTGTCCTTTGATGAAAAATGATACATGAAGAATGGTTTCTATTACTGAATTATTTTTTGCACATCATGCTTAATTCTGCAAATGAAGCAGATAAAGTCAATGAGGCTCAGTTAAGGACCAAAACTAATTCAGAAAGCTAATTATTTTCACAAGGGAGACTCTTCAAGACTATAAATTAGAAGGTTGCTATTCTAAGAAGTTATATCTTCAACTGTGTTAGTTACATTTGAGTGAGAGGGGAACAAGGATATTCCTGTTGCTAACCTGTTCCCCAGCTGAAAATCTAGCTGTTCAGTTAGAGTTGTGTATTTATTCACTAAATAAATAGGCAAAAGTACTATGATATTTACTCATTTGCCTTGTCAACGAAAAGGTTTCCATGGTACTACTTGAAATGAAGATAAAAAGGCAGGGAAAATACCTTATTTTCTACTGAAACCATCTTCATTACCTCAGTAAGAGTGAGATCAGCCCTTGTGTGGAGAATTACTTCCAAAACATTTTGCTAACATTCAACACAAACCATATGAGAGTCAGACCCACACCTAGCTTAAAGTTCACTAACCTGTGATCCACCGAACTAGAAGCAGAACTGATAGAATAAGACTGGCAGAAATGTCACTTCTCCAGTCTGAGTGTGTGCCTAGGCTTCACAGATCCCCTTGAGACTACGTGAGGACCAGAAACAACATCAGCACCAACTTACTCCAGAGAGTTGTGACCAATCCCAGTGTGAAGTTGGCTTTTAACTCTGTGTACGTGCTCAAATAATGAGGTTTATAAGCCAGAACAGATGGTTTATATTTCAAGTTATTTTAGGTGTATGGAAATAATTTATTACTTGCTCTTCTTATTTTATGCTGTATATATGTATGTTTCAAAGAGACTCTGACTTACCATAGAAGGGAAAATTAAAATATTCTACCAAATGAACAAACATTTAAAAAACATATCTGAATATCTTTTCTTCCCTCAGAAGTATGTGTAAGGAAGGCAGATGTCTGATTCTTACAAGATCTTCTAGTGCTAAAATGCTACACATCTTGGGCTGTTACTCGTTTTCAGATCTGTTCAGAGTTTATAAAGACCCTGGTAAAAAGCTGTACTCTGAAAACTACTGGGAGAGTATATACTTAAGGAAATATGTGGCGTACTCTAAGCAGCATGAACAGTTACTGCCTGTTTTGACTTCGCATATAGTCCTAGAACACTGACGGCAGAAATGCTGATGACTTAAGGCAGAAATCATTTTTTTCTGAGTTGCAATACAATGAGGTCCTCATTCACAAGTTAACAATGCAATACAATGACAGTAAACTTCAGCTGCAACTGTTCCACTCTTCCATTTTTCTTACTACTTCACTCTTGTGACCTGTCTTTTTTCTTATTAACTCTTACATAGTCTTGCCAGCCAAGAACATTTGTAGGCCTTTCTCTTGCACACTCAACCTGCATGCTAGGACACTGCCACAGCACCCTGCAGCTGTAGTGTCCCTGTTGGCGCCACCGTTCTGTCCTCTTCATCCTGCTGCAGGAATCCTTAGCCAGGCCAGAAGAGATCTCAACATTTCTCCACATCACTAGTGCAAAACAAACTCTCTGAACCCTTCCCATGCTGACTTGCTTGAGGTTCTCCTATTCTGTTTCTTGCCCAAATTCCTGAGGATGCCTGTAGTAAGAAACATCGCTTGCTAACTGCGTTCTCAGTTATTCATCACATGTACACAACACTCTCTTTTTTTTCTTAGATTCCATAAGCCATAATGTACCTGGTTTACAGCATTCCATCTGCATCTCTTGCTCCAGTTTTAGAGATGAAGCGCTCCTTATAGTTGTCACTCTTGGTTATTAATATGCTCAAATTCTTAAAGAGGGATATAATTTGCTTCTCAGGCTTTCTTCACATACAGTGCAGCATACAGTTTATGACACCATCCCTGCTGTGCTGAGCTCACCAGATGGCTCTTTGTGAGCAGGTGGTATTTTTTCTTACTATTGGAAGAAATATATTTACTCATTTTGGCACCCGTGAAAAAAAGTGTAAACTTTAAAGAGATATATTAAAAATATAAATAAAATGCCTGTAAGAGTTATTGCCAAATTGATATTGGACCAAAGGCACCGATTCAAGTGATCAGCAGCCAAAAATGAAGTGTACAAGCCAAGAGAATTGAAAGAATCATTAAGAATGTTAAAAAAACCCAGAAGCAGCAGATAAATCTCATACTGTGATGAATGATAGCCAAGGAACATCTAATCATATCAGGGTAGATTTACTGAAATAGCTCAACCAGACAAAAATGAAGAAGATGAAAAAGATGGTTTAAAAATATTGGAATGTTCTTTTTTCTGACAATTTTTCATTAATCTTCAAGAAGGAATAAGGATTTATTTAAAACAAATTAAATTAAGTGTTGAGCATTACTGTACAGTTCCCTTTCATCTTGGCATGGCTGTACAAACAGAGCATTCTCTGCAATTGCATAAGGGATGCGGGGTGTAATTTTTTTGTCATTTTCCAACCACTTCTCCTTCATATGCAAAAGAGTAGGTATCTTCCAATGGAAAATTACTTACTGCTGTGAGAAAAGATGAAACATGAAACATCTAGAGAATGTACATACAGAAGACAAAAGAAGCTATCAACAGTATGTCTACAGGTTTCCGTTCCTTGATTAATCTGTCTGGAATTTTGCTTCTAATAGCAAGATATCTGTATCCTGGATACAAATAAAATTAAAATGGAGGAAGTAGCTGTGTGTGCATGATATGAAAAACTGATTTTAAGAAGTGATAATAGATTGGACCAAAGCTTGATTTCTGACTCTACAGATACAGATTTCAGGTGGTGTTATCTTACCAAATGGTGATCTCTTCTGTTGCATCTGTTTGGGTAGAATAACTTGCTATGTTTTTCTGCTAGATCTCTTGCTGTTTTCATCACAATTATAGAAAGAAAATTGAGAGAAATAAATGTTCTGTAGGAGTTCTCTTCCATGAAAGAGAGGATAAGAGGCACAGTCTCTCTGTGAATACCAGAAGAATAGATGTAGCATACATTTTGTGTAAGACAAGTACGCCCTATATTCAGTCAACAGCATAGACATTTTCAGAGTTTCAAACTGTTTCTGGTATGTTTCTGGAATCGGAGACCAGCTGGCCTGAAACATAGGGTTGAAATTAAATTTGTTTCTAGGACTTGAAATTCATTACAAGCTGAGGTAAGAAATTAAATCCTTCATTTTGATCCAGGAGTGCTGGGAACATGCTGTAAGAAATAAAAGCTGATCACTCAATAATTTCTTTTTTTTTGAGCAGATGAATGCTGACAATTGAAATGCTTTTCTTTGCTATGTAAAGTTGTGGGCTGGTCCTATTGGCACTCTGTCTGGAGTAATGTTCTTTTGGGGCTCAATCTCTGTTTCTGGGCTGCTCCTAGAGGAGCATGAGTGGAGAATTTGTCTGTATCACTCATTGCTAGCCATCCATATACCACTCTGGACATAGTACTTGCAGATGTGTTCAGCCTGCATGAAACATCTTTTTATGAGGTGATAGGAATTTGTATTCAGAAAGTCCAGTGCCTTTGCAAAATCTTTGCTGAGCATACGGCTCCATTTCCTACTCACCTATTGGCAATATCAGCTGATGATAAAGAAATGAACGCATTCCTTATTTTCTTCTTGCTTCCAGATTTCAGAAATACTGATCCAGAAACTGAACCAAAACTTGGTCTACTTTGAGCTGAAGCCAGGGGTTCGAGTCCTTGTCCATGCTGCCCATTTAACAGCAGGTGGGTGTCTTCTTTCTTAGTACACACTCTGTTGATATATAGCACAGTTCAGTGTGTGTGCAGAATTAAAATGCCCACTCCAATTCTCTGTTCTTTGTCATGTCAAAAAGGTACAGTGGCATTTATAGCCAAGAGTAGAGGTATGTACTTTTTTGCTGACTCTGAAATACTGGACAGCTAAGCAGCACCATGGTATATTGAGCCTGGATCACAGAGACCAAGTGTTGAACATTTTCTGATATTCTGGAGTAAACGAATGATCACAGCAGCGAAACACAGTTCAGAAGTTGTTCAGCAGTCTGAAAGACTAGAATCAATTTACATACACACATACACAAGATTAGGCAGCTTGCCTTTTAACTAATCCTATCTCAAAATAAACCATCTCCAAAGTCTTGATATTTAATTACACGTGTCTCTGCGTATTCTGTATACTAAACCTTCATTTCACAGTACAGTCCCTATTTAATTATTGCAGGAGATGGGATGTATAAATCCATGCTTGGGTTTTAGGAATTCCTTTTCTGCTGGATTTGCTATAGAAGAGTCATAATTCTGATCAGCTCCTCCTGCAAAATGCAAATAAAAAGCCTCAGTTCACTCATATCAGTGATCTGCTCTATAAAAAGCTGTTCATGTTATGAACAGGTCTGCCCAAACTGGTGCCAGCCCATGTGCTGTCTTGTCAATAAAAGGGAGAAAAAAGAGACTTAAGAAACTGTGGTGTGACTGCATTTAAATCCTCCTAGAAGAAAGCCTTGTTGTTAGCAATATTTTGTGTTTCCTAAGCAGATCTTGATAATATCTGCCCTAGGAATACTGCTGCCTGTTTCTGCTTTCCTTTAGATGTGGAATGTATGAGCAGATGTTTGCTTTTAGACAAGTTAGAACCAAAGGCATAGAAAAGATATAGTACAGCTGGTTAATCTCTTAAGAAATAATAATAATAATAATAATAATAATAAATAATAGACCAGCTTGGACAGCCAGTTTGACTGTTTTTCATTTTTGTAATTGTAAAAAAATGCTCATAGACATATTACAGAAGAACTGCACGACTCTATGTTTAAGATTTAAACCTGTACACAATTTACATAATACTTCAGGCCAATGGAGTGATCTTTGGCCTGAAGATCTTTTTTTCTATGCTGGCCAGTGACACAAAATGCTCTTTCAGAAAATGCTCAGTGCTTATCTCAGAATTCCAGGAAAGCATCTAAAGGTGAGCTTCCGACATGGAGTTCCCTGAAATTGCTCACTGTTTTTGTAATTCGTTCCTGTGTGTTTACTCTGCATGTGCACATGGCTGGTTTGCCTTTTGATTGATGTTTGTTAGAATCAGGATCAAATCCCACATTAGCATTTAGAAATGACTCATCTGGCCCTGAAGACCCTGTAAGCCTTTTCTAATAAATTGTGCTTCGAAAGAATTGCCTCAGATATACATGATTGAGGCTCACCTTTACCTCTTGCTACTGGGGAATATACTGCATTTCATGCAGTGGAAACGTGATGCTTAAAATCATGTCTCCAGCCTCATATTTCATACAGGGTGAATGTCATCCATTTGAATTCCATCCAAATTTTGTGCTGTGTGTAGGAGCCGTCTACACCTCCTGGGTGAGGAATCTAGGCGTGTCTGCTTGAGTGTGCAGAGGATCCCCAGCTCAGGGTTGCCTAATAACTAAGCAGCTCCAATCCCAAAGCCAGACAGTTAACACAGGTACTGAAAGCATTTCTCCTGGCATGTGAAGCCTTGTGTTCTGCCCTATATGAGCCAAAAGTCAGGGTCTATAAGCATTAACACTGCTCTGCTGTGTAACAGAGGCTGCTCAGTTTAGATGTGCTGCATAAATACAGGATCTTTGTTCTTGCTGAAAGTGTATATCTTTGTGTTTATGCACACACCAGGAATGAATACTTTTTGTCTGTAATAGATGCAAATATTCATTTGTGCTGTCAGGTAGGTTTTGTTTTCTTCCCTCCTAAGCTATCAGTGAGATGTGAGTGATTACTGTAACCACCTTCACAATGTTCTATAGAAACACTACAGGATTTTGTCTCTTGCAGAAATATGATTCAGCAAAATGCAAAATGAGCCTGGATTGACAAATTAGCTATTAAAAAGACCAAAGAGCAGCTACTGTGGGGTCTTTGAGGGAATATTGTCCCTTACCATGTTGCTAATGTCATGGTTCAACTTCCTGACTACATAAAAAGCCCATTTTTGTGACATCAAAACTGGGGAATAGTTTAGAATTTGACAGAATGCCAACATAGAGATTTACTTTGCTGCAGAAAGCTCTTGTTTGTGTTGTCAAGGAAGAATTCTGCTTTTAGAGTAAGATAGAGCAGGGATACCTGAAACTGGTTCACATAAGGCAGGACCAGAGCAGCAGTCCCTAGAGAACACAAACTGAGAGGAATTCACGTGGCTGACAGATACAGCTCTGGTCTGTAGAATGCTATTCCCAGTTTGGCTTTGTGTTAGAATCCTGGCAATATTGGGTTCTCTGTGGACTGAACCCTGCAGCTCATCAAGTGTTTGTGTAAGTGCATGTGTACATATATGTATTATGGAATCATCACAGAATATCTTGAGTTGGAAGGGACCCGTAAGGAACATAGAGTGCATCTCCTGGCTCCACACAGGGCCACTTAAAAATCAGACTATATTGAGAGCATTGTCCAGACAAACATTTATGTAAACTCATCCCCACGCCCCAGAGCACACATATGTGTGTGTGTGCCTGGTCATGCACAGCAGAAATCTCAGCATCAGAGAAGCTGCAGGGAACAAAAGTAGGTATCTAAATTAATTTGGTTTGGACATTTGAGCAGAATGTGCAGAAATGAGCCTCTTAAGTTGTGTTGTAGTTAAACACATGCATTCCCTGGGACGCAGAAGAATGACAGGCATTGGGCTCAGCATGTTTCACACCTCTGTGTTCTTTGTTCAGGCCACACTGGAGGAAGGATTAATTTATGGCAATTCTGGATAACGGGTTGCAATCCATTCATCATGTTCATTCCTTCTTCTCACGGAAAAAAAATATAAAATAATGTCCACAACTCAATGAACAATAACCTCCATTCTATGGGAGAGCAAACTATACCAGCATTCCTCACAAGGCAGTTAAATAGCTGTTTATGGCAAGGTTCTGAGTGCAGCATCAGGACAAGAACATGGAGTGATGCCGGAATCAGTCAGAGAGACACACTGCCATCCCACAGAACTGCAGAGACACACACAGTGCAAACACACTCAGTTCAGATGTAGGAAGGATTCATAGCAATTGATACCTCAGCTTCCTGAGCACAGCCTGCGGGATGTGGGAACTCTTTCCACTTTTCCTGATAAAATCTGGTTTATAGGCTGGATGTGATTGCTGAATGCAGGTGGACATGAGACACTGGTGCCAGGGCCCTTCTGTTTGTGTGTGTTATTTGTGCGACAGGAACTGTCACTCCTTAGTATCATTTACTTTGTGTTTCTGGGAAAGCACACTTCTGGATGTTTTGTGTGGCCTTATTTTGCAAGGGGTATGAAAAGGTGCTGCACAAAACTCCGAAGAGAAGCACTGGGAGATGTCTTGTTCAATTATGTTTGGTTGGGTTTTGTTTGTTTTTCTTGAACCTTTGCACTTATGTGCAAAGAGGACTTGTGGGAGAGAGAACAGGGCACGGGGCAAAGAGAGAAGTGTTTCAAGGACTAGGAAAGAGAGAGATGAAGAACCAGGTGTGAGGAGAGCTTGCCATGATAAGGTATGGATGCTGAGGCAGTGCCTATGGAGGGAACTGGACTTCTGATTTGGAAGAAATGGGGCTGAGCAGAGAGCAGTACATTTGATATGGTAACATCGTTGCTTCAGTAAAATCCAGTAGCCGGTTGCTCATTATTCAGCACCTATTGAGAGCTACCCAGACTAGCTCCAGGCAAAATAGAAAGTCAGCGTGACAAGGTGGCCCATGGGTAGCACCTAGATCCTTCAGAAAGTCTGAGTTTGGTACTCGAGTGACCTCATTCCAACTACCTTCAGTAACTGTCTGCAACATAAGAAGGTATTTTTCAGACTTTATTCTATAAAGTGCCAGAGAGGAGAGGCCTCTAAAAAGAAAGCTATGGCACCTTCAGGGTTTAGGCTGAGCATGAAAGCTGGTCTGAACCCAGGTTTGTTCCCAGCTGTATCAGAAAGAGAGCAGCCCTGAAGACAGGTGGACAGATGAGACTGTTATAAATGCCATAGGAGAGAATGAACTACATTTTTGGAGAGAGAACTTCTCCCTCTGGGCTGGAAGTGGCTCTGACCTTCTCTCCTCTCTTTCAGCTCCCCTGGTGGACCTCACTCCCAGTCACAGTGGATCAGCAATGCTGATGCTCCTCTCTGTTGTTTTCGTGGGACTAGCCGTGTTTGTAATCTACAAATTCAAAAGGTATGACCTTCCCTGGGCCATTTCCTTCTCCCATGGCTGCCAGGGTTTGTTTGCTGGGCTTTCCTTTTTACAGTGATTTGTTTCTTGGATTGCAAAAGCTAATGCTACATCATCTTCTAGAGTACCCCCCAATGATGGTTTCTGTTAATGTTTTAGGAAGATTCCTGGCCTTAATATATATGCACAGATGCAGAATGAAAAAGATCAAGAGATGATCAGTCCAGTCAGTCAGAGGGAAAGCATACCTAATGCCCCTCAAAGTGAGCTGAGGAGCCCTGAGCAACTAGTAGATGAGAAGTTGGATGTCCAGCCCATAGGTAAATAACTTGCAGCAACCCACAGTTGGTCAGACTCTGACTTATAATTGGCTAACCCTTTTCTCAGTCTTCCCCTTACCCATCTCCCTGCACACTCCTCCTGCCACCCTCTTCTGCTGCAGTGTTAGTTTTGCTACAGGAAACCTTGCTAACTCTCCCCTCTCCCTCACCGCCCTATGGTGAAAGGGAGAGAAGCAACTTTAGGCTTTTCCCCTCTCCTAGTTGCTCTATGTAGATCCTCTTCCCTTCTCAAAAACCCTGCTGCACTTAACTTGCGCTGTAAGGCAATTTAATTTATTTTGCTGGGGCTGATGTTATGGGGCTACACTTCACACCTGAGTCCTGTCCAGGAGAACTTCAGCCACCCTCACCTGGAGCTTGGAGGTGAGCAGGTGATTCGGTAAGTCAAATCTAGAAGTTAAATACTCATTCGTGTTTTGACTGCTGTGGCCTTTGTGGTTTGCCAGACCTCACTGCCAGCAGCAATGCTGATGAGTGATGAGTGATTCTCAGGAAATAGAGCAAAACTTGGGATCTCAGCACTACGCAGCTGGTTTGATTGCTCCCACATCACTCTGGTTGAAAAATTAACCTCAGGATTTAAAGTGAACAGCATTGAGGTGACCGTACTGGGTTCAGTTTGCACATGCTTATTTTATCACATCACCCTGGCTAAAGTACAAGTATTGGGATGAAGCAGGGAGATTTCATTCTGAGGGAATGTTCTTCTAAAGCCAGCATTGCTTGGGCACTGTTCAGCTTCATTTGTAAAGGGATAGCTCAGCAGGCCCAGACCACAGGAACAGAGGAATAGTACAGAGTCCTGCAAGTAAGACCTGCTTTAGAGGAATTTCTCATGAAATGTACAGTTCTTCTGACTCATACAGAATTGATGCGTAGTCATAAATAAGATCCTTTATTTTTACAATCTTATCAGCTTAATCAAGTGTTACATCCCACCTGAGGAAGTCCCTAAATTGTGCGGGAGTTTGCTAAAGCAAGCTTGATGTTGTAGCTTTCACAGATAGAGAGCAAGGGGAAGAGCAATTATAAGAGGAAATGTGATGTGCTAAGATTGTGGCCTTTGAAACATCCTGGGAAGAGCAAGAAGAAAATCTCTTAGTGAAACTGATGTCTAAATTGGAAGTCCCAGTGCAGTCAGTGGTGATCTCTTGTCACACATTCACCAAGGGGAGATCTGGTAGCTGTTAAAAGCTTTTTGGCAGCTATCCATCCACAGACCAGAATATCCCTGCTTAGCAGTACACAGGATGGAGTGAGGGAACCAACCTTCCCATGTGGTGTTCCCCATACAGAGCAACCCCAGGCCACAGTCCAGAACCCAAGGAAAGGAAATGCAGCCAAGGTAGTCTGGACAGAGGACTTCCAAAGGGCTTGTGGATCACCAAGAGGTTTCAAGCCAAGACCCGGAGCGGTGGGTCCTAAATTTTAACAATTATTCTTTCTTTTTTTTCTTTTTCTTTTTTTTCCTTTTTCTTCCCCTCTCTTTTTATCCTAGAAGTTCCAAAATTGGTCTAAGTTGCTAAGGGAGAAACACCCAATTTCAGGCCAGGAATTCAGTTCCCAGAATTAGTTGAGCTTAGAGATTACTCTTTGTAAGGGAATGTAATGATCATGATTTACACTGTTGGCAGAGAGTAGCAAACGTTTTCAGAGGTCACTCAGGCTGAAGAGACAACAGTCAGCCAGCTGCTAGCTCTACTCTTGGTGGTGATGGGAATTAATCTCTTGAAGCCTCTGGGGTCAGAGAAGTCAAAACCCAATTTGGCAGGGTTGGTTTTCATTTGGTACAACTGTAGCATTTCTGTCTTTCTACAATAGCTAGTGTTCTATGGATGTCTCAGCTGTACCCTGCACTGTTGGACACTGTATTGAACCAGAAATTGGCCTTTTATGCATCCTTGGGTTTCACCTGTAACTACAACAGTGAGTACAAAAGGGATAGATAGTCTCAATTCTCTATCAAAAGAAATCCTTCCAACATACTTCCTAGGAGTGTTTTTTCTTCCACTCTGGTGGTAAGGTGAATGTGGAAACCAGATCAGAGATCACTGATGAAATGGGAAGGTGTGGACATTGATGTGAACAGAGTTAAGGTGCAAAGGCTCTTTACACTCGCATACAACCAGTTAGTGTGTTCTTTGTAAATCAGCAATTTCTTTTTTTAATGAGTTTTCCTTATTTTGGTAAAACAAAACAAGACTGCAATTGGGTGTTTCTCTTTTATATGCTTGTTCAGAAGCCAGTTTTTTTTTCCAACCCCTCTGACTAACATTCAGAAACCCTTCCTTGGAGTTATGTAAATGAATGTCCCTGGATCATTTAATTTTCTCTCCAAACCCTGGCAGCAAAAAACAAAGTTTATATTTTCTGGGTGTGAGAAGTTTAGGCTCTTCTTTCGCAAAGGCAAAGTTTAAGGTTATTTATTAAACCTCCAATACCTTGTAATTGCAAATGAGTTATGCTTTTCCTCTGGGAACCTCAGCCCCTCTTTCCCTTCACCCCTCTGCTCAGGCCTCTCCCTCTTCTGTTCAACATGGGTGAATTATCTTAATTAGCAAAAGAACAGTACATCACCTTCAGTGTTTTGAATGAGAAGAAAACATCTGTGGGAAGAAAAGTCAGTCTGGAGCCATTCACTCCCAAAGGCCAGCAAGGTGATACCTTCCAACATCTTTGTCAAAACACACTTATATTTACAGACTCTTATTTTGTTCTCTCTTTGCCACAGGAAGTATTTCCACAGCTGCTGAGTCCCAGAGCACAAAAGAAATCCCTACCTATGTAAATGGTTGAATAGAGGACACCGATATATAGCTGTATGGGAGAAAAAAAGAGAACTCATTGCATTCGGACTTTTTAATTCTTCAGATGACAAAGGGTTTTTAGCTTTAAGCCTGTGCATGTGGACATTATACTGAGATCATAGCAGAACTGCATTGTACAGGTGTTCAATTTTAGTGGGGGGTGGGGGGAGAGGAACTGATATCACTATTCACCCCTGCAGCCCTTCCCCTCACCCCTCCACTCTCTTTTCTTCCAATCTGTCTCTAATTTGTAGAAAATTCATAATGATATAGGCCAAGAATATGCATGGGGGTCTCTTCTTTAGGGAGATAAGTGGGCTGGGATGTGGGGGGAGAAGGGCTGGGGAGGTGGGAGGGAGCATTTAGGGTTCTTGGCTTTAGATTTAACTGCTCTTTAGCACTTTGGGCTGCGGGAGGGCTAGCCGCCCCGGCAGACTTTCATAGTACACAAAAGAAATCACACTGGAGTTTAAAGGCACTGAAATTCTTCTTGGGTCAGTCTGGTTTATGTCTTAGTTTGGACTCTGCCCTTTATTCCTCTAGCTGCAGCTGCTGCCCGCGCCCCACAGTTGCACAGAAGCTGAGTATGGACTTGGGCAATCCCAGTTGCAAAGCCAGACTCTTTCTTATTAAACAGCTATTTAGCCTACTCACACCAAGGCACCCACTGGTAGCACTGTTAGGAAATAACATTCTGTCTCCTAACCTTGGGCTGAACAGAACTAGGACGTATTGTAGGCATGGAGGTCTGTATTGCCAGCATGAACTTAACACTGTATTTTGTACCAGCCTTACACGTTAAATTTTGATGAAGATTAAGCCTAATAACCCCCACTACTGCTTTTAATGTTGATCTTGGAGTTGTCTGGGGAAGTCCAGGAGATCTCTGCCTTCTGGGAGTCACCCCAAGGCCTGCCATTAGTTTGAAAGACACTTTATCCATGTAAGAGGGAGCAGGGAACGATCTGTTTACAGTTTCTCATGACCTTGAAAAACCCCTTGATTTTCTGCAAATTACTTCCATTTGAGGTGGAGGTGGAGGAGGAGAGCAAAGCTGGATTTAGCTTGACCATGTTCCCATATACTTTGAGGCCTGACACCACAGTACAGTTGCTGGACAAGGTCTGAGTTCTTACCAGGAACATGCGGTGTCTTACACTGAACTGGAAATGTGTCTGCAGGACATGTGCATGTAGACCTGCAAAAGAACAGTGGGCAGACTTACCACACTTCAAACAAGTCCTTCCAGAGCACTGGGTGTCTGGCTGAAGCCTGTCCCATGGTCATCACAGCTGTTAATTTACAAAACAGCTCAGGTAAATTCAGAAATAGGATTTGAGTTTGAAGTGCAAAGAAAGAAATACAATCTCCAGTATACACTTAGCTATGCTAGGTGAAAGCCAGTAGCATCTGGTTCATAATTGGTGTAGCATGATTAGGATGTGCCCTGATTCCTGATCTATGCTTTGTTCAATAGATGTTGCATGAAGCAACCTGTGTTAAATATGGTACAAAGTGACATTCTTGACATTGCCTGGGGTCCTGGAGGGATGATTATGAATTTCAAATTGGACGTGAACACCACCCAACCTACTAGCTGGCAAAAAAATAATAAAAAAATAAAGTGATACGAAATGTAAGAGCATCAGACCTGTAGTAGTCAAAGGATGACCACAGAATTGAGTCCTCTCTGCAGACAGGTATAAACACTGCAGTTTGTATGGCTTTGCTATTGTGTTTGCAACTACAGCTTTAAGAAAGATGGGAAAGTTTTGGTAGCAACTGTATAGTACTCCCCACCGAAGTCCAACATTAGCAAACTTATTTTTATAGTAAGCCAATCAAAAAGTTTTCTTATAGTGTTGGAACTATTTCTAATTTTAAAATCACTTTTTTCGATGTATTTTTTCATCTTCTTTTTCCCTTTCGTTAAATATGATGTAGCGTAATGTATAATTGCTATTGTTTATTGCTTTTACAGTCATATTTATTAAACAGATTATGTCTCTAAATGAAGGCCTGTGTCTCTGTTGCTCATTTTAACACTCTCTCCTAGACTGAGAATCACTGATGATGTTAAAACAGCAGGAAAACCTTTGAAAATAATGGGATGTTCAGTAACATGGGAGCAAGAGAGGGTGCTTAAAGTGTGCTTATGAAAAAATAAAATACTCAGAAAACAAGATTAAGATTATTCTCTTAGCCTTCAGGCAAAGTGCTTTATAAATGAAGCTCAGTACTCTTACTTCTTTCCTCCAGGTGGGGAAACAAGAGAGATGCAGGGAGAAAATGCTGTTTCTCTGGTTTCCAAAAAGGCAATGGATTGAGCTTTTGGAGCTCCAGCTCCGTTCTCTGCCTGTAGTTATCCACCCCCATACACACTCACCATTATCCTTTAAAATACATTTTTGATTACCCTATTGCCAATGTTGATGAAGGAAGATTTGGGGTATTTCCATTACTAATTATTCAGGTTTTATGTGCAAAAGCAATGACACATAGTAAATTTCAGTCGTCTTACCAGGTAACAGTGGATGCATGTTGCTGAGAAAGAGAAAAATGTAGCTGGTCTACTTTTCAAGTTGGAATGAAAGCCCCAGATTGTTCTGCTTATTATAAATATCTCTTAGTTCAGATTTACATACCTACATAAATAGTGAAAGATTTGAAATGCAGCCCCCCCCCCCCCCCCCCCCCCCAGCCACTAAAGCCATAGTATTGCATGGTAAGTACAGAAGGGTTGAGTTTGCTCATTGGAGAAGCATGGCGTCTTCCCATCCTGGGAAAAAAAAATAATTACTGACCTGAAATGTTGAAGTGGACACTAGCATTTCTTCTGCTTTCACTCAGGCTTGGTGAACAGCTGGCACAGTGATGTCCATTGTACAGGTGACACGAGAAGCATGTGTAGATATAATCCACTTTTATGGTTCGAGTGCTCACCTGAATTAGGGCGCATCTGCTCTGGCCTTAAACAGTCTGGCAAGCATCTTCAAAGCATATTCAGATGATCCTCTTCAGCTTCCATGTGTGTCCTGAGGCAGAGACTTGATTGTTACATGTTGTTTTCTGGTTTGTATAATGATAAAGCAATGTGCTGCTGATGTCTGAACACATGTAATAAACAAAGAAACTTAGAAAACTCAATATGGATACTGAATACAAATTTTCCCTTTCAGGATATTATTATTCTTTAACAGATTCTAAGGAAAAAAAAAAAAAAAAACCAACAACACAATTACTGTCCTCTATCAGAAAAAGCAGGGCGTTCAATCTGTAGCATTTAAAAACTCAACAGCTTTTCCTACCATCATCTTAACTGTCAGGACAGAGACATATGAATGAGACAGCCTTACTTATTGGATTCAGAGAGAGTCATAGTTCTCCACCTACTGAGGCTATGATGCTAGACTGCCTTTCCTTGAAATCAGCAGGTGTTAGTGGTCAGATATTTTTGAGGCTCTATAGTCCTCAAACGATTGTCTCCTATTAACGTGTGACTACATATAATTGCTTATCTTCTGCTGTAAAGCAGGACTCTTAGAGCACTCTCTGAAATGCTTATGCAAATGAAACAGGACCCTAAATGAACCTATTCTTAGTCCTGCCAATTTCTGCTGAGCATTTCTGACAATTGCATTTAGTCTGGTACCTACAGCTGATAACAAGGGATTGGTATTTTATCTGTATACTGTTGTCTCTCATTGAATGCATGGAAAGTTTCCTTGTCACATTACATCTCTAGGTACAGTTGGTGTTTTAAGCACTACCCTTGGATGCAGAGCTACCACCTCCATGCTGTTAAGAAAAAAAAGTTTATTTTCCTTTAGTTAATGATGTGATGCAATCTTTGAAACAGAATAGTAAAGACTGGGAATAGATAATACTTGAGTTAGCACAGAACCATTTAGATAATGTTGTTATGATCCAGGCCCCGAAGAAAAAAAAAAGTCAAATTGTTTTCTAATTGATAAGATCGAAGTGCTATCATGCACTGAGTTACCTAAGAGATGTATTTCATCTGCAGTTTTAACTTCAGATTTTCCCTTATTTCCTACAGGGGAATTTGGTTATCTTTCCATTCACTGTGCTGAAAGCAGGCCCAAGAGGAAATCTGTGTTATTACGCATTTCTTAATGTGAGAATTTCAAGATGTCTTCCTTGTTATCTGCAGTGTGGTGCAGCCTACAGGCATCCTAGTGCTGGGTGCAGTAAAATGAATAAAATGAAGAAAACATGGGAATGAGTTTTCTCACCACTTTTGTATTTGAGTCTCAGACTAATCCTGACTTATTTTGACAAAGTAGGTCTTAAGCAGACATTAAAGAACTCACCACTGTGTATGAGAGCTCAGCATGAGGTGGGACAGATCGCACCTAAATACCCTAACTCAACATAGGGGTAGTACCTGGAGTGCCAGGAGCTGCAGAGACTCAGAGGTTACCAGTCAGTCTTCCAGGGCAAGAGCTCCGTGCTGTTCTATCCATCAAAAGGCTTCCTTGCTGCTGGGGAAGTCTGAGTGAATTGAAGATTGTGCTAATTCATGCTGTTTTCCCTAGAAATTATGGATGTTTTTATTAGTGGAGAGAGTAGCATGACTAAAATACATCCCTGTCAAATATCTGCCTATGACTTCTAAGAAAGTGTTTAGAGAATAGGTCACTGCAAAGGTCCGTATAATGACATTCCCCCAAGCTGTAACAGCACACGATATGTATGCAGGGCAGAAGCCAGGCAGCTGTTGGACTTCCTCAGCTTCCCTGAGGCTGTAGGAAACCCAGACATTATGGACACAAATAGCACTATCCAGGATATCCTTTATGTTGTGCTTCACATCTGAATTAAAAGTACAGAAAGAAAGATCCCAACCAGAATCATTGCATGTGAGGTTCTGTATCCACCTCGCTGCAGAGAAAGGAAGTTACAATTCCAAAGCTTTGTAGCTTTCATAAGACATTATGGAGAAGCCTCGAGAGGCAAAAACGGAAGAAAACAATGTAGAAGCAAAGCTGCTAAGAATGTCACCATTCCTTACCTTTGCTTTTGGTAATAAAAACCTTCTTCCGGACTTCCCTGGACAAAGCTGGCTCTAGTGGTGCTTCTGGGACTGCAGGTGCCTGGCAAATAACTTGTCCCCAGCCCCACAGCGTGGGCCCCATGCCCCATGTCACACGCCCCACAGGGACCGCTGCAGGGTAGAGCTCTGAAATGCAGATTGAACCGACAGCTGTCTTGGCTTTTGTGGCAGAAGGTGAATAATACATGTACATGAAATGTAGTGTAACAAAGAGCTTAAAGGGAGAAACCCTTTGATTCCTAACCCTCTCTGCATAGGAGGTGTATCCTTATTCTGCCACTGGAGAGTAACACCAGACCGAAGGACTGATTTAACTTCTCTGTTCCAAATACAACACAAATCCTTCTCTAGGCTCTGCTGCAGGGCCACGGGACAGGGGTGACTAACCCCGAGACACTGATTTCTTGAGTACAACTTGGAGTTGGCCATTCAAGGAATAGGTTTTCCCCTGCTGATGTGTTGGTTTGTATACATAGAACTCAGTCTTTTCCACTACAGCTGAACTTGCAAGGAGACTCATTTAGATGATTATATTATATTCCATTAGTGACCAGAAACCTTGACAAGCTTAACTGTCACAAGCTGAAAGACAACATGCATCCAAATGATTTACAGGAAATTTTCAAAGCTCCAGAAAGCAGTTAGTTTCAAACTGATGTTTCAACTCTGTAAAACATTTCTTCGTGGACAAGAGAAAGGACTTTCCAGTGTCCAGAGACTTTTTTCCTCAGTTGAAGTCCTAAAACACATCAGTCTGGATATCAATTTCCATTCACACGTAGCTAGGCCCATATCAAAGTCAGAGCCACCATGTCCATCTGACCTTGCATAATTTGGCTGCACTGGAAAGCTCTGTAGTTAAGCTGCAAACAACACCCCATCAGAAAGGCTAACCCATACAGTGTTATTTCTCATTCTTGGTTATTTTTGCCACATCTTGAAGCCAGCTTGTTCTGAAAAGGAATTTATTAGTGTTTAACTATCTGTAAAAGATAAGCCATTTCTTCAGTGGCTTTTAAGGTTCCTCAGCTCTTTAAATAATACAAGCTTCCTTTTTTTACAAGAAGGTTTAAGGATGAACTCTTCTCTGGAAAATTCAGGGTTATTGGAATTCCCTTCAAGGGAGGTCAACACTTGGGACCTATTGCTGAACTTCTCAGTGAATTTTACAATACAGTAGGAGTACATTCAGCAGCTCTTAACAAGAATGAAATTACTATCCCTCCTAAGCAATTTACTTTGTTTTCATGTTAATCTAAACATTTTTAATTAAATTGTTATTTTCTTTCTAATTATTGCATCTTCTTCTTATTTCATTTTTTATTTCAGAGAGATGGAATGTACCTTCAGTCCTTAATTATAGTTAAACTTTTCCTTCATAATACTTCCCCTAATTATCCTTTTTGAGATGACAATACAGAATAATAGTAACAATACAGAAAGAAACCAACATTATTATTCTGCTTATTCATTTGAACAACATTCTAAAAACAGATTATTGACTGCCTTTTGAATTCCTTATAGCAACATATCAAGGTGTACTTTTTCAGGAAAAAAAAAGGAAGGGAAGGGAAGGGAAGGGAAGGGAAGGGAAGGGAAGGGAAGGGAAGGGAAGGGAAGGGAAGGGAAGGGAAGGGAAGGGAAGGGAAGGGAAGGGAAGGGAAGGGAAGGGAAGGGAAGGGAAGGGAAGGGAAGGGAAGGGAAGGGAAGGGAAGGGAAGGGAAGGGAAGGGAAGGGAAGGGAAGGGAAGGGAAGGGAAGGGAAGGGAAGGGAAGGGAAGGGAAGGGAAGGGAAGGGAAGGGAAGGGAAGGGAAGGGAAGGGAAGGGAAAGGGGCTAGCGAGTCTGATTTTGGCATCCTTGAATATTTGATTGCTTTTCCAATGGGCAGAAAAATGTACAGTGAGAATGAGACTTAGAAGCATACAGAGGACCCCTTCTGTCCATTCTAACCATATTTTCAAAGAGGCTTTCTTTTTTGTGAAGAACAGATGAATTTAAAAGATTTGTTACAAGTCCTGGCTTGAGAGACCATCAGAGTTGTCAAGGCCTACTGCCATACAGAATTTGGCAGCAAATCTGAATGATGAAAGCATTTACCTTGCGTGCCATTCCATTCCCATCAGCGGACTGGCTTATTTACACCTTGATCCTGAGTGCTTGAATCTAGAATGAAAAAGATGAATAAATTTCATCTCAAAGCCTCTTAGGAGACACAACAAGAAAAAAAAGAAAAGCCTAGCTCCCTTATCAAGTGATAAAGATTGCCAGACAACCTCCCCTTCTGAATCTTGTTCAATCGTAGAACACCAGTGTATAACACTAAGTAGATTTCAGAGATAAATTGTATCAGCTCTATTAATAAAACATATAAATACATCCAGAAGGTTCCTCCAAGGAGAAAGAAAAAAACCCTAAACCTCTGTGGACACTGTGTTGATGTTGTTGATTAAAAAGTCCTTATTTGCTGCAAATGTGGCTGTGATTACTGTATTAACCAGCAGACATTAATTACCAAGGTACAAACCTCCATGTTACTGAATGGATTGAAGCTGGTAAATAATCTCATTCTTAATTAAATTCACTAGAATGTTTCCCTAGCCTGAAGACTCATAAGTAGATCTTGTTTTCAGAATCCCTTTCAGCCAAATAACCACTTAAATAATTTCAAATTAAATATCTTAGTCAGGATTTGAAATTACTCAGCCTACTCAGGGAATTGCATTTCAACATTATTATATCACCAGGGAAATGTTTTCTACCCTCCCAGCAGTAGAGAGGGAAAAAAAAAGTAAATAAAGCATTATTTTAAATAAGATTTTAATTTATTTTTTCTAGAAGTTATTTCAGTCCTTGGCCACCCAAGAAACCAGCAGCTTTCATCTATCCAAAGACTGTAAGCACTAAGACTTGTTCATGTCATTAGGTCAATGAACCTTAGGTCATACCTGGCCATGTTGTAAACTGCTGCTTTTTACACATGCTCCCTCACTGCTGAGGCCATATTGTTATCTCTTCCCATTTTTTGTAAATATTTTAATGAAATAGTTCTGGGGAGAAGAGGAACTACACTGTAAACTGATGCAAGAGGATTACTTCTGGTTCATTTTTTTTTTTTTTAGTTTAAATATTTTACTTACACAGAATGGAACATCTCTATTTTCTCTTACTTTCTTATCTACCTGAGATGGATAGACAGCAGCAAAAAAAATCATCTATCTATGTATGGCTGAGATGTTCATAACAGCCAACAGTGTTTGCTGCAAAAGGCTGAGGATATCTCACTTGAGTCCTGTCATGCTGTACCCTGCTGTTCTGAAGAGCAGCAAGGACAGTTAATATCTCTCAGACTCAGATCTTTTTCCAAAATAATGAGCTGTAGAAGGCAGCTTCTGAAACAGTGCTGCAGCACTGGGGCTGGGAAGCTCCTCCCAGAGAGGCTGTGCCACCCAGCTGAGGCAATGGTCTGTTGTGGGAAATTCTCAGTCCAGTTCCTGCTTTGAGCTTAGTGGTGCCCAGCTGAGCTGGGGGAATTCCTTTAGAAAGACATCCATCCTTAATTAAAGTGCTTGTATCTTTTAGGCATGACAGTTTGCTTTTAGAAGAAAGTGAATTATTCTAGAAAATAAAAGAATTATTCTATGGGGTTCAACAGAGCTTTCTCATGAGAGAAATCTCTTTCAATAACCAAATTAATGAACAAGAACACATCTCTCTCCTTTTCTCTACTGCTGCAGTGATGTAGGAAAGATGAGTCTCCGGAGGAGCTCTGGAAGCCACTAGGACTTGTCTGAGTTTGAACACAAAAGATAATGACATAACATTTTCTAGCGCTTAGTCCAATGACAGGGTGGAAAAAAGAGCAGAGGAAGAACAATTTGCAAGCTGCACTTAGGTATTCAGATCCAGAAATAACCTGACAATGTGAATTTACATCCTTCTAGGGTTGAGCTTTTTTTTAAAATGTCATGGATATGTAAAAATAAAGAAATTAAGATATAGGCTGGAAAATAAACGCTTTTGGCTTTCAAGGGCCATTTGATTGTTCTTTGAGCAATGCCATGTAATCCCTTGCAAGCAGGGCATGGGGAAGGAAAAGGACACATTAAGAACTGCAGATTCCATATCCTCAGGCAGACTGCCCACTGATAAATCGTTCCACAAATTACCCACGGAAATCCTCCCTTCTGTGAAGCTTAGTGCACTAAGTAGTTAGAGAAAAGCAATGCTTAAGTAAACGGATCTGAGCACTGGTGGTCCTACTAGTACCCCTGCAGGGGCTTTTCAACCCATTTTCATGCTCATACTCACTCTAGCAAGTATCTGCTCAGCAGCCTGTTAGCTGTTAGCTCCCAGCCTGAAGCTCACCAGTGTTGCCCAGTACGTGTTGCTTTACTTCAGGCTTTTTTTTTTGTAGACTAAAAGATGTAGACTAAAAGCCTTAATTGTTGCTGCACATAGATGTCAAAGACCTGAGCCTGCTCTGCAACACAGGGTGCCATACACTGCTTTCTATATCACAGTGCACTTGCTGGCACTATAGGGAAATACCTCTCTGTCCATACACACTATTTTGTTCTCTTTGAACCACTGTGAGGGTGAATTAATGCTTTATGACACTTTTAAGGCTGGACTCTGGGCACCTGATCTAGCTGTAGGTAACCTTGTTCACTGCAGAGGAGTTGGACTAGATGCTTTTAAGAGTCCCTTCCAACACAAGTGATTCTGTGATACACTGTGCTCTTCTAGATTGTAATTACTATTTTCTTAATCTTTTAATAAAGTTACCAAGAAACCAGCAAACCTAAAAGAGAGGAACTGGAATGGCTCTATTATGAAAAGAGAACAAACCTCATCATGCCAAATTTCCAGCACACCAGGCCTCTGCCCCTGCTTTAGAGAAAGATGAGACAGTGGTCGTGATATGTGCAGACAAACAAGGAGTCTCCAGGGTGATATTGCTTTAATCACTTCAGTGAGTAAGAAAATCAGGCTGCAGTAAGTTGTCATGTAAAAGCTCATGAATAAAAACCAGTGAAGCAAAACTTGCTACACAGGGAGATGTTGTTCCTTTCTACAAGTTCTTTCAAACTTAATGCCGGGGGCTTTAGCTGAGTGCGTATATAATCACACTATTTAGTCACAACAACAGAAAGACAGTTAAATGAGCCCAGGACTGCAGAATCATGTACATCCCATTGGAAGGAGATCTTCAGTTATGACAGTCGATATCTAGGGAGCAGACCAAGCAATTCCTGGTCTTACAGATAAAGAAACTATTTGATGAGACCTCCATTCAATTTCTCAATAGCTCATGTTAACCATGCTAATGGCAGTGCCTAATCTCTTTTGCTCCAAAAGAAAGACCACGGACAATATTCACTCAGAAAAGTGAGAGTATCTGCTTATTATAGCACTGTTGTTAATGAAACCTTTGGCCTAACTTAGGAGTGTTTTAATTAGGCTAATTCTCAGACCTCCTGCACTTCTATTTTTGATGCAAATATCTGACTCATCTCCATTACTATCTGAAGTAGTAAGCCATGGCACAGCCACAGGACCTGCTGAGGTATGGCTGTAGCAAACATGTGGCGTTAATAAGCAGGGATTACATCAACAGGAATGAGACCCAGGGCTGGAAAAAAGCAAGAAATAGGTGAAAATCCTGCCTCTATGGCAGTCACTGGAAGAACCAGGTCTGTGTTCCTATTCATCACCCATATCACCATTCAGGGGGCTCAGACAGGGTATTTTAGCTGTCCACACATCTCAGTTGACCTAGAAAAGGCCAATTGATATCCTACTGAAATAATCAGGAACTGATTAAACATGCAGCAAATGTAGTGACCAATATACATGGGAGAATTTTTATTTCACTGACATCTCTGATGGAACACTGACAATTTTCACCAGAAATTATCTGAATGCTCATGAAGTCAACTGGAGTTATTCCTTTAGTTTCAATGAGCTTTTAATCAGAGCACACACCTGGATAGGGCATAAAATCAGTGTTATTCTTAAGACATGGAAAAAAATTGTGTTGACAATTCATCTTGCTTCACTTACACAGATGTGTTTCCCCTACCAGTTCCCTTCCTTTCATTTCTTCTTATGCCCTTCATTGTCAAAATGCCAAAGCAATAGCACTATCTTCTCGTGTTACAGAAATTGTAACAGAACTCAGAAACTTAGGAAAGATACAGACTAAAATAAAAACAAACCACAAACCCATCAAAGTAAGACAAAGAACATCACTGCTTAAGCACACAAAATATGCTGATGGAAGACCTTTAAATGTTACCCTAACAGTTGTAACATAATTTCAACAACAGCATCAGGAAAAAAAAAAGAAAAGGCTTTGTGTTTGTAAGGCTGTGAGTGAAAGGGAAAATAATACTATGCCCTAATATTCTCCATTTCAACAAATACCTCTAGAATACTTGGAGTGATGAATATAACCAAGAGATGGCAGCAGTTCATGCACTATTCTTCTACCTTATCTAGTTTGCAGCACAATATTTTTCACATAAAGTGCAAAGAAATTAAGGTTTGTTTAGCTTATGATGAAAATTGTTTCCATTATTACTAAAAAAGTGGGACAGAGACTGAGGAGTTTGATAAAGGGATTTGGAAATTTGTTTTTAGGCATGCACCCAAGGACTCTTTTGAAAGAAATGAAAACAGTTGTAAATACAAGACCTAACCAACAACTCCAATTGGAAATCTCTTATGTTACGTACACACATCACGTAAATCTGCACTAGTAATGGGTGAAGGACACAAAAGAGTTTGATTTACTACGATCTGCTATAGTTTTAGGACTATAAATCCACACCCCATTTCCAGAGGCAATTAAGACTGCTACCAGCTGGAAAACCTTACGTCCTGGTGGGATACTCTTGCTCTGCTGAGCATCTTCAGCCTTGTTTCTGTGAGTAGGGCAACTTCTTCAAGTACAGTAGTCATGTATTCAGGATAGAACTAAAAAACTTACATTCAGTCACAAATATGAGCCTAAAAAGAAATCCCCCTGTACGCTGGATCTCTCATGCATATCCAAATACAACCCTTTCATCAGGACCATCAGATACCTTTCCAGTAGCTTCCATCTTTTTGATCAATGAAAACATGACACCTATAAAATGTATCAGGTTTGTTTGGATAGGCAACAGACTTAAAAAAAAAAACTGAAGCGGTCTCATCTGTGAGAATGGACTGCTTCAAAGAGAATGTGGAATAGATGAGGCTTTGCTATCATAGTCAGAAAAAAGTACTGCAATTATTAGGCACATTCTATGGAGGATCGAGCAGAGGGACAGATACATTTTATCTCCCTGTTAACTTCAAGAAAGAAAATTTTTCATTTTGAGACTGAGTTATAACGTCCTGAGAGATTAAGAGAATGTTTAATGATTTGGGAAAAGATGATTGTATCAATAGAAAACTTAGATCATAAGCTCAGACAAATACAAATAATCGTAGACTTGCTTATGTGACAGATAGGTAGATATATATATATATATATATATATATATAACACAACAGGAGTTATCACCATTAAAATAAATGCCTTTGCATTATGATCAGACTATTCTACCAGCACCATCTTTCCCAGAGGCTACAAATGATGTTTTGCTCCCTTTACTGCACGGCAGACAAAAGAAAAGTCATGAGAAACTCAAAAATGCAGAAGCTCCTTCTAAAATGGCTCTAGGTACGATACAACTGGAGCTCACAGTCCTGAGGGGTGTTTCCTATGTATTACTGAGCACCTCAGAGTGCACAGGCTGTTCCCACAGCAACCAGAAAAAACTCCTTTGTACGTGTGTGTATTTAAGCACTGGGAATGTATGGGATTGTTTTCATTTGGACCATAGATGTTAGCAGCAGGGTACAAACTGTCACCTGCTTTTTTCTATCCTTTGCATGATATCTTGATTAGTGCATGCATGAAGGATGTGGAGGATGTCCTTTCTAGTTCTTCCACCTATTTGTGATTTCCTTATACAAGGATGAAAATGTTAGAATTCCCCTTGCCTTCACTCTACGTGTTATGTCCTTACCTTCACAGTAAAGTTTGATCTTATGTGCACTCACCATGACTTTCTGCACTTCAGGGCTTAATGCTGTCCCATTTCAGAAAGAAGAGTGTGTCCCATTTCCAGAATGCTCCAGGTCATAATTCAGGTTCCAGATCTTTAATCTTCTTAGGCCAGAGCCCACATCCTCATCTTCAGGCTAATCCCTTTGATCACAGCTGTAATGCAAAAGAAAGAAAGCCATCATGGTAGATCTCTTCCTAAAGATTCTTAAGTACAGTCTTGTGTTTATTACTTATCTTTAGGAAGATATTCATTAACTATAAAGAGCATTCCCTGACTATTTTTCAGAAATGAATATTACTTCCACTTACTGATTCACTGCCAAAGCAAGCAAATCCAGCCTGTGCAGACTTCTGCCCTAAAGTTAGGTGGCAAAATGATGCAATGAAAGAGACTAAAGAACTTCATTCAAGTGACCTTGTAAAATCATAGAATCGCTTGGGTTGGAAAAAAACCATTAAGATCACCTAAGTCCAACCCATCTCCACCATGTCCACTAACCACGTCCCTCAGTACCACATCTCCACAGTTCTTGAACACCTCCAAGGACAGTGACTTGACCACAACACTGGGTAGCCTGTGGCAGTGCATCACCACGTCTCTGAGAAGATTTTTTTTTCCCAATACACAAGCAGAAATTCCCCTTGTGCACCTTGAAGCCATTACCTCTCATCCTATGGCTGTTACCCAGGAGAAGAGGGCAACACCCAGCTCACAATAACCTCCTTTCAGGGACCTTAGACAGCAACCATGACATAGCATGTCGTTTTCAACTACATAAAGCACTAAAATTACATTGATTCTTATTACAGTATATTTATATTTAAAAAGTACATTTCTAAAACTTTTTTTGAAACTAGTTTTTTAATTTTCTTATAAAAATCCGAATGTGTCAAAATGTATATCTCCAATTAATGTGTGTTGAAAAAATGGTGCCAAATTACCACTTCAAAATTAATTTTGTAAGCAAGGCTCAGCCAAAGCTCTTGAGAAACTTTTTGGGTCATCATGAAATTGCTTCATAAGTAATGGGATATCCATGGATGCTCATTTACAGGCAATAGCAATTGTCAAGCTACAGCTATTTTCAACATGATTACAGGGCATACATTCTTAAGTTATTATAGAGACCCTATTCAGTTTTCTTCCATCTTTCACTGCTTTGGTTTTATGCCAGTGTAATGCCAGTGATTCTGGTGGGGTCAAGAGTATGTAAAACTGTCGTAATTTCTTGTTGGAGGGAGTTTGAGAAGGAGCCCCCAGATAAAGTTCTGAATAAAACATGAAAGATTATTTGGCTAGAGTGTAAAGAAGATAACCTGAACTGACATACATAAACCAGATTAACATGGTCTATGAGTGGGTTGCTGTCACTGTGGGTAAGGCGTTAAAGTGATTCCCTGGAGATCAGAGCGTATGGAGGGGCCTTAGCACAAGCACTCAGACCCATTTCTTTCTCCTGCCTGTGCCCAGTACCTTTCTTTCTGCTTTTAGGTTCCAAGTGTGCAGTTTCAAGAAGAGGGAAAAGCAGTGCCTCACTCCCTGTTGAGTAACTTAATGGACAGCAGTTCTTCAGAATGGGAGGGGATATAAGTTTGATCATCTCAGCAAAGGAAGTATTTGAACCTGAAACTCCCCAGCCCCAGCTGAGCACATTCCTCAAGCCCTGCTTTAAAACACACTAAGTTGCCATCGCTGGATTGTTTTTTGTTTCTGGCATTTGACAAATATAGAGGGCTTAGGCTGTTGGGGCCAATACCAGAGAAGTGACCAAATCTAGAATGTATCCTACTGCTTATGTTTATCTTTGAAAAATTTATGTGAAAATAACAGTAGGGTAGAAGTGGAGATAATATGGAAAAAACCTGTTGGGAGAGATGAAATTTTTCAGTAGGTCTTTTTATACAGTCAAGTCTGTGTTAGTGCCAACAATGTAGGAAGTCAGTAGGCGTCTGATTATCATCTCCTGAAGACAGAAAAATTGCCATTGTAGCAATTGCTTTTTTTAATTCAGATGAATTTTAAAATAATTGAATGTATTTATAGCAGCTTTGTTTGCTTTTTTTCCTCTACTATTCCTTCCACCTGGCTGTCTCACACAAAAGCTTACTCTCTCATACAATTGGCAGCTTGGCATATGAACAATATATTTTGTCCTTAGCATAGGTTTGTGTTTCTGAACTACTCTGGGGGGGGGGGGGGGAAGAGAATCCCTCTGTAATGGCTTCTAAATAAATTCAGTATCAATTTAAACTATTAGAGAAAGTTAAATCAAAATAATTAGGATATTAAAATACTTTGTGTGTTTCCAATCACTGGTTTATTGCAAATCTGGATCTTTTCCAAGAAACAATAATAGAATGAATACATTAGAATGTTTCCTTCCCCTTGATATGAAACCATTTTCTCCTGAAAAGATGATTGATAACTTGCATTAGACACAAAACCAGATTGATTTGCAGACATCCTTGAGGAGGGGTTGGAAAGACAGGAGAATAAATGCCCCATTAACAGAACATTACACAGACATGCATTCACACACACTAAGTGTATTAACCAAATAAAAATAGAAAACAACATAAAAGTTTCCATAGTACTTCTTCTTATTAGAAAAATATAGTAACTCTATAGAAAGTAATTCCTAAAGGTACCATGGCATGGAGGCAGAGTGATGATCTGAGGATTCTGATTGCAAATGCTCTGAACCATTTTGGAAAAAAAAAAATGGAGAAGGGTTCAGAAGGAGGTTAAATTTCAGCATGCCTGACATACACCTTCATAGGAACCTGGTTCCTACTGCAAAGGTCCTTGAACTTTAACATCTATGTGTAATTGAAGCACCCCAGAAGAGACTGAAGAGGAATGAAGATGGCTAGACAAAGCTATAGACTCTGTAAATGAGATGGAGAATTTGAAACAAGCTTAGATGTTCTTGAATTAAGTCACTGTGGTAAAAGAGTCTGGTGAAAAATATATGTTATAATATAAGCAAGGGAATTCTGAGTAGAGACCAAGATGCTGTACTTTCTCAACATTCCATAATGCTGCAGGATTAATGTATCCAGGTCTAGTGACTGCAGTTCAGGAAGGATACAGCCAATTGGTCTGAAAAGAGGAAGGAGTAAGGTACTGAAAAACATTCCCAAAATAGAAATATTTGAAGTTCAATCTGATTTTTTATAGAAGAGATGGGGTAGCTTCACAGTTCACAGGGATTTCAGTGGAGAGGAGTTCACAACTGATACCTGATCTGATAAAGTTACAGTAGACCTAGGGATTAGAATCCAGAGTTAAACAACCTGTCTGAAGGGAAGATATTCATCATTAGAATAATACAATAACTTTCATGTTATCACTGTGCAATTTTAGATTATCACCAAATGCTCGTAGATTTTTTTAATTATTATTTCCCAAAATACTCTTTTTAGAACTGTGTAGTTCAAGCAGGCTGGAACATCTACATTGTACAAATGATTCCTTAGAAGCTCACAGCAAGTCCCTTCTGGGTTTTATAATGCAGAAGGTGATGACTCCTGAAATACCTGATGAGTTTCAGCTGCACCTAGCAGAGCACAAGTCTATCTCTGCAAACATATTTCAGTGCCAAAACAAAGCACAGCCATACCTGCTGCAGAGAGCCACTGATATTTGAATTCAAATCCCTTGGATTTTAATTTATATGTCCTAAATTTCCTGTTTAAAAAAAGTGTTTCCTTTCACGTAAGTCACCATATAACTCCTTTCTAATCCTCCTCATTTACACTGAGTATTAGCTGTACGGAGAATTGTACTAATTAATCCTGCACAACTATAATTGAGTGGCTGGGCTGCACAACAGCATGAGAATTGGCATGGCACTGGGAACTGCATTATCAGATCTATTTTCTGGCTAAGTCCTATTATGTTCTGCAGGATGGATACAGAACACAATGAATTTAATTACACAGTCTTTCAATTGGCTTTCTTGTAAGCTAGAAAACTCTCTTCTAGCTCTTCCACTTTATGGAAAGCAGTGTCTTCCCTAAAGTCACACTTGCATTGTACTTTACCAGCTAATCCTTCAACCTGGGCAGTAATCACTGGCTAATGACTAATGGCCTTGTCTGCAAGGTCATATCCCCAGACTATGCTGGAGACTATAAACATTCTGCTAAATTGGTAAACACCAGCAACAAAGTTTGTGATTAACTGCAAAGAAAACCGCTCACATTCTGAGTAAAACAAGTCACCCCAAAAGTGATCCCTCCTATTTATTTGCATGGAAATAACAACGAAGAGGACAGTAACGCTATTTGATAGAGTAAATTCTCAGCTACAAAACACCATTTTTCTACATAGTCACCACCATTAGCTGATTCATATAGATGAGCTGACTGAGACACTCCTGGTATTGTGAATTATTTAACATAGTCTTCACTTCATGATGAAGTTTTCACGTCATTCCCTCCAAAGGGTCATTACAATTTAGATGTCCACTAAAAATCTGGGTTATGGTGCTGATTCTACCAGTGATTTGCATAAACAAATCACTCTGACCTCTCTGCCTGACACATCCACTGCCCTTTCACTTCTTTCAGCTCCCATAATTTTAATCAAATTTTCAGTATTCTGGCACCAACACTCCAAGAAGAGACGCATCCCATGAAGAGGACTCAAATTCTCTCAGTGGGTACAGGCAATGTTTGGAGATGGTACCTCACATACACAGTATAATGAAGAATCCTCTGGAAATTCTTCTCCAGGATACAGAGTAAGTAGGCTTTTGATTTCAATGGTTTGGTTAAGCACTATTAATTTTTGAAAAGATCCTGTTTTATGCATGCTTATTCGTCTATTACCTATGAACAAGGAGATGGCAGATTAAGGGAAATTTATAAGCTTTCTTACTGCTGAAATGTTCAGATTATATTGAAATATGACTTTATGCCAAAAGAAATGAACAAGAAAGACTAACCAAGTGAAAACATTCAGAAGTGAGAAAAGCAGTACAGGAATACAGAGAGATTGCTGGAGATTCACCTTCTTTCATTATTTGTACTTCCCCACAGCGGCATTCCTATATTCCATATAAAATATAATGCACTTAATTGATCTAAGTAATTTCGAGGCTGCTGAATAGCAGAAGCCTCCAGAGTGGAATATTCTGACTTAATGATCACATAAAATTGCTGAAAGTGTTTTTAATGTCACTGTAATTTCTGAGTTTATTTAATAGTTGAGGGGGAGAGAGGGTAACATTAACAGTCATCTGCGTGGCTTGCATGGCTGTATATAACAAATGAGACATGTGGATGCCACAAGAGCCATCATTTTAAAATGGCTGCAGTAAAAATGCAGTTATACTGAGCATTTGCTTTAGGCCATGACACAGTTTAATGAGAATGATATTGCATTAGAATTCAGGACACCTCAGATATGCTTCCAAGTGTTTGACCTTTTAAGAAGTCAGATCGCCTAGGTTCCGCTGACTCCTTTCTCTTTCTTTCTCAGCAGCATCCATTCCGTTCATAAAAATTTCAGCCAAGAGCTGCCCTGTCCAGATGTCCACCACAGTACTGTATTCCATGTTACGGTCTGCATAATATGCGGTCAAAGAGATTTATGCATTTATTTTTTATTTACTATGCTGTGAACAGCTGCTTTCCATCCTCAGTCATCAAAACATCAATTAATTTCAGATCTTTGTTGATAGAACATCTCTGCCCTCTCACAAAGCCATGGTTGGGGGTCATCACTTGTACAGGCCAGTAGTGCAAAGCCAGGAGATGGGCTCAGTGAGAGGCTGCTGTATAGCGAGTCTGTAGGGCAACTAGTTCCAATGCAGGTGGCCTCCCTGATTCCCTGATTTTAAAGCTAACTTCACATTTTTTTCCACTCTCTCTCTCTTTCCCTCTGCTGTGTTTGAAGTTATTTTAATCTCTTCTCAACCTTGCCATATTTTTCCTTGTCTAATTTGCCTCATTTCTAAGTTGTGATGATATCCTCAAGACACCAATTCATAAATTCCTCATGTTGAAATTGTTCATTAAAATCTAATTTTTACTATCTAATTCTGGCTTTTTAGTTAATGAAATCAGAGTAATTATAAATATCCATCTTGCAACATTGCATATTGTCAATTGAATATAAAAACTCAAAATGGAAGAAAAGCACCACTTAACTTTCTTTCCTCTAGCTGCAAAGGAAATCAGTCCAATCATAAATATATAGATTAAAATATTCTTCTCTAAGTTAATTTCAGTATTAACTTTATACTGCCATTAAGGGTTGCCTGAACACAAACCATAAGGGACTACATCTAATTTCAACATCTTCACATAAGAGAGGTTTGGTTTGCTCAGATCCATTATTCAACAAAGAGAACTGAAATGCTTGGAAAGAAAGGTACAGCTCATGCTGTATTTGATCCTGAATTCAACAAGATCTTTAACATTTTCCAAAAATATTAGAATATGTGAAAGGAAGAAACACTCAGGAGGACTTTTAGTACTTTTTCCTATTTTTTTTAGTTGATTTCTCTAGACTCTTTTCATGTCCCACTGAAATTATCATAGAATCATGGGGGTTGGAAGGGACCTCAAGAGATCATCGAGTCCAACCCCCCTGCCAAAGCAGGTTCCCTACACCAGGTAACAAATAATAATATAATATAATAATTATAACAAATTATACAATCACATTATATTAAGGCTTCCAGTGACACCAAATAGTTGCAATCTTATAAGTTTCTAAGAATTTCCTAATATTTTTAAAGCTTTATCAACTCTAACTAGAAGATGTTATGGATATTACTATATTGGTACCACAGTCTGAAAAATGTCTGAGTAGGGGAAAGATGGACAAACTTACCACTGCAGACTGGGGATCTGATCCGGAGTACATCATTTGGTAGTTGCATCTTTTTGAAACAGTGCAGTTTGGAGAGCTGAATGTCAGTTCCGTAGATACGCAGCTTTAAAAAGATTTCAGAAAGCTGTGGATGAAATAGTGCAAGACTGATCAGGTTGGGAAGTTGTTATCAGAAAAGAATGATTTGTTAAAAGCTAAATTATTTACATGGTGGGATCCAATTTTATAAATTCCTGTAGATCTCTGCCTGGTTTCTTGCCAAGGTGAATTATGGAAATGCCCATTTCTCCTTTGTGCAATGGTGAGATGGCCACACTTCAGACTGCCTTGCAAACAGACCCTGATGGGCTTCCAGATCCAGGAGTCTGAGTGAGCTGGATGCCACAGCCTGAGGCGAGGTTCATGTCCTGGCTGCAACCTGCAAGCCATAAGCAAAAAGTTTCAACTGGGAATTCAACTGAAGTGGGCGAAAACTGAAGCTAAACTGCCTTTTCTGGGGGGAAATCTAAGATCTTGGGCACCTAGACTTGTCCATTTTCTAAATTTACATTCATACAAGAAAATAATTTGATGCTTTGTATCCTTTTTTATTTCAACTTTCATTTTTCTCTGAGGCAGTATTTATAGTCACTGAGAACTGTGGATAGTGAAGAAATTAGAAAATCTTCACTCAGAGTGCCTCAGCCACAATGGAGATGCTCTCGCATTCCACGTTTCACACAACAGCTCAGAAAGATGAAGTTTGTGTAACAAATGCAGATAAAGTTATCATTGCCAGACTCTACAACATACAATTACTTTGATTCATGCAATCTGCCTCTTTGATGAGATGTCTCACAGTAACAGCATAATAACCACTAAAATAACCATTTAGTTATTAAGGCTAGCTGTTTCTAAGTTGGTTTTAATCAAAGCTTCAGATCATCTGGTTTGATATCTGTTGGCAAAAGTATTCTTGGCAGTGCGTTCATAGAACAGACACAAGGGAGACTTGTTTCAGGCCTAGCATCAGTTAAAGGAAAGAAAAAGTATAAGGAAAGTATTCTTCATAGTACGTCACTGCAGAAAGTGGAGTTATTCAGTGATTCTTCCATGTAAGAGCATATTCTCTGTGGAAGTTAATAAAAGGTGATCCTACAGAAATTTGCAGCTGCAGCTTTTCATGCTGGAATCATGAACATGACTCTGCAGTGTTTGAACAGAAAGTCCTGATGAGGTAATTGGTGGTCTGATAGCATTTATTGGCATTCTGCAAGGCATTGATTCTGGTGTTATTGGTCATTAACTCTTCTAAAAACAATATCAGGGTTTAATTTTATCACAGTCAAAAAAGAAAGAACCCTGCACCTCACACCATGCAAATGTTCTAGTTCAAACTGGGCAATCATGGACCTTTCTGGCAATCTGTTGAATCTGATATTACTTAGAGTAATACAGAAGGGTTATTCTAGAAGTCAGCTTTCTTTTGGAAGTAAAAACATCTGGCAATTACTGCAATTGAGTATTAATACAAAAAGAAAAAACCATACAAAGAGACTCGGAGCAGCTATTGCTTATTACTATTGCCAACTGAATGGTATTAGAGAGGTCAGTGGCCATTTGCCACATGACTTCTTCCTGCAAAGTAAAGTGCATATTAAATATTTTGAAAGCAATGTTCCTGGAAAAGAGCAGTTTCAACATAATTGGCATAAAGATTAAAAAAGAGGATATGGAAAATATCCTCGACCTTGAAATATCTTTTTGTTTTGGACACACTGCTCAGGGAAGGAGCTTCTGTTCTGTGTAAGAATTATCAAGTTAGTTAAACCAAACCAGGTTCACAATGCAGCTTACAGCTGAAGAGCTGATATGATTGTCTGTTGTCTTCCTCTACACACCAAGATCCACAACTAAAATAATCAATGTCTGCATGTTGGTTAACAGAATTCGTCTTTAAGGAATGAAGAAGAACTGCTTGTCTTTTCCTCTGAAAAACCCTGAAAAGGGTGGATACTATCCCAGACAGGATCAAAACGAGAGCAGAGCTCTGGGGAACTGATTCTTCAGGGAACTTGAATCTATTTGCTAGATACTCCTTGCATGGTTATCTGAGTCACTTCACTGTCTTTTGACATTGTTGGTGCATGGCTCACGTATTCACAGTAGTAGACTGAGTGTTACTGTCAGCAAGTTGCAGAATTCATTGGGAAGGAAGAGGATTTTCTCTTTAATTTATCCTTTTCTTCCACAACCTATAATGCAATTCTACATTACTCTAAATAAACCATCCCAACTCACCACCTGATTCTCAGACACTAGGTACATGTGAGGGACAGACCATGAAACAAAAGAGTACAAGTTTGACTGGAGAGTCTGGTCCCCTCTGGTACCTTGTATCTTCAGTGAAGAAACATCAGTCTGAACAGAGATTTTGATCTCAGGTGCAGCTCCCTCTGACAAAGCTTTTAGCTATTTTTTTTTTCTTGCAGTAGAAGTGCTTGACATCTGGGTACTCAGAAGTCTCTATTCTTCTCAAAAACTGTGTGGGAACAGATAGTCAATGATTTTTGATTGGTTCTGATTTTCTCAATTATTATCCCTAGTTCTCTTTTTCTGAAACTACAATTTTTTCCTTTTCTCTTGACTTTTTTCCATCTCTCATTCTCTCTGTAAACAATATTTCTTTTCTTTGATTCTCCCTCTTGTTCATTTCACATTCCAGTGTCCAACCTTTTCCTCTGCCTGACTGTATACTATGTATTTTCTGGGAACATTGAATCAAAAGTCAATTCTTCCAAAACTGACTGAAGAAATTAAAATCTAGTATGTAACCTGTTTACTTACAGCAACTTTTGTTAATTCTGTCAAGCTAGAAAACATGGAAATCTTGAATTAAAAAATTGTTCATAGAAATATCTGCAGCGCCATTTTTTGTAGATGAATGAAAACAGAAGTTTTTAATGTTAAAATATGTTTGTCCTTAAAGACAATTATTTAAGTTATTGTATTAAAATAAAAGACAACAAGTCAGAAAAAGGAAAAATTTCAAGACTTTCACTTTAAACAAAATACACTGGTTATGTTCAGAATGAGTAATTTACCATGTTGTAGATTTTGCTTTTGTGTCACATAAGATCATTGCCATTAAGCCATAAGCAATTTTTAAAATCCTTTTTGGTGCATCATAGAAATGAAACTCTGTTTCTTGTTCATCCATTCCCTTCTATTTTTTGAACTGTCAATTTTCTCTTTGTCTGGCTGCCACTGATATTATGTTGTCTCTACATGGTCAGCTCCAGCTTCTCGCACAATAGCCCTCGCTGGTCTATAAACACTGACAAATTAATGCTATAGTCAATGGAATGAAACTGTACTGTTGAAGGAGACTGAGGGTTAGCAATAGAGAAATCACAGACAAATTTGCAATGTAATACAGCAGCAAAAGGAAGAGCAATGTAATCTTAGGCTACAGTTAGAGAGAGATTACATTATGGAGCAAAAAAAGCCAATAATTTTCCTCTGTACAGCTTGGCTGTGTCTGCACCTGGAATATTACACATTCAGTCCAGGGCAGAGAGAAATCAACAGACAAACATTGAGGAAGAAGAGCAACAGCAGTTGATTTACCAGGAAAAGTTTAAATGAGCTAAATAAAGCAGCTGTGCTCCTCTGGGCAGCACAGGATGAAGAGCAGCATGACTGGGAGCAAAGCACTCACTGTTGTAGGAATAGGGATGCAAAGCTGCCATCTAAGGAAGGTCAGATCTCTGCAGGTCTGCATCTACCTCTTACCTTCTCCTTCATCTATTCTCTCAAAATAAACCTTTCTGAAAATAAGTTTTCTGACAACCAGGCCATGAAAGCAAATTACTGCTTCTCAACAGGCAGAATTTCTACCCACTGAACAATGAAGCTCTGGATCCTTTGCCAAAGATAGCAATCTGTTCAGCTGCAAAGCCTGGACTTCTGAGGACAATAGAGCCCATGCCCTTGCCTAGCACAGGTGGGAGAGGCAAGCACCACAAAGGGGCTAAGCCAAAGGCTGAGCTTATTTCAACTTTTTACTTTTGCATCGGAGCTTGACAGACAATAGTCAAATAAAGGTCTACAACAAACAAGATTAATAATGAAATTAAATCAACAGTGTGAAACCCAGCTAAGATCAAGGTCCAGATAGTCTTTGTTTGTGCAAATATATGCTGTGGAAAGCCTTGAAATATCAAGAATTTAAGCAAACATTCTGTGACACCGTGATATGTTTGTATCAGATTATGCAGAACATTTGCTTTTCATGATGCTCACAGAACATCTGCACTGATCCTGCTCAGGATATATCTTGCCCTTTTGAAAGCAGCATGCCACCCCGAAAGGACAAATCCTGCTTCACCAGGAAGACTGCAGGTTGCTGCCCAAACCCGAGGGAGATTCCTTACTGGCTTCTGTTAAACTTCTGGGGAAGAGCAGTATTTTTGCATATCAAAAGATAGACAATAGGAGTTGTAAAATGTCAGTGGGTTTAAGAACAGAAGTTTAAAAATTGGTTGTATAAAATTAAAAATGTTTGTGTTCTAAGAGCTGAGAACTTCTGGTGCACACCTTCATAGGAGATAGGCTGTGAACACAATAAATCACATCCTGCTGAGGAGATGTGGAAAAAGACATCATCAAACACAAATCGGAGCACTCCGCTTCTTTAAGGACAACTAGTTCTGTTAAGATTTTTTGCTGTCTTAATTTTCTTTGCTGTTGATTGAGTCCCTGAAGACAAAATACTTGAGAAGTTAGAGGAAGGCAGGCATTGGATGCCAAGGCCAACAACCTGATTATCACACCTCCACAGAGAGCCCATCAGAGAGGTCTTCACATGGCCTAGCAATCTGCAGGCCCACAGAAGAAACCAATATTGAGAATTTGATTGGATCTAACTGAGTTGTAAATAGATAACTCCCAGGTGAATGTCCTTGATACAGGGATGTGGTCACTGGAGGAACACTGACTTACATTTTATGGGACAGAAATGAAATAAAACTGTTATGATGTTATAGGGAGGAGAATTATAGAGGACATTTTATTAGGAGAAACAGGAAAAATCAAAGCCTAATATATACACCCAGGAGTTATTTGAAGCTAAGAATTAGTTGTGCAATAAGAAGTAGAACTTGCTAACTGTCTCAACTATCATTTAGGAATCTACAGTGAAATGTCTAATTTATTACACAAATTAGACCAAGGCAGAATAAGGCATTCTGTTTAATCATAAGGACTGGGAGGAGTAGCAAGGGTGGTGATGGGGGAAATCTCACAATTTTGAGCAAGATTGAATATTCCATAAAGTCAAATTTCCTCACTTAAAGGAAGGTATTAAAATAGAATGAAGAAAGTGAAAGAGGTCACGCTGTTTCATCAGGATTATTTTCAAGTAGTTAGGAACTAACTCATTGGGTTTTTCATGAGAAAAATGGCTTATGTTTATCTTGCAGCTATGTCAGCTGCTGCATGGTGTGAAAAGTGGCTAGTTAAATCACTCATATAAACCAAGAAAGGTCAGGATTTCTTGTTAACATTTGCCTGGAGGATAAGAATGTTTCCTTTCCTCTGCTCCCAGAAGGTATTATCTATACATGTTCTTAGTGACATTAAATGCTTACTCCACCTATTGGTTCATAAGTGAAAGTAATTCTTATCTTCATGGCAGGAAAAGTTTCTACCAGGAGGAAAATCAGCAGCTCATTTCCCAATTAACAGTAGAAAAATTGCCTTTAAAGGTCATTGTTAGAACAGAACAAGGCAGGAGAGGAAGAAATGGTTAGAAGTGACCATGGGTAAGACAGTCATAGAGACAATCAAATGCATCCAAAATACTACTTCATTACAGGTTTGTGTCTCAGTTCAGGCAGTTTGTTATAAACCCATGTACCTTAAAGGAAATCTTACGTTGGAAACCTTGAAAATGATATATTTATCAAAGAAGTTTGAAGGACATATGAAACAATGTCCCTCAAGAAATTTTTTGTGTTAATTATAGTCAGTGGATAGATTTGTGAGAATAATGCTAAAACTGAAGTTCTCTCATCAGCTGCAGGCCTAGACAAGTCTACTTTCTACATCCTAACCTCTTTCTTGTTTTAGCTTGTCTTTGAATTCATAGCCTTGAGACTAAATCTTAAAACTCCTGAATTAATCCCATCATTTCAAAATCCAGATTCTCATCCAAATGTTCCTGAATTTTAGAGATGCTTCTATGAAGAGTTCCTTGGGGAAGTGTCATTATTTTTAATCAATTTTTGGGATTCACAAAGTAAGCTGTTGTTGATTATATGATTTATGCATGCTCTCCACAGACTTGGAGGGGTTTCATGCATTATTTTACAGTGTTTATGGCTTATTATGGAAACTACATGGTAATAGTGGTTTCAATTATAAGCCTATTAAGCAGGTAATTGACAGCACAAGTATACTATAAAGTTACATTCTGCTTGCTTCAATACAAGTGCTGTGTTGTGTTTTTAGGCAGTCAGTGCTGATAATCAGTGCATAAATGATTCCCTAATTAACTGCTTCTGTCAGAATCCCAGTTTCACTCAACAAGCAAGTTGGCCAAGGGTTCACTTGTCTCTTTTCTTTTGCTCTCATCTCCCATGATAAGAAACTGTTCATCACAACCGGAATCTTGCCCAGGCCATGGCAGCGAATGCATGTCAGCAATTACATCTCTTTCAAGTTCATAGCTGCAGAACATTACTAAAAACCACAGGGTGACAATGCCTGAAAATCTATTCTAAGGGAGTCATGGCTTTCACCACAGTTTAGCATCAGATTAGCTTTTGCTGTATGAAGTCATGTCTTTAACTGTGGAAAGAGAATGAAACATTTTCCATGGCTCAATCCTATGCTTGCAGTTGCCTGATGACTCTCAGTAACTTCTCAGGACAGTTGCAAATGACACCCGAGATTTTAAATTCCTTACAAGTTTTAATTGTTATTCCTAACACATCTGGAATGTAAACTGTGCTTTATGCATTCATAGGGAGGAGGGATCAAATCTCATGTGAAAGGGCACACACAAGGAAAAGTGTGGAAAATAACAGTAAGTCCATAAGTTATTATTTCTGGATAATTATTTTCTCATTGAAATAGGTTTGAAATAAGAAAAGTGATAATTCACAAAAAAAAAAAAAGTGCTCGGTGATTTAGTAATCATAAAAAAAGGTCTGAAGCATGCCCCAAAACTTTGGTAGGTGGTCAGTAATGCTGCCTCATCTGTCCCATTTGACATCTAAGGTGCAAAGGTACCGGGACATGAATTCCTTTTTATATCAGTCTGAAAGATGTGGAAGATTTAGAATGACCTCTCTCTTTGTAAAAGATAGCATGAAAAGAAAACACTGTACCCCTGGAAAATCTGCTTCACTATATACGTGCATTATGATAATAATAAAGGTTAATAAAATCAGATAAAATGTCCAATTTAAGCTGTCACCTGCCTACAGCCTATTAGGAAACTGCTCTGTTTATGTTACCTCTGAAGCTTTTATTATGGTTCAGTTGTAGTAAAGCTGTTGTAGAGACCATAAATAAGAACTTTTTGAAAAATTATTTTTAAGACTTTAGGATTGTTTTCAAGAAGCATTTAGACGGTCTACTAACGGACACGGTTTAGTGAAGAAATACTGGTGGTGATCCGATGATTTCCTAGACAGATACAAGAGATAGAAACTAAACTTGTGGTTCTCAAACCAAATCTTACAGACAGCAGTTGCTTCCCATCAAATCTTACCCTAGTTTACTCATCACCAACTCAGAGTGACCTTATGAGCTCTCATTTGGATTTTTTTCTCTCTTGTGCTGAGGTAGCATAAGATGCATTTTTCTTTGAAATACCTGAATTATTTGCTATGGAGTTGGATAACCTGTCATAACAGTTCAGAGAATTACAAAATCATCATTTTTTGTCTGACTGCCATTGAACTTGTTGCTTTTATCATCACAGATCACTGCAAATCTCCAACATGTAGCATGTTTTGTTTCATTTCATATTTTATCCATTTAAGTGTGCCCTCCAGCTTTTCTAAAAAGGGGAGATGAGTGAAAGATCTCCTCTCACAGTGACGCTTCCCCTTTAATCTCGGCAGGCAAGGTGTCTTATTGAAATCAGCACTGTGATCCATTCTGTTTATAGAGGTTCTAGTAAGACAAGAAGACGAAAGCTGTTTAATCTTTGCCTTCAAAATGTTGTTGCAGCTCAAAGGGAAAAGAAGAATACTACTTCAATATTACAAGGGTCTATAGAGTATGAGAATTAACAGTTTGTTGCATATCAGGTGCAGTAAAAAAAGACAAAAGTCTGTGTGGCCTTTTTTTCACATATGGAAAGCAAGTTGTCTTCACCACTGCCGAACATTTTTCTTGACTACACACAAGTGAATCACACTGACTGTGACATTTTTTCTACTTGGAAAGAGCTTCCAGCATAACCCTTTTTGGCTGGAATTTCCTACAGTTCACTTGACTGCCAAAAACCTGGCTTCACAGGAATGGATGAGGTTGGCAGAGACCTCAGGGTCCAGCTGCTCCAACCCCTGCTTAAGCAGGCCTACCCAGAGCAGATGCACGTAAGAAGAAAAAGGGGTTGACTTGCCCCATATCACAGAGATCCCAGGAAACAGCAGAGGAACAGGAGGGGACTCAAGTAGACCTGGCTGGCAGTGTTGGGTCATGGCTTCTCTTGCTGTGAATGACTTCCACTGCAGGTAACATGGCTGCTTCCTACATTGCCCATATGCGCTTAGATAAAAGTGAGCAGCACTTACCTAGCTGCCTTTGCAGGTTACTTGGCCTCACTGCACTTAGTCTTGCAGGGTTTTCTTTTTTCTAAAATTTCCCCTGTATTTTCCTCTTTGAATTATTGGTTTTTTTTAGTTTACAAAGGTTTTTCACTGAAAATAACATTGAACAAGGAAATTATTTCTTCAGGTACTTTGAACATTCCCAGCACACTGGAGATCTTATTGTATATCATATTATTTATTATTATTTCTTCTCATTCTTACTGTAGTCAGATGGTAGAGAGACAGCATATGTCTATGTTCCCCCAACTGTTTATTTAAGCCTGAATTTCAAGCTCCAGGCTTAAGGTTTATCATTCAGCTTAATGTTTAATTCTCAGATCCTGAAATAATGATTTTTTTACTTCAGTTCACAAGATAAGTCTGCAGCCCATTTCAGATATTTCTGTCTTGAAGAAAAAAAATTGGCACCAATGAAGGAAAACTGTACTCAATACTAGACTGATAAATATATTGCAAAATAGGAGGCTTGGGCTGAAATGCTTAGGAAATGAAACCTGGTCATTTCATGCCATCTACTCAGAATGGCAGTGTTATTGTTTGCATGAGAACTGAAGTTAAGGTTTCAGTTGCTTCTAAATTAGGAAGCACACATGCATATACACGAGCACATGCACAGAAATTAATAAAAGCCAGAAAGAGAGAGGACAACAACAATAGGATGCAGAGGGATTTTGATTATTTCACCATGTGGCCTAAAAACACAGCAGATTCAGCAAGATGCAGATTTGCATAATGTAATGAGACTGGAATCAAAGTATCAGAAAGATAGACCAAGTGCTAATTAACTAGACATTGCAGTAAAAAAAAAAAAAAAAAAACACAAGATGAGGAGACAGTACAAGGCAGGAAAACATTACAGGGACAAATAGATAATAGTGTTAATTATGTTAGAGAAAAAAAATCTTAGCTAGAATACTCTGGAGCCATTGCTACAAACTTTAGTCAACCTTTCAAGGAGTAAAGTCATCTTGGAGTTGATTAGAGCTATGTGTTTCTGACAATTGCTAATCTCATAAAGAATCTGATCATTCTTTCTCTGAATGGATCCAGACCAAATTTATAGCTAAGGGTGCCACAGCACTAGGATAGACAGCAAGACATTAGGCCTTCATCCCCTTTGGAAATATCTGATGTTTGCAGCACCCTTATTTTCCATCTGTGCAAGCAGACCACATAAATACTCTGTAAATGACTCCATGCCCTCTTCATTTGGTGCTCTGTCAGCATATATTTCTGCTACAGCTGCAAAAGTAGAGCATGAGCCTCTTCCCTTATTCTAAGGGTGGAGTTTTGGGACTATGAAACTGTTAATTCATTCATCTTCATGATTCTGTAACTAGAGTTAAATTGATAAAGAAGCCCTTTTCCTAATATATATATATATTTAGCAGGTAGGATAAACCTTAAAAATGTATACACGTCTATTTTACATAAAGGATTACAGTCCCATATCAATAATTTAGGCATGTTAGTTTCTTCAGACACACGCAGCAGCTGTATTAAGTTGGTTCTTTCTGAGTATTTGGTGAGTGAGTTCATGTGGGTGCGTGGATTGATGTGTGGAGTAAATTCTAGAGGACCACTGTGTTCCCCATACACTATGATTGTGGAAAGGAAGCAGAACAGAAGAATGCTTCCCAGGTCTAAGGCCAGCTGGCAAAACAGTGCCATCTGGGTGGATCTGTGATGTGCTAAAGATAGATTTGTCAGAGTTTGCATTTCCTCTTTTGGATGAGGAGTACTCAGGGTGAAGTAAGATTTCTAGCTTCCTTCTTTCCTTGAAGGCACTGCCTGCAGAAATGTTTTCCAGGTTTCCTGTGTTAGAAAAGCTTGCAAATATGTCTCTTGTAGGATGTAGCTGTAGAAGCTTCTTTCGAACTGAAGCAGCAGTAGTGTATGCTTTTAGCTCTGTCACACCTCCATGGTGTGCCTGCTAAAGTGTAAGCCATCACAGTTGTGTACTCATCTATCCACAAACAGAAGAGTCATTCTTTCCTCAACAGGCTGTTCGGAGGAAAAAACACTCACTTATAAACTGCAACATGAGGTAAGAACTTCAACACTTTCATTTTTTTTGCTTTCAGTTTCAGTGGGAGAGATCTCTGGACCCTACTTTATAGCTAGACATTTTGGTGAGGTTTTCAGTTGTGTTATACTACTATCTCAGTTACTACCATCTGAAGGCAGAGCTGCTCAAGTAGTGGCACGAAGGTTAGTTACAAATAAAATTCTGCAGTAAGGGAATGGAATATCACGGGTAATAGATGAGACCATCTTATTGTATTATATGGAAGAATTACTCCCTGGTATGTTATGCAGTGAATGATAGGTAAGTTATTTAAGCCATCCAGCCAGAATCTTTTGTTCCCTGTTATGAATGGCCTTTCTCCAAACTACGAACTCCAAATGGGGATATTCCTTTTTCATATATACGTATGTATATATATTTATTTGTGGAATGCTAGGCCATCAATGGGTCTCAAGCACAGAATTTATACCTTTGAATATCTTTTAAAAATAACTGTACTGAGTGTTTCTCATTTGGATAAGAGAACAAATGAATCCCAGTCTGAAATTCTTAGCTAAATCAAAGGGAAAAATAAAAAGGATTGTTAAAAGATCCCCCAGACTGAACAATGAAAAATTCTAGATGCTTACATTTTAGAAATTAATGAGACATGGAAACCACCATGTTTGTAGTTACTGCCTCAAGAGAATCAGAAGTCAGAGGTTTCTGTATGTCTGTTAAAACTTAAAGCAGTGAAATCTGTAGGATTAATTTGCATATGATCTCAGTTCTGGGTTGGGTTAAGCATTTCTTCTTTGTCTTTAAATTTCTCATTTGTAATCAGAAGTTAGATTCCCTTCCCTGCTCCCTTTCCTCGTTACCACTGCAACGCTCCAGGTAAATCTTTCTTATGGAAGTTGCCAATGGCTTTTTCAGAGGAGAAGGCTGGCGCATAGGGAGTTTTTACTTATAAACAATATCCACCTCCTTTGAGATGGATTCACCTAGTTAGCCAGAATGAACTGTCTCTCTGAACTATATCAGGAGGCATGTGGGAAAAATAAATGTCTTCTGAGTACATGGATGAATGCATGTAATGCTCTTAAATTATTTTCAAAGTTTCCTCTTAGTTTGGCTTTCTATTTAACTTCCTGGGCCCTTCACTAGCTAGTAGATACCCTTCAGGTAATAAAATATTGTCCATGGCCATGTATTATCTGTGGTATTTATCATACATACTGGAATTGATCTCTGAAAATGTAGGGAGTAATGCAACATTCAATCATGCAGGCAATACATACAGAAAACAGGAAACAGCATGGGGCTGTCTCCTTAGGGAAAATCTTGATATATCAATGCATACTTATTAACTTCATTTGTTAAGGAATATGTCATGATTGCAGCTACACTGGTAGGCTTGCACCATCCATTGATCTCCCAAGGAAAATTCAGAAAATAACTGATTTTAACTGTAAGAAGTCAAAAGAACTTCTGTATATTTAGAGCACCAACTACTATTAATGGTATGCAGTAGAGCAAGCAAGCAAACAGACATAAAAATGTCCTTGAAATGATAACTATATAAACAACTCTAGAGAAATAGGTTTTTGTACTATGTTTGGGGAATTGTCTTTAACCCATTTCTTACCACTCTTTTGAATAACGAACCTGGAAAATTTCAAAACAGGATATAATCTCAAAAAAAAAAAAAAAAAAAAAAAAAAGATGTACTTAAGTGCTTGAAATTTTTGATAACATTGTTTGCATATTTCATTTGCTTTACTTTCCTTAACACATTTTCTTTACTTTTATTAAAGAAGGATTTTGCTCATTATCACATGATGTCAGCAGTTCAATCAGCCTGAACTCACAGTTTAAAAAGAAATACTCCTTGAAAAAACTACAAGCAAAATTTCCATTTCAGTGTAGTATATTCTCTCACAATAAAGGAAATTATAGTGTCATGGAATCATGTGTCAGCTAGTTTGATCTCACATTAGTACAAAACATATAAGGAATCTTCTCCTACTGTCCAAGTGAGCCCTGCATTCACATGGAAACAAATTGTTAGATTATACAGTACATTAGATTAACACTCCCTCAAAATACAAATCCCGGCAGGGAATTCATCCTTTCTGATAGATCAGTGCTTTGTGACTAGGCAATTGTCACACAGCAAGAAATTCAAGCAAAATGTCAGAGAAGTTTGACATTCTGAAATGAAGCTGACAGGAAAATTCTGGTCTGATGGCACTTGGAGGTTTTTAAAATATTTTCTGTATTGCAATTCATTGTTAAAAAAAACAAAACACATACACACACTCACAAAACAAAACAAAACAAACAAACAAAAAAGAAAAGCCAGGAATAAAAAAGTAAAATGTCCAAGCATCATCTGTCAAAGTTTTAATATGATAAGAATAATTGTGTTCCTGATCCATTAAACCTGCGACACATACTCTATAAATGCTTCAGGGAATAAGATGCAATACTGTGATGGTAAAACCTGTGTCTATTGAAGGGAAGAGTGCCACTAAGATATAGGGAAACATTATAAAGAAATTGAGTTTTTATGAGGTAAAGGATGGCAAGTAAGCATGATGAAATGCTAATTTATAACCTCCACATTACAGTCCCTGGTGCTACAACGGGAACTAATTTTCATCTGTTGAGGGAAAAGAGCAAATGTTTGAGACAGAGAGCCAAGTCCCTCCAACTCTCTTCTTCTTCAGCACTGTGGTTGCACCAGCCTCAGGGCAAAGAGATGTTTTTTTCTTTAAATTTCAAGACAAACTGTAAATTATCCAACACTATTGTGGTTTTGCATTGGGTACCAGGCCCCATATACTTCCTATATTTCCACCATCATACATTCAGGGTAAGTAAACCTAGCCTATTTCATACTCTCTTTCACAACAGTACGCTTAGTTTCAGAAAATGTGTCCTTCAAAACAGGAAAGTTTTCCTTTCTAATACTAGTTTTTCCATCTGGCAACAAATCAACCCTCCTCATTATTCACCCTACCCCAGTATTTTGCAGGAACACTGGAAACACAAAATAGGATCTGTAAGATTCTTTCTACCCTCACAAGTATGGTTTCTGGGCATTTCCAACTTCCTTGATTTCTTCAGACTGGCGAGAACTTTTCTACTTTTATTATCTTCATACCTGAGCAAAGGGACAGGGCAGTTGTTTCCAGTGTGCAGTTAACAAGGGGAACATTAGCTGCACCATGGAACAAACAAGGCTCTGTCTTTCCTTCATGCTTTTTTTGTTGTTGTTGTTGTTGAAGATTGATTTAAAATCCACAAGGTACAAAACTTGAGCAGTTTCGAGCAAGTTATAAATTCTAAGATTAAAAACAGAACCCTAAATATTGTTCTGTAGTGTGGGAGCATGCTTCATTATAACCTGCATAGGAATTCAATGAGAAGAACACAGCTGCTTTGAATTTCTGTCCAGAGAAACCACACAGCTTGCATAAAAATAAATGCTTTGCATATTAAGGGAATTGTATGTTACTTGCCATAGAAACATTCTAGTCCTATCCTTTTTTTAAAATCACCTATTATAAAGATTCAGAGTTATTCATTCACAGTCTTTTTGGAATCATTATCACATGTTTGACCAATGAATGACTGTAATTGCTAGCTAGGACACAGATATGAGCACATCACATTAGTTATTCCTTCTGGTCAAGTACTAACTAATCCCATAGGACCAACAAGACATTGGTTTCTCCTCCCACAAGCTCACTGCTACTACTGATGCATCCTTTTACAAATGCCACAAAGATCCAAACATACTGTATATCAAAGGACACTTCAAAGACACAAGCACTGATAATAAAGACAGATTTTAGGAGTAAATAGTCAGATACTGAAGCAAAAATCAGTGTTTTTCTCAGTAAAAAGACAAGATAAAACCTCCAATGGCCACTCTGAATCTGCTTCAAGGATTAATTTAATCCTGACTCTAAATCTGGTGACTGGTTTAACTGTGCCATTGTGAGGAAGTCATTTAAGCCTGGCCATCAAATACATCTTACCACAAGTAGCTGTGAGAGCTCCAGTGCCAAAGAAATACCAGTCCAGACAAAGCAGAACTGAACTATATGGACACAAAATACTAGATGTGTTCCTAAAACTCTGGGATCCAGGTACATGTTGAAATAATTTATGTAGATGAAAGCACAAAAATGAATGAACTGTCCCTGCAGATTGTAGGATGTGATGCAAGCTTCCTTGCATCCATTCCATGAAAACTCACCAAATTTTTCTTCACTGTGCTTTTTCTTTATCCTTCTCGGACATAACATTTGTCCCGCCCCTAATTCCAAACTTCTCTCCGTTCAGGAGTGTCAAAAACATAGGGAATAGAAAAGATGAGCAGAGATGGCTGGAAAAGAAAACTGACATCTCCAGTCATGGAGATGACTTGCATGTATGTCATGTTTCAGTTAAACAGTTTCCTGTTATTAGTCAAAGTAGTGAGGGAGCAGATAACCAAATGGCCAACAACAAATGACAAATGTGCTCACTTCACACTGGGATGTCATTTCAGTCGGGAATTACTTTCAAAATCTCAAATTCTATTTCCATTCCCATTGAACCCCAGTGCCACTAGAGATATATTTCTTCAGCTTTACACATTGAACTTAGTGCAAAAACGAAAGGCCCCCATACACCACATGCCAGGGGCCTGCGTGCTCCTTGAGCTCTTCCTCTCCTCCAGCCCTTGCCTCAGACAAATAAATCATCTGCAGGGACTGTGATCACTCTGTGGGATGAAGTTTTCAGAGTCTTCTGGTCCTTGCCTAGGTCAGACTGCTGATTTTAAAGTACCATTGGAAAAACTGGTGCAACTCATACGTATGTTGCTAGTTGTATGTTACCCACCTAAATCTTTGCTTCTCCACAAACCCAAGGAGTTTTAAAGTGCTGAAGCGTGACATCCCAGAGAACACCAATCAATTAGCAAAGCTCCAAATAAACAGAGGCCTCCAAAGAAAGTGATAGACAGCGACATAGGCACAAGATATTCTGAAGAAAGCTGCAAATGCTTCATGCTTCATATTTTCAGAATAGGATAAAATGAGATTAAACTCAAAAATGTTTCTAACTAGAAGATATTTTCAGAGATCATTTATGATTGAGCCCTTCCACTAGCAAGTACCATTTCAGTACGCAAAAGCAACAAAGCCTACCACTTATAAAGGCATTCTCCATCATTCAATAAAGCTAAAACCTCAGCAGGAATCCTTCAGGCAGTTTTCAGCAATGAATGAAAAATAATGTTTATCATCTGACAAGAATGCATAAAAAATAACAAGGTAAACAAAAAATGTGGTTCTAAAGGAAAAAGCAAGCTGGAGAATTCTGAGAGAAATAGACTCTTAGTCTCCAAAGGGCTGTTTGTAACAAAGGAAATAGTATGTTCCCCATATTTTATGTGGTCAAGATGAAGGTTAATGTGTGCAGTAAGCAAGATTCAGATTATATTTAGGGAGTAACTTTCTAACAGAAATGGTTGTGAAGGACTAAGATAGACAATCTGGGGAGATGACAGTGGTGAGTCTTTGAGAGCAGAGTATTCAGCTTTTCAGGAGGATTATCACTATCATATACATGTGAATGAAATGAATGACCCCTTGACATTATTTTCAACCACATGACTTCATGAAACAAAGTTGATAAAATACATTTGATGGAGTCAAGCATTTCCGTTTGGCATGTGTCTGTCTAGGACATTATAACATAAAATGAGTTAAATGAAGATCTTGTGACAAAGGAAAAGGAAAGGTGTTTAATTCTTATGAAAGAGTATCTGTTCATCATCCAAACTTATGTAATTTAGGCAAGATGTATGATGCAGTGCTCTATACCAAGTAAATGGCAGAGGAACTTTAAAACACGTTTATTTTTAAGTCATGTGTTCATATTTTTGAGAGGAATAGACTGTTTGCAGATCAATCTTTAAGTAGTCATTGATGTGAGCAGCACTTTCATCCCTTCACAACACTGTAACTGTGAGTAGCTTGAAAGAAAACATTAATATTTTTTTCTCTGTATGTACCTCCTCCACAAGAACTCTTACCCACAAACAACTATCCATCATTAGCGTAGCACTGATGCTTCAGAAAATATACATCCCTAGCAACAAGTCATATTAGAACATGGATAATGTAGTTGAGCTGAAATTGTTCCAATAACAATTCCACATTCCAAATAATAGAGTTAAATGGGGAAACTGAGCCTTCTCTATGTGCAAAGCACACTTTCTTACCACTCTGATTAAATAGTATTAATTGAAACAATCAAAATTGTAATTATGGATATTTACTAAAAGACGTTTTGTCATTTCCTAATGTCTTCCACACTTCAGAAACAGAACCTACCACCTCCAGTATTTCCTGCATTTTGCTATCCCTGCTCTAAAAAGTGAAACAAATTGTTATGGAAGCAGGGGCCTCAGAAGGCCACATGGACATACACAACGGTTTGTGATGTGCAAAATGCTAGAGCTAGAAATAACTCACCAGTACATCTGCCTGGCATTGTTCAGAGATACAGACTTGCTCCCAGAGCAGTACAGTGGTGCTTACATGATGCTGTCCCCGAAATACTATGTTCTGTTTCTACAAAAGGCTAATTAATCCCAGTTGCCTAACCTGCCTGTGTGATCGCCTGTGCCACTGTTACTCCTAGATCATCTCTCATTGGCTGAAGCACACATGGCCTAGTTCAGGTAAGATAATGTTATCCCAGAGGAGAAAGGGCTAATGCAAAGCTTATTAATGTCTGTTCACTTCAATGAAACTTGTGTCCTAGTAACAGTAGTAGAAATCCAGCTGAGAGGAGATGTGAAGAAGAAATGGAGTGATGCAAACAGAAAAGTCACTGGGAATGTACATGTGAATGCCATTCTTTTTTTTTTTCTCAGCATGAATGCAGTCCCTATCGCCTGTAAGACTACCGTAACATTTTAAAATATAATGTATCGACCTAGTAAAATTTATGAAAATAGCCACGATTTTTGGTTTAAGTATGTTTGTTTTATCAAAGCCTGTAAACTACCACCACCCTGCACTGCAGACAAAATCTGAGGGAAACAATTGATCAAATGCATTAAAAATTTGTTGACTGCCAGTAGATACCAATTTATCTTATCTACTCCCTGCTTCTCTTTGCAGTAAAATGAATGATGAACCTATTTTAAATCATCAATTCCCATAAAACGCATACCTCCAAGTAGGAACAAGCTAAAGGATTTATGAAGAACACAGTGGGCCTGGATACAGTGTTTTGTTTGACGTTGCTTATACAAAAAACTTAAACACAAAAATTGATTTGTATATGTCATCAATGCTTGATTTAATTTATCAATGAGATAATGCCAATTTTCATTCATCTATAAAGTCAGGTTAGAATCAAACTGCTGGCTCAAACCTTGCTTTTCTATTGCTTTCGTTTTACTCCTCATCTTTGTTAAGTTTTGAAGATATATTTTTCTCTTCCTTTTTAAATGTTCTCTGACATGTTTAGATGAACAGGAGAGCAATGTCAGATTCTGTGTCTGTGCAGGACTTCCACAGTTGGTGATGTTACAGGTGCTTAATTTTTAGACCTCTTTAGCAGTGGTCTTTTAGCGCACCTGGAGATGTTTCTATGAGCAGAATTAAGATGGAATTTGAGAATTTTTACAGCAGATATGTGACCAAATACCAGCGATCTCTCCCCGTTTTGCGTACAGACTGAGGCAAATGCAAATGGGAATAGTCCATCTGAATTCTATAGGTAGCATTAACTGCTAGTGCCCTTCTTACTCCTTCCCTGAGAGCTGATATTTCTCTCCCCCATTTCACCTCCAATCCCCTCTGTTCTTTCAGGGCACTGTTTCCTTCAGCAGCCTTGAAATCCTTGTCAGCTCAGGATTCATTCTAGAAACCCTTGATTCTTCCAAAGGGAAGAGACCAGGTCTTTACTGACTGTCAGGTATGGCTTCTAATCCTATAGACACCTCTGAGATGAAAGACTACACATACTATACAGAAGCAGGTCAGCTGCCATCTTACATGCACACCTTCAAAATAAGATGCCCAGACCCACAAACCAACTTAGTGTCCAGAACCTGTGTTTTCCACTGATCCCACATTATACAAGAGGTCACTTAATTCTTACTGTAATTGTGAACTAATATAAGAAGTTATTTCTTCTCTTTCTACAGTTTCATTGGCAAAATACTTTTCTTGTCTGTACCTTCTTGCTTTTTCATATATAATTAATTATAAGGGCTGCTTGTTATTTAGATTGTAAGATGCATAATGTAAATAAGTCACACTGGTTAGACAGGGGACGGTGAGATTGGAAGCATTACCTGTGAGCTGAATACCAATATTCACTGGCTCTGATTAATTAAACAGTGCATTGCTCAATCTAGTCAGGAACTAACGACATGCTATTTAGAAGGGGCTGGATAAATATTACAAAGCCTGATTCAACCAAGCACTTGAGCATGAGTTTCAATTTAAGCTTACATTTAATTCTTCCTCCTACTGGAAAACATTTTAAAGTGAGCATATGCATACTTGACTTGAAGAATATGTTAATTATATTAAGAGAAGAAACTTGTAGGGCTGACTTCACTGAGACCATCTCACAATATTTAAAGTATCTACCTTCATAACACTTTTGTGACAGAAAAAGCCTGCTATTATCTTCATTGCCTAAATCCAAACAGGGTGTCAACGGAGCAGAGTTAAAAAGACTAAGCTAATGAAATTGTGTAGACTCTCAGAAACAAAAAGATTTTGATAAGGTGAATATATGTAACATGCTTGGACAATTTTGCTCATTAAGGTCAAAGTAAACTGAGTTATCATTGCAAATATGAGCCAAAAGGCCTAATCCTGAAAGGTGCTTTGTGATGTAATTCCCCATTATGCCAATAGTAGGCACATATCAAACAAACCTGAAGTGAAACTTAAAGTCAAGTCACATTTTCATACAGGACATGTTTACTATGGCTACGGTAAACAAAACTCTTAACAGCTGATCTTCCAAATTTTGACTGTCACCAAAGTGTCATCCACAGGCTATCAGGTGCCTGATAAGTCAGTCTGACCTTGGCCCAGAAAAACAGAGCCAGTAAAATAATACATAGATTGAGTCATCATATCAACAAAGTATTTAAAAAATCCACTGAAACTAGTCTCAGAGCATACAGCTGGCTTATTTCATTAGAGAAAGGAGAAAAACAGAGGAAGAAAATCTAGGAGCTTCAATGAGAAAAAAAATGAAACATTTGTTTAAACATATAGGCTTTTAACAAATGATTCAACAATTTTCCTCTAAAGCTGGGTGAATGTAACATGGTGAAAATAAGTCAGGTAAATTCTCAAAAGTATCTCATCACAATGGAAAAGGATAGGGAAAAATGAGGGAAAATGTTGAATTTATTAATATAATAACATCCTAAATTAGATAAGTTCTGTTAATGAAATAATTCAAAATTCCCACTTGCTTGGTGAAGATCTCTTATGCAACTCACTCTTCCACAGTAGTTGGATTCAATCAGAGTTTCAGAAATGAGAGTACAGTTCTTTGGCTGTAAATTCATAGGAACTTACTATAAATGTCCAGAGTTGCAATACACTGTGTTTTCCACTTTTGCTCTTGGTTTCAAGATATGTGCCAGAGGGCACGAAAATGCATCTACCTTCCATTAGCCTTTTCAGTAGAACTGTCATAAATTTCTTCCCAATCCTCAGGACACATCAACAGGAAGACAGACCACTACATGCACAAAGTAAAACTAATCTGTTACACGGGAGAAAGGTAATTTTGTTCCAGTTCATTTGTCTGTGTGCATAATGTATTATGTTATAGACCAATGAGCTTGGCATCAAAGAGTTGACTAAAAATAATATAAGCTGTTTTAAAAGCAGCTGAAAGTTTTAATTTCCTAATGAGCCCATTTAATCCAGGTAGATGACTGTGCTCTTTGATAAACCAATTGAAATATAAATTGCATTTGCAAAAGCCTGCATGCACAAATCCACACAGAAGAGGATTATATTCCAAGGAAAGCACCAGAAATGTAATGGAATCAGAACTGTGATGACAAGAACGCAATAAAACAAAATAATATCAAGAGCAAATACAAAAAGCCTTGTGATGAAACACTGATTATAAAGCCCTGAAGAATGATTTGAATGACGATTTCCAGGGTTACTTTTCCACTCCATGAAATTTATTTTAGGGCTGGATAATATTTAGTTGCACATTCTGCCTTCTAGCACTCTGAAGTATTGAGACAGCAGCAACAGAATTAAAACATGTTGTGGAACTGCAGAGCCAAACAAGCACAGAAGCTCAATGCAGTCCTACTAGTTACTGTTACTACTATGATAATACTTACAGATCTAGTCAATCTAAGTCCTGTGATTAGATTAGATATGCTTAAGAAAAACATAGATGACATAAGGTAGTAATTGCAAAATAGGGCTCTGTGGGAATGGATTGCCTCTGCATGGAAATAACCCACACCCTTTTTCTCTGAGATATCACTGGGGGAAAAGGTATGGAGACTGTTTAGTAATGTATAATGAAAAGCTGTAACTGAGTTTCTTACATTTTTCACTTCAAACTGCTTATATTCTGCAATTTTTAAATGTAACATTACATTTTGAAATAACGTGGGCTTTTTCTTTGCATTTTTAAACCTATCCAAACAACATTTTCTCAGTTTCACTCTAGAGTTTTCTGGTTTTAGTCATAATCAGGAACAAAGTAAATGCCATTACTTCAAAATCCTTCCTGCTGACATATTTGTAACTCTGTTTGAGTGCTGCTCATTCTTTCCCTTTGGAAGTTCAGAAAGACCAGACACAAGGCCGTGGGTGAGGCAAGGTATGTGCACACACCTTGGGTCAATGACAGAAACAGCATCAAAATTCCAAATCCCAAATCCTGATCCAGTGCTACAATATTGCACCGGAGCTGATATGACCAAGGAGATAGCTTACTCTTTTACAGTAAAAACATGAAAGATTTTTAATGCCAATCAGATTTGAGAATGGTGCTACTCTGATGCTCCAAGTCTAATGTCCACATCTCTCTGTTACATCTTGTGCTACAGCTGCAACCTGCTTGGGCAAGGGACACTCTCCTTAAAGCCTTATATTGAATCATTTCTCACACTGACCATGCTAAAATGCTTATAAGTGAGTCATTTTTATTCAGACCAAGCTCATTCTGTTTTCAAACCCAAAGGTAAACAATCTCAATATCAAAAGATGGTGAAACCAATACTGTACACCGGATCTAATCAAAAGCATCTATTTTTAGGGGGAAAAAAAGATTCCTGCCACTTGGGAGATGGACAGCGAGTAGGAACAGAACATTGCAAGGAGGGATCTTAGACTGGGACTTAACAAATGGTGTATCATTACTGCCAATTCTTCTGGACACTTCAGCACCAAAAGCCACTGGTATGACTCCTATCTGAACCCATGCTGAAAGATCATCAGCTTCAGTAAGAAAGGATCCACCTGGGAATGGGTAATAAAGTGAAAAGATTTTTGCAGGCATAAGCTCTCTCTGTGAGCACTCTGAAACTAGATGGTGAGTGGCTGTACAAGATAAAAAAAAAAAAAAACTTTCTTAAACTTAAAGATGTCTTCCTTCAGGAACACATTTGTGCTGCCTCCTTAAAGCTGATTTGCACTCATTTTTTCAAGTATTTGGAGAATGGACAAAGAACCTAGTATCTCTCTGGAGAAACAACAGGTAGTGGAACCTGAGAAGCAACAGTGGTCTTTCAGTTGAGAAAGAGCCACTGGGATGGAAGAAGAAATCTGTGTTTGTGCTTTTCCATGGCTCAGTCCATGACTGAGACTTTGCAATCGCTCCATGTTAAACAAGGAGCAAGAATCTCACTAGAAATTAAACTGGAGTCAGACTAAAATCTAACTGAGATCAGGAAGGAGGGCTATACAAAAGCAAGGCAACCATCCTGTTTGTTGAAGTGCCCTAGGGATGAGAAAGGAAATCCATTTGTCTCATGGCAGGTCCAGAATAGTCAAAGAATATCTGCACTGCTATTCCCCTTTGTCCTTTGTGTGTAGGCTTTGGCATGACTTTCTGTAATTATCACAGAATAAAGAAGTAAAAAATTTCAAAGAATTATTTGGCCTTTGTGGAAAAAGGCAGAGGACAAAACTGACATTTCTCTTAGGACAAAAAGTTTTGAGAGAAGTCCAAATCTTGGCAAGTGTCATCCCAAATAAAGATTTAACAGTGAGACCAAGGATCTTAATACCTGTTAAACCCTTACTGACTACAAACATCAGCTCTCAGCAGTAAGATTAGTGCATCCATGACCTGAGATTTCTGTGTGCCAGCACCATCTAAAATGTAACGTTAATCATCTCGCTCAAACCACATTTATGCAGGTTAACCCAGAACTCATTACTTCCTTCTCTGTTTCAGACTTCACTTTCTTTGAGGTTTCCCAGTGCCTGTGACAGCCCATCCAAATTGCCTACCTAATGGCAAGGGACACCATCCTACAGAGGGAGCACCTTGGCAGAGGAGCTGTGTCATGTCAAGTTAACCACACAGGCATTCTGCAGCCAGGCACAGGTAGGGTGTGAGTCCCTCTCTGGTGCCTGCGGTAAGGATTTTGGGAGCAACACAACACAATGTGTTTGACAGCTGAGGCTGCACCAGCCAGCAACAGGAAGTGCCCTCTTGCTGAAAGCAAGAGACCTGGGGGAAGGCAGACCAGAGAAAATGTCACTCTTTCTCAGTCACTTGAGACATATTATGCCCAAATATGGAGTGGAAGTTTCACAGTTTCTCTGACCATTTTCATTGCATGAATAGGAATAGGCAGAAGTGGAAAAAAGTAAAAATTCACAAGAGGGAAAAAAAAACAGAATTTGAGGAAGATAAAGAAAGCAGAGATCCACTAAATCAATATATAGGTGTTTTTCTATGAAAGAATGTTGAACATTTATGATAGTCCTCTGGGCTCCCTAAAGAAATTTTACACGACATGGCAATAGACCATTACTATTCTATATACTGTACATTACATTACTACAGACCATTAACTACAGGCTTATACTAGGGCTGCTCTGAAAGTAATGCCTCTTATTTTATTATGATGGCCCATGATGCCAGAGGCAGATGTTGGTGTCACAACAGTAGAGGCTGAACCTTCCCAACAATATTCCATTATGTTCTGTTGCTGTATGACAAATGGCAGCAGAGGGGCAGCCTGATAAAACAGTGCATTTCAACAAAGATGACAGTGGTTTACCTCCACTGGTGCAGAGTTTTAAAAGCGTAGCATGCAGGCTCTTGTTCATCACCGGCAAACATACATAACTAATGGTGGACACTATGCTGAAAAATGTTGGAGCCTTTGCTCCATCAACAGTGTTATTGTGGTCTTTTTATCTGAAGCATTTTCCAAGGAATTAAATAGGAAGTGTTACTTTCAGAACAACCTATGTAAATGTCATTTGTGTCAGGGTATTGACAGAGGCAGTTTTATAATGAGTGACAGCTACAGATAGAAGTAAGAGCAGCTAGTCCTCTCTTGCAGGGTCACAAGCTCTTCCCATTTAGAGAGACAATAAACATTTTTCGATGACAAGCAGTTCAATTTGGAGGTCCTTCCTGTCAGAGAAGAATACATTTTAATGACCAGATAAAATCAACTATTTCACCTGGTCACTATAGTTCAAAGATACAAATACTGCTAAAGTCTCAGTTTTAGGATGTCCAAGATGAAACAGGTTATTGGGATATATAATGAAGAAAGGATACTTCTGAAAAGAAACATCCACTTTATATTCAGAGTTGGAAACAAAAAAGAATCTAGAAACTTCTTCAACTCAGAAGTTTTGTACAAATATGAGTTGCTTGTTCATACATTTTAATTTGGTAAAATCGTGCCATACTCATGAGATCCTATCAAAATATTCAGTCTTCCACTCCAGGGATGGTTGCATTTCACAGGTGAGTGAAGAGATCACTGCATGCAATATCTCTAGAGCACTTGCTGAACTTCTGTAAGCTTTATTATTACAGATTCAGCCTGTGTAAGAGGAAAAAGGGCATCCAAATGGCACTTAAGAAGGAATAAGAAGCCCTTCATAAAGCTATTAGGAAATTAATAATTACAGGAAGACAGATGTAATTACATCCAGAAGATCAATGCAGTTTTTAATGAGGAAGAATTTCAAGACCCTAAATACAAATTGAGACAAGAAACTTCCACACTATCCCACATAACCCTATTTGGATAAATGTTATCAGGGAACAAAGAAATTGTAACGTTGTCACACAAAACAAACTGACCTGGGGATCCTAATGAAAACATTAAGGCAGCTAGTGTGAGCTGCAAAACTATGTTTTCTTTAAAATATGATTGTTTATTGATGTTTGCAAATGGTCAGTGCAAAAATCTCCAATGTACTCACTAGAAATGGGGAAATGGCATGAAATCTTCCCTCCTGTTGAAAACTTTCTGCTTTTCAGCAGAAATAAAAAATCTTAAAGACTCCAGAGTACCTAAGGATTTGAGGGTCTGCATGCTATGCTACTAAAAATCTGCATCACTGTCTAAAACATGGTTTGTCTTTCACATTGCTGTCATCACCACTGCTGAAATGTGTCACCCACAGCCTCACTGTGCTCACATCCACTGTTTGGTCTTCATAAACATTCATCAAACATCAATGAATGTCAGTGGATACAATTTCTTTTCAGTATTAACAATTTTTCATGGGAACAGGTTGCCCACAGAGGTTGTGGAGTCTCCTTCTCCGGAGACATTCAAGACCCGCCTGGATGCCTACCTGCACAACCTGGTCTAGGGAGTCTGCCTTAGCAGGGGGGGTTGGACTAGACGACCTCTAGAGGTCCCTTCCAACCCCTACAATTTGGTGATTCTGTGAATTTTGCTTCATATGCACCTACATGCCAATTACCATTTTGTCAGACTGCCCCTCTGCTGCCATCTGTCACACAGCAACAACATATAATGGAATATTGGTGGGAAGGTTCAATCTCTACTGCCATACCACCAACATCTGTTGTTGGGCATAGGTCAGTGTAATAAAATAGGAGGCATTACTTTTGATGCAGCACTCCTATTGGTCAGCAAAACCTAGCTTATATACATCTGTCATGTGTAAGACAAAACATTTCTAATTCCTTATCAACCAAATATTGTTTCACTCCAGACAATCTTTCTTCCCCTTCCTCTCATGCCCCTCTCCCACTCCCAGATGAGCACCCAAAGGAACACTTTGACAACAGAATTCTTTAGTCAAGCCAGCTTCTGTGACTTCATATCTCATTCCCCTTGTTATTCACTCTTAAATCATAGAGCAGAAGGTGGGTATCTTGATCTTGAAAATAGGACTATGATAAATATATTTCCATCGGGTGCTGGAGGAGAGGTGACACCCTGCTTAATACACAACTCAATTAAGAATCACAGAGAGGAGAAGAAAGTTTCTATTAACTCCTACAGATGCCAGAATTCTTTCAATCTCTCTCTCTTTCCTTTCAAAGAGTTTTAACTAATCATAACATTAGGCTAGTTCTGTTAACACAGTAGGAGATTGATTTCATTTCAGTGCCTGAGGAGATAAATTTAGATTCACAGATGTTTCATGGAGATCACACACACACACAAGAAGATTCAACAGCGAAGAAATTCTAACATGAAATAAATTGTCTAGACAAGTATTTCTATTACACTGCTACGTAGGCATTTTTGTATCATAAGGCATTTCCTACTTGTTCAGTAGGAAATGTGGACAGACCGGTAGACTGGGTTTCACCTGTTTGTGCTCTTTAAAGATGGGGCTGTATCAAATTACGTTTAACTTTTGGTATGCTCCATTTGGCCTTTACGTCTAAATGCTTCAGAGAAGGCCTTCACCACAACATGAAACGGACACTTCCGGTTTTAGTACCAGTGGAGGTCAGGAAGGAATGTGAAATATTCTTTTGCTGGAAATTATCTGCTCTAGTGTTACGTTAAAGTAGAAACTGAAATTTCAGTCCATCCTAGTTGATCTCTTTTAAAGTTTTGAACAAATAATAAAAAAAAAAACCTTTTTTTTTTTTGTTTGTGAGTGTGCATATGTGTGAGGGTATAAAAATTGAAGTATCTGTACTAAACAGATAAATGCAAATATACAAGAGATAAGTTTGGAAATAACAGAATGGTTTTACCAAAAATTCAAACATTCTGATATTCCCGAATCTAAACGTGTCATTTAAATTTGCTGTTCCAACAAATTGCCCTTTGGAGGCAGTTTGACATTTAACTACTTTCCATTTTTTGCAATAATTTATCAGTTTGAAGTGGTAGTCTGATTTTCTGATGCTACCATTTCTCCTGATGAGTCAGGAACCATCTGGAAGAAAATCTATATTTTGATTATTTTGATGCTTGGAGATCATTTTTGAGTGTGTGGATTTATGTCATGTATTTATGTTTTTATTATTAGATCTGTCAGCCATTTTCCCTAAAGTTCAGATTCCAGAGTTCATAGAGGGCGTTGCTGAATAATTGAATCCATACCTTCCTTGTGTCAGTCAACAGTATTTTTGCGTTAGCCTTATATTCACTGATGTTGTAAAGACAGTTAATGAAAAAATAATGTTGAATTTTCATCCTGTGTGCAGATGGCACATATTTGATGGGTCAGCTCCTCTTCCACAAGCAGCTTATTATTTTAGTCATCTACTATCTGCATCACATAATCTAAAGAGCAAGATCTTTGCTTTAGGAGTCATTTGAACTCCTTGGAAGATGAGCTCATGATAAACAGAAAAAGGAAGAAAACATTTATTTCTCACTTTCTATTTCTCACACAGGACAGCGATGATTTTGAAGCATCCTCTTGATGGTTACAAGCTGTGGACTGAGGAGAGGCTTCTCAGTCAGTATATTTGCATTAAACAGGCTCCCTCCTGAGGACTGTAAACCTGAGGTCAGACCTGAAGAGCACATTAGGTACATGGTTTAAGCAAGCACTAAATTACATGCAGTATATTGACCTGAAGTATTTTGGAAAGTAGCTGATGCACAGTTGAATTCAGACTTGCATCTTCTAGCAGTTGGCACTGAAACAATGAGAGAAGTGCTGACAGTTGCCCACTCTGCTTTTCCCCCAGACATCGTCACCCTCACAGCCGAGGCAACAGAAAAAATGGTGTGTCCACCTCCAAGCCCCAGCAAATAAATGCTTAACACATTCCCTTCAAGGTCTACCTGGAGAAGTGCTCTAATCTGTGGCAATACTGACATTCTGACTTTTTACACAGGCTCATAGAGATAGAACAAGGAGGGATGGTTTTAAACCAGAAGAAGGGAGATTTAGATTAGATGTCAGGGGAATTTCTTTGCTCAGTGGGTGGTAAGGCCCTGGCACTGCTGCCCAGAGATCTGTGGGTGCCCTGACTCTGGAGGTATTCAAGGCCAGGTTGGATGGGATCCTGGGCAGCCAGATTTAGTGGGTGGCAACCAGCCCATAAGAGGGAGTTGGAACTTGATCTTTAAGGTTCACTCCAACGCAACATTTCTATGATTAATTCTGAGTTTGTCCCTCCAAAAGACAGCACATGCCTCACAGATTTCTGGAGATTTCTGGAGCTGTGCCACAACAGAGAAGGCTCAGCCTTCCCATGCAGACAAGGGAGAACACTGCTTCTTGTGTCACCACCTGGTCCTGCATGCTGTGCTTTTATAGAGCACAGAACCAGGGTGGAATCACACATTGCAGAATTACATTACATGCAGCCATTTCTTTGGGAAGAATTTTATAACTCTGGTGATTCTTTCTCCTAAGGCAAAGAGTGAGTCTTGACCATCCTCATTGCCTACTGAATATTTATTACTATTTTTTATACGGCTGTGCTGCCTAGTACTTGGTGCAACTGGCCCCAATTCATTGAGGAGTTTTATGCACCATCACTAATAAAAGCTGTCTTAGCAATACCAATGACAAATTCACAGCGATAGAAAGCAGAGATTTCTAGCTAAATCATCATAAGCTCAATAAACCTAAAACTGGATAATCTACCATGCATTCTATTACAATGCTTGCCTGCCATGACAAGCAAAAACCTGCTCACTAATGTATTCCCACACCCACAAAAAAATCAGACTGTCCTTGCAAGAAGACTGTTCCTCCTTTTCCCCTCCCCTCATTGCTATTGCTAGTCTAATGGCAGAGAGAATACATAAGAATTCAAACTAGGTCTTCCTTGGAGGAATGCAAAGGACAATCCAATGAATAATGCTGTGGGAGTGATTTGTAGTTTCCCCCCAATGCGTGCACTGATTTGTTATGAATAGATCTCAGCCTGCTGCTCTGCTGAAAGCCAAACCTATGTGAATGATTTTTTTTTTTTAATATATGTGGTAAAGAATGATCCTGCATTTGATTGTGTTACCGATCACCTTGACGCTCACGGCTGATATTCTACCCTTGCAATCATAATTCTACATGTACAAAGAAATAAACAGAAAAGCAAATATGTCATGTGTTAGCTGACTGCCTTAATTTTTCATTTCACTACTGCAAAGACCACCTGATTCAAATTCCTTAAAAACAGATCTATTGAAAATAAGTGCTTTTGGTAATCATTTTAATATTTTAAATCTAGTGTGTCTGAAAAGGATTTTGATGAGAGAGACTACCTATTGGAAAGGTAAAAACCCAGTAAAAATGTCCAGGATTAAATAACTGATTTTTGGTTGAACTTTTTGATTAATGAAGTATAAAAAAAAAGGATGCAACTTCCCATGACTAAACAAATAAAAACAAGATGAAGTTTTAAGTTTCGGGGCAGAAATTTCCAGTCCTTGTAGGACCAGAGAAATTCATATCTGATTTAAAAAGTCATCTCTATTCAGTGTGCGTAAACACAGCTTTATATCTCAAGATCTGAATAGTTACTCTCTAGCATAGAGTAGTAGAAATACACACTGTTAAGAAATAATTGTTATAACTTTTCCCCATATAATGGGAGAAAACTCACTGGTAATGTCTGAAATCATGAGCTACCTGGGAGAAAGGCCCTGTTGTTGATCCATAGCTGGAAGAGGGTGGATGTCTTTAAGCAGATGAAAATGGCAATGGATGGAGAATACAAGATACCTTTCCCTTCTATTTTATTTCCTTTTAGCAGAGATATCATCTTGCTGTTTCTGAGGAATGCCACTCATCCAGTTCAGTGCTATCACTCTACAATCAGAGATAAGACTGCAAAATATGTAACCACAAAAACTGAGCAGAAGTGACCAATGACCAAATCTCAAGGTTTGGCCCACACTGGATTCATATAATCATGTTTACAGAAAAGACAAAATCAGCCTTATTTAAATTTTGTCTAAATCAACTAACAACAAACTACTGCAACAACTATTACAAACAATATTATTGAAGAGATGGTGCACTTTCCACTGCCTCTGGCTCTGAATTTACCTTGTTCACTCACACTAAAATCTGCTGTTGCATTCATAGTTCAGGCAAATATCCTCTATGAAATTCAAAGGCATTTGAGCATCCAAATAATTCCTGAAGTTCTGACCCATAGGTTATTTCCTAGGAGATAAGATCAGAGGTGGACAGGACTGCCTCTTGCATCTACCAAGTAGTGAAATGGTTAAATGATAATAAGTGGGTCAAGTGTAAGAGGAAAGATGTGATCAACATTTGCTAATTTTTTCAAAGAGGAAAAAAATCCTTTGGCAATAATCCACATGATTCATAAGAAATGGAGGCAGGCTGGCAAAGTTTAAATGATTGAAAATGATGCCTGTGGCCTTCTGTAAAATCTGATTACAGCTCCAGTGATCGATGAGTTGCCATTAGCAGAAGGAAAAAAAAATTAAAAATTGAGCCAAGTAAATCAAGAAAGACCTTTTGAGTTTACAATGAACATTTCAACATGATTCAAAAAGTGTTTTAACCAGGATTTCATTTTCTTTAAATATATGTTGCCTTCAGAATGTGAGCTATTCATTTTCACAAGTCCCTTTTGAGCCAGGTTTTCCTGTGGTCTGAAAAGATGCCCAACTCTGCCTGCTGGCTTTTCAAGGCTTCACTTGATTTACTTCAATGACACTGGGGGACTTTGTCTGGCATCTGGTAAAAACTCTCTTCCCTTCAGCTACAGGTGGGTCAGACATATGGAACTGAGAGTCTTATTTTGCATTTTTGCATCAGAATTAGCTGGATTCTTTTTTGTTTGTTTTTTATTCGTTTGTTTGTATAAATATCTAAAACACCAAAATCAGTTCCTATTGTTACTGGTAAATACTCCATTAGAAAATAAAAAGAAACATGAAAAATAACTGAAAATCTGAAAATAGAATTTTCCAACATTTTAAATAGTAGAATAATTGGTTCACTGGCTCAATAATGAGAAGCCTTCCATTTTAGGACAGTATTCCACCGTTTTAAAAAGCAGAATATTGAAGAGTAGATTTCTTTTTCATTTAGTTCTCAGTAAAATATTTATTTTGGGATCTCAGTTTTCAAGTACGTAACAATTTTTATTTTTAGAATAGAATGTGTCTCAAACAAAAACTTCTTTTTACAATAATATATTATTTTTATTCACTGATAAATGGAGGATTATCTTGCCAGTATACTACCCAAGAAACAGTCTAAAAGGAAAACTAAAGCTTGTCTGTGACTATTTGTCCTAGCTTGAAACTGAGGCTCAATTCCACTGTTACCTAAATTTCACTTGAGAGCTCTGAACTGAACACGGACTATCTATAGAAATCAGAACTAATCCTCATATCACTCTGTGTTGTTTACTTTTATTCAAACAAATTATCTCTAATCTGCAAACAATATCTTCAGAATTATACCAGAAACCACATCTTAAGAGTTTTTCATCAGAGATCAGAGCTTTTTGCTGATGACCGAAACAAAGGTGAGGTGTTGCAGAGAAGACTGAACAGCTCTCAAGTGATTCATAAGAATCACTAAGGTAGCACGTGAGAATGTCTAAATTAAACCAAATCTTGCAGTGCAAAGAGAATGGCAGTGGACAACTTTTTCCTTTACTAGGCCTCCCTGGGAGCTGTGTGGCACACATAAATGAATTATGAGTAAATCAATTTCTTTCTCATAGAAGGTAATGTAGTTTTGTGCTAATTAAGAAAGAAAGATTAAACTAAAACTATTTAGGTAATGAATTATAAAGATGTAATTGCATGTTAGACTACCATGTGAATAGACTCATTCCCAGATGGTAATAGCAGTGAACATTTTGATAAGACACCTGGAAAGCTTGACTGTAATAACAAGTACACCCTTTAATAACTTTTCCAAATAAGCCAATGGATTTATGAGCAAAGAAAGAAGTGCAAACCATTTCAGACAGCACAAGTGCTGTGGTGGGCCCCCTGTTCTTACATGCTCATAGTGCACTGTAAATCCCTACCTCTTCCCCAGCAAGGACTACTCCAAGCTGAGGCTTTTTAACAACTTCTCCTTACGCTGATAAAGACCTACACACAGCTCCCAGGATTCTTATGAATCACTTGAGAGCTGTTCAGGTCTTTATCTGCCTAATAAAGATACCAAAAATAATTTCCACACAAGACCCCTTTTACTCTCCACCTCCCTGTGCTTCATGGCTAGACCTTCATCCTTTGCTGCATCTCTGGCAGAGCTCCAAAGTGAAGCCTTGCCGGTTTATATGCAGTCTGTTCTCCCAGTCCTGCAGAAAGGCCTCTGCCAATGGGAACTACTGCTGACAAATGTGTGAGATGGCCTCTTCTGCAAGATGGCCGCCAGAGGGAGGAATGTCATCAGAGCCACCACTGGAGGAAAGCTGTTACGATGACTGGAGCAGCTTGGTGTCAGCACACTGGAAGCCAGCAAAGTATTGCTTGTTGACTGCTATTTTTAATTAAGCAAAAATAACACTCCAGTAATCATTGGACTGATGAAGCGGCAACTTGCCAGCTTCATTATAACCAAAATCCTATTCCTAGATCAGTCCTGGATTGCTCTTCAAGCACCTGTGTAGCAGAAGCAGCATTGCTCCTCATTTCCAAGGAGACAGAGATTTGTGTAAATTAAGGGATGATTTGGAATTTAAAAAGCACAAAGGCAAAAAGACAGCAGAGTTAGGACTGCTAGCTGACTCTGCAAGACTTCGAAACTTTTATGTCGTGTTACCATCTTCTTTCATGAGAATTTACAGGGCGAAATCAGGTACCTCAAAGTGACTGAGGCTTATCTGTTCCTTCTATGCTGATCTAGTATATATATAATACATCTCAAACATAAAAAAGGTAGCTAGTAGCTATGAGACTCCTTAGAGAAAGAATCTCTCAGCATACCTAACCTTGTTTCTGTAGTTACAGACAACATTATGGACAAAATTCCATCTTTTAAGTGAAGATGAATTTTCCTTCTAATGGGAAGTATGCTACAGAACTTTTTTGGAGCAGTTTTTAGGAAAAAAAAAAAAACCAAACAATCTATCAGTTAGTAGTAGTAGTTAGTTTACATTTCCATAGGACAGTAACCTCTTCCTGAAAATATTCCCTTTCACATACAACCCACCCAGTATTAGAGATCTCATGATGCAACCATTTTTCTTTTAATGAAAAGATACACATATGTAAGTCCAAATTTAAGTAAGACTGGATCAAGTCATCTCTTACTGCATACATGATTACTTGTTAGCTCTTTGGATCAGATATGGGATCCTACCAGTAGCTATGGCACACACATATATCCCAGGGTACAGTAATGTTACTAAGCGAATGCAACACACACCAGGGCTGGCATTTCAGTGCTGTAAGACTTCTGCTCCTGAGCCCCAACATGAGCTTTCAGATCCCCTGCACCTCATCTTTGCCCTTCATTTGATAGGAGCAGCTACACTCACTTCCTTTATGGACCATTCCAAAGGATGCTGCAGCAATTGTACTGCAGTTAAGTCTGACATTTCTCTCACTCTGTCTTTGTCTAAACTTGCTTCCTATATATTACATGTAAATTTGACAAGTTTTACTTAATGCAAATGTTTTCTCCATTCCTGTCATAAAGGATTCCAGCAACTGAAGAAAAATCATTTGGGATTAGGCTATAAAGAACCTCCATACTTGAAATAACCCATCCCCCATCTGTTTTAATTTAAAACCTGCTTAAAACCCATTTTCAAGTTTCCAGAGCCACTATAAGGTGCTTTAACACACATGAAGCAAATGAAATTATTTTGTAATGAAAGTCTTGTCATACATCATTAGGATCTTCCTCCTACCTATAGGGCCATTTAGGAAGCTGAATAAATCTATCCAGTTTTATAGCTGTAAGAGATGGTACATTAAGTTTGCTGGTCCCAGAGTGCCTGAAGAAATCCAAACACCAGTATTCTTCAAGTTCTGGAGATTTTATTTTCTAGTTTCTAAATGCTGATAGACAGAGATCTTCAAAAGCACATCCCCAGCCAGCAACTGCAAACATAGGTCTGCAAGCTTTAAAGATATATTTATCACAAAGCACACTGAAAGATGTGAGCACTGAATGGATAGCAAACTCAAATCTATCCCCTTTTCAAGTCCATATTGCTTGTCTTTTCAAACACAGAAACCTGGTATCAGTCTCCTTCAGCACTGGATCCTGTTAAAAGCTGGAAGCAGCTGTAGTCAGCTCGCAGAATGCCTTGGTATGCTGACTTTCATCACCCTGACTAAAGGGGCGATGTCCCCAGCACTCATCAAACCCTACACAACTACATATGGGGCTGCAGCATGACATGGAGCACCGAATTACTCAGTATGAGGAAGGTGGTGATGATAGCCATGGAACAATAAACAAAAGGAAATGAATTTTTTGGTCACTTAGATTTTTAATTAAGAAATATGGAAAAAAGTCACTTAAAAGTATCCACAATCAAAATCCATCTCTTTTCTAAATACACACCTATTGGAATTACATTCAATATACCCAAGTGTATCCATCTTTGAATTAGATCTATATTATTTTCATTTCTCTTATGCTATTGTCATTATCCCAGTGGAAAGGATCTTATTAAACTACTGTATTTATCAGTTTGAGCTGGTTCTGTGACTTTTTTTCTTTTTGTTTTGCTGGAAATCTGACAGCTGCTTGGTTTCATTTGTGTTTCTACTGCAGCTAGTTGAATAAAACATTTTTCAAAGCCATCTCACTCTCTCTCCAAGAGGAAGAATAATAAGAAAGTAAATGGCAAGTAGAATACATTTTGTTTCCTTTTTGTAGTTAGCTTTCAGCAGTTAAACTGAAAAACAAAAACACATACACATAAATGTTGGACGTTTTTTGGTCATTTGAATTTAATGGGCTTCCTGCTCTGATACATGAGATCTGTAGCTGGACCAAACTGGTAAGGTAACTCATATTTTAGAAGAACAGTGGGATGTATTTGGAAGATTAGCACTTTTATGGAGATCATCAACAGAAATATTATTAGTTTTTCATTCAACGTTTCCACCTACAATTTGTTGCTTGTTTTATTCATGTTTGCACTTAGTGTTGGCTGACTCACAAGAATGCAGATTGAGAGAGAAAACAGTAAATGTCAGAATGAAGACCACTGTAGTTCTCCACTTTCAGAAAGTCACTGACATATCTAGGCTAGATTTTATGTCAGGCTTCCTATAACCATTCACATTTGGTTACAGAGACTACTGCACTCCCAAGCCAGGCTGTGAGACATAGACTTGCTCTGCAGCCATTTTTTTCCACGTTCATTGATGGGAAGTCAAAAATGCCACCTCAGCTTTCATCCATCTAGTTAAAATATATCCTCATTGCTTAAAAGCCAAGTCTTCTCAAACTGGCTTTGATTATGCTTGCTCTATTTTATTTTAAGAGAAAAATTGATTCGCTTCCATGTGCTGAAAATATTACCTAGATGTTTATATAAACATTGAGATTACATCTAGCTTGAAAATAAGAACCCCCAATGTGAGTATATAGTGTTCCATCAGCTGCCCATTCTATCAGCTCTATCCTACCCCTCAAGCAAGATCAATCAACATATTTACACAGTGAAGTGGAAGAAATAAACCCTCCTAAGCAGGCTGAGTTTAGTGAAGCCAGCTCTCTCAGATTTGATCTATCCCATTGTTTTTCCAGACTGTGTTTTAAGGCACTGAGCACCCTCTAGCTTAAGTCCACAGAGACCCCTGCAGTATGGCCAAAGCTTGAATATGAACATTGAACAACGGAAGAAGAAACTGAACCTGGCAATGCCTTGGTCCCGAAGCAGTCTCAGGTAAGAACTGCAGACTATTCTTTTTTGGAAAAGAATAAGTAGGGGAGGGCTGTCAGGCACAGCAGAAAGTTGCAAACCAAACAAGGAATTAGTGTACTCGGTTGTGTACTCAGTTCCTGAAATTATCAGTGCATGGAGAGGAGAAAGATGGACTAAAGAGAACATGTGTTGTTCTTACAGGAGATGAACCATTTCACACACCATTTGAGACCATGAAAGCATTTGAAATTTGTCTTTGACTGTTAACTTTGTTTCAGTGGCTGAGCTGTCGCTGTTTACACTAATTCTCTGAGAAACACTGCAATTTAAAAATCCTGAATTCATCTTTTCAGAAGAAAGTTTCTAAATAATTGACATGCTTGGGATGAGCAGAACAGCCCATCCTGCTTCTCAGAGGTTGGGTTGGTGGGAAATCAACCATTTGCTGGCATCCTAAAATACTCAAAATCTATCTTTGTTTATTTTCTACAGTGTTTATTTCACTATCTTTGCCAAACTCCAGTAATTCAACCAAGGATTTTAACATTTTTATTATTATTATTTTTTTTTTTTACTCTTCACAGTTAAAAGATATTGTAGAACTCATCAGCCCCATACAGATCACACCACTGGGGGTTACTGCGTGATAACTCTCTTGAAATCCCCTCAAGCAAACTCACAAACTTCTTAATACTCGTAGTAATCTACCATCCCAGTGGTAAGTGGTAACACAGAAATGCAAAACACTGCCAGATTAAAGTTATCCTTTGCTCTCAATGAATGTAAAATGCCTTAAACATCAACGATACAGACAGTGGAAGTCATCTGTTCCAAAGTCTTCCTGGATGAAGGTCTGGATACTGGCACAGGAAGAGATTTTTCAAAGTCAGCTACAGAGATGGCAAGATAGGGAAGGAGTCCTTTGATAAAAGAGAAGATTAGAAGCTTTTCCAAGGAAAACATCCTACATCTGTCACCGTATCACTGCCCTTCATTGCACTGTTTGTTTTCCACTAGCAAACTTTATACTGCGGCCTCCCTAAAGATCATACAGTGCAGAAACAATTACAGTGCTGTTCCATAGGAGACCAAAAAATCCTACCAAAACATATCTGCCTTTAAATATGGAACTAGTAACAGTTCCCTTCCCCTGCTTGTTAATTAAATTCCCTGCCTGTTCAATTGGAGAGCAGATATTTAAGAAGAAGCTACTGTTTATTTCATGTTGCACATTGCTGCTCAGTGCTGTGCTTCAGTAGTGGGAAAGCACACACTGAAGCAAGGGGACAGTGAAAGCCCCAGGGCTGCGGTTACCTAATGAAGTGTTATATATTCTGGTGGAAAGAGAAATTCAAATGTTTTCTCTGACAAACCTTGCGGGTTTGTCTAGAACATCCTGACAACTTGACTCCTCATTTTAACACCTCCTTTCTTTTAAATGTTCCATATCAAACTCACTAAAACAAATCTCCAGAAAACCTTTTGAATGAAAGCACCCTAAGTAATCACTAAGACAAATGAACGAAAGCCAAGCGTAATGTGCTGAAAATCAAAATATGAGCTTTTTCTGTTTATTTCCTTCTTGCCCACCACTGTGATAAGTAGTGTGTAAGACACTGTGACAATGGATAGTATCTACTCCCAGAAACAAATCAATTTAAGTAAACAGAAGAAAAATAGGGCAAATATTGAGAAACAGCATTTTATCCTAATTAATGCCTGAATTTATAAGAGGCTTGGACAAGCACTGTTGAACACAGAAGCATATCTGGATTTCTGATTATACCAGCTAGTCTAACAGTAGAATACTTTCTGTTAACAGAATCTGCTTGCTTATATCACCATACAGTCTTGGTTTCAGTAACACTACAATACAAATGCTTTAGTTGATAGAATATTTATATTTGCCTAAACTTTATACTAAATTAAGCAAATCTGGATATGGAAAAGACTGTCTTCACAATACAGATGATCTCTGTGCCAGATATTAGTACAGTTTTGCTATTAGCCTGGAAAGCTGGTCAAAATAACACAAAGAAAAGGTCAAAACTGTTCTAAAATTGCATTGAAATTTATAGAGATATCTTTGAGTTTTTGTATTTTTGTAGTTGAAAGAGAAGTGATTTTCATCATCCTGCTCTCTAATGTGCTTGCTTAGCTTAAGCATTGCCTTTGAAATCTTGCTATGTACTGTATTAATGAAAGTTCAGTATTTTAAATATTAAATCCTAGAAGAATCCAGTCCACAGATCTGTAACAATTGCAGCAAGTGAGAAGCATCTTTTCCAACAGGAATACTCTAAAGAATACTTTAAAGAGAAACAAGGGGAAGATGAGAACATTTGTTACTTAATCACATTTTCTGAGTAAAGCAGTTAAAGATCTCAAATAGAAGGAGAAAGAAAGAGGGAAAAATAGACAGAGGAAACTCACAGGCCCACAGTGACCAGGACTACAGCAGGAACCTAACTGCTTTTCTTGAACTTTGTAGATCCGCCACACAACAGAGCTTGTAGTTAAGCTAATAAAAGGACAGTGAAGAAAGAGGCAGAAGAAGCAGTTGGAATGGGATAAATATCGTCTTCATTGCCAAAAATGTTCTATCTTTGGCAATATACATTGGCTGTAGGTCAAGAGTCACTCTGATATGCTAAAAGAGGCTGCTTATGAAAAGCAAGGAATGAAAGGTTTTATACTCCCTTTGTTTAAAACCCAAGAAAAGAGACTATGAAAGAGCCTGAGGAAGGTTGACAAGATAGTTATGTGCATGTTTACAAGGAGTTCATCCTGAGCAAGATGAAAATGTTGATCATACTTCTTTGATTATCAAACAAGTTACAGCTTCCAGCTGCAGCCCATTATGCTTTTAGCCAAGCTGGGCCATAGAAACTGATAAACATCATTCCAAAACAAGGAATACATAATAGATTTTGCTTATCTGATGGTCTAAAATGTCTAAAATGTTAATCAACTGAATTGATTAACAGAGCTGCGGAACAGTTAATGCATGGGAATGCTACACCCACCTCTTACAATGCTTTTACATCATACTTAACATCTGAAATGAAGCTATAATGTGAGAATTTAGTAAAACAGATCATAATTAAATTTTATTCCCCACAGTACCAGACAAAAGTCTCGGATGAGGCTACAGAATTACAGAGAACACTGAGCATTAGAAAGGCTACTGGTTAACATTGTTATTAGCAACAAAAATGTGATATAGTTAATCATTTACTCAAAAATCTTAGAGTCTTTGTGAAGCCTGGTTCCTCTGAGCTGTCTAAAGGCTTCAGGATGACACAAGAATGCTCCATTTCTGGACAAGACTCTAGCGTTGGGAGGTCAAAAGAGTGAAGAGATAAACCAGTTAGCCCTACATCTGCTGTTTGGAGAATTCAGTGATGTTACTTTATGATGTCTATCCATACAGAGTAGATAAGAGTCTCTGCTTTCACCCTGAGCTTTGGTATCCTCCAGATGTCCCTACTGCAGCCCTGTGGAGAATGATATGCTGCAGAAATCCAGACGTGACCTTGTCAAAGAATCACAGGAAGCCTGGAGCTGCTGGCAGGTGCATAAAAGACAAATGAGCCTAATAAACTACTAAGAGAATTAGTGCTAGACTATTAAGCCCAGGTCCCCGGTGGTATGTAGGTATTTAAAAATCAAAGGAAATTAGGAGTCTAAATAAATGTGCAGCTTTTTATCCTAACAGATTGGACTTCTGTGCTAGAATTCTTGGAGCCATCAGATGGGGTCTGGATTCCCCTTGGAAAATCGAATGAGAAAATAGAACTGAAACTCTTTAGAGCTCTTCTTGCTACAGAGCTTCCTTTTGCTTTGGGTAATGTAGCTTTCACAACTGACTTTCATCTCTGAGATTCCAGTCATCCTATTTCCTCTCTCCAGAAATTCCAGGCTGCATCTTTTCAAGTAGAACTTTATCAGTTTTTCTGTTCTTACTCTTTGCTTTCCAGCCAGATTTTGCCTATTCAAAGGAACAATAGGAAAAAAATATATTACTATTTAATGAGGAATTTAGATTTCAGCTCTACAAATCAACAAACATTCTAGAAAATGCATATGATCATTTATGTGGTCTTAACAGGGGAATGGCTGGGGAAAAGATTATGTAAATAAATAAAAAATAATGCTAATGAAAAACTAAGTTAGATGGCTCAGGTCAAGTCTATTTCCTTATTTATTTCCTTGTATAGTTTTGGTGTTTATTCCAGGAGAGAGAAGAGTAAAGGGAGAGGGGGGAGAAAAAGAATAAACAGAGGTAGTTTATAAAAATATTGTAAGAATAATGCTGTTCCCATTATCACAGAGCACATCTGTCAACTATACCCATTTCTTCTAGATGAGGTGGAGAGACCTCTGACGTTTCAAATGCATCACCCTAATCAAATCCCTATCCTCCTGAAATGATTTCTGAGACTCCATTATAGGTCTGTAGAAATACATGAATGAATAATACTTCAGAGAACAATAAGGAAAGTAGCAGGAACAAAGCTGAAATAACTGGGCACGCCAGCACTCAGAAGAGAGGAAGCCATTAATCCCTGAAGATAAAGTATTTTCAACTCTAGATCAGTAAGATCTGCATGGCTGTAGGGAGAAATCACTCAGCATGTTCCCATTTACCACTGCAGAGATGTACAATTATCAGCATTTCTCACTGTATTGCACTGCCTGGCAGGACAGTCAAACACTGCGAGTTTCACTAAGGGCCAAGGGGCTTTTAAAGGGTGTTGTCAGTCTCAGTTTTCTATCCAGATGATTTATTTGTCTTTCTGCTTTCACAGCAATCTGTAACCATTTTTCAACCTCTCTCAGCCGCGGAATTGCTCTTGTTCTTATATTTAGCATTGCAGTAAAAAAATTATGAGGTGATATTCCTGATCTCTCTCAATATGTTAAGTCACAGTCCAGAGCCTAAAACTCCGTAAGAGGTACATTTGTTAGTTCAATTTCAAGCCCTGTAATTGGGCTCTTGTGTGATTTTGCATTCCTTCTCAGATAAGACTCACCTAATTTCAGTTCAGCTTCCAAAACAGAGTTTTTAGTCTAAATGAGAAACCTGAGCTACTATAGCCAGCGAGGAACAGCAAGCACATGCAGAAAAAAAGATGTCCTATCTTAGGACTCATTTGAGACTAAGTCAATTAGTAAATATTCACTTCGTTTTCCTTCCCCATTAACTACAGAAAAAGACTAGAGGGTACATTTAGGATTAATTTTATCTGACCATAGGTTTCTAGAAGAGTAACACCTAGACTGCCTATATTGTCAGTGAGAGCAATAGGAATCCCTACAGGGTGATTTGTTCCTTTTCTCTTAAAGATCTCGAGGTGGGATAAGTTACACTCTGGAAGTCCCTGTTTCCCTCTGTTGACTGTTGACAGAGTCCAAGGATTGGTTTCATAACACTCCTTTTTGAGTGTTTATTGCACTGGGTCAGTGCAGAATACTTAAATTTCTGCTGTAGTTAATATTTATACGGAGCAGTGTCAAGAAATGAAATAAACTTCATAGTGAGAGAGAGAAGAAAAAGAGGAAAACAAAGTCAGTGAGAAGCAGAAAATAGAACAGAATCACAAAAGACTGGTAACAAGATTCTGAAAGGTTATTTAGTCCAACCCCATGCTCAAGTTCTCATCAACAAGAAGTAGCTGTGCAATAACAAGGAGTTTTCTCTGAGTGCATACAAACATCATATTGCTATTATCCCAGCTGCTTTAGTCTAAGACAACATTTTCCTAGACTCTCAGCATTCCTTTTAGTTCTGCATCTAGGAGCAGATCTAGTCCAGATTTCAAATTTAAATGAAAAGTGATAAGTGGTAGGATCCCAACAAATGACTCCATGAGCCATAAGCCCACTTCTTTCATCTATACTACTACCAGGAAACTAAGGATTTAGGATAAACACACTTCAGTGCTCTGGACAATGCACTTATTTGATGTAATTGCTTCTGCAAAAGCTAAAAACTGCTTTCCATGTACAATTTAAAACAGGAAGTACAGTATGTGACAGGAAGACCAAGTTCATACGGCTCAGTTGGGTTCACAAGTGGAATCCCAAGAGGAGTTACACTGATTTATGCTACTTAGGATTCTGGTTCAAAATAACTTCCCAACAAAGTAGCGTCAGAGTGAAAACTGTAGTGGGAAATTCTCCAGGAAGGACTCACATTTGATTTACAACCTTACAACCACTGACCAAGGCCTAGGTGTAATTCTAAATCATGAGCCTAAGCAATGGAACTTACTGGAAATTTTGAGACAAAATAACTTCTGATGGAAAAAAGGGTCTTACAAGTCAGCACTTCCCTATTGAAAATTGCTTTATTTCTTCCCCTCTTATTATCTCAAACTATTTTTTTAATTAATTAATTAATTAATTAAAACCCTTATATTTTCTGACATTATATTTTGATTAGATGATTTAACACATTGCTTCCTATTAGGGAAACAGTCTAGGATATCACAGAGCCCCATAAGAATCACAGTGGAATAGTCTCAAGCTAATTTTTTCCAAGAGGAAAGGTTCACTGCCTGGGATGTATCTACAGTCACATGATTACAGCTCCATCTCAGGAACAGTTTAAACTGGCTGAAATCTCACTGCAGTTATTATTCTATTGAAGATTAATTTAATGACAGCAGGTAGAGTTGGTCAGACAGTCTCTGCATCACAGACCTTGGATTCATGAAAAGAAAATTGCATTCTCTGCACCCTCAGGTTGATAATTCTGTGAAAGTGATTATAGAGAAAAAGATGAAACTGAAGTACCCCATTCTCTTATGAGGTCCAACCACAAATTCTCCTCTCTTATTACTAAAGTACGCACATAAATCCCACTAAATGATCTATAGAGCTATTGGAAATGCTACTTCTCTTTACTCTTCTTATGAAAATTTGACCTCCTGAACTTATCAAGACAGCTGGAAATAATGAATTCAGAATATTTATCAGTTGGTATGGTCATTGACCAACGCCTTACACGCTCAAGGAAATAATTGCAGTCAGTAGCTTCAACATTTGAGCAGAAGATAGGATAGAAACATTTCCAGGACCATCTCCTCTTATGAGCCATGACAGAAAGTGGACACCCAAATGCTTGGCATGACAGTTCAAAATAGAAATTATGGAATATTTGCAGTTAATGGTTTAACTGTCTTGATTTAGTGAATTGCATTTCTTTGGTGGTGTAACAGAACAAGGGCACTCACGTATCAACTGCAGGAGTGGTGTTTGGACCTGAACACTATTTTATTCACAGCTTTAATCACTGCCTTTTTAAGGGCAGAGGTACAAGGAAAAAGAAGATTACAATGCAAGGCACTCCTGGCATTGGGCAAGCACAATAAAGAAAGTTTGTCATAGGACTTTGATCACCATCACACTCTCTCATAGCACTGTACATGTGTAAATTGGATAGAGCAACATTCTATCTCATGATTGTATCTAGTACCACACAAAATTAATCTCTGACAATGTTAAACAGATTCTTGTTCTAGTTCCCACTGGTTTTCGTAATCATAACATACTGGAAGTCTTTTGACTGCTCTATTTATAAATAAATAATTTAATATATTAATTCAGTTCTTGACAGATGAAGAAAAACACCATTTGATCTTAGCTCAGGGGCTGAAAGCCCACACATAACTGAAAGCAGAACTTTTATCTGGAATAGCAGCAATTTGGGAAGGTTAAAAAATAATGAAAGAAGAAAGCTTGAAAAAAATATAAGAAATTCAGAACTTCTGCAGAATCTCTCTGAATCCTAAAGATACAGAGATCAGTTGTGTTCATCTGACTTCTCAGAGGGATGATACTGACTGTTCTGCCTTAGCTACCTAGCTCCAATAGAGGGCATGGAAGACCTGGTTGAATCACAGTTTAATAACATTGTTATTCTAAACACTGCAAAACTATCAAAAAGTCCACCTTACATTGTATGTTCATAGCAAAATGAACCATTAATCCACTAAGGAAAATATAGCCAAACATTAATACCATGTCTGTGCAGAATCTTTTCATCTATCTCCAATAAGTGCATGAAATGTCCCTAAGCAAGGCTTCCAATACAATCTAATGATCATCCAACAAATAGAACAGCAGTCTGAGTAAATGTAAAAACATCATACTCCAGAGCTCAGCCCTATGATCATATGTGCAAGACCATAGTTACGTGGTAGCAGTGATTCAGAGGAAGCCTATGTTTAGTTCAAATTCTATACTATCCCTGGCTGGTAGCAGCATACCAGTGCTTCCCTTTCAGATACCTATCAGACAGGCACAGTGCTTCTTTTTTGTCCTATTTGCTTAAGGTCTGTGAAACAATGTCTTCTGGCACATACAGCACTTTTCTATCCGAGACTTAATTTTAATGGGTGCTCTAGCTATTCATTATGTAAGTCAGAAGAAAGAGGATACGTTGACTTTCTGCTGCAGAGATGCTTTCCTAATGCCTGCAATTTCTTGGCTGAACTTGCTGTTCTTTAACATTACCAAGATGCTTCTAGTAAAGCTATTTTAGTCGAGCTTGGACAATATTCGCTGCTCATATATAAGATTGTACAGAATATGACAAGATAAGCCATTTTGACTGCTCTGCTCCTAAGCCTCTGCACCAGAAGAATGCCCTATAGGCAACATGCCACCTGTGGAGCCATTTAAACTGGCTCAAAATTACATTATTTTAATTATGACCTCACATGAAGTTAGCTGCTCAGGATAAGAGGGTGTTGGATCTCTATACTCTCAGCCACTTAGCCTCTAGATCCACATCCACATCCTCATTGGAAGAAGGAAATTTCTTACTGGAAGAAAAGGCATAAGCCTAAATGGTTAACAAAGATTTTTATTTCATGATTTGAAGGATATTCCTAAAGTGATTAAAGAGACTAATTTACATTCTCCCATGAGTTGACTCATTTGGAGTAACAAATGACGATGCTAGGAGGATAGGAGATGGTTATGTTTTGCCTACTGTCTTTACAGTTCATTCTATTAGATGTTCATGTTCTTAAAATGTAGTTCTGTTTAAATTAAATACTTTCAATTTCAAACAAATCCAGGGAAAGTATTTTTAAGGAGAAAGTATTTTTTTGCAGAAAAGTGACAATAATTGCAGTCACTTTTTGAAAGCATGAGAAAAATCAACTTCACATTGAATTCAATATTGAAGGAAATATTTGAGAACTCCATATTATGGGTTTTATCACATTCACTCTTTATTGTGCTTTCCTTCATACCTTTCCTAATGTCCTCTACTCAGTCTCAGTAAGTTTTCTGTGTTTGCTTCTCACACACTGAATTCCTGGGGCTACACATTGGGCAGGGAAAGGAAAGAGCTAATACTCTTTGTTTAGAATGTTGCTAATACTAATACTAATTAAAAGCAGGGTTTTAGATCTACAGTTATCCCCATAGGAAAAGAAAATCTGGTTTTCTTGGCAGCTAATTTGCTCTCAGCCATTCCATGTTTATTATGGTAAATGTACTTTTTCAAGTCTAGATTGGTGAAAGGAGCCTCGTCATACTCTCAGTGTGACTTCCCAGCTGTGACATTTCTTTTGCTAATTCTCTGAAAGAACATCCCTGTAGCTCCTGACAATAATTAAACAAAACTCTGAACAAATTCCTGCTGTGAAAGCAGGATCAGAGTCTACTCTTCACACTGCTAAGAAGAGTATTACAAGCTCTTGTCTTTATTTTTTTTTACATGCACTTTGCTTAAAGCTTGCCAGAATGCTGTAATGCGAATTTTGCCTCCCACGAATTTTCACCATTCAGCAAGAAAAATGGAGTCTGTGCTGATTATATTGCTTTGCAACTGGAAAAGTAACAGTTTTAGGTATGGTCCAGTTCACTTTCTTTCTCTCTTTGCCAGTACTCCTTGCTGACAAAAACTGCTCTTGGCCTTCCATCATCATTTGTATCTTGACACATGTGGAGGAAAGCAGGTACATGGTGGTTCATGGGGACACCAAGCACACAGTTCTCTGTAAGAGCATTTGGACACTGGCTTCTGGGGAACAGGCTCCAGTTTTCAAGCCTAGGGAAATTCTACATTAAGCGAGAGATGAAGAGAAGGAAAGTCTCAAAATGTGAACACCCACTTATCAACTCCACTGTTTGCCAAACTCAGTCTCCCACCCACAGACCTGTGGTAAAAGTTGAACTCTATTCCCTGGAAGGCTCTTGTACTCCAGATGTTGAACACTACCTCATACACAGCCTGCTTGCAGTCTTTCCACATAACCTAACTTGAAAACTTTTCACAGGGATGAGCAGCTTTGCTTTCTTTCCTTCTTATGATCAGTGCTACCAGAAAGGGAAGACAATGTTGTCACAATGTAAATTTTTCATGTCCCAAATGTTTTTGCCTCAGAGAAAAAAAAAGCAAAACAAAACTCCACTGATGGCTAAGCAGAAATCTTAAAACTTTGGAAGACAGAAAAAAAAAGAACAAGGGACATCACAGAAAGAAATATTCCAGCAGTACAATGAAGCTAGAAAACTCCAGTGTTCTTGGTTAATCTACATCTATTGCAGCACGTCAGATGTCCTTACAATCAAAATCCAGGTTTCTAAGGCAGAGCTGGTTTGCTACTCCCAGAAAAAGCCTGCAAGGTACATACTATGTGACCTGATGAAGAGTAATGAGAGAGGAGTGCTTTGCCATTCCTTTCTGACACGTGAGAATTCAGCATTGCCACTGTCTCTTCTGATGCTGCTATTTTTACTACAAGAGCCTGGATTCATTTGCTATTTTATGCAGCACTGCTGCTGTCTTTTGTTTGTGAGAGGAAAACAAAAGGGCTTCTGCAGCAATTAGAAGATTTTCCAGAGAAGCTGTGAGATGGTCATTTGTAAGAGGGTAAGTCAGAACGCTCACAGGAGGAACTAACTCAAGACCTCCATTTCAGATTCAGACCAAAGCTTGAATCTCTTCTAGATATTGTGGAAAATTATTTTATTTCACTATAGAAACTCTGATTATTTATCTAGTTTTGTGTTGTACTGGACTCATTAACTGGGACCGTGATCTTTTCATATGATATTTCTAGCCAGGACAAAATTCAAGGGGTAAACAGAGAATCAGATTTCTCAAGATCTAGAGCCCAATTTTAAAATTCAGGGATGAAGTACGGCTTCCAGGAACTTATACAGAAGCACATGCATGTGTTTCCTACTGTAGGAAAGAAAATGGAGCAAATACCTCCTACTAACCCTAGTTTAAAGAGCTCTGCAAACATCTAGTTCTCTGATGTGTACTGCAAGTTGACTACCTGCAGACTACTACACTGTTGTTGAGATAGATGTGCAGCAGCTGACAACATGCCAGCTGAGAGTCATGGCATATCCTTGAACATCAGCAACGATGTTTCCCATGTACTGTAATTCCCACTAACCCTGTTTTTGTCTTTCTTGTACACATAGCAGTAATTCTGCTTCTCTAAGAATTCCTGCAGGCTCTCTCCATAGTACTAAATAATGTTCTGTTTATAGAACAGATTCAGAAACAGATACATGCTCATCTCTAGAATGGGCCTTTGTATGTTAGTGCATACATTTCACTCACTTTGCCCCACGTTTTTGTCTAATTTTAAGTATGCCTGCATAAGTAGCTTTGTTCTTGTTAACGTTCAGAACTGGTTTAAGAAGCCTGGAATAGGCTGTTTATGTGAACACTTACAGTGGTGCTTAAAGTCCTGAAGGCTAGCATAAATAACCAGGCAAGGTCAAACTAAATCGTTCCATTTGTTTTAAAAGTGTTGAAGAATATTGACACAAGAAGCCCAAAAATCCCATTGGGCATTTCTCCACTGAAAGGCAGTACTTCATTGACAAATGGAAGATAGGCTTTGTGTTTGATAACAAATAAAGAAATCAAATGCGAATGCTAAATTTTCACAGTGATTGGCTTTACCTGTTTAACATCTGGTCTGAAAGTCTTTGTTACTTATTTAATTACTGAGTCTAGTAAAATACACAAGAATGACTCAGATACTTAAATTCAGGAAGAAAGTATAAGTTAGAGACCTCAATTTTAAACATATTTGCAAAAGTCATTCAACTAGACTTTTTCATCTACAGGACTAAGGGTAAGGATGAGTGAAAGTTCTTGGAAGAAGAAGGATCAAGCTGAAGAAATCTGCTGTCTGGTAGATTATTTTTTTTTCCTAAGATATTTGAAGAAGTAGAGAAAATACCGAAGTGCTTTTTGAAGGCATAATAGCAATTCTTACAGTTATAATTAAGTGGAACCAAACTTTTGATGCATCACAACAGTTAGCTGCCTTGGAAAGCACTGATTGAAAAGCTTTGAATCTTGTTACTAAGGACAACTCATGTTTTTAAACATATTTGGATCACACATATGCCTATAAGGAAGGCAGAAATAGTTCCCAAGAGTTAAACTCATAAGCATTTGTCTGGACTCCAGCCAAATAACCCTACACTGTGGTGCAGCTCAGTAATGGAATTGTTTGAAATTACCAGTTTTCTGATGATGTTTATTTTACAGCAATATACATGTAGATATAATCATTTTATTATGTGAAAAACTGTACTTTTGTAAGCCTCATGTAATTGACCCTTCATCAAGCAGTGCCAGCCAGCTGTCCCAAAAATGCTAAACAAATTTCTTATTAATCACTCTGACACCAACAATGGCAACTTGAACTCAATGTAACAGGAGCCACATGGCAGAAGATTAAGGCGAGTAGATCCATATACTTCAATTAAAGTCCCTGTCAGAAAACAGTAAAAATAACACCATTCAGGATCTATCATTTGCATGAAAGAGTCATTACCAATTCCTGATGGCAAGTCCTTCCAGCAGGAGGGAAATGATTGAATCCAGCAGAGATGGATAGTACAGAAAAAATTCAGAATGTCACTCAATCATGCTAAGTGGGTAAACTTTTCATTACAGATCAGAGAAGGTGGCTCCAGCTTCCTGTCACTACTAGCAGTTTGTCCTGAGTGTGATGGACAGAATTAGGTCTTCTGTCTCCTTTCACATTCGTCCTTACACCCTCAAACACATTTGACCACGCCTCTGCTTACACATCTTAAAAGTGGTTCTGAATTACATTCCCTATCGTGACAATACACAGTAACTTCCCCATAACATATTTTAGTCAATTACAGCCCCTGACTGCTTTTACAATGCCTTATGACAAATCTTATATGTTTTCCCTCTGAAAATACCAGGATGGGAATATAGTGATTAAGAGCTGAAACTGAGGCCCCTTTAAGGAGAGTGCCTCAGCTCCAACCCATGCTGCCTGCAGGCTCTGGAAAGATGGTGGTGGAGAAAACTGGAGCTCTCTCAGACCTCACTCAGCACTAATGCACACCCCAGCCCTTCACCTGATGGGTCTGATTAGCCAAAGTAGAATGCCACCAAAAATTCTTAGCTTGTGAGCTATTTCTCTAATGAAAGAAACAAAGACTCACCGCTCAAAGTGGGAATAAACTGACATAAGCCTTCATTCAGGTTCTGAACAGTGCAGAGAAACCAGAACAAAAATGATAATGCAGAAATTCAGGCATATTCACTTATAGGTTGGACCTGTAATTTTGTGTTCTGCTTTAGTTCATAGGCCTTTTTCTTATAAATTTAAAGGAAGACTATACCGTAATAAAGAGGTTATTTAGTGGAATTAATGACTAGTAAATTTAGCAGAGATTAAGACTTTCTGTGTGTCACTTGCTCATGTAATAATTCGCAGTTGTCTCACAGGAGGTCAGTTAGTCAAATATAGTAGTTTAAATCTGAAAATGAACTAATAATATATAACCTCTACCATAGCTTATAGTTATGCAGGCTTTGAGCATGAGCAGTCAGTTCTCATACCCTCGGAGATAAAAGCTTTCATTGCGGTGAGAAGGCATTTGGAACTCTGCCTGCTCTATAGCACTGATGCTGAGGGCTGGCCTGAGGCACCCTCTGATCTGGTGAGCAGTACCACAGCCACAACCTGGTCTTTCATGAAGTCACCAGAGGTTTTCCTTTGATTTTCCTCAGGCAGAAAATCTTCAGAGACTTCACCTCACACATGTACATATTTGTTGCGGACTCCTGAAAGGTGATGTGGTGCTAAATGGGAAGACAGAGTGAAAGAGTGAAGAAAAGGACAATCTTTACCACTTTCTCACTTTAGGCAAAGGAATCTGTAAATGACTAGAAATCAAGCTCGATAAGCAGCTGCCAGTGGGCCAGAAAACCCTAATTTCCATGGAAACCTGACCAACTGTCAGACTTCACATGCCAGTGTACGAGAAAAGGTTGTGTATGGAAAAGGGATATTGGAACAATCTGTTTTTCTAAGCACCTCAGGGGCTTGCTGGTTCCCTCATTAACTACTAATACTTTCATTCTGATTACACTCCTGCCCAGTCAACTAGCTCTAATGAAACTGAAAGGTGGACAGAGGTAATAACTACTCTAAAAATCAGAGCGTGTAGAAGCACATACGAGCCCAGATAGTTATTCAGAAGGAGTATTGTATAAATTAAACATATCTGGGGCTCAGCCACACCATCTCTGTGGAATGCAGAACTTACTTTTGTTCAACATATGTGTGGCAGAGCACTTCAGGAAAGGCCAGATTTAGGAATTTTTAAGTCAGAAGGCTACTTGCTGGTGCTTTAACAACCATTGTTAGGATAACAAATCTTTGTGTGCAATTTTCAGATTTTGATACAAGTACAGAAAGAATAAATTAAACAGGAAATTATTATTACTTAGTAGAAATAAATTTGCAATGTTGCTCTGGATTTTGGCTCACTTGTGGGATCCCCCACCCAAAAAAAAAAAAAAAGAAAAAAATGAAGCTAGTAGCTAGTCAGCCATTGAATGGGCTCTCATGGCAATGAATACCAAGCAAAGACTGAATTCAGTATGGGATTTCTTTCTTCACTGTCAGGTCCTAGTTTATAGACGTCAGGACAAGGTTTGTTAAATTAGGCTGTAATTCCTTCATTATGAAATGTCATCTTAATGGTTCTGATCTTTTGGAGGACTTTTAGCAGATTAGGAGGTGATGCTATAGGAGAGAAGATTAACTGCATGCTCATAGCCATGTAGTAATCCAAAGGGATTTACAGGCAGTACCAGCTCTTGTGCTGAACAAGGATGTGAATTATTTTATTCTGATAACACGAGGATCTTCTTAAAATACAGTATGATCCTGACAAAACATCAGTATTGGTTAAAAAGCAACAACAATACAAGCATTCAGAAGTGATTTTTTCTCCTCTTCCCATTAGTTACCTTTAAAGGAGTAGAAACTTGTCTTGGGATCATTTTTAAGTCCCCTTAGACACTTTTTGTTCTGAGCTTCACTCTTAGTTGAATGTCTTTGTGTAATGCTAGTTGGGAATTTTCATTACAAATGTTTTTTCCAGCTACTGGAGTGAGCCAAGCACCTAAAGTTAAAGCTTTGACAGGGATATTTATTTCAGTTTGGAAGATTTCTAGAATTTGGGCAAGAATTTTAAGACAAGAATCAATGGAAAAATTATGTGTAGAACAGTCGGTAGTGCTTTGAGTATGCTACAGGCCGGGATTTCATAGCCTTGTTCCACCTACTTCAGAACAATACACTGCGCTTTGGGATTTTCTTTGACAAGATTTTCTGCTGCATCGAGCTACACTCATTTGTAGCTCTTCAGTTGCCTTCCACTACTGAACCATTTTAAGAAAAAAAAAAAATCTTTCACAGATTTAACACTGAAACTGTTCAGCCACTAGTTACTCAACCCTGCTTCCATCAGAACTGTCTAGGCTAATCATAAACCGTGGTTTAAATAGTTTGTATATACAACACTGTATAAAATAATAATTACTTGTTAGTTTTGATCAGCAATATTCCTTAATGAGTCTCTGATTAGATTATCTTATGAGCCTGATTAATACGAAGCACTGGATTAATTACAGAAATATTGTCAGAACGTCTTTAAGAAGTAGAGAAAAATGATTCTCTTCATACACCAGAGGAGAAGAGAAGGGTATATATAATCTATCCAAGGTTACAGATGATATTTATGACTCGAGAAGAACCAAGTCCTAATGCTTCATCATTTTGGGCTTTGTTTGTTTGTTTGTTTTTGTTTTAAACTTGGGAAACTTCCTCAAGTTTTAAAAGAATTGACAAAGAATTTGTATTCATAGCTGTGGAACAGCAGAGGTGACCTAGCATTGAAAAATGAGGAAGAGAGGAATCTCAGTTGGGAAACAGTCATTATTGCAATTAATAGCTTCATAGGATAAAAGCAATGCCAGTTTAACGATCTTGGTATACACACACACACATACTTGGTTTTTTTACATAAGTGTACACTTGTGTTTTACACTTGTGTTTTACACAAGTGTGGTTCCAGAGGAACCTGCTCTTTAGACAAGAGCTGCCATACAAACCAGGCTTAATTAAAACTTCATGTGCTTTGGATACATTGGATTATTGGGTCACATAGCAAGTACCCAAGAATCGGGTCCACATACACATAAAAAGGGGGCTTACATTTCTCATACGTAAGGGAGTTCTAGGACTTTTGGATAATGATATAACAGAAACTGGAGATCAAATGCATAAGCCAGGCAAATTCATTCCCATAATAGATCTCTTTTAACAGTCAGAGTAACTAATCATTTGCACAATTTACCATGCAACTAGACAGATACTCCATCACTGGAAATTTTAAAATCAAGTCTGAGTGTTGTTTCAGTGAGATGTACTAACTGAGCTGGCAGCACCATGCTTCACTGGGGCAGGAGGGGGGAGAAATTGCATGATGAAATTTGTTACTCTGCATCACAAAGGAAAATCACACCAAATATAATAAACATAACCTTCGGTCTACCAGACACAATATCTTTCTTTAGTGGGATACAGTGACAGAATTGTCAATGTTTTTAAAACTACTCTAACTCACTGTGTATTTCTGGGGAGAAGCAGGAAAAAGGACCCCAAAGAACTCCACAAGGAAAGTCAGATGAAATTATTCAGGATAACATTTTGCTGATCCCACACAGAAAAATGTTTGTGCGTGCTTCTTTCTGCTTCAGCTTAGATTTAAATCTTTGCAGCAGTTAACTGACAGCTGCTCTATCTTTACTGATTTTGCACACTATGATACCATAGGGCTCCTTTTAAATTCTTTATTTTATTTTACTGTGCTCTTCTACGTTGTCCCTGTCTTATTTGTATTAGCATTTAAAAGCCAGTGCTATTTCTACTGGAGAGACTTCTGCATTTGTAAAATATACGTGTTTATTTATTTTAGAAGTGGATATACAGTGCTCATGCAATAGTTGCCACAGAGCATAAAATTACTTCAATGCCAAATTAGCAACTGGAACTACATCCTTGTCATAATGCTTTTAATTAGTCATTACTCATTGGAATAGAATTTTTTAAATGGTTCTTTCACTTGATGAGACTGATTTTCACTGGGAGGAAAAGCAGCTGTCCCCAGCCATGCTAAATTTGAGATGATGGCCATAGGTGCTGTATCCAGGACATACGGTATGCTTTATCTCACTCTGCTTGGCAATAGCTCAGTGCTACACTCAGCACTATATGGATTGCCCTGTAATACATCTACAGAGAGCCTAATAATCTGCAGTGAGTAATAACAATGGGCTCCTTATCATGATAGCTTTAAGAGCAAATTTACAAAATTCAACAGGGTTGATAAATAAAAGTGGGACATTCACCACTATGCTGTAATAGTGTGAGGTCTATATTTAGAGCTCTATCTCATAGGCTGAACTGAATTTTTCTGAAGAACTATAATACATCATCACTCTCAAGTGATGATCTTAGCTCTGCATAGCAATTTAGGAAGTTGTCAGTTTTCACTCGACAGTCTCAGGCCACCTGTGTGTCAGGAGTCAAGCCTAGGAAATGTAGGTGCACCCTTGTGGGTTCAATCTTTGCCTTTGTGTACAGGTCCACAAAATTTACAGCTCCCCAGCTGAGAGTGAGGACAGCAATGCAGTTATGTCAGAGTCCATACTCAAAGGGATCCCTGTGTTACAGTACCTTGCTAAACCATCCCTTCCAGTCACAGCTCTGCCTAGTCTCAATTACCTTGCAAGAAGCATTGCAGGGTGTCAGTTTTGGTGAAAAAGATCTGGATGCTTGTTCCAAGCTTTGCTCCTATTACCCTTACTCCAAGATGCTCCTTCCTCCTGAGGCAAACCCACCTCCACTGATCACTGCCTTGGGCATCTTCCCAATCTTGGCCAATCCATGAGATTTAGACAGAAATGCTAGGGGTTGTTGGTTTAAGTCATCACCCAGTTGTGTTCCTTTCATCTAAATAGATAAGAGCAGCCTGAAGCACTTCTTCAGCTCCCATTAGAAGAATGTGATTAAAGTCCAGCCCCACTCTACAAAAGGCAATATGGTGCTGGAAGTGGGAGTAAATTCAGTTTGTTTACCTCACACTGGCTGCCTGCCATCAAATATACAAGACTGGACTATAAAAGGAAGATGTGCTGAACTACAGGGAGTAAGCTCCCTGAAGTACGATGTTTATGCATGGTGGTGGATAATAAACATCTTCAGTCCTATAAACTGAGAATAGTTATTGTGCCACTCCTACTCCAACCACTTTACAAAAGCAATGCATGAGGCAATGACAGTGGAACAACTGTCTAGTTAAACAAAATGACCATCACTCTCCCTGCAATAGGAGCTCATGTAGTTTCCATCCTGTTCTGCTGAGGATGGAATCCCAGCTAAGGTTTTTGTTTCAACGTTATTCTGAGTTACACTTCTACTCTTTGCATCTCTGTTTCCCAAAGAGTAATGTGTATGTTCTACAAGCTAGTGGATAATTGAGTACCAACTTACCTTTTTGGAGAAGACATTTTTGAAAAAATATTTTTCACATCAGTTCCCCAAACCACTTACAGTTTATTAGATTAAAAAGACAGTATGACAGAGCCTCTGCTTCTGCTGGTCCTACATAAGTTCTGATCAGCTGTCCAACTTCAACTTAATTTGATTTGACATTCTCCTACAGTTGGCTCTCCCACAGCATGCAGTTCAGGAATACTTTTGAAGGACCATCTGTCATTCTGAACACCCATACAAATTGGTTTTGTACAGGTAGCGTTTTCTAATTGAGTAGGGAAACTGAGAGCATTCAGGCAGTCTAAATGGAGATACAGCTATTGGTTTGGAGTTATAAAGGATACAGTGAGAAATTCAATGTTATACAATCCGATATAAAGCTCAAAGAAAACTGGACCTCATTAGTTCTACTGCTTATCGGAACAACTTGTTCATTACAAATTCTGGCTTCTGCAAAACTGCTGTTTCTTATAGTAAAATGTATTACTTATAACTCTTCAATTTCCCCTCAGGTAGGAAAGCAAAAAGAGAACAAAACATTTTTTAATTTGAGTTAAATTTGCCTAAGCTAATAGAAAGTGTATTTCACATAAAAGCTCCTCAAATCTCCTCCACGGAACTGATTTTATGGTCATGCTGCCTTTCTCATGAACATTCACTGCTACTGAGACTTCCAGACATACTGCACTGTCACAGATGAGACAAAACAACTTCCGACCCATTCCAAACAAAGAAATAAAAAATTAATAATTTTCTAAATATAATTACGTTCAAAATTCCTTCCAGGAAAGTGGTTCCTTGCTGCGTCATTTCTTCCCAATTGGAAAAAAGAGAATGAGTCAAAATGTATGATTTCTACATGGGCAAAGAAATACAATTTCTGAGTGCATTTAGCTGTGATTATTACACCTAGATACTACACTGTTAGTTAAAATTTGTCATTTCATAACCCACGTCCTTCTCAAATAAATTTCTTGATAACAATAAAGGGTTTCATCTTACAAGTGCAGAAATATCATGAAGTGGGATTTCTGATGCAAACTCATTGAAATCTTTGTAAATTCTCTTTGACTTTCCATGGCCTTTGGATCAAGTCCCTAGTGTGTTTATCTAGCTAGAAAATGTTCCCAAGGTTGTACAGCCCTGAATGAAAAATAAAGTAATTGAATTCCAGATATTACATAGCTTAACAGAGGGGAAAAAAATGAGGTCGTGGTATGGTTACAAATTTTTTATTCTTTTTGCTGTCTTTTCTCAGTGGAAGGGTAGGTAAAGCTTCTCTCGCTTCTGAGTTAGCAGTTATATGGATTAGATCATAGGAAGCATTTCATTTAATCAGTTCAATGAATTTTAGCTCATTAGAAATTCATGCAAATTGTCAAGTTCTAAATCCTCCCAAGATTGCCCTGATTTTTTAAGAAGTACATAGAAAGGTTTTATCCATAGACGGTTGAGTTCAACTAATTACATTAAGAACTAATACGATTTCCTTGTTTATGCTGTTTGTACAGGAAGATGATTGTCTAATCCTTTAAGCAGTACATTTAATTCTGGATTCTATTTCAAGTCTTTAAATTGTGTTAACTACTTCTAGTTCTCAAGGTAAACATGGTTTAAATCTTAAATGTTTACTTTTGAGTAGTTTCAGGGATGAAGCTGCTCTGGTTTCATTTTAGCTGAGGGAAACCATTTCATGCCCACTGGTTCTAAGCATGAGAGCCATGTATGAAGAAAGGGAGAGAGATCGAGAAGACTATTTTTCTAAAGCAAGTTAATGACATCATCTGCAAAATTTTTACACTGGCTCACTAAATGATTCATTGCTATACAACAGTCATTACCACTAATTATCTGTCTGTCTATCAAATATGTCAAACCTGTCCACCCATCTCTATCTGAACATTTTAAATTTGCATTTGGAAGAAAACAAAGAAATTAGAGTCAGCCAAGCTAATCATTGCATACTAATTACATTTCCTCTCTTTGGATATGATATTTCTGCTTTATCTTTGAATAACATTAAAAAATAAGCATAAAAAAAACTTGAACAGGTAAGAAACAAAAATCACTGCCCCAAGCTGCATGCAGATACAATTGTTAGTTAGAATTCCTTCTGTTTATGTTTTATTAAAATAAATAAAGAATGATATTAGCGATGCTGACAGTCTTCAGAATAACTGCCCTGGAGCTTTAATAGGATTTTTTTTTTTCAGAGCACTTAAATGTCAAATCTATTCACAACTTCTTGTACTCCACCACTGGACCTTATTCAACTTCTATGTATCCATTCTAAAGATGTGTCCTGCATTACAGCACAGTATGATGTCTGAGGATATGACCCAAGCAATAGTAACACACTGCTCACTGTGACTTTTTCACTAGTGTTTCTGTATGAGGATTTTCAGCCAGTGATCCATTATTTGTAGGTATTTCATGAAAGGTGACATAAAAACCAAATTCATTCTCCAGAAACATATCAAGCACAGATATCTGAAGGTTTCTGAATCTTCCCTGGTGAATTTGCAGGAAGAATCATTCAGTAAATCAATCAAGCAAACAGTCAATCAATCAAATGATTTCTATTATTGCCTAAGTGTGAATATAAGGTATAGATTCACCCAAGAACTCACACTCTGGTTAGCATATTAGCTCCAGATACTGGTGATGGAGGGATCTACATCTGAGCTAGCGTGAGAGGTACTGAGGGGATGTACTGTATACTCACTAGAATTAATCTGAAAAATCACTTCCTAAGACAAAAGAAGAGTTGATAATGCCTCTCCTTCTCTTTCCTTTAATTTGCACAACTATTTAGGTTATAGACTCTTCATAATGAAGACTGTTTATAACTGTCTTTGTAGCACAGCTGTCCAGATTGCAACAGATGACCATAATGCACTAAAATCAAGAACTAAAAAAACTGTTGCTTTTCATCTGAAAACTGAAGGCATGTAATTGTTCACTGGATTTAACATAAGTCATTCTTTAAAGACACAAACTCAGGATTACATACTACTGACTTCAATAGAATTAAAATTAATAATCTCACTATCAAGTTCATGTATGTATTCTAGGATGGACACCAATCCTTTCATTTAGTTACACCTATACATCCTTTCTTCCTAAAGTTATAGGAAGGTACATGGAATCCCTGGTGATAACATTGGTGTCTTGTATCAACCTATATAATCAAGCTTTATGAATGATTATTTTTTCATTGGAAAAGAGAAGGAATTATCTTGTATTGATATATTATTCAAGAGAATAAACATGATATTAATATTTGAAGGAAGGTATGAACATTTCCATGGAGTTCCTGTCAGGATCAGAGCAAGTATGCACAATACTCAAAAATTTCATAAGCAAGGAGGAAAACTGAGTAAATAACGTTGGGATAAAGTATGCTCATAATGGAAACCGTGGACAGACAAAACTATGATATCTAAATCTGAAATAGAACAGGGGGAACTGTAGGATATTTCATTATACTGAGAGAGACAATGATAAAAAAGACAGAAGAAGCCAAAAGAAAGTAATGAACCTGGAAAAACTAATTCTAGCTGTCAGGAAACTTTTGACTAATAATTATCCTGGTTGTGGCAAATCCAAGAGTCTGAAACTTGCCCCTGGCCAATCACATCCACCTCCCCATTTCTGTCAGTCTGAAAAACAATTATCTTTTCTTCTTTAACAGTTGAGATTTGTGACTTTATTTTAACCTCCAAGTATTTCATAGACTGGAGCCAGAGTGCACAAAGAGCACTTAAGGCAGTAAAACCTACAAGAAGTAACTTCTAGTAAGGATGAATCGAAGTAGGTGGAAAAGGGTTATGAAGAAACAAACAAAATAAATCTGCTGAAATGATAATGGCTCATAACTCAGCAAAAAAGATTACAAAGGGAGTGGGCACTATTCCCTGAAAACATCAGATATGTAGTGGAAACCGGCAATGCAATTATTAAGAAAATCACTGAGAACTGAAACAGAAAACCTACTGTTTCTCTTCATAAATCTGTAGGGCACTGCTACCCTGACCCTGAGTCAGCTCTTCTCATTCTGTATCAAAATACAGCTACCCTCAATAGGGCACAAAGAATGACAACTTAATCAGGAGAATTAGAATGACAACAAGGCACAGGTGCATTAAGGAGCCAGAAAATCCTCAGCATCTGTACAGATGACAGGGATTGTAGGTATACAGTCAGTTCTCGAAAATCACATATGATGTGAAGACAGAGAAAAAAGATGCTGAAAAACTGCTTTTCACAGTTTAAGAGCAGAGGACATATGATATTTTTTATTGGTTGTCAGAGCTTATAACACTCAGAACAGAACATTTCCCAGCAGCATGTAACTAAATCATAGAACTCATTGACACAGTATGTTATGGATGGTCAAAGTATGGATGGATTTCAGTAGAAGTTAAGTAAGATATAGCCTCACTGTTACCTGTTAAATTGTTTGATCTGGTTATAACCTCTAGGTCAGTGTTGTCAGAAACCAGAGAGGTATGTCACAAAGATTTTCAAAAGCATCCAGCATCCCCTGCTGTCAACAGCCATGAAAGAGCCCACCTGGGACTTTGTCTGACCTAATGCAACCATTCTTATGTTCTGCTCTTTTCCTTACACTTTTGGTAGAATTGACTTAGTTAAATATGACTGCACTATATTGAGCCCTACCAGTGGATTACTGTGGTAAAACTTTACACAATATTGTATAGATAAATATGGGTAAAGTAAAAACACTACATTGTAGTTACGGAATTGTCACTGTCACCAGCATGAGAACATGCCTTAGGTGTTTTGTGTTTGTTGGAAGAAAGAAATAAATCTGTATTTCATTCTTTCATCAGGGAGGTGTTTCCCTGTTGTCACTTTTCAGAGCAGGAAAAAAAAGACAAATATTTCTCATTAACTCTATTTCCCATCAGTAAAAACAGATGAAACAACTGTGAGCTGGTACTAAGGAATGCTATTCAGAGCTCGTTTATATTGTTGCACCTTGCTTCATGATTTCCTGCCTGAGATAATGAGTCACCTTGGGATATCCTTGATCTTTTTCTTACATAAACACAAAGCTGCAAGAAGCAATTAAGATGACAACCCACTCATTTCAGTTAAAAGACACTATTCACCCGCCATTGAGAGAAACAGTTAAAGCAGAGTTTATTTTTGTGCCAGTCTTCTGACAGAACACAGCCTTACAGGTATATAAAGTACTGGATATAATTATCTTCTCAACACAGTTTAGAAGTGAATGGAAACCACATTAGTCTAATATTTTTTAACCTTACTATTTTCATCAATTTATGTGATGTACAGCAGAAAACAGCAAATATGCTTTTCACTGAGGACTACTGTCTTACTTCTAGATACACAATATTCACTTTGATATTTAAATGATCTCCCTAAAATTCATTGTAGTTGTATGTAAGTCATACATTTGTAGCTGAGAATGTGGGTTTTCATAAATTCAGCTCAGTGACTGATTAAATTCATATTATTCTATATGCTGATTGCTGTATCCTTACTATCTCCATCACTAGCTTGAGTGTTGATGCAGAAAAAAAGTTCCTTAAAAAGTATTTGAGAAACTGTGGGATGTTTTCATCACTAAAATTATATCCAAAGACTGTTTTCAGCATCAGTATTTCCTGAAGATAGTTTCTATCATGTAAAATAATTTTGTAGAGGGATTGGAGAAGAAAAATTGTTGTGAGGATTAAACTAAAATGATCATTTTTAGCTAAAATGTTGATTTATCGGAAAAGTAATAATGTGTTTTGTTAAAAAGACATTTTTCTTCAATATCACTGTGTTTCTATTGATCTGCTGCACTGGCCATATATACCTCCATATTTCACTCCAGGGAAATGGACTCCATAACATATAATTATTTCAGGTGCGTGATAACTCTTTTGAACACTGAAAACAGATTGATGAGGTTAGGCCTTCACATTCCAATGATTAACACATATTTTGGCAACCTTTCCTCAATATTAGGAGGACAAAATAAATAAGTTAACAGGCAAGTTTATTTCTTATGTGGATTGAAGATTCCTGGTAAAAAAGGGCTTGTGCTTCATTTGAATGCATTTGTTTTGCAGACTGGTCCCTCAGTGAAAGCCTGTCATAGTGTAAGGATGGCACGTTATAATTTTAAAGTGAAACTAGCCTGGATTTTGCTCTGAACGTGTGCCTACATAAAATATATTATACCTGTCAAATTTAAAAAGCCATACAATTGTAACAATGAGGAGACTATCTACCCATGTGAACTGCAAGCAAAAATTAACATGCAGCTGGTCATAGAAAATCACTACTATCTCAACAGGTTACATGAAAACTGCAATCAATTTTGCCTATATTTACAGCAATAATCCTGTGATTTCAGCAGGACTTACTGCCCCAGATGGTAAGTACTACACACACATTCTGATAACAGCCTCATACTCAGGACTATTGAAACATGCAGATGCTCTTAAGCACCGAACACACAGATGCTCTTAAACTTGAAAGGAGCTCTATAATCTCTGTAATAGCAGGCCCCTTGCAAAATCAAGCTATCCATAGACTTCAGCTCTTTGCAACAACAGAGATTTCTCCCCTCTCTCTGTAGATGTCAGCTGTAGAGGGTAAATTTACATTTGTAAGACATGATGTCTGAAAGTATGATTATATTTGCAAATGCCTGTATTTGATGATGGTAATGCTTAGGCAGATAGGGCCATGGAGGCATGCACTCCACAACTATGGGAAGTGTAAGTCAGCTTTGGCCTTCATCCCCAGAAGCCCAACAACCTACATGGTCCTACCCAGTAACCACACAGGAAAGCACTTTTCTTTTGTGAAATCACAAGGTCTTGGTCTTTCTCCCACAGAAATAAATGACCTGCTAAAAGCAGATATAAAAGAAATCTCACCCTGTCAGGGCTTTGGTCTGCATAACCTATTCACTCCCAGGAAAATCCATGACTTAATTCTTCTTAATTGGTTACTGCTCCTCTTACAATGGAGATCATGACAGTGCCATAACCCTGCTTAAGAGATGAGCAACTATATGAAAGGAGGATCAATCAGCACAGATCCTGACTGAGACACACTCAGACCTGAGCATAAAGGAGAGACATACTTGTCCACAAAACCATCCAGAGCAGCCCTCTGCTCTTTCTCAGGGCTGAATGCTCAGTTCATCACCATCAGACTGTGAATGAACACAGTCCCAGACTGGGACTTAGGTAAGTGGGAGATTCAAATTCTCCATGTACTCTCAGAACTAAAGTTCCATGTTGAACAATGCCGGAGATTCAAGCCCTCTTGCTATTAATTAAGTATACAGTATGCAGATATCATTGGTACTAGTCTCTACTTGATGCATGCATAAGTACCAATTCTCATGAGACCATATCAAAAAAGTCATTTGTGCTTCAGGAGAGCTCACAAACCACAAAGACATTCAAAGGCCATTGTAGAAAATACCACATTTAAAATACTATTGGTAGATTCATAGTAGGCAACAGTCTCTATCCTGGAAAGTCAAAATGAAGTTAGAAATATATATCTATACATACATTGATATGTACACATAGGTTCCTGCACACGTGTACACATTAATCATGGAAATTATAGAATCACAGAAATCATAGTATCATTAAGGTTGGAAAAGACCTTTAAGACTCTAAGATTATCCAGTCCAACTATCCACCAACCACCAATATTGGCCACTAAACCATGACTCTAAATATCACATCTCCATGGTTCTTGAGCACCTTCTGAGACAGTGACCCCTCCACCACTATGGGCAGCCTGATTCATTGTCATACCACTCTTTTGGAGATTTTTCCTAATATCCAACCTAAATTCTGCCTCATATCACAAAAACCAGCGAGCTAAGGGATCATGAGGTTTAACTTAATCCAGGCTAACAGAGACAACTAAGATACCATTCCTCAGGTCCTCTCAGTCCCAGGGAGCTGATACCACCTGGGGCTGCAATTCCAAGTGAGACACTGCCATGTGTTCATCCAGCCTGCCACTGTGTAGCCCCAGGGGGCAACCATCCCCCAGTACAGGAACAGCTTTCCTTGGCTGCCTCTTTCGTGCCCTGGATCACAGAGGCTGCAGATGTTGCAGTCCAGGTTTCTTTCCTTTTTTTTTTTTTTTTTCTGTCCACCACAGCAGATATTGTGTTAAATAAACATCAACTGCAAAGATTCATATTCTGGCACATCCAGGCCTGCTAATATTTACAGTATGAGACCCCTACCTCAGCATGTCTTGCAGTAAGTCTAAATCATTCCTGACAAATAGATGCCTGCAGTAGCTGATGAAAAATGAATGGGCTTGCCTGACATAAACATGGTTTTAGAGAAGGAACTTATTGATTGGCTTGCAGAATATTTCTTCTGGTTGAAGATTCAGGGCTCAGTGCATTAATGCTGAGTGCTTTGCTCATCACCTTGTTGGTTTTCTTATTCAACTTTGTTCATTTTACCCACTTTCTCCTTCTCTTACATTCTACCCCCAATTTCTGATACCAGAATGTCTGAGAGAAGACAAAACTGTATTCTGTCTCTGAAGTCTACTGAAAGCTGAGACCTGCTCACCCAGGATGTTTTCAAAATATGTTGGTGCAAACAAGTCTCAACAAAATTGATTCCTTCATTGTACTTCAGGTAACCTTGTTTTTTGTATATCAGATTTTCATGAAAGTCATCAGCAGGAGCTATTTGAGAAGGTCATTTTCTACACAGAATAATCATTTTCTACAGAGAATGTTAGGCGACAGGAGAGAAACAAAGTTATGTTTAATGGATGCAGACGTCTCCTTCTGCTTGAAAATGATCTCTCCAGAATATCCATACTAGAGTTTCCACCATTTCCCTGTCCTTCTGAAGTCGTGTTGATGTTTACTGATTTGCTCCGAATGCCAGACAAATAAAACATCACACATTTTTCAGAGCTTAAATGAAAAAAGAAACACCTCTCCTTGTAAAAAAAAATAAAACAATCAGCAGCATCTGACACAAAATAAGATTAAATGCTTTGTTCTGTAATTTCTCTGACTTCACTGAGTTTCTGCAGGATATGTCATTATCACATAATGCCCACTGACAAACATGGTGGGAGCTGAATCAATTGTAAAAATGGCCCTTTTAGGAAGGAAGTGCTCAGTTTCATTCCTGCCACACCTGCAGAGAACAGTTACAGCTCTCTATGTAATCTGAAAATCTGAATGCCTTCTTTATGACATAGATGAAAAGAAAGTGTACGGTGTGGAGTATTGCTTGCAGGCAGTCAATACTAGTGATAGAGCCTTTGAAAATCAGGTTCACTGTTTCTACAACTGAGCTCCAGTCCATAGAGAAAAAAATGGTCTTTCTACAGACTTCAATCTGAGTAAAACAGGTTAATTTCACCCTACGACAAGCCTAAAGAAAGAAAGAATAAATCCCATACAGAGTAAGACTGATTTAAGTAGCAGTCTGGATTTGTGAGCCAAACACTAGCTCTCATGTGATCTCAGGTGGGTGGAACTAGCAGATGTGTGTAGATACTTAATATGCCAGTTTTAAGGACACTAAAGAATCTGATGTCTCTGAGCATGATCCTCCAGGTACTTTCACGTTACCAAATTAGAATAATCTTAGTTTATCCTCACATCTTCATCCCTCAACTGAACAAGGGTTCTATCATTTCTTTGAATGATAGCTCCCAAAACAGCAGTGTTTTCAGTCTTGGTTCCAAGAAATTTCAGGACAGCCGTGTAGAGTGGCAAAGGAAAGCAGAGAGATGCCAAAGACTGCAGAAATGGGAAAGGTCTCATACCACAAGAGCCTCATGACTTTGAGTATTCATACACAATAGCTCATAGACATACAACAAAGCAAAGAAAGTGTCTGGACAGGGCAGCCCTCAACTCATGCTCTCTGCTCACTAAGCACTCAGCAAGGCCTCATGAACAATGCCTTTGTTGTGTTCCCTGTCTATCTCAAAGTGATCATGTGAAAAAATATGCACTGATACACTTGCAGAGGTCACACTTATTATACACAGTCTGTATTCTTATTTAAAAGGAGTGCACAATTCTCTAGAGAAGTGCATTTTTTCAAGAGCTCTTTCTAAGAGGTAAGTGAGAAGAGGCTGTTACCTAATGATAAGGATGTTTCTGAATGATAATTTAAAGATAATCTTTTAAGATTTGATGCAACCTCATTATGCACACTTCTAAGTAACATAACTACAAGTTTTAATTATTCCTATCTCTTTCTTACAGCTCCCTCAAGAAAACTTTCTCCCCAAAAAACATACAGCTCATAGCTGACATGAGGCCTTGTAACTTATAAACTGTAATTTAGCTTTAGATGGCTGCAAATACATCTAGTCCAATGGCTAACCAACCTTCACTGCAGTGATAATGTTGAACAAATAACCCCACAAGCAGCGTTGTGCTGCCTTTTCTGCCAATCTCAATTTTAACTTCATTGTTTCTTAATGCCATACTCAATGTCATTGAGACAACAGATTGCCAAGAGGCATGAGTTGAATAGTTTAAACTCTTATTCTTAATCCCAGTTTCTATGTAGCTGTAAATCAGATACTCCTGTGGAGAATTAACAAGATTCTTCTTACTTCCCTTTTGCAAGCAGTTAATGTGCAAGGTAAAAGAAGGACAGACAGACGGAGACAAAAGAAAGAGATCATCAAGAATTGTTGCCTAACGTTTTGGCTTTTTAACTTCTGACCTTACTATCTGCATTAATAGATTTTGCATGACATTTATGTCACAATCTTGATTCTTTCTTGACCCTGACAAGCACTTAGCATGCTTAAATGGGCCAAGTGAGACATTTGCTAAGCCAAGATCAAATACAACAGGGCTAAAATTCACCACAGCCAGAACAAAGTATACCAGCTGAGACCATTTTCCTCCTCATACAAAAGTTGCTGACTCGTAGTAGAGAAGAGCATTATAAAACAAGGGAAGGCTTAATTTCACATCAGAAAAATTGTGCAATCCTTTCTCTTCACTGATTTAGCAGTTGTGAAAGAAACTCAGTGAAAAAACTTTTTTCACTTGTTGAGTAGTGAATGAAAGATAGAAACAAAAACATTATTCTTCAAATATTGCACTTGTAAAGAGGAACGCTTTGTGAAGTATTCTTACATCCAGGACTCAACATCAATCTCCATATGACAACACTGATACCTAACCTACGACTTTCTTGGACTGTGTTTGGCTTTGAAATGTACAGTATAACTTTGTGTAAAAATCATACTTGACCTCTTGATTATATTAATGTTGTTTCCAGCTGGCAAAATCTTTTTTTTTTTTGTTATTCTTAGTTTCAAAACACATAGATTTTATGTGTACTTCTGAACGTATTTTTTATTCTTGATTCCATCCCAACATTAAGATTCAAGTTCTTAAGTTCTTTCTGTAGAATAATCTGGCCATCTGTTTTAACAATACTTTCCATCTTCATTTCAAAACAATATTGACCTAAGAAGTGGCAGTGGGTAAATATAGAAGTATTGAAAAAATTAAGTATAGCCAATTCTAAAATATGCCCTTTATGAACAGAATTAGTTACTTTTCTCAAGTTTCATATATATTCATTTAATACTGCTTGTTGTCATCTTCTAATTGTTCTTTCCTCCAACACAATACTTCTTTTTTAAGTCTCATTTTCTTTTCCTTCACTATTTCCCTGTCTGGAATCTATAGAATGCTTTTCTTAAGATAACAACACTTGTCTTTCCTGGAAGTTCAATTTCCTTTTCAAATAGAACTATTGAGTTTGTTTTGTGTGAGCTACCTTTGGAAAATTCATATTTCACTTGATCCAATTTTTAAGTTACTTTGATATCTTGAATTATACTTTCCCCAAATACATTTTAAACTTTTGAGTGCTACAATGGACTGATAAATGGCCCTGCATCAACATTTTTCAATTTTAAAATACATATGCACTGTTTGTTCTTCTCCAGTCTTACTCTACCACTCCCTAACACAATGGATTAATGAAAATAACTTTCTATAAATTCAAAGTCCTTCAGCTTTTAATGTCATGGTCACTTCCATTTTGAATGATACAATGATGTTTCCTCATTTTGAAACCACTCAAATGGGACTTATCTGAAGAAAGAATGATCAAACTTATCAAGAGAAAAAACCTTGCATTTAAATTACTGAATTTTCATATCTCATTTTTAACTGATTGATTAGACAGTTGAAATAAATCTTCTTTAAAGTACTACAGAGCTTGAGGGCCTATTAGATTAATCTGAAAAAAAAAGAATAAGTATGATGTGCACTGCCCAATGTCTTTCAACCTCATTGCCTACATATTAGGCTGCAAGAAAAGAATATTTAAATGTCTGTTTATTAATTGATTGTCAAAGTGGTCTGATTATTTCAAGGAGATAGCATTGCACAAGAAAGAGTAAGATGAACTGAAGAGTAGCAGAATGATTGATTCATTTCCTTTGGGGGAGGGTCAGAAATGAAAAAAATAATGAAACATAAATGTGTCAGATTCATTTACAGAGGATTGATATTTTATGTAGCTCCTTTTGAAGTTGAAATTAAATTTTCTTAAAAGGTATTATTAAAGGGGAGATGGGAGGTAACCTTCCATCAAGATATCATTATTTTAAGGTCCTTAAAAAAATGAAGTTTTTTCCTGAAGTGTGCTAGTAAATTGATTTATGCAGATCTAAGCAGTAATTATGAAATGTGCTTATCTAGACACCTTCTGTTTCTATTGATCCTACACATTATTCTGATGAAATGCTCATAATTCATAGCATTCTCGATGTTTAAATTGTTGGAATTATTTATAACTTGCAATCCAAGGGTGCTGCTAATGAAATGAATTTTGAAACTGATTTGCAATGCACCAAATTGTCTGTTTTAAGGCCCTGAACACAGATAGTTACAGCATTCTGCTTTGCAGCACACAAGTGGGGAATGAATGCAGGACTACTATGGAAACAAACAACGTAAGCATAGGGAAGAGGTAATAAGTTATCAGATTAGGAAAACAGATAAAACTAGGAGATTAAGAAACTGAAAATGCTTCTGGAAGCATTGCAGTAAACAAAAGAAGTGTTTCGATGGACACTAGTAGAAGAAATGTCATCAAATATGCCCTAATGATCATCTGCAAGGGACAAATACCTCTGTCAAGAACCTGTGCTTTAATTTCTTAAGAGATTTTTTCAGAGCCAAACCATCTGTTGAAGCTGGGACTGCTACTACAGTTGGAAATTACTGGGGGACAAAAAAAAAGAATACCCATTCCTTCTCTGATAACTGAGGCTTCCGCTACTTATCAGAAAACTTGGTCCAAAAGTACCTTTTTAGGGGGTCATTGAAGGGGAGAATGCCTTATGTGTCTGCTCTGAGAGCTCTTTTCTACTGATCTCACCTGAAACCCTCTCAGGACATAGCTTCCCCTGTATAGGTTTACTGGGAGAGAGCAGAGTGCAGACATTTGAAAGAAAATAGGGGAAAAATGAGAGGGTACGTGATTTAGCTAATACCTGTTAACTCTCCAACCACAGCTCAGCCTGTAAAGTTGTGAAGCAGGGGTGACATGTAATTGCATTTGGTTGTTCATTCTGGTATCACTGGGAGTTAATTGTTCTTACACGTGCTTTTCATAGGAATAAACGCTGGTATTTGTGTCCCTGCTCTCTCATAGGGACTGCAGAGATTAAATGGCATTTGTTTATCTTTTTGCTTCAACAGGGACAAATCCTACAGTACCATCCTACCTATTCTTCGGATACTTTTTGTATCTACAAGAAGTTCATGGACAATTTTAAGAGGCAGTTCATCTATGCTGAACACATTTCTCCCTTACCAAATAGCAATGACTGCAGACCTACTCCACAGGAGGAATCTTCCCAGAGACTCAGCTATTGTAACACAGTCTGGTAGCCATCAGACTCATTATTTTCTATCATTATGGTACCTGTTAATAGCTCTAAGGACATCTCAATAGTCTCCTTATTGGTAGATTGCTAGCCCCATAACAGAAAATAAACCAGACTAAATTACCATGGAGATTATACCTGGTCCACATCAAAGCCCACTATTACACAAAACAAAATTTTATTTTCCTACTGTTACTGCCTCATTGAATACTACATTGGATTAGGATGAGGACGTTTCCTCATCCACAAGGGCCTTTCAAATGTTTTCAGTAGACCTTCCATTAATGTACATCTTGGTGTTAATCAGAATAAAACGACTATGACTGGCTGTCAGAGGCTCAGTGAAACAAAATTACAAAGCACAGATGACCCAAAGGCTGTAAATTTCTCACCCCTCAATTTGGTGAGATAAAACAAGGCACACCCAGGGAGCTGTCAGAAATGCACAATGCCACAGTAAACTACAGCTTTACATATCAGTAATACAACACAGAGATAGCCTAAAATAATCCCATAAGCAACAGAAACAGGAGAACAAAGAATGATAAATACTAAACAGACACATGGCATTCTTTGAAAATCCAACAGAGACAAATTGTATCCCTAATGGCAGTGATCTTCACATCCGAAGATTACACTGCATCTTAATAGAATTAGGAAACTGCAAATGCTCAGCCAAATAAAAAGAGGAAAAAGAAATAAAGCTCACGAATGTCCCCAAATCCCAAGAGTTTCTGTTCAGTCATGAAGTCCAGCCAAACAAGCATTGTACATGGTACTTAGAACAGGACTTTTAAGTCCTAAGGTAGTCAAATCATTATTGAAATACAGCTATTCTTTGTTGGAAAGACCTGATCATCAGCATCAGAACTTTCCTCAGATGCATGCATACTGTTAAAAAAGGAAAAAAAAGGAAAAAAATAGGAACAAAAGGGATTATAGTATTCTTTGTTTCATAATTATTTCTCATTTCTAACTCTACAGAAAACAGATATTCAAATGAAAACAACCAAAGAAAACAAGCTGTTTAAAGAACTTAAAAAAATTTAAAATGAGGCTGCTTTTCAATGTCAATGTCCTGGCACTTTCAGATTCATTTTGCAGAATAATTAAATGCTGTATTGACTTTCTCTGAAATTTTTCGGTGGAGTTCCTGTCTCTGAAACAGTTATTTCTCATGTTTACTCTACCTGTTTTGTAAGCCTCCGCGTACAAACCTACCTTTACCTAATACTAACACCAAATACTGCACTCAGCCACCCAAACTCAAGCCCATCACTGAGGATAGCACCCAGCCCTTTATCTGGAACACAGCTTACACAAGGACAGTGTAGAACAAGATCTTGAGAACTAAAATGCCTGTATTTTACTATAAACACGTGCTGTGCCTCTTTCTGTTCTCTATTTCTAGCCAGATGTCAAAGCAGAAATCTTCCCTTTAGCATAGGTGCAGTCTGCATTTGTCACATTCTTAGCCAAAAAGGACCTCAAGTTTCATAAGGAAGTTGGAAGTGAGAAGACTGATAATAATCATCAGGCCTCATCTCACTGACCAAATGACTGAGGTGTCGGGTGGACATGAAACGCTGACTATGCTTATAAGGTCAGTGGTGTTAAGAAGGTATTGCTTTAGGACTCATTTACTTTTCCAAAATGCTATTTCTTTTTAATTTATTTATTTACAAGCTTTTTAATAACATTCTCTCACTTCCAAAGATATCACACTGGGAGTTTTTGGAGCTAATGATCAATCTAAATGAAAGTTGGCTCTCTCTGCAACAGAACTAAAAGCATACTCTCAACTTTGAATAACATTTTTTCTTTCCTTGTTTCAGAGCTTCTGGCTCATTTTATCTCCAGATACAACTCTTCTCTAGTGCTCATGTTTCTGGTCAGTGTTCACAAACTCCTGGAAAATGAAACGGGCAACGAGCTCTTTTCTGACATTGATTCAGTCAGCTTTGTTACCAGCTGTCCTCACTTATTTGGGCTTTGGACATGGGGCATGGCAGTGCTTTTTGAGCAACAGAATTCTACAAAAGCTTATTCAGGGCAGCCAAATTTACTGTAATAAGAAGGAAGCTGATAGACTAAAGGTGAGCTCCAACTGAAGAAGAGAGTGAGAAAGTCATCATGAACTGCTCTTCATTGTCTAATATTTCCTGCATTTAGTATTAAGTCAGTAATGGTTTTCAGCTGATATTGGTTGAATCATAGAATCATATCTATAGCGTTCTAGAGCCAAGCTACATAGAAATTATTATTTTAACAGGTTCTGCACTTTGTGTGTCACAAACAATCACTAAGGAAAGATAGGAAATCTCTAACTTAGAGAAGTGAAAAACCGTAACTTTATGAAGTGCAGGGATCTGTCACAAGGATAGCTGTAAACAGACATGAGATTGCCAGTGTAACCTGAAAAGCTCTGGCATAACACTGCAAAAAAAGTGTTTTGCCATATGAGGAGAGGAAAACTCACAGTTTCAAAAGTTTTCTTTAGAGTTCAGCCCTTGGAACAATGAGATGTTGGAGAACCCCAGGGGGTTGCAGCCAATAGAAGCTTGATTAGCTGTCCATCATCATCTTGCTGTATTTTCCTGGAAACAGTTCCTTTCAGGCTAATTCTTTATTTTACCATATACCCTGAGGTGGCTTATATCTCCTCTTTGAGCAACTAGGAAAGGAAACTGTGACTGAAGAAATCTGGTAAAGAGTACATATTTCTGAGTTTGGGAATACACCATTTATATATCAAGAGCAGAATCAGATTGCATTTATGCCATTTTTCTTGCTATTTAATTGCTTTGGCCCCTGAGTAATGACCAGGTTTGTGAGACCTATTTCATTTTGCTCTGAATAGCCACCAGTACAGCTGTATATTCAGTTGTGCCCACCTTCATCTTTCTAAACCTTCCCAGGACAATACATCTGGTAAAAAGAAGAACTGAGCAGAAATAAGAAAGTGCCAACAGTGGGACATGTCTGGAGGCCAGTATAACAAATCGGTTTTTGCTCATCTTCCATATCCTGTCTGTCTCCACGTCATGTGGAATTTGTAAAACCACTGTCCTCTAAGCAAGACTGTACTGAAGTTCAATGCCCTCTGACTTCTTATTAATGAAGTACTTGACATACTTCATGACAAATACATACTATCATGCCTTTTGGGAATTCAAAACTCTCATTCCTCAGTCACCATTAACAACCACAGTATAGTGAACATGCAATTCTGTTTTCACACATTACACCAGACATCTAAGTTGTAGATGTAATCTAGAGTCAGGTATAAAAAAAAAATAAAACAAAAAATGACAGCTGGAAAAAAAATAAAATGCTCCATTTCCAGACAGAAACTGAGCATTAAGATTCAAAGGTACTCTAAGGGAAGGAGCCTCCAGAGTACTCTGAACGAACATACACATATACATAGGAAATATATTCCCATAAATTTTAAAACCTATCGATGCAAAGTGATGAAACTGAGATTTGCCTTCTGCTTGTGCACTATTACTCAATTGAAACTGAATTCTGATTTAGAATTCTTTTTGTGGGGATGTAGCTTTAGATCTCTATTTCATCTCTCTTTCTCCCTTTGTGTCTTCTGCACCCTGCCTTTGTTTCTATGGTTGTTCTTGCTTTTCTCTCTTCCTCCTCTCTTTCTTTGCTGTAAATAGCACCTGGAAAATCACATCCAGCTTCATAACACCACAAGAAATAGGGAAAGAAATGCCTTCAATATTGGCATACAGGCAAACTATGTTTGCCATCTCCATAATAGGCAGAAATACAGACGGGTAATACTTTCAGCATATCCAACTTGACTTGCCAAATATGTATTTGATTGATACTTCATTAAAATATTCATTTGTAAAAATGAAGGAATCTTATCTTCCACAGCTTATATTCCTGTGTTTAAAATTAATTCAATTCAACTTTGGTCTGTCTTTATCAAAGACTTGTGGGCTTTGCACATTGGTTAGTGAGATCGATGGATTTGTCTGATTTGTTTGGAAAAGCTTACAGCAAAAATTCCTCTAAAAGCATTTAAGTTACAACACATTTTTCCAGGAATAAAAGATTAGTCTGATAAATGTGTGTGTTCATACGAACAGTTTTTCCTTGAGAATCTCTTTCATCCAGTCAGGAATCAAAAGCATGACAATTTCACCAGAGGTGGTGTTAGATTAAATTTAGTAATAAAAAAAAATGTTATTAGCTGAATAGCATGAAAATAATATGTTCCAGGCAGTCAGTTCATGCAGACTAAGGCAGCAAATTCCAATTTCCTTGTTAGTCACATGCTGAACCATTTCATTAAATACTTACTCCAAGAACTATCCTTCATCAGACTCATGGTAGTCTGAATTAACTGGGAATGAGCAAAACAGCAAAACTTAGGCCCAGAGATATTTCTTAAAGCCTTCTAAATTGCCTTTTTGTAATTTTTGCCTACATGCAGCCTGCCTCAGAGCTTCTCTAGATATTGCTTTTATTTCCTTTTATTCTTTCATTCTTCCTTTTTCTAGTTTAAATTAAAAGCTTGGAATTGATGGCTGCAGTATAATTAACTTAAACAAGGTAGATTATTTGCACTGGATTCAGTTTGGAACATGGATACAAGTCCAGAGGGAAGTAAGCAAACTCTGAAGATGGAAGAGGTACACAGGTAAAGGGGCTCAAAGGGAAATTTCAAGCAAATCAGTCTGATTTTGTCTAGCACTAAGCCGACTCTTAAATCATGGAGAAAACCTGTTTGTTTAGGCAAGGCTACGAGAGCATTTAGTGTCCACGAGGCACATAAGGAGGGGACAATATAGGAGAAATTGTACACTGGATGCAGAGAGTGATTTTGCTTCAAAGCCCCCACTGCGTCTGCCTCCATGCACCCCAGCCCCAGATTAGAGCTAGGCCAATCTGCACTGTGTGAGCATTGAGAATCTCCCTTTTCAATTTTTTTTTCAGGATTTCCCTTCCTTAAACAGCCCATGTGTGCTCCACTGTAAACAAATCATTAGGTTATCTCTATCTTAGAGCTGTTGCAATCCATTCGATCTCTTTGAGATGTAAATTTTGACGAGGCCCTGCTTTTCTCTTGCATTTTATGTCTCTTGAGGATTTATGTTGTTTTACTACCTCAGTTAAGATGCTCCTTCAGTGAAGTCTGGCATATTCTGAGTTTAACATTAACATCTATGAGGGTGAAAGGGAGCAATATTAGAACCATAGCAACAGTGTTCAACAGGATGTTCAGCTTTATTTTACTTCCTGTCAAGAGGAAAAAAATCCAGTGCATTTTACAACTTTAAATAAAACTGTTTAACGATGTCATGTTAAAAAAAGAGGGAAATAAAGCAGTGAGTAATGAGAGAAACAGCAAACAACTTTCCGGAGAAGCTAAAAAGAAAAACAAACTAAAAACAGAAAGAGTGGATGAAGCAGAGAGAGAAGCAAGGGGGCTCCAGAGGTTAAATATGCTACAATACAAGGGGTCTGCACAATGCACAGACTGCTTGAAAGGTCAAAAAGCTATTCTTAAGCTAATGTGCTTTTAACATACAGAGCAAAGGAAGGAAAAACAGAAGAAATGTAATACTAAAACTAAGGCTAACTTAGAAGTTAGTTTGCCCACCATAGTTTTACAATAAGCACATGAGAGTCCAAAAGACAGTAAAACTTTAAGATAGCTTTAGGTAACTGACAGCCATACATGTCATCAAGGACTTCAAAAATAACTTCAATTTATCTGGAAGCACACTGAACGGATCTTCAGCAATTAGTTTAAGAGCCAGTGGAGTGCAGAGGAGGAATCACAGGACTAATTAAGGGCAACTGACAAACTGGAGAAAAGAGTTACAAACTGTTGATGCTATTTTTGATAGATTCTGGAAAATCTGGAAAGATTTCAGAACCAATTATTAAGCAATATGCTTGCAAGCACCTAGAAGATAACGAAGTGAAACCGGTTGCCCTAGTGGCTCTATCAAAATTTGGTCATATCAGGCAAATCTAATGTCTTTGTTTGTCAGAAATTTTCTTGTTAGCAAACAGATAGCATGCAGTGTACCAGTGAACCATAATCAGGTTTCTTTTTCTCAGACTCATATGAAGTTTCTACCAGGAACCCATGAAAATGTATTCAAGTTTATATGATTATGACAGATGTCCAAAGAGTTAAAAAAAAAAAAATACTTCTCCGAAAGCAGTTATGACAGGTTTTCAAACAAAATAGTACGTAATCTGTCTGATCAGCTCCATTAAACTCTTCATGAAAATGTCTTGAACACAGTATAGACTGAACTCTCAAGGATGGTGCCAACCTCAGAAATACTGAAATCCAAAATGACTTCAAGAACTGAGCAGACTAAGTGGAAATTAGTGTAATGAAATGCAGCAAAATCTCTCCTGCTGGAAACAGAGCTGGTAGCTGAGCTACCAGATGCTAAATCAGCTGCTACAGTTTTGATTCTAAGTCCCATGCACACATGTGAAGGCAACACCGTCTGACACATTAGCCTAGTCCTTTTAGCCTGTGTTGAAACCTCTGCTTTGGAGATTGCTAGGTACTACACCTTGATGGTAAAAGTCTCACAGCTGAGACAAACATCCCCCCACAATATCACTCGATTCTTCATTAAATAAATACCCTACAAAACGCTGAAGCTACTCTATCCCTTGTCAGCCCCTGTGATTTTGAAAGCTGTCATCAGTTCTTATATAATTGATAATCTTCACTTCAGCTTCGTCCCATTATAGAGATACTGGAGGACTGGACATCCTCTAGGTTAAGCTCACTACCCCCTAAGGTACTTCTGCCTGACAGTGGTATACATGAGAGAAAAAATAAACTGAACAGATGTCTTCAGCAGTACCTTCTACATGCAGGAAGGCATACCAGGATATCTCAACAAATTAGATGCTACAGTGTTTCAATAAATATGCACTGATCAAACTAGAGTAGAACAATTTAGTGATTGAAATGCATAATCGTTTTGTCTTTCTATATTTTCCAATGAAAAGGCCAAATCCTACTGTCTTTCCTTACTGCTTAATCTATTTTCAGTTCCAGCTGAAGCCACTAAGAATTAAGACCATCAAAGAATAAACATAGACTGTATCCCTATAAAGAAAGACTACGTAAAATACACCATAGGTACAGTATATGATGTGCTAAATATGACAATCAATGGCATAACACAAAAGAGAAGAATATTTCTGTTTCAGTTATGCAAGGAGAAAATTAGCATCAAATTGCTTTGCTAGCTTCCAATTACATCTGCTGTACTAACAGAAACTTGTAGTAAAAACATTTCTGCTTTTTAGCATGCACTATGTAACTTCACATCAAAAAGCAGCAGGATCTGGCAGTCAGCAGCACAGTCCTACTGGGAAATATCACATGCAGTTGTTTTCTATAGTGAAACACCGACTGGAGGGACGCAATTGTCATACCAGTTTTTACCACCTATAATTACTTCTAAAGATTCATGTCCTGTAATGATCCAAGACACTCCTGTTATCTGTTTCCAGCAATTGATCTGAAACATCTGTCATCAACACCCGCACGGCTAAGAGAGCTGTTTTGCTCAGGAATGATAGGGAGAGCAGACATTGTCATTCAGTTACAGTATGTTATGCATGCAAAATCAAGAATGTCACACAGCAGCCTCCAGCTGAAGATTTAATGACATCGAAACTGAAGCCAGAAGCATTTTATTTTGCAAGGTGGCAATGTAAACATGTTTGTTTACAAGGCTGCCACTCTGCAGGTTTGCTGCAGATGACAAAGTGGAGCCAGTTTCTAATGCTTCCAGCCCATGCCAAATCACTCCTGGTCTGATAGGGAAGGATAGATTCAGAACTTTCCCCTGGTTTGCTAGTTTGGATAATCTGCTAATTACTCCTACTGCTTATTACTTCAGAGTCCAGGAAACTTGATTGCACAGAGCAAACTCCCATTGACCTCAAAGCATTAGTAGGACAAACTTTTGAACTGATCCAAAAGTCATTAGCCTGTACGCACTGAACTTCTCACTTTGCTTTAATGAACAAAGCACGGCGAGGTATCTGTAATGTGTAATTAGTAGAGACAAGCTGGCTTCTCCAGATTAAATAAGTGAAGGCCAAATCCTAAACTGAACTCATTAAAGCTATTTGGATTTACATTACCTCAGAAGATAACTCTGGTACAAACTGGCTCAAAAATGAAACCACGTTGACTTAGTTTAGGGGGAATTGGCATTTGCTTCATTATTTCCCCATTCACCATTTCACATTATTGCTTGGAAGGAGAAAAGAGGACAGAAAAATCTGGAGGAAATTGTTTCTGGCCCTAGTGAAAGATTGGAACAGGGAAGCTTTCCCTCACACGTTTTTCACAGACCAGTTTCCAATTGACAAAGTTGTGAATTTGATGAGTTTTGCAATGACACAGGATTTTTAATTACCTCCTGTTGAAAATCACAATTGCTACTTCTAAGATTCATTGTTTGATTAAAAAAAAGAAAAAAAATGATTAATAATCTCCAGAAAATTACCACATGTGGGTTGAAAGTGGAGATATTTTGATTATGCTTTTTTTTTTTTTAATTGTAAAGTTTTACTTGGGAAAGCAAGAATAAAGGAGGGAAGGAAAATGAACAGACTTTCCCTGGCAGCGCTCCTCTCTTCCCATCTCCACTTTGAATGATATCAAGTTATTTTCTTTATAGTTCTACACATCTGAAGACATAAGAAAATGTTAGCTTTGATTGCTGGGGCTCCTCATATGAGTCATGAATTACAGGCAACAGCCGAAGTGAAGTCTACAACTATCTCACCCATTACCCATCCTAGACCTCTGAAGGCAAAGCAGTCCAATCCATAGGAAACTTGTTTTAACAAAAACCAATTGACAATTTCCACGAAATTTAAAATTTGGAGATGGAGGATTTTAAGTAGCTCGTATAAAATTGTCATGCTAAAGATAAAAAATTAAAAAATAAGATGGAAATCATAATATTGTGCATTAGAAAGTAAATGCCAACAAGCAGATTTCTGAAATATATGTGCATATATTGAAATCTAAGGGTCACTGCTGCTGCAGTCTTTCCTTTTTAAGCAAGCCTTCCCCAAACCCTTGCTCAGGACATGTGCTGTCCCTCTGAGTGCCCCGCTCTCCCTACCATTCCAGATCATTAACGTGATCCCCACTGACACACCGTATGGCAGCACATGGCTCCGCACTGAGCCACGAGCAGTACCAAGCTGTTAATGATGCCCTCGTCCCAAAACATGTATTTTAATGAATGCAGTGGGAACCTTCAGTTTTCAGCATGCAGACGTCACTGGCAAGCAAACACTCAAGGTTGTGTTTTGCTGCAGTACCCTTGAGACACGCGCACATTCACACATGCATATTCAATCACTAACCCATGCTGAAGCAAAAATGTGTTTTATTTTACTCTACGAACTCAAATTGGCTGCAGAAAGCCATCTAAAGAGGTCGAGATAGGTTGGAAGAGAGGCTACAAATGTACTTAACATACAGTGGGGGGAAGGAAAGCTCTGTTTTTGAAGAATTGTAACACTGATGTTTTAATATTTAATATTATTGCAAGGAATTCTGAAGTGCAAGGGCAGCTTTTGTAAATATTTTTAGGCCACTGAGTCACCCGGGTTCCCTACTGCTTGGTCAAATTCCATAGAAACCCTGCAGCAGCACAGACTTGCAGCATATCACCCAAGAATAAATACTTTCTTCCCTCTGCTTTCCAACACGCTCTCAGGTTTTATTTTTTATTATTTTCATTTTAAAACCAGAAGCACAGATCAGTAATCAGCAGTGAAGGAACACAGATCAAATGTACTAGTTATGGACATATGCACAGAGGGATAGACTCTCTAAAAACCTGAGGGTCAGATATCCTCATTATGAAATCCCACTCCTGGGACCAGATATTCAATATGACAGTGGCTTTACCGAAGCAAGCAGCCACAGAGTAGTGCTTCTAGGTTGTTACCCAGAAGGGAAAGAAGAGCAACTGCAAATTTACTTTACTATCCACCCACTTCACCTCAGGGGGAAAAATAAATAAATAAATAAAAAGGAAAGTTAACAAAACACCATTTAACTACATTTTACTGAGCTGGAGGACTTTTTAGGGTTTAAATGGAAGAAGATTGAGTCCCATTTGAGCTAAAAGGCTTCCCTTCCCCATCCTCACCATTCTTCCCCCACTTCTAGCAGGGGCCAGTAATACCACCCATTCCCTCCAGTGCTATTCATGACAGTGCTGGTGTCAGGAGGGCTGGATGTGGCAACCCTGCAGTGCCAAGAGTAACCCACAGAGCAGTCTCCGTGGGACCTACCCAAAGTCCCACTGAATCAGCAGCAGAAGTGGGGAGCAAATCAATGCGTATAAATTACCTTTCTCCTCTGTCTTTCCTGTCTGCGGTAAATTTGAGGGAACAATCCTTCTTCCACAGCAGTGATCATAAACAATTTATTGCAGCAAGTGGAACCTGGCTTTCTATTCCCCACTGCCACATTCTGTGCAACCCACAGGAACAAATAATTCTGTGTGCTAAAGTGAGTAAGATCACAAAGATGCTATTCCTTCAAAGTAAAACAAGCCCAATAAAACAGGTATGTCTTGTGGTATCTGTGTCTGTCATGCCCTACAGCCCAAAGTTTCAGCTAAAGACATCTGAAGGAAGACAATTGTCAATAGTTTATGGGCTGGTTTGGCCTGGTTCCATGATGGAGGCGACCCATGGACCCATGACCTGGGAAAGGGGGAAAGGGGAAAAAGTAGATGAGCCTAAAATGAAAACAGCGGCAATGATCTGAGGAGGAAAGCTAAATTACTAAAGATATTGGAATGCAAAAGAACACAATATAATAAAATATAATTGGAATTGAAGCTAATAAATGAAATAAAATGAGAGAGATCTGATAAACTGAAGGCCTTACACTAAATGCTGAAGGTGAGACAGCTAGGGAGCACCCACTGCTGGGTTGATCTGAAAGGGAAAAGCCTGTGTCTCATGACATGTGAACAGTTTTTATCTTTCCGTCAGAATGTCAAATGGGGTACATAGGTCTTCTCTTCTGAGACAGGTATACCTGGAGCTATCAATGATCTATGGAGCTGGGGTGTTAACTCTTTAACCCCCAATTTACTACATGATGTTATGATGCAGAATACCAATAACGAAAATAATAAAACCATGACAATAATGCAGATAACTTTCTTCCCTTCAGTGATGCTAAGAGATATGAAGCTGCTTGAGAAGACAGAACTTCAGAGGAACCAGATTGCTTATGGGGAGAGTTGAGTGCTTTTAAAACAGGAGATTAGGAGATTTCTTGTCAAGCACTGTAAGCAACTCAGGAAACAAAGACAGTTAAAGGATTTTATCCTCCAAGCAGGCAAGAGCAAGTAAAAAGCAGTTTCCAGAGAAGATGACCATAAATGGATCCTGTCCTCACTCCCTGAGCCAAGATGAGAAGAGGAAAGCAGCCATTTTATTTGCATCAGGCATATTTGTTTTCTCAGATGTTGCCGGAACACACATCCACTCCCATTCTTTAGTAGGAACAGTATCACTGTTTGCTATTTATCATTGTTTTGTTTTTCATCACAGACGTCATAATGTTCTTCAGGATTCAGACCCACAGCAGAACATGTTATACTTTGAACAAACGCTTTTTTTTTTCCTGGCTCCTTCAGACTACTCTGAGACACTATTTTGGTTCATCAAGCATAACAGAAATCCCATGTTTTCCAACTATATCTGTGCTAACCAAAGCTGTCATACAAGAGAAACTGTTCCCTAGTTGTGAAACTATTACGTCTAGCTTGATAAGAAAGCTTTGTTTCCAAAAGTATGTGATGCTAGTAGGGACCAGTGTTTGTCCTTCCCAAATAAGCACTTTGCTTATTAAACAAAATACAGTGGGAAACACTGTGGTGAAACAACGTGTTAATGGTCTTCTTAGAACTGTTTTGATTTTTAATGCATTTTTGGTTGCTTAACATGCTGAGGAGGGATGCATACAGAGGCTAATCTCCACATGAACATTCAATTCTCTTTAAAAATCCCATGTTCCTGAGATTTCTCAACTGAAGAAAATAAAAGGTCAAGAAAAAAATTTCTGATATGACAAAGACAGATTGCTACATTTTCCTGCCATTTAGGATCAAGCCATGCTGTCAATGTCATTAAGGGTCAATGGCTGTTATTTATTTGCCTTAGCAGCTCATTTTGGGTTTCTCTTGACTCAGTCTCTGAACAACCAGTAGCCTGTCAGGCAATAAAAAGAAGCTCACAGGATGATTGTATGATTAATACATCAGGAGCCATACCTCCACTGACTGTGGACCTATAGGCAGAAAGAGAAGAAATAAAAGAAATAAATGCAGAAGAATTAAATTGACTTGTATTTAGATGAAAATTTCTAGGGACATGCTTCCCAAGACGTCCCGTGTACGATAACTTATTTCCCAGGAAAGGATCAGGTGGTCACTAGATGAGAAGTAACTATAATAAATGTAATAGTGAGGCTTGAGAAACAGTAGGCACCATTTATTCACTGAGTTTTTCACAGTGCACTAGTGAGGCCAGGAGCTGTGAAGAGCTTACAGTCTGGCTGAAGAAAGCACTATTCTGTTCACTCTGTTGATTTTTTTGCCTGAAGCAAATCAGCCTTTCAGTCTGACTAACCTTCAGCTTTGTTCCCTCTTCCCATGCCCTTCACCACCATCCCCAAGCACTAGTGATTTTCATCCACATATTTCTCACTTCTTCTTGGTCAGATTTATCCTAACCTACTTTGCAGCAGCCACAAGTGCTGTCTCAGACAAACCAAGAAGACACAACTTGCCCCAGGTCACTCAACAGACCTCAGAAGAGCAAAGATAGGAATAGACCTGTGGCTTATCACTGCAGTCCCCAGGTCTCAGTGCATGACAGTTGCCAGAGTAGGACCATCCAGCAGGATCTCAGTACTCATTCAGCAATAGCATCAGCACTAAAAGAAATCTTGAACTACTTCTCTTAGTTTTCTGAAGCACCAGACTCAGAAGACCAGCAGCAGAAATGGCTATTCTGTGCTGACAATTGAGTCACCTTTATGAACAACATGGAAAAGAAATCTTGTTGGATTTTCACACTGAAGGTACCAAAATGAGAGAAAGACAAGTTACTTTTCTTTTGCTGTGTACTTTATGCTAGGGTCTGACTGGAAGTTAGGGAACAATCTTCACATTACAGGTAAGCAGAAGAAGAATCCACATCACCTAGTACCAGACCCTAACAAGTCCACGTTTGTCTGAGCTTTTTCTCCAATATACACTTAGAAATAATAAGCAAATAAATCTAAGACACAACTCTTCCAAAATGAAAAACACTACGAAACCAGATGAGGTTGTACAAGATTCCAAGGAAGCCATTATTTCATGTCAAACAATGACTCAGGGAAGATCAGCCCAAGTGGAGATAAGCACAATGTTAGCATATACAAGAGAGATGGTGTATCATCTAAGACTTCTCTCTGCTCCTTCCTTGTCTTCAAAGAACAAAAAAAAAAAACTACACACACAAAAAAGAAGCCTTGGGATCACATGATCGTGTTGTACATCTGATTTTTCAAAGGTAATTTTCAACTTGCTGAACTTAAAAAGCAAACTACAGAATCAACCTATCCCCTCTAAAGCTTCTCCTGATAGTTCAAGAAGGCAAGTGTTTCGACTTGTGATCTAGTCACAGCGAGGAGAGATAACTTTGTTGTTTTTTTTTAAATTGTGACTCTCAAACAATCAGGGGTTAATTTGGCAATAAACAGGTATGAATTTTACTTGTACAGTTTTCACTGTCAGAATCTACCAGTACTTGGTCATATTTCTTGCAAACCATCATGTGTTGTTTGCATCCTGTACAGTGCAAGGAAATAAAAATTCTAGCCTATTTAGAATTAAACTGAGTGTGGCTTCAAGGTCCACAAATCAAGGCTGTGGCAGCTTGAATTCATTCTCCCATTTAATGAGTTAATGTCTGTACAGAGTTTTGAACATTTCAGACATTATATAAATTGTGCGCATTATTATGAATTTATCTGATTTCATGACAGGCTGTACATTTCACAGTTTTCAGTTTTGATGTATCTCCAAGGTCTTATCTGAACTTAAAAGGTTTCCAAAGAATGCAATTCTAAAAAGCTTTCTCAGCATGGATGAAATTTATCCTAGGGAAAAAAAAAAACAAAAAACAAAACAAAAAAACCAACAACAAGAACAGAAAGCCAACCCAGCTCAGCTGTTCTCTTACAGAAACAATAGCACTTTTCCGAGCTGTACTGCTCAAATATTTTCTTACCATTACACATGCAATATATATGCCACTTTATTGCATATACAGTTGCAAGAAATCTATGATGTTTACCAATCCACAGATATAACCAAGTGTTTCAAGTATAGCTCTTTCTAATGTGTTACAGAGTGCCAGAAAGAGAATCTTCCAGATTCTACAGCAAACCAGGAGCTAAATCAGGATACAACATGATGGCTGAGCTGACTTTGACATCTGTTGATCAGATGAGTACCCAAGGCAACTTGCTATCACTCATACCCCCATTTATTCCTCAGAGCTGCTCACCTCAACTGATCACAGGTCAGGCTGACCAGTTGTATGTCTCCTTCCCAGAGAAACAAGAAACTGGACTACAAACACACACGGTAGCATGAGGTAGGAGTTCATTAGGGAAGTCCCAGTTTGATGTGAATGACTTGTGACTGGTCAACATACTGGCAAAAAATAGTATTCATAGCCCTAATGAAGAACCAAACAGACGGCAACAAAACGAATCACAGAATGAGCCAGCAAACACTGAAATGCTGATGTTTACAGTATTCATCTTGCTGCAGGTTTCTTGCAGTATCTCATTGCAGTATTCTCTCCTAAACAGGGAAGAAATGTTTTGATATAGATGGACAGTCCCTGTGGTATTCCTGCATTAGTACTTCATGATGGTGTACCCCAAAAAGCAACTAAGAATTAATATGAAAATGACTTTTAGCCATCTTCAGCAACTTTTCATCTTCTACTGATCTCTGTTTAAAAAAAATAAAAACAACAACAAAACATCCCAACCACCACAGACGGTCCTTGCTAATCTGGCAGTATATTCCAGCCTTTGATCTCTGTGAAAAAGAGATGATCAGAAAAGCATGTCATGCGTGTCTTAGTCTGACACTGATCTTCTTTGCTTTGGCTACTTCATTTACAAGATTATGTTTATGTGGCAACCTTGATGGATTAGCATAAAACAAGATAAGCCAATAAAGAATCGTAGAATGCCTTGGCAGTATGTTTTTAAAAGAGTTCCCACTCCGAATGTAAAGAAGCAAAAATCATATTGAAACTCATTACAAAAATATATTCTGAAGTTATTTACTTGTGAGTTAAGGCTAAGGATAGAGGGAAAGATATGGAAGAACTTATTCCAGTGTTGGAATATAGTTAGTTAAATATTCATCAGTATCTGTATATTCATATTCTATCTCTTCATTTAGATAGTGAAAGCTATTTCTAACAACACTGCAGAGCTTACACATGTTCCTAGCCTCAGGCCAGACCTCTCTGATTTTGAGGAGACGGGGATATTCAGTGCAAAGATTTGAGAATTTCACCTCAATCCACTCTGTCCAAAGATAAGGACATCACAAGCAAAGAATAAAGAGACCTGTTTTTCTTGCCCTGTTGAAGAAATAACAACACGCAGTAGAAAGGTCAAGACCTCCACAGATTCCAGGATCCCTACAGCTTAAAAATCTGGAAAATCAGCAGGAAGTTGAAAATACAGCAGAACCAATGAGTCATGCTTTTCACTGAGGTGCTGACAGATACATAGCTATTACTGAAGTAAGCATGACACAGAACTATAATTGAAGTGTTGCTATTGCTGGGACTGAACAGTAAATTTATTTATAAAAATTAGCAGAAATGAAGACATACTACTAAAATGGAAGAGGAAATTAAAATAAGATACTATCGTTACCCCAAAAAGAACAGGTCAAGTCGGAAAAACAGAGGATGGAGATTATCATGGTTGGAGGTGGTCAGGGATTCAGGATGACATCCCTACCAGATAAACACACCATTTCCTGCACTCATCTCCAGTTCTGCGGGCTAGTATGTTATTAGTTCAGCAATCAGCTTGAAAGAAGAGAAACAATTTCTAAATCACTTAGATTTCCAATTCAATCCTTTCATAACAAGGAACAGACTCTGACTGAAGGGTGAGATAGAGTGAGAACTTAGCATGAACAATTAGAGCTATGGAAACCTAAACTTTTATGGTCTGCATCTTTGGTAGAGCAAAGATAAGATTTAAAGGCTCAGAAGGTAACTTATTTTTTTTGTTGAGGAAGAAAAGAATTTTCTTGCCTGATATAATTCCTCACAGAAAGCCAATCTAAATATACAATTTTATTACCATACCATTTATGGTTCTGAAAGAAACAGAAAGCTCACCCACCCAGAAATGATTGATATCTCCCAGTTTCAGAGCATGAACTGATCAAAGATAGGAACAAAGTAAAATAAAAAAAAAAACAAACAAGAAAATGAAAAACTCTGAGAAGAATCTCAGGATTTTGCCACCAACTGCTGTATTTATTTACTCCCCAGTATCCACTTTGCAATAGACGGCCCTCTAATGTAGGCACAGAAGACACAAATTGCAGATTATTCTTTGACCCCTGTAGACTTCAATCAGTAGATTCACATGTGATAAGAAAATTAAATCTCCCAGGTTTTCATGCACATGAATGAGAGTGCAAATTCCAGTTCTATCAGCAAGGCTCCAATCCTGTTGCATAATTGTGTGGGCTGAAACAATATTAGTAGTGACATTTGACAAAGGCTGCATCACAGAGAGGAGGAGTAGGACACGAATTAAAATGGAGCAAATCTAATAAACCAGTAATGCTGTAGCACTGGGTTTCATCGTTATATGCACTGCGCATTACTTTGTTTTTTATGCTACTGAAATATTCTAGACTGTTGCAACACTGAATGTAAATAAATTTTAAAATAGCATGCAAAGATGCAAATTTAATCAAATACAGTTTGCATTGTAAATTCACACAGTTATTCTCTTGGGATAACACTGAGCATCAAAGAAGTTTATGTTATTTGGTTATGAGTTGGTGTATCCAGTTCTTGAAGGCCTATTTATTGTAGCTCTTCCAAAGAACTACATTCACGTGGAAAGAACCTGTTGCAGCATCAACCACAGTGGTTCACCTAAGGACAAACTTTGCCTGTGGCTCTCAGTGGTGTATGTGAGAGTCTTCACTGGAGTATGAAGGCAACAAAAGCTGCTCATCTGTTCTATGGGGATTGTATCTAAAACCTTATAATGGAGGAAAAATAAAAAAAATCAAGTTGAAGTAGTTCATCTTGATAGTAGAGCTGCCTGATCTTGTGGAAATGAAAAGCATCCAGTACTGCTACTTAAGCCATTATCATAATCAAATATATACCTAGGAGAGGAGAGATCCACACTGTGGGATGAGCAATAACAAGAATCCTTTAAAGTGAAAGACAATACTAGAATCAGTCTTCATCTTTCTCTGACTGCTACTGATAGACCTGGATTAATCTTCACCTCACCTAGAATCCGTTGCACTTGGGTGAAAACTAACACTAGGTTAGAAGCCCATGTCATCTGGCCTGCAATATACAGGGCTGCAGTCAGGGAATAAAAAACAGGAATTGTGTGTGATGAGGCCACTCAAGGACAATGTATCTGTAACTTCTGTAATTCAGATTCAGTCCTATGAAAAAGGTCCAGCAACAAGAATGGGAAAACTATATGATGACCAAGCAGATTCGGTCAAATCATTAGTCAGTGCTTTACAAACCTCCCAAAAAGCCCCACTGAATTGTCCACATTAAAAGTGAATTAACACATCACAGGAACACATCCTCAAGAGCCCTGACATTAGTGTGCATTTTAATAGCTAATTAAAACACTTTCACATTTGCCAGTAAATTCCAGGCAAAACCTTGGTCTTGAGATCCAAGCCAAGAGAGAAGAAAAAAAAAAAACGGAAATGAAAACGCGCAGTTACTGCAGTGATGGGAAGGAAAAAAGAAAAGAGAAAAACAATTTCTGTTTTCTTTCACAGCACTTCCTGAAAGATTTTGTGAAGTCATGGGTGATGGTGGTAGTTCCTTGTGTTCCACGAAGACTGGACAGGTGCCCCAGCAACAGCTCCATGAAAACTCCTCCAGAAACTCATGTGTAAGCATGGATATCCAAGAGATACATTACTTCTGTAACACCAAAAGGACTCCTGTTGAACCAGATTACAGATTGCCTTGTGCCTATTTATTCACTGAAGTGGTCAAATTCTTTGAGAAGTGAAATATTTTGTGCATATATATATGTATATGTACGTATGCACTGAATATATTCACTTCAGTGAAAGATTTGCAGCTTGCACGTGGAAGTGACACAAATTGTATAAGCTCTCAGACCTCTCTTGCCTTACTAAATTTTCCGACTAATTCCAGCTTCTTTTTCTACCTTAAGAAAATAAAACGAAACAAAAATCAGAGAAATAAGTTCCGTTGTTCTCTGGCTTATGCATTTCTGAGTCTGGAAGTGAAACTGAGTTTTTCTCCTCATCTGAATCAGAAAATCAGATTGCTGTACACTGGCATAGTCCAAAATCCTATGTCCTGGGTTCAGATATTCCTGCTGCTTCCTGTGGCACGAAACACTGATTTAGCACATCCAAGCTTTGCAGAACATGGATGGAAAGGCTCAGAGTTTCATGTTCTCATTTCCACATTCACATTTTAATGCAGAAATCTGATCAGAGAGAGGTGAAAGGTTATTTGACACTTTCTTAATCCAATCGATATCAAAGGCCCCCTTATCTCTTTAGTGAGTCACTGGTCTGGAAAAATACTGGATGTGCAAGATTCATGCTGCCTGGTCAGCTGAAGTAAAAGGCATCGCAAGCCCTAGCAGTGCTGAAATCTGAATATTCAAGGTCTGAATCAGGTTCTGATTCGACAAACCCCAGACTCCTCAGTTCCAGCAGGAGTAAGCCTTCAGAGCCTCACTGGAAAGAAAAGAATAATCGAACAAGCATTTTCCTGCTTCACTGAATTTCTATCCTATGAAGCATTAACCATTTATAATGTATACAGCCTTCTCCCTGAAGATTACCAGGTTTCTTCTGACAGCATTTTATGCAAGACTCAGATGTAACAGGGCTGAATTCCATGTTTATAAGGCATGACAACAAGTTTACAATACATTGGCTGAGTATGAGGAGTTTAAGGTGCGCACTTTCCCAGTCGCAATCACGTTCTAGCAGATTTTTGTTACAGAGCAGAAGAGGTAGTTCACATCTTAGACAGTATAGGCTTTCAGATTAGGCAAGTCAGACATCTTCTGTCTCTTAGCTTGAGCATACCACTATGGATATTATTTCCAAACTTTAGCAAGCAGAGAAGATAAAAATTAACCAGTAGAGTCAGGGCATGAACATCAAACTCTTAAAATAAGTTCATAAGTTCATAAGGTTGGAAAGGACCTATAAGATCATCTAGTCCAACCATCCTCCTATCACTATCTCTACCCAACTACTAAATCAAATCCTTTAGCACCTCATCTAAATGCTTCTTGAACAGCGCTAGGGATGGTGCCTCAACCACCTCCCTAGGCAGGCCATTCCAGTGCCTGACCACTCTTTCAGAAAAGAAATGCTTCCTCATATCCCAGGAAATATTAAAAAAGACCTACTTTTTTATTTCTTTTCATTTTTATGTGTTTTTTGTCCACTGGGCAGAAGACAACTTTGCCAGGAAAGGTCCAACACAGCATGGTTATTGTAGCATATTGAATATTATAGCATATTATAGCATGTGGCATATTACTGAAGCTCTGACACATAATGAATGGTCAAAGCAATCCAGCATAATACCTAAGTTACCTAAGATAACTTGCATTATTCATATTCCTTACTTCTGCAGAATGTTTAACAAATCATTTTAGAACCATCTTCTTCTAAAATCTTAGCTGCTTTTGTACAATGGATCTATACCTGACATCTCTTGGACCTTACAGAAAGCTGTTTTCTGGTTCATTTCTATTCTTTAGAGGGGTTTCAGGAAGATCTATAGAAAATAGCATCAGAATTATAGTGCATAAAACCAATCAAACCCATCAATTCAGTGAAATAGGCAATGAAACATTTTCCTAGTCCTGGGTCTGCCTCACTGGGGAAATTTTGGGGTCGTTCTCATGCTGTTTGAAGGTGAGCAAATGCCACTGAACTCATCCACGTGGATTTTAGATCTATCTATATAATCCAAGGGCATGAGAATTAGTAGTGACAGGGGCTAATTATGGTACTTGAACAGGAGAATCTTAATTGAAGTTCAATCAATGGTAGTAAGGATGTTAGGAAGAAAGAAATGATTGAAGAGATTTAAAATGGAAAAGAGAGAGATTGAATTACCCTTTTAAAGTTTCCAGAGACTCTGAGGCTGGTAGAGAGCAGAATGCTTTTTTTTTTTCCACATAGGAAAAAACAAAAATTAAAAACAAAACAACAACAAGAAAAGAAAGTAGGAAAAAAAAAGAACTGCCACAGGTAAATCCTCTGTTTTATATCGCTGAGATATTGCCATAAGCACTTTGTAGACACGAAACCAAGATGGGTTACACTTGTTATGACTGGCTCAGAAACCAACAGAATTCTAAACCCTGAAAGAGCGGAATAATTAAGATTATCATGAGCTGTATTATATCTCTGTTCGCCCTGAGCAGTGTCACCTTTGGACAGATGATCATTTGTGTCTTTCTGGATCTCTAATGTTCCTGGATTCAGGAGTGTCTCAGTAAACTGTTTTCTTCAATTCTTTTTTATTTCTTATCCTTTGTGATCCCATTGGAGCTGGTCAAAATATTTCCAGTTTGGTTGTCTCCTATCAAAATTGAAAAGTGGACAAAAAAAAAAAAAAGCCCTGCAGACATCATAATTCTTCCCCACTTTGCAAACATTTTGATGGAAAAGTTTTATTACAAGGCCTAGACTCTGATATTTTTGTGGGCCAGCTACATAAGTAATTATACACAAGGACTACCTCTTGGGTTAGTATATCTTTATATAAGGATTTAGGATGACTTTCATGTAGAGAGCAATGGTACCATGTAAAGAGATTGTGTTAGCTATCGTTGTATGGAATAGTCAGATCAGAGCGAGGCAAGTACAGCTGACTTCTCACAAGTTTTCCATTCTTCTAGCCTAGCAACTCATTTGTCCTTCAGAATTAGAAGTGAACAAATCAAATTAGTAAAGACTGGCTGGAACTAAGAGGTTTGTCTCTCCCCTTTAGAATCTTTAATCTTTGCCCATGGTTTACCTTGCTTTCTTTCTTGTTTAATTCATTACTTTCCATTCTTCTTGCCTGTCTCCCTCCAAAACAACACTGCTTGGTACTGTAACAGATGTTTTATTGTAATGTATCCTCCCTGGTTATTGACACATGGCTAGACAGCTATTAGATAGGAATTAGAGGATTAATTACAACAAAACCTCCTCCTGCACACTGCACTTGAAGAGTACCTCCACAACTGAGGTCAAGAAAACAGTAGGAGGAAATCCAAGAGGGTTTTGCCTTTTTCCACATCATTAAGACAGTTGCAAAAAGCAGTACATTCCTTCTATTAGGAGGGATGGTAGTGAGGGTTGATCACTGCTGAGGGTCAAACCTAAAAGTTCCCCTCCAGGGAGCATCAAAGAATTTCACCATCAGTCCCCAGGCTGCAACTCACCCTTCCACTCATTGCTAATAGGTTTGCTGTGCAGAGTGTGATGGGGCAGCCAACTATGCAAGGCTCTTTTCCAGCTTTTGTTCACTTTGTTTGCATTCTTCAAATTTACATTTGCTTTAAGAGATTGTCCAAACAATGGACAATGTAAGGCATTCAGGAAGTCTATTAAGAAATTAAACAAACAAACAAAACAAAAACCACACAATCTGGGAAACTATAAGATTGACATGTATTCTAAGTTTTATCATGATCCATTACAACCCTGAAAATTGCTGAAGTGTAAGAAGAAAGTTACTAAGATTAAATTCTCATCAGTCAATATTTTGTTTGAAAAAAAAAATATTTATATCAGTATACTGACAGTTGGAATGAGGCTTCATTTTGCATGACCCAAATTTGGCTATGACATTTTTTCCCCGTATATATCTGTATAATATTTCCACACAAAAATTTCACTTTTAATACCACTTCTTGGAAATACAGAAGTCAACAATTAATACGTTTGTTAAAACTTACAAGTTGCTCTGATTAATACTCTGCCTAGTTCCTTAAGAAATGTACTGTATCTCCCAGGCTAATAAAGACAAGGCAGAGTTATTTAGATGTTTGTTAACAAAGCTTATTTGCATATAATTAACGGAGAAGATCCCCGTATTTACAACACAATCTGCCGATCTCTTTTTCTAGAGTGTTTTATGTAAATAGTCTTAATCCATGCCAATCTAACAAAACAAGTTATATTTTTCCAAGACTACATTAACTAAAGTGAATACAACTTGCGGGGCTGTAACTGATAAAAAATAAAGCTCACATTAGAAAACAACTAGTGCTTCCTTTCAAATGTTATTTATTCAGGCATATAAGGTTTACTTATTCGTATGCTCTCATTCAATTAGCTATCTCTTTGACGTGAAAACAAACAACAGTTTTGTCACATGGGATTGTTCTTTTTCTCTGACCTACTTATGGGAAAATTTCACAGCTTTTGCACAGATGTCTTTTGTAAAATTACCAGTCACACACACTAAAGCTCTAAAAATTAAAGCTTGTATAAAATACTTGGTATATGCAGCCTGCAGGGTGAGCAGACAATACACTAGTCTTCATTTAAAATATATTCCAACTCCACAGAAACCAGGGCACTGGACTTTGTCATTCACTTCTGATTTTGTAAACTTCCCAAATTCAGAAAGACACTGGAGGATGTGTTTTTTACAATATCTTTTAAATCTCAAAATGAACTGAATAAAATCACTCAACACTAAAAACACCAATGAGATGTAAAATTAGTATCCATGCAATTAGTCATTATAACCTGACACAGTTGAATGTAGGTACATTTGTTGATCATATAACGGAGATGGACACAAGAATTTTCAGTTCACGACCTGTCTATGCTACATTATTGTTTTCAGCCCTTGGTCATGTCATTTCTCTATGGCCAAGAAGTAATATATTAAAATAATATAGTAAGAAAACCCCATCGAAGACTCACCTACATCAAAGTATATAAAACTGTTTGATCTTGATGACAGTACCTAGTTTCCAACATGCCTCTTTTACCATTACTCCAAGTATTATTTCACTTTCCCATCTTTATAGCCCTTTCTTCTGCTTCTTTATTCATAAGACAATTAATAAGAGAAAGATACAACAAGCTTTAGATCAAACATACCCACTCCACAGTCTTCACACTGAATGCAGCATGGGACAGTGAGTAACATGACCCACTCTCCACTGCCAAGCCATCACGGCAGCAGCTCTGACCCATTGGTGGATCTTCCTTACCAGGCTGTCCAGCCAGGTCCTGGGCACGTACTCATCACACAGCAACGAACAAAACATTGGAGTGCTATTATCATTGTCTCAGCTGAAACTACAATAAAGAGTCAAACTGAAACCTGCATGTATTACACATTATGTGTACTTGTGCTGCTTAGTGAGTAAAACACGGCGATTACCAATAATAATATTCCAACCTATGTAATGCTATCTCAAAAGATAACAGATCCTGCCCCTCCTCTCCCCCCACCCCCCCAAAAAAAAACAAAAAAAAAACAAAAAAAAACCAAAAAAAGCACCACACGCGCATAAAGGAATTGTGCTCAGTGAAAAACGGGCAGGTGAGTACTTTTTTGTTGAGGCAAATAATAGGACACTATGCTTAATTCATAAGGAAATCACACCAGTTTTCAAAGATTATTCATGTCATCTCTTTTTGGCAGAATATACATTTGTGAACAACTGTTTTCAGAAGTACAGGAAGAGTAAAATTTCATCCAAAATCTCTGAAGAATATCTATCAACTTGCTGAAAATTGGAACCACTGATGTGCTAGTTTCTCAAATACAAGGTCAAATATCCCACTGGTATTATATTTTCGTTACTAAAATTCCTCTTCACTCACTGTGACCCAGGCAAGACAAAAGGTTGGGCATCCATGCTTTAGATACAAAGCAATTTGTACAAGGGACAGGAAATTTTAGGATAATTTCTTGAAAATCTTTAGCTGCAATAAGGCAGCTAAAGACTAACTCAAAGTACTCAGCAAGGCTTTAACTGCTTTAGCTGTGACTGAAGCAGCAATACGCAGCACAAAGATGTAAAGGAGCTCAGGAAAGAAAAGTTCACGGACACACTAGCATTTTCTCATCATGGATTTGTTCTGTTAGATGTTAACATAGCTGTTAACTGACAGTCTGCCTTTTGGGAAAAATAATAACAAACAAACAAAAAAAAAAACTCTACAAAAATATCCACAAAGAAAAATCAAATAAATACCCCCCAGAAAGTCTTAAATAACACACACACGGATCTCATTTTCTTTGATCAGAACTAAAGAAACAGACAAAATCACACACAGAAGCACCTGGAGGGGGACCAAAGAGAGGGACAGGAGCAAAGAGAAGGCAGTATGCTGAGTTAGACAAGCTTCCATTCCACTGTGCTCATTTCATCTCTTCATTTCAGAGAGGTTGTTTTGTTTCCACAGTTTACATGTGAAAGGCTCAACAGAGTTGTGTGCTCTTACTGACAGCCTGCTGGTGCATGACTGAGAAGTGACCTATTTGCAGAGTGAGACCAAGAAGCTGCAAACAAATAGTTGGGGAAGCTGTCACGATACCCAATTGCTCAGTGCAGATAAGAGGGAAAGGCAAACTGTCCAATACAGCCTTATTCAAAGCTCAAGTTCAGAGATTTAACACCAAATTAGAGCTTTTGAACTACATAAATAAATAACAGCAGCATGAATTTGGAGTTGGGGATGACACAAAGAAGCCAGAAGCATCCTAGGCTAGGAGGTCTGCTCTAAAGAATGATTTATAATTGCTTTACTTTTAGAGCATTACAGCTGAAATACTGCTGGTCAGGATCATTCAAAGCTAATGGATGAGAACACATTTTGATTCTCTTCACTACCAAGTTGGCTACAAAAGCTGGTGATAGAAAAGAATCTGAGCAATGAGAGAAGCGGACTTCAAATAGAAGCACAAATAGCAGCCAGAATATTGATTATTCAATGGCACTAAACATGATACTGCTGAAAAGAAAGTTGAAAGATAAACTAGAGAACAGTATTAAAAGATAATTCACCATTTCCTTTTGGCCCAGATCATTATTTTCCCTCCTACTACTTCTCGTATGAATTTCTCACCTCATAAATAATGTTATGTTATAATAAATAATATAATAAATAAAGAAAAAAAAAGAGAAAGAAAAAGGGAGAAATGGCAGCAAGGAAAGTATTTCTCTCTCTGCTGCTTGACAATTCAAGTCACAAACAGATGAATGGACTGTGTATATTGTATGCCAACACCCATCTTGCTGTTTGTTTATTAACAGTAGGATGCTCACTCTTCACAACCACTACTCTCTTGATAGAGTCTACAAAATATAATAAATATGAATAAAGTCACTTGCAAGAATTTACTTCTGGAGGTGAGTTCCTGGACAAAAAAAAAAGTGTTTGGCATACTAACTTACAGAGCAAGCAAGATTGATAACAGCAAGACCTGACACCAAGATGTATCAGACTAACAGAGATAAAACTACAGTAAGGGTCCATTCCCCAGAGTTGTTCCACATGTAGTTTGTTCTGAGGAAGCCTCAGTATGGAAAAAAAAGTGCCACTTTGGAAAGGTGCACACTCAATAATCTTAGGAAAGGAGGCTAGATGTGAAAGAATAATACCCCCCAAAATCTCACAACCTCCTCTGCATTAGCATGAAACATGGATGCTGCGTTTACTGGTGTGGGTAGGGACTTCATGCTAAATCAAATTAAATCGATGAACAAAAGGACTCTGGAATGTGGGAGCCATGAATGGGAGCCTGCCTTTCAGGCCATACAGTCTGCATAATTGTGTTTTCCAGAGGCTTTCAGAGTATTTATCTTCGGAAATAATAAAAGAGTGAAATAAGAACTTTTCCTCCCCCAGCAAGGTGAGGAAGTTAGATAATGCACTTCATTAATTACAGCAAAATCATCACTACTGCACATGAAGCCAAAGAAGAGGTCTGACCGACGTTTTTTCTTATAATATTATTGTTCAGCCACAGTGGCAGGAAAATAAGTAATAAATCAGAATCAGAGTGCACTTGATGGTTTTATTTTGCAACTCATCTTGCTACTGAGACAGGCTGACACTAATTAGCACTCGATGCACAGGGGATGGATTACCACGGCCAATGGATCTCATTAACCACTGTGAAATATTCATGCCAGGACTAAATACGACAAAGAACAGAGACCCCAGCAAATCGCCTGTCAGCAGCTGTAAGCATCACCACGGAGCCATGGGTGCATAGACCAAAGGGCAGAAAAAGAGTTTGCCTTGCCAGCTGTGTGGATTTTCATTGATTTATTAACTTATTTTCCTGTGAACTCTGAGAATGTGCCAACAGGAAAACTCAGCATCCAGTTTCCACGGTTTGAGTTGAGGCACTCTGTAATGAGAGGGAATCAGGAAAACTGAGGGCACATCAAAGCCCATGGCACTGCTCTTTCCTGGAGCCATGTCAGCAGATGTGCCATTCTTGGGGTGACCCACTTTGTGGTCTGCTTGGGGGCAGGGGATGGAAAGACAAATTCTGGACTTCTTCCTTTGCCCAGCTGCCTTTTCACATTAAGCTTGCAAGAAATTGATTCTCTGAGACCCGTCAAGCATGGTTAAAACTGGCCAGCAGCTTCATTAATAGAGAATGAAGGGCAGGAGGCAAGAAGAGCCCAAAGAGACATCAAAATAACCATACCCAAGAGTGCTGAGTGAATACACAAGCCTACTTTTGTAGGAAACAGGGTTATCAGCCGATTTCAGGGTGAACCCCCTCAGCCACCATCTTCCCAGATACCTGCATCCCACAGGCTCTCTCTGTCCTGCTCATACTAGCAAGAGCAGAGGTTTCTACTGCAAGGCCAATTTCCTAAAAGTCACGTGGATCCCTGCAGCAACAACTATTCCTTTGGTCTAGACCCTTTTTTATTCCAGCTGAGACTCAGCTGCAATGAAGTTGTTTTACATAAAGCACAGACTACATACAGAAACAAAGCTGACAACACAGGCCCTCGGGTGATCTCATATGAACCTAGGGTGTGATTGACCCTCATGTCAGAATTAACAAGGAATCCATGGCATCAGGCATTCCTCCCATCAAATTGTACTGCTTGGATGCAGGCACAGCAAGCAGCCATATCTCAGACACATAGACGCCCATTTGTTCCCCTGCTAACCACAATGGGTGATTATGTATCTTCATTATATCATTTAAGTGGAGGCATCAAGGCCTTTCTGCCACGGAGACACCAAGGTCAGGATGGACTGTGCTCTGAGTACTTATTAAGCTGTAGATGTCCCCATCCATTGCAGGGGAGTTGGACTAGGTGGCATTTAAGAATCCCTTCCAACTCCAATGATTCTATGATGACAGATCATAGCCCCTTGCTATGGTAGCAGTGTCCCAGCCCTGCTGTTAAGTTCACAGAAAACTCAGCACTTATTAATCTAAATATGTGTGGTTTTGTTGTTGTTTGTTTCTTTTTTTTTAATAGGTTACATTCAAAACTGAAAATAGGAATTAAATATTTTCCTTAAAAAATTTTGTTTCATGTAAAAAGACAGTGTTTATTTTTAATTAAGCTTTTTGATTTCTATTTCTATTACTTTAAAAGTAATAAAGCAGAATTGGGCATTCAAATCGCCTCTGAGATCTGCTTGCTTACAGGTTTCACTTCCCCCAGAGCTGAAAGAAACAGCATGTAGGCTACAGTAAAGCAATAAGAAAAGGCCATCAGTGCTTTTCCAGTTTTTGCTCATGATATAAAAACTAGGCATGTTAATTTGCATTTTCTTTTAGAGGTTCTTTGGTTATTTTAAACAAGAAGTAAGACAAACATCTTATTTTAAGGATGTTTATGGCACAGCAGCCAATAAACTGCCATCTACCCACAACTTTCCAGGGTCTGCTGAATACTTCATCAAACAGAAGACAGTTTCTGGTGTACAGAACTGTATTATCTCGGACCATGCTGTTCCTGGTCAGGCCTGCACACAACTTATTTATTTATGGCATTTTTAATAGATGGAGCATCAATATTTGATAATGTCCTATGAATGATTAAAAATCAAGAAAATCAAGAACATGAAATACAAACATCTACTTTTAAGCGACGCTGGGGTTGTGATATCCATAAATAAATCATGTGGTGTCCAGTTCTGTCTTTCTGAGACTGAGTTAAACAAACAGGCACTTCAGTGTATTTACAACATGTTTAAAGCTGTGGCTGCAGGAGCACAATCTGACCAAGGGATTTCAAAGTGGAAGCTAATGAAGTTTCCCCAGAACTAACTGTGAATTTTTAGCTCCTTAGAAAATGTATTATTTAAATAAATATATATATATAACATCTACAGTCAGAGAAGTAAATTGAAGCTAGACAGGTGCAGGTCTACTCTTCATTTTTGGCTTCTTTATGATAAACAACAAAGGCCTAAGGTTGCCTCAAAGAAAATTCCTCTCAAAATAGAAAACAACAACTTTGTAAGCATATGAGACAGTATATCTGAATATTACCTACTGTGGCTGAAGATTTCTGTAGGGTTTAGTCTCTCTGAGTAGTAATACTTTGATAAATAGATTTGTTGTTGTTTACTTGCTTATTACACAGAATCATAGGTGTTGGAAGGTACCTCCAGAGATCATCTAACCCAACCCCCCTGCCAAGTTTTCTGTTAGCCAATTCTCTATGCAGTGGCGAACTGAGAAGACAACCACAGCTGTCAAGTGCTTTATCAGTATGCAACAATGGCCCAGCATAACAAAATAACATTGCCTAGAATAACAAAAGACTAAACAGCAGCAATCCTAAAATTATTATATCATGGATGCAGACTGACTCCCAGAGAAATCAAGTAATTAAGTGAGTCTGGCAGGGTAATGACTGAACACAGTTCCAGAGTTTAGTCTGTCTCCAGCAGTAAGAAAATTCCTTCATTTCAGCACAGTTTGAAGAGTATGAGACTACATACAAATATATATTAAAAAAACAACAACCATTTTCTTAGTGAATAACTGGACATCATGGAGGTGAAAGAATGAAAATACAAAGACTGCCTGAGAACTAAGTTTTATGGCAGGGATTTTATGTCAAAACCCACCAAACACCTAAGGGTAGCTTAAGACAAACAGCAGTTGCCTCTAAGTGAAAACACTGTGAACTAAAATTCTGGTGTTTTTTCTGATCTGGTTTGAATCAGCATCATTATATTAACAAATTGAGTACATATTCCTTAAATCTAAAATTAACTATTTCAAATATCTTTGTGTGCATCTGTGCACATTCATAGTTTAAGAAACAAAAAATTCATACATATCTGCACTAACATATACACACAAATATTTGTTTTTGTTACCAAGTGGAATCTGTTTGTCAACACTAAGCAGATGTCACTTTTTTTTGTTCTTTATTAGTGCTTTGTGAACATCTTTTTGAGTAGCTTACACTTCTGAGGATCCCATAAGGAGTTCATGAACTACTTGTTACTGCAGCAGATTTCACCTGATTCTCTCATGTTTGTGTGTGTGTACATGCTGGCAGAACACGGCAGATTTGACAGATTCACCACTTTACTGTGGGTGTCCCATCCCTGGAAGCACTCAAGGTCAGGTTGGATGGGTCCCTAGGCAGCCTGATTTAGTGTTTGACAACCCAGACAACAGAGGCAAGGTTGGAAGTTAATGACCTTTAACGTTCATTCCAGTACAAAACATTCTATGGTTAAGATGAGAAAGCTGACATCAAATGAATAGATAAACCATGAGAGAGTTGAGAACTGGACTCCAAAAATCAGTACCTAAGAAATATGCAAGTAACTTTTACTTTCATAACTGAAGTTCTTAAGTGAAGAGACACTGAGCTTGCGTATTTCCCATCTCTTTTATCCTATCTATAAACAGCTCATTCTTGTGAGGTAGTCAGCTACAGTATCATTATTCTTATGTGAAATATCACCTAGAAGCCTCAGCAAGGGCTTCTAGGTGATAACTCACATAAGAGATCCTGCACATGTCCTTACATAAAGATGTATCCTGACACATAGACTTCTATTAAGGATAATAAGCCATGGAGGAATCCTCCCGACAATATAACCTCAGTGACAGTGATTAACCAGAATTCATCTGACAAAGTGTTACCTCAAAAAAACACAATTTTAATTAATAGATGGTATACTTCACAGCTTTGCACAATGCTGTTTTCATTCTGCTGTTGTTACAAATTTGAGCTACTCCTTTCTTTCCTCCAACTTAATTAAATGTTAACTGGGGTAATCAACTCCTCTTACTTTTATTTTTTGTTGTTATTGTCGTTTGGTTGTTGCTTTTTTAGACAGTGAGAACTCAAACATTACTTAGTATTTGCCAGATTCACCAGTGGTTAAATACAGTAGTGCCAATCAGATGTCTCAGGGTTAACCTGATTAATTAATTTGCCTCCTTTAGAAAATTGCCTTCCCTCACAGGAGAAAGGGTCTCCGCTCAGCAGTGGCAAATGCATTGTTGATACGTCAAATGGAGCCGGTTGCACTTTCATCTAAAACAGAGCATTGGCTGCATGAATAGCCTGTTCTGAGGACAGAGGGTCTGCAACACTGCTTTCCATTTTGCTAAATTGCTGTGGACTACAATGGCTTCACTCCAAGAACTGGCAGAGAGCTACAGGCCCGCAGCAGGCTTCCCCTCAGCTGTGCAATTCAGCCCCTTTATTTCTCCCAGGGCTCAGTGAGAAGACGGAATGGCCCTCATAGCCATGATTTTATTAGAGTTTAAGCTCACACTGCTGCTTTTCAGTTGAACTTGATGTCTCTACTGAAAGACCTTTCACTTTTGAGAGCAGAGTCTTCTGTTAACCAACACAGATAGACAAGTCATTACAGAACAAGTTGGGTAGTATTTGCTAACTTCAATAAAGTATTTTGAGATGTACACTGAGATTAGTGCAGAAAAGCAGACAGAGCAGCTCTCCTGAATCACAGCAAGGGACCACACAGACTGCTCTCTTGTCTCTGACAATGAACCTGTGCAGTCCTTTGTTCCCAGAGTCCTTCAACAAGGAGGGAGACACTTCCAGAAGCATTATTGCTCCAAAGGATGCTAGACAGACAGACAAGGCTGACAGCAATTATACGATTTGGTTTCTTTTGCCAAATTGTACAACTGAGACACTGACATTTAAAATCCAAACACTACCTCATTTCGCTACAGCTGAAGTGCAATCATATACTTTAGGGAGGTGGATTAAGATTTCAGCAGAAACAAGAGAGAGACAGAAAAGCCATAGAAATAGAAAGCCATAGAAATAATCTAAACTATGAATTCCCTCTTAAAGATCCTTTTCACTTTTCCAAATGAAGCTTAGCTATCATGAACTGTGAGAAGTGTGGTTGTGGCTCAAGGAGGCATCCAGTCTCTCCATAGTCATGGGAACTGGTCCATCTGTTCCAGGCTCTGGCTTTCCACTTAAAGTAGACTGGCACACCAACAATGTGTTCTACCTCAAGCAGCAGATACTGTGAGCTGCCTCATTTAATTTCCATGAGGAGAATCAGTCAGGCCATCCAGCTAGACTAAGGAGCGATTTATGAACCTCCCAGGGCTTGGCTCAGTGAAACTGCTCCCAGGCTCATGTTTATGATGCCCATGAAATAAGAAGAGTGAATGAGATACTTTCCCAAAGCAAACTTCTCCCCTTCATTTCATCCTCCTCCTCCTAAAAATTCTCCACTGTTTTTGCCTGGCATACTGCCAAACACTCATTTCTGTGCCTGTTAATCACACACCAGTGAGCTTAATGGTGTTCTTAAAGAGGTTAATTAAATGCTGATTCTAAGGTTTGCAGTATACAGCCACTTGTCCAAAAGAAAGTTAATTTATGTGTTGATACCCTTAAAAATCTCTATTGTTTCATTATTATTATTATTGTTTCCTCTCCTTTGCTTCCAGATTTGTACCTTTGTGGATTCACGTGAACTAATCTCCAGGGCCAGGAATACCATCTTCATTTGACTTGATTGATTTATATTAGAGCTCAGAACACCATCATGGTAAAGCAATTTTTCTTGTAGTAAGTTAAAAGGAAAACTGAAGTAACTAATAATGAGAGAAGAGGCTTTAATATTTTGAAACAGCTCTTCATCTACATGCTAGACCCTGGACTGAATTACTCCTGCATAGCTAGTAAATCAGGCTTGATAGCATTTACCAAGATTGTGCTTTGTAACTGAAAGTAGGATTTAGCTGGGGAAGCTAAAAATGCAACCGTCTATTTACATATCTCCTCCCACCCCTCACACTCTACACTTACAGCTCCTACAACTCTCTGAAAGTGCAGAAGGCAATATAGATGTTCATTATGGTTATTACCCACTTCACATCTTTATTCCATATGCGTTTTACAGTGCACAGTCTCTCATTCTACAAGTTACATAAGCATACGCTTAACATTAGGCTTGTTAAGTGCTTTCTAAATAGAAATAACCATTAAATCCAGTTGATGCTTTTAGCTAAAGTATGTGCCTTAGTATAGACAGAGGTAAGGCCCTCCCTACCAGCAGCTTTAGTACCTTAAGGGTAGAAATATTCTCGACAACCGTTTTTCTGGGGACAGAATAGTTTGATTCAAAAATGAGTATTAAATGCCTCCTTCACACAAACGTGAAAAGGAAGCTATAGTGGTTCAAACTTCTGGAATAGACACATCAATTTTTGCAGATGTTTACCTTAATTCCTACTGAAGGAGCTGAAGACAATGGAGGATGGTATGGTTTGTAGCAGAAATAATTGCTACTTGGAAGGGCTTTCCCAAGCACTCAGCCTGGGGTCTCTGCTATAAATTTTGAAATGGTAGGATGGATGAATTCAACCCCAAATGCACCAACATTCAAAAGCAGTCACTTCATGTACTTTCAAAATGAAGTTAAGAATGATTTCCCCATATCTCAATTTTATTTCTTTCTTCAGTATATTGGAGGTAACAGTGTTTCTTACTTCAGAAATGTGACATTTAAATCAGCACTTCAGAATAGAGACTGGCTCCAGTTCTGAAATAAAGAGGGAAAAAACACTACTTTCATGCTGATCTGAAAGAAGCCAAATTATACCTGTTTGTGCAGCCCTCAGCCAATGGTTCCTGATATAGAGCCAAGCACTCCAGCTTCATGCCTGCACAGGTGAGCATGTATATCCTTACACACACACGGAAAAACTTGCCTGAAAATAACTAACCTCCTTTATCATGAAGGCAAGAGACAAAGACAACGTCCAATTACATGTAAGGCTCTTTTTCTGTTTATCTAAATCCTCGATGTGCTTAAATTTTAATAATCTCTGACACTGGTTGTAACAAAGGCCAGATTTTATCAAAGGTGTGAGAATGTGCATGATTTCATTTTGACAATCATCAGCATATCCCAGGGAACAAGTAGACACAGCATTTCTTGGCAGCAAGATCATTAACTGGATTCTATGCTTTATCTGTCTTTCTCCAGCTCCTCTTTGCTTCTGGGCTCCAGGTACCAAAGTTTCTCCTTTATTCTGCACTCCTACAAAGACACTCAAATTCAGACCCATTTGGTGATCACATGTGGTCCACACATCATAGAGGGGGTCAGGCTTAAAGCTGACAAGGAAATCTTGGGGTAACATTTGCTGGGGACTTAAACTAAGAATAACAAAAGAAAAATCAATGGTGAAAAATGTTAATAATTCACCTGTCCATCATGCCAGCTAAGAACTGGAAGATTCTTCTTGATAGATAGGCAGGAGGAAAAGGCCTGTCTGAAATGATTAACAGAGGTAGTATGTAACAAGCCTTCCTCATGCTGAGAGTGACAGGCAAGAGGCTGGTCACTGATATTTAAAACACACATTATCCTTCCATCTTCTTGTCATTCTGTTCTGCAAGCTGTTCAGATTAGTCTGTGCCAGTAAGGTGGCTGTGAAAAGCAGCTGAGCAAACAAAAAAAAAAGTCTGCCTAAGAACAGAATTTGGATTTAAAAAAACTGATCCAGATTTTTTCCACCCTTCTATCTCCTTTATTCTTTTTCCTCCCCTCCTCTCTTTCAGACTATACTCCCCATTAACCTTCAAATATTCTAGCACACAAGCAGAAGTGAAGCATATGGGTAAAGGAAGAAAGTGTTTTTATGTCAGAGAGCACAGGGAATTTAACATGAGAAGCAGAGCATAATCTCAAACTTTTCCAGTCATCTCTCAGTATAGTCTGAGTCTGAGTGCTGGCTTTAAGTACAGGTGAGATTAGTTACATCTCATCATTTCATGTTGTAGATACCTTGTCCCTGGAGGTATTCAAGGCCAGGGTGGATGGGGCCGTGGGTACTCTGATCTAGTGCTTGATCTAGCAGTTGGCAATCCTACCCACAGCAGTGCCTAAGAACAGGGTTATCTTTGAGATCCCTTTCAATCCAAGCCATTCTACAATCCTATATGCCATCATTTGGACCAGATCCTTCAGGAAACAAAGAGCTGAGCCACATGACACACTCAGTTCCTGACACGCAATGCTCAAGCACCACCACCTCTGCCTGCCTGGGGTATAGCACACCTCAGATGCAAAATTAAAATTCCAGTGCGTTCCTGTTAGATGTTTCCTCCTCCGCTGTAGAAAGGATGCTTGAACTGAAGGCCACTACAGTGGTGAAGGATACATGGGCAAGAGGGAGCAAGCCCATCCCTGCTTGCAGCCATGCACTTGCCAGCTCTGCAGAAGGCTTACCCAAGGAGCAATTCTTTCTCTGAAGAAATAAGGAGGTGAGAATCCAGCTGAATTGGAGACATTTTAGGATTTAAACATAACTGGTCTAATGCCTAGATTTCGTTTGTAACATAAGTGACCACAGGGGCAGTGAAAGCAATTATGTGATGCACTGGAAGTGGCTAGTTTGTCCTCCTTTCCATTGTGACAAACAGATCCACAGGAGGCAGATGAGGTATTCAGTTGTTCTCTATAAAAGATTCTTATTTTAGCATCAGGATGGCTATGGAAAAAAAAGGTGGAGTTATTCACCAGTTGCATCTGATGGCAGATATTAATAAAACAGATCTGCATGGCTCACCACAGCTCTCCCTGAGGTTGATGGGTCTTTTAAATTCTAACCTTATTATTTCTAACCAGCTCCTTCAGACTGCTTGTCTCCAAGATGAGTCAATTCAGGTCAGATGAATCAAGGAGAAAAAACGTAGTGCTCCTAATATCTGCATTTCTTTTAAAAGTATTTTGCAGCTGAGAATTTCCTCTATAAAGTAGTGTTATTGCACCCTTCATTTGTTGATGAGTCCATGGAAACATACAGGAGTCATTACATTCAGAGTGACCAATGATATCTAATCCGACCCTCTATAGAGATATCCATCTCTCTATAGAGATGGAAAGTGTTAATTTATAATACTTGGCAGCTCACAGAAACTTCTATTCAATGTGCTCCAAAACTCAGGCACAAATGAATGATGTTATATATATCTCAACAATGAACCTAGAATCTTGTTTGTAGATGAAGATGCCTCTGAAAGAACAGTAATACCAGTAGATTTCTTTTTGAACCCCAAAAAGGCTCTGGAATAGAAAAACAACCATGTGCTTATAAACACATCCTTAATGATGAAAGAGCCCCCCCCCCCCCCATTTGAAGGAAAGTGTGTACTTTAAAGTATTAAGGTGAAATGAATGTGAATGAGGCAAAGCTGTAGCTTCCTTTTTAGGCTCATTTTCATAAACCTTCATTCTATACACACATAAGGAAGGTCTTGACATTTGTCACACAGCTGCCAGCTATATCAGACTCAGTTTAAAAAGATCCATGATAAGATTCCTCAGTAATAACCAGCAGCCCAAATTAGAACTGTGAGAGTAAAATGATCTTTTGATTTCACAGCCAGACATAACACATTGGTATGGAAAAAATCAATTCTTTCAGAAGTAGATTCTAAATTTTGGAGTTCAGAGAGCTACCTTGTTTAATGCCAGTGTTCTAATCAGATGAAATTTCATTCATCCACACTCAGAAATAAAGCTAAGAAAAGGAGCAAAAATTATCCGTGCTTAGATTGCCATCAAAATGCAATTTCCATAATATCAAGCCATGTTAAAACCTATTTTACCTGATTAATAGCCAGATGCAATTCTTTTTCAAATTAGAGGTGAAGGATTACCTTATTAGTTGAGTTTTAAGTTCAAGTGTCATTGTAACCATTAAGCTGTCTCTTTGTTACATTCTGAAGGTTTAAATAAGAAACAAACAAAACCTACGCCATTTACTTCAACAGAGTAACTTAATTTATCTCCAAGCTTTTCCCATAATGTTATATACTAACACAAGAGAGAAACAGAGAGCAAAAGGAATAGCCTCATAGATGACACCATAAGCTTCTGAAGACACTCACAGCTGCTTCCCCCTGCACCTAGCAGCATACATTAAATATATAGCACCTCAGATAAAAATCCAGGTAAAAATTAAGATTTATTAAAAAAAATGATCCTTCTGGTTATGAAACAAACAAAAAAAGCCTGTTTGCTATCCTGGTAGCTAGAAGGCAGAGGAATTCACTTAATACTTCTTATTACAGAGCCCTCACACCCCCAATAAACACCCATGTACATTAACAGATGGGGAAGGATATGCATTTCACTCTTTTCAGCACGTGCCAGTGAACAAGTTGTTAACACCTTTTGTCTGTGCTTCTAGCTTCACTCAGGTCTACTTTCACTTTGTTCTGTGATACTGAGCCCAATGCTTGTGTGAAGCTAATGTTTATCATCAGTTACTCTGTGGATCTATCCATCAATTCCTTAGAGAGACAACCTCAGTTTTCTCTGATCCTATAACTGTGTACCATAGTAATATATATATATGTATATATATATATATATATATATATATATCAGACAGTTGAAAAGAGATCACTAAAACTACTTCATCATTTTCAAATGATTAAAAGTATATGGGAATTTAGATAATAGAGGAAAGAATCAAGTCTGAATCTGTTATGTAAGAGATTATATTCTATTGTATCTGCTCTCTAATGATGTTATTTTTTTCATACACATTGAGCAGATAGTGCACACTTTTTGGTGTACTGAATCAAAGCCTTGTCACTTAAAATAACAAAGATTTGCTAACAATGGCAGTCCTGGTAAAGACTAATAATCTTCAAGCCCTGGTAGAAGACTGACCTACTAAATCCTCATTAAGTTTCCTTTAGTAACATTTGTTGCATTCATTCACACTTCTTCCTTTTTAGATTTGGAGAGGAAGAAAAGGACCTCAGGTTTACTTGATTTTCATATGCAGTTTTCCACAATCCTCTCTCTCCCATTCCTGTGATTTGCCATCAGCTCATCTTCCTCAAGACATTAAAGAGCATTTCCTAGCAGCTGAACCTGCCTTTGATCAGTAGTTTGTCACTTGACTGGACAGTCAGCAATATACAAAAGGTATCCATTATTGTAAATACAAGTTCTTCTCTGCTGAATTTAGTAAAAATGCCACCTGCCTACCTAAAACCAAGGTTTCTTTTCTTTTGTACATATCTGATTAAAGCAGGTTGGATTCATGTTCTTCCAAATGAAAAAAAAAGTAATTTCTGCATCTTAACACTTCGAAATACACAAACCAAACTATTGCTAAATTGACTTCCAGAAGGATCTCAGAGGAATGGAAGAGTATTAAACTGGGTTTATAGTGTCAAGTTGAAAGTCTGCCCCTTTGTCTTACAGTTTTGCAGATGCACAGTTAACCCACGAATTCTGACTTAATAGCTTAATCCACTCATTACAGTACTTTTGGTTACCAGAATAAACACTCAGTTTTCTCCCCTCCTCCCCCACTTTTCTGGCATCTTGCACATCCATGATTTTCACAGCATGACTTTGCATTGTAAGCGCATTAGGTACAGCTGTTCAGGGGAGAAAAATCTAGGGAGATTTCTGTCCAACTTCAGACTACCCAGGGGTAACAAAGCCATTTACTGCTTATGATGAATGCACTTCTGATGCTAGTGTTAAAAGGACTCAAAGGAACAATTAGGTCTGAGAAAAAAAAAATCATTAGATTTGCCTGGGATTTGTACTTAGATCACTCAAAGTAATGGTTCCTATTTAATTCGCTGGAAGCTGCAACAAATACAAAGAACACAGTAACAGTTTTCCAACAGTTAACACCATCGTCTGTGCATTTTCACCAGCTATGAACAAGAGCCTGCAAAATCTGCACCAGTGGAAGTGTCCCACTGTTGCCACTGCTGAAATACACCACCCACCACCTCACTGTGCTCATATTCACTGTTTGGTCAAAAGGTTTTGTAATAATGTAGGCTTTATAATAATAATAATTAATATTATTCTTGCTACCAGCATGCCAGCTACATTATACAAGGAAGACTATCTTTTTGTCAATAATTCCTATGTAAAAACTCAAGGTGCATATTCCAATGATAGAGGAATCACAGGTCCTCCAATGCAAGAACATTTTCTGCTGTTCAAGTTTTGGCTTCCTTTGCTTGGCTTTCTCTTTTTGGTATCCACTGGTACCACAATGAATACCATGTTTTTAAAAACTGTTAGCCCTCCCTCCACCCTTTTTATCTATTTTTCCCCCTACTTGTTAAAATGTGTGGTGTTTCTGAATTACATTTAGACTGATACCTGGCACCTGTATCCACCATCATACTGAAAATGTAAAACATCACCACCTCATGGAGAGGACATGCTAAAATGAAACAGTTCCTTCCTTGGTGCACTGCTTACATCCTTTTCTTGAATCAAGAGAAGTTCCACACTACATGTCTATGAGGTCAGCAGCAGGGAAGTTCTTGGGCATTTCCCAGTTTGCAGAGATATAAAGAAGGAATAACCTCTAAGTAGCAGTAATAGGGTACTTTTTTAAAGCCAGGATGTTATAACCATTTAATTAAGATAATAATGGGGCACTTAAAGAACAAAGCTTGCTTACTATACATCATCTCAGAAATTCCCACTCTGACCCTTAAACCAACAGGTCATATCCTATGTAATTAATTCAGCTAAGTAGATCTAGGGCACTCTTGAACTTCAACCCAGAGCACAAGGGAGTAGAAACAGCTAGTAACTCTAGGGAAGAAATGTAATAAAAGAAACAGAAGAAGGGAAAAGAAAATTAAGATGTATGAGTTCAGTTATAGACTGGTGTCAATCTGATAGAAGATGGGCTTCTCACCCATATTAAGACTTAAGGAAGATTTAATAGGAGAGTAAGGAAACAAAAGTGGTTATTAAATGAGTTATGCTGGCAAAGAAATGCCTGTGGGTTCCTCACCAACCAAATTTGTTATATCAGACCACAGGCTTGCAAAGAAGTCTCAGACTTAAGTGTCTCTACATGCTTTCAGTGTCAGCAAGCAAATTGTTAGCATTCTTCCTCTAGCACGGCACAAGCAGGAATGTACTGAAACTAAGTCTGTATTCCATTACCCTACTAATAACTACAGAAATATTGGTTTCAGTTTGGAAAAAAATGGCTGTCAAGTTGTTCTCAGAGACAACTTGAGAGAATATATTGATTTTCAAGAGTCCTGATTATGACATGTTTTTGTGACTTTGTAAACTGTGAGTGGAGTTCTCCAAATTACCCAGAAGTGAAAAAACACAATTACAAAAAACTGCAATCACCACAACAAAAAGTACAACCAAGAACAAATGCCTCTTTACTGATTTATTTATCTATTTTTTTTTTTACAACAGCAGCAAGCACACTTCCAACTTTATGCCTGTCTCAAGTCAGACCACAAGGCAATGACCTCAACTCAAGATTGCATATTTCACTTATAGGGCCAATACAAGGAGATATAGACATGACAAAGTTGCGTCTTTGTGTATTTTCCCTTAAAGGCTCTCAGAGCTAGAAGATGTTTACCTATCACTGACTGTGAGGCAGGTCTTACCTCTACCCTATGCTATCAGTGATGTGGGGGCCATACAAGAATGTTGGTGGCTAACTTTTGTCATCACACTCTATTTCATAAAGCATGGACAGACCTAAATAACAAAAAGAAATCCAATACCAGCCAACGGCAGGTGCCTCAGACTTTTCTAAGCAGAACTAATGAATGACAGACTGACAGATTTTTACAAGATTAGCACATTCATAGGATAAAATGGGATTATGTTAATTCAAATAAATTTTAGAATAGGAGACCTCAGTGTTATCCCAAAAAGCTGTCAGGTTAAACACAAATACCACTGCAAGCCGTTCTTTTTTCCTCTCCTTTGAGTTACCTAAGATTCCTCTAAGATACATACTTCATTATTTGTGAAAGTGTTTGAACTACATTAATGAGACACAATTTGACAAATATAGCACCTGCCAACCTTATCAACTTTATTACCTTTTGGAAACAGAGGTCTGTTTTTGTTTTTTTTTAATATATGATTAAATGCATTAACTTCATCCCCTTAAAAAAAATCAACGAAGTGTTTAGAACCTCCTTGAATTGTATGGTAAAACAAAATAATACCTGAAGAGGGTTCAGCTACTTTGTTCCAGGCCAAGAAAAATTAAAAGTCTTTAAACACCAACATATTCAAAAAATTCAATCTTTAGGGCAGTTTATGACAAAAGCTCCTCCCATCATCTAGAAGATTTGTGCTTTTTAGTACCAGAATGCTGCAGTTTCAGCCCCAGAACTAATCCATACCCCTGTCCCAATGTGGGTGATACTTGACCTAAGGGTTGTCAGCAACAAACACTATGCGCTGGGGTTTGGGTAGTGGATGAATCTGTGATTGTGAAAGAAAACTCATCTCCTTTCCTGCAGTGCAGCCTCTGCACATCAGCCTGTCTTTTTACAACCTAGTAACGTTTACAAGGTTAAAACACACGTCCTGGGGAATTTTCCAGCATCCATAGCAAGTTATTGTGCTAAACTGCATCAAACATAGACCCAACCAAATCAATTACACACAACTACTGTTTAGAATTTTCTAAGCTGGCTGTTTCCATGTCACTTTTTCTGCCTTTTGCCACAGCTATTGTATACAGACCATTCAACTAGTTCTAGTGTTTTAGTTTTCAAATTACTTATTGATTCATACAAAAGGAAGGGGATACAAGGAGCAGAAAGCTTAAAGCAAAAAAAAAAAAAACCAAAAAACCCACAACACACTTCCAGTCTCAAAAGTCACAGATGCTTTCTTACTGCATAACAGAAGAATAAGCAGTACTGTGACATTCCTTTGTGTTTTTAGGAAGATATTGGAATGCGCTTCTACTTAGAAACATTGAAACAAGGTTTTCAGCTAACTTGGGTGCTTAATTTTCTGGAAAGACCTCCTCTCCTGCTTCCCAGCTCTTCAACTACACTAAGAACACTGGTTAAAACTTCTTATGATCTTACTTTAAGAATCAACATTTGTTCAGTAGAAACACCTACAATGCAAAAAGGAGACTGGATGGTTGAGGTCAGATGCCAGAGCTGTGAGGAAGACTGTTGTAGAAAGCAGGGAGGATATTTCATCTGACACTGCTAGCTAGAGTCACACAGGCAGCTTTCTGTGCAAAGAAATTACTGACCATTATTAACTTTACTGTTGTGCAGTCCTGAACTCACCAGCCCATTATCAAGTTACTAAAAGAAATAACAAAACATCTGAAGTTTTCTTGACAAATATCACTGCTTTCACAGAACAGAAATAGCCCTGAGAACCCTAATTGTTGTTCATAGCATAGCCAAGAGAAATTATATATATTTTAATAATTATATAGAAACGTAAGTGCATATAGAAATAAAATAAAGAGATTCATCATCCTTGCTCTGACCTTATAAAGTCAGAAAGACAACACTATCTTCCCATTTCTAGCCCTCAAGTAAAAAGCATTTGAAATTCATTTCTTGCCGAATTTTTCTAAAGAAAATAGTTATTAAATAATTATCTACAAGACAGTCTTCTAGACTGCTAATAAATTTCAACTAGCTTTCTACATTAAATTCATTGTTAATTATTTAGCAATAGATGTACCCTGTATTTTCATGAGAAAGTGTAAGTGAGGCATGCATATAGATGAGTCATCATGTTTGTTATGCAATCCTTCATACCTTGGGAGAGGAACTTGAACTGAAACAGAGCCTTATGATTTCTTATTAAAGTAAAAAATCTCATTAAACATGTCTCCTCACTGGGTTTCAAGACATCTACCCTCATGTGGGTACTTCCTAAGCTCCTGCATGAAGTCCAGCACCGAGCCCAGTACCTATCCCTTCCTGCCCACATCCCTCCAGATACACCTGCATCAACAGTACCTCAGTGTCTCACATCTGAGACCCCAGAGGCTGAAGAAAAGCCCTTGGTCTGAATATGTTTTCATGCTTTTAGTTTTTCAGTTTCTTGATCTCAAAGGTGATTTTTACTTCATCTATCAAGGGTCACCCTTTCAACAAGGTTGAATCACACAAAGAAAACGGCCTCTATTCTGCGCCAAGCTTAGCTAGTACAATCAGAGAGATAAGTTAAGCATACAAGGGACCTTTATAGGCCACTTGGTCCAACTCATCTCTTTAAGCAGAGCTATTGTCAGCATGATGGCCAGGGAGAGATTCCAACACCTAAACAGTTCATGCAAAGCCACTAGAAGTACCCCTACAATTCTTTTGATAGCAAAATACTAGGGCATGCTCATCCTGATTTTCCCCATTTCCATGTTTTCTTCTTGTAAGATGGGGAAGATATTTGCTCAACACAGCAAAAGTCCTCAAGCAGCACAGCAGTTGACCCCCCTTCCAAAGCCCTTCAGATAATCAAAACAAAAATCTTAGACTGCTTAAAGGAGCTTTTTTGAAGATGATGACAAATACAAAATTAACTCCAGTGGTTAAGTAGATTTACAATTTACAGTTCAGAGCAAGTGAGTTATCAGCAGAGCTTAATCCAAAGGTAAGCAAGTAGCAACACTGCACTTCAGTGTTCATTCCCCTTTGAATGGAAGGCATCAGTTTAATAATGATTGGATGTGCTTGTAATGAATCTGCCGAGGAGTCACTGATCTCATAGTTGTGGAGTATTTCAATTGTAATGCCTAAACTTGGATCATCATTGCTGTTCACATTAAATTGACAGAGAGCAAACAACATGGTAGTGAACTTCTGATCAGCATATAATTATTATACTTGTATCTGAGTAATATTAATGAATAATTGGCTGTGCTATAAAGCAGAACACCATGGCAGCATGCTGGTCAGGCTTCTAAGCACCTTGACTGAGCTGTAGATGCCCCTGTTCACTGCAGGAGAGTTGCACTAGACAATCCTTAAATGCCCCTTCCAACTGAAATGCTTCTATTCTAAGGACCAGTTGGGTGCAGAAGGCAAGCAATACAGAGTTAGTTTACTCTCTACTGGTTTGTCCCAATATTTGAACACAAGTCATCATGGACCAAAAAACAATGAGGTAGACAGGTCCCATAATTTTGCCATATCCAGGCACAGCAGAACTTTCTGGTCCTATTTCTGCTAATTTGTTCAACTGATTGGTCTTGCTTTGAAATGATCACTGGTTCTGACAAAAAAGAAAAATAACCCCAGGTGAATACTTTTAAATCTTTGGATCAGCTTTGGAAAGAGAACATTTCATTATATGGAACATTTTAAAGCACTTTTTTTTTTTTTTTAAAGAAAATTCTAGAGGTAAACCATTAATTATAGTTTGTCTGCCTGCTGATCTACTAAACATGACATGGGATTAAATTCTCTTTACTCCTTATCTACCCCTGACATCCTCCAAACCACCGATAACCAGCAGTAAAGGGGGAGAGGTGTGGATAAGACATCTCATAAAGCAACTCCAAGAAAATAAGAATCCGCTGTACTGAATAGCATGACCTGGACCCTTTCAAAGACTACAGCAAACAACTTTTGAAAGATCTGTCTCAATTCTGAATATATAATTCCTGCACTCCAAGCACTCCTAAACACACCTTTGATTAGCTGGAAGTTATTTTTATGGTACTTGACATACAGCTTATAAGAATATCAATGACCCTTCCCCCACTTCCTCCCCCATTTTGAAATCAGTTTCTGCTACTGCAGCAGATTTACTGGAGAAATAAGTGCTTTACTTGCATTTAAACCATGTAAAATACAGATTGACTGTGTTTTTAGACTTACAAAGTAATTACAACACAGGATAAAGCACTGGATTCATTAAGAAGCTCTGAAACAACTTTTATGTTCTATTAAATACAAGGAAAAGAATGGGAATCTATAAACTGAACCTTATGACTTGCCACCTTTGTTGAATAAACTCCTCCTACAAGCAGCTTTTGTACAGTCAACAAAGATCAAGAATGGTATAATACACCTAACATAAGAACAGATATGCTTTTCTGAGAATCTGGGAGGTTTGCATGTAGTGCCTGGCTTGCATCAGGTTTCCTTCCAATAGTAGCCTGTCTGGAGAGATCAGCGTCTGATTCTGTTTATCTAGCAATTACAACAGTAGGACATTCACCTTGTTCAGCTACCCAGATGGCACAGTTCTGCTATTTGAAGACACAAGTAACAGTACAAAATACTTCAGAGGGTTCAAAATTGCCATACCATAAATAGGACAAAGTCAGAAAAGTAGATGAATATAGAAATATTCAGAGAATGAAATCTCTACCCAAAACTAATTGAGTTTATGAAGAGATTCTCGGGTGCTCAAAAATGACAGCATATTTTATACTAGACTGAGTAACATAGCTGGAAAAATTTTTGAAGCATCTGCAGCTGTAGGGTTGATGTTAACTAATGCCTGAACGAGCACATCTGCCTGAGATGGCTACAAGGACCACAGGAAATTCATGTACAGTTTATTTCTAAAACTAAAAATAATTTCCTTAGAACAACATCGAAGCGGGTTCTCTATTCCCTTACTTATAACGTTCATCCTATGCCTTGGCAATAAGAAAAGCAAAAGAAAGTCCCAGGTACCAGATTTAAAGCATGCCTTGAATGCTTATTTTGTCTACTTTACACATTAATTTCCCAAGTGTTTCCTGACTCCTATTTGGTTAAAACATTAGGGTATCTAATTCTTATTTGCTGCACAAATTGCTCATTTGCAATCAAATTTCCATCAGTATTTGCTATTTTATTATTGTGGTTAACACCACTTTACACTTTGGTATTAACTAGAGAGACATTCTAAAAAGTGACAGTGTTATTTGTTGAGAGTACTGCAGCTCTGTTTTTCTAACAAATAAAATCTCTGTAAAGTCACTAGGTTATTCCAATTATCAAATTCCAGCATCCCAAAGGATTATCAAGTAACCAACTGAGGCTTACAGCTTCACTGCTTGCATTTCTGCAAACACTAATCAAACATCAGTAGGAAAAACCTGGAACTACATCAGCTGGACTAAAGTCTTCTTCATCTCAAGCTCAAAGCTATATAATTCCCTCATAGAGCAACATGGCTGTATCTGGAGTCCATCCATGCTGCTGAGAACCCTATGATCCTGAATACTGCCTAATAATTCTATTATTAGTCACTGTGATCACATGAAACTGTTTTAGATCTCCTTTTTCCAGCTCTTCATGGCAGACTACTTTGGGAGAGCTGTCCTACAATTTAGGTGTGCCCCTATGCTTCAGTAGCACAAGCATGAAAGTGGCAGTCCTTTCCAGAGGCCAACCTCCACATGAGCGTTACTCAGACTAATGCACAACACCAGGACAGGATTTCTCAAAGGTCTGAAGATTCAAATTTCATTGTGCAAATCTTATCTGATACCAAGACTTTTTGGTCTTATGTTTGAGAGCAATCTACTGAAGGGTCCAAGCTCTGCTCGTGGTTTATGAAAGAGTTCTAAGAGAGCAGAGCTGTCTCTTATTAACAGTAGAACCTGAATTAATTCATGAATCAATGGTATAACCATATTCTTCAGCTGTTACTATCCATAAGACAGCTTCTGTTAGAGAAAAATATCCACAGCAGGATATTGGCATGTGATCTTCCTTACATTTCTCTGAATATTCCCACACAATGGTACTATCCTTTTGGCTAGAATTACTATTGACATCTGAGTAACTTATTGTTCATAGTGCTACTTCCATGATACATGAAGCTTTCACCTTCTCTCCCACCCAGTACAAATATCTCACTGCAAGACTACAGAGAATATAGTTTAGTGGAAGGCACACAACAGAGAATCAGCTGGGTGGAATTCTCAGTCATACAGGGAAACATGATAATTACTGAACCACAGATTAGTTTGTACAACCTACCACTACGAAAGTCTCCTAAAGACTAGTTTACACAGAGGAATGAATTCTAGATTTACCAGTCATTTAGGCTGGCAGACTAAAAGCTATCTAAAGCATCAGTGTTCATTACAGTAAAATGATAAGCAAGTTACAAACTAACCTCATCAGATTTGGCCTTTAATTTTATCCTTCAGGCTTACCTTGGATAGTTCAAAGCTGTAAAGATGAGATTCCTACCCAAGCAAATGCCATTCAGAGACCTGAAATAGTGGCTGCTGGAAAGGAAAAATTTGAGAAGCATGCAATCCTACATATATTGAATTGAAAGTTTCCTGCAGCTATTAAATTTACAGCCAAGAGTTACTGAAAAATATGGCAGCCAGTGAAAAGATTTACACTAAATTATCTGTATTTTGAATTAGAGACTTCTAGATACTTAACAGTAATTGCAAAAATGTTATCTCTTGGTAAAATGCACATTAATCTTGTTTCCTGCTTAAAGAGAGATCGTTCCCTGGTTATTATTCAACTCTGCATTTCAGTAGTTTTCTGTCCTGTCTCCTTCACTACCCTCTAATATTGCTGATACCAGGAGAGGCCAGTTGTCAGTTAGTTGTTTCTTTCCCATAGGTTTTACTATTATTAGGATAATTGATAATTCATGTTATTAGGATAGTTCATACAGAACTGAAGGACTGAAGTAGCCCATGCAAAAAACTATGAAAGTCTGCTCTGGCACTCACAGCTCTGCAAGCTCTTTTTAGCCCTCATCCTAGCAGCATGGGGATAGACAGCAGAAATGAAAACCACAGCTGAGCTAGAAGTAGTTGAAGGAGAGCTCTCCTGACTTAATCCACCTTTCTTCTCTGCTCAAAAAGTAGATGCTGCATGTGCCAATAACTCTGTACACTTACAAGCAGTGCCCCTTTCACCTGGACCTGTAAAGCCCACAGCTGCCTTTTGCAGCTTAGGATATCTTGAGTATGTGTTTGATGAACTTCGGAGACATTTTCATCAGTTAAATATAGAAAAACAGAGCAGCTTCCCAGGACAGGCAGTGCAGCACAGAATCACATGCTTGTCAAGGCCACATTTCAATCCCTGACTTCAAACTAATTGTGCTGCAAAGCAAATGGAAATGCAACACTGGCTGGCTCAGTCCCAGACTAATTTCTCATACAAATACCCATGTGACAGAAATTAGCTGCTACATTGGGCATTAATTGCAACTTTCACTGGTTTGATGACCAAGAGCATGCCATAAACTCTGTGCCAGAAGTCCACCAATTAGGCTTTGGTAGAGTGAATGTCCTTATTGCTGTATTTACGATGCATTTACTGTAGGTGCTTCATACGCCAGCAGGTTTCTTCAGCACTCAGGGGAACTGAACAACGATCCCAATACTCTCAAGGAAAGTACATGGCAGTGAATTACTGCTGCCTATTTACACTAGATTTTAGAAGATGAAACTGAAGATGCATTTTTTCAGAGGTTTATTTGGCAATTGAAATGCATTTATCCATTGTATGTTTATTAACCGTCAACAGCACAGTTGCTACTGAGAAACTGGTTTCCTGACTTCTAGAGGAAAAGAAATTGAAAGTAAGCTGCAGACTCTGTGCTAATGTACTACTGAAAATACCATGAGATTAAACTCATTCCTTAGCAATTACAAGTAGTGGTAAATGGCTAGCACTGCTTTGACTTCAGCTGCTTTAAAAGGGGAAAAGAAAAAAATTCTATTATTGAAAAGACCGGAGTGGGAATAATTAGGTATCATGATTGTTAACCCTAATGCACAGACAGATTTACAAGGCATTTTGCAAAGGAACAAGAATTCCAAGAGCTTTCTTCTTCCATACCATCCTTTGTTTCTAGCTGCTGCTTTGTTTTCTTCCTTTCAAGATTTTAACTTCACTAAAATATGCCATCCACTCTTTGAAATATGAACTCTTTCCCACTTAAAAACAGTTGGGATCCTTTCACATACCATACATTCAGGAGTACTGCTGTTCTAATTAGCTTACTTTATGAACAGTCATCTTAGAGGCTTAAAAGTTCTTGAAAACATTTCCCTCTAAAGATTAACTGCTTTGTTTGCATTAATACCTCCCAAAAAAAGACCAAAAACAGAGGCTATGGTTTGATGTGCAATTAACTGAATCAGAATTGATGGTACAGGGCAGGGGGAGGAAAAAAAGTGCTGTTTCCATGCTTACTTCCACTCCCTCCAGTGCTGGGATAGTTAGGAAAAAAAACCATCTGCTAAGATTCTGCTAAATTATTGAAAACGTAAACAGTACAGAACCAAAGTAATATGTATTAATAGAGAAATACTAATCAATATTTTATTGTAGTTACTAACAAAATACTTACCAGATTCATTTTCTTACATACTCTGAATTAAAAAGATACCACCTTTACATTAACACCTGGGTTAACACATCTCATATATTTGCGTTTCTAGAAAAGTCAGCTACGTACAGAAAAATAAAATGACTAGAAACAAAATGTTGAGAAGTTGCAAGTGGATGCATGGACTCAGTAGTGAAGGAGCATTCATCTGCACTGACAGTGACCAGTAAGAGAAGGGGGAAAAATGGTAGGAATATCTGCTGTGATAGAAAGCATCTCCTGTTGTACTGAGTTAGTTTAAGATATAACTGATAACACAAACATTTTTATCTCACCATACTCACACATACAGTTGGAGTGAGAGCACATAATTTAAACAGTTAAGAAAAGTTGAGATATATTAGCCAAACAAAAATAACTCAAGCATGCGTGTTGTTCTGCTTGTACTAATGGTTCCCATGAGCAAAAAGAACCAGACTCAGAGGGAATAAGAATACCCACAGCTAATCATCTGGAGACATGTCCAGACATGATTTAGTATGTTTTCTTACTATAAAAGGACTATCAAATACTTTGAATCAAGCAACAGAGGATCTCCCAGGATTCAAAGAATCATTTGTCATGAAGTGAAAAGTGCGTATTTCTCTTTTTCAGAAGCATCAAGTTTGAGTTCCTGCTTCTACAAGATCACCATCAGCCTTCAAACCTTGCTCAGAAACTTGTCAGAGTAGGAGAAATTTTGAAATCAAAGTGAAAACTGAAATAATTTCTCGAACAGTGTACATTCAAAACTCAGCCCAAGAAGAAACCAATACATTTTTGGAAAATACAAGAATGAATTAACCTTAGAAGGGGAAGCAAAAGTAAAATGCAGAAAAAAACAACCAAACAAAAAAGAAGAAACCACAAACTTAGAGTACTCCTGCCTCTACAAGGGCTGCGCCAGTGTCACAGAAGTTATTTCTGGGGAATACCAAGAATTATTTACATGTATGCACATTTGGTCAAGGAAGTAAGATCTAAACTCTCAGATTATCATGGCTACTGCTGCTTTTAACCTCTACAGCTGTAGCACATGGGTAAGGTCTGTACCTCTCACAATTGCCTTTCCAATCCATCTATTTCCAGATTTCAGTTTACATACTGCTGTAACACACACCTCAAGCCTACAATGCGAACAAGTATCTCATAGACTACACCTCCAAACAGATTATTAATTTCTCAGCGGAATGTACTAACTGTTAATCAAAGGAAAATATCTGCCTATAAAGATGGTAGTCCTTCCTTTTTCCATTCCTCCTTCTCTCTTCCTATTGCTCATTTTAAAGAGAATTCTCCCCACTACCATTAAACATCTCCTGTAACAAATTGTTATTCCAGCTTTGCAACCATAGGAGCTGCAAGGGAGACCTCCACATCATTCTTCAGTCTGTTCCACCCAAGAAAGTCAAAAGCAAAGCTTAGTCCAATCAAGGCAGAAAGCAACACTGAGCACACCACCACCTCACTCCCTTTATCTGCTAACCATTCACTGATGCCAATTCAAGTTTCCATACCATAGCTCATACGAGAGCTTCAAAAACAAACAAAAAAATCCTACCTCAGCCTCGCATTGCTTCCCTTGGCAGTTTTTTCTGTTATTTCCTTCTTCTTGTTCTCTCATCTTGACATTAACCAAGTCGCCAAGGCTGTAAACCAAAAAGGACAACACATTTCATTTAGCCTCCCTATGTAAATACTTAACATAAACAACAAGCTCTCCCTCACAGACTCACAATGCACCTAGGTGACACGTCCACTGAGAGTACTTCTAGATTCTAAAGCTAGTATTTATGAAAGTAATGGCAGAGCCTTTAAGCCCAGGTGCAGGGACACACTGCAACACATCACAGGTGGAAGATAAATTAGAGGAGCATTCATTAACAACTGTGCTGAAAGTAAAGTAAAGCAGACTTGATTTTCCTATTCTTAACTGGAAATACAATAAAATATATCACAGAAACAGCCAGCTCAAAACATATTTATCAAGATTTACATTTCTGTTTAGTCCTTAGTATGCTAATGAACGTTCCCAGCTTTACTCAGAGACACTTGGACAGCAGTCATTCTTACAGAAAGCTGTAGGAGCGAGAACTCATACTTTAAGTTCTTTGAATTCCCCTCTCAGCAGAGAGTAATAAGAAAGGGGATACACGAAGTAGATCCCTGCTGCAAAAGGCACCTTCCTCACAACCCAGCTACTAGAAACCCTCAGAGCAAAAAGGGAAAGAAGTTGTAGCCCCAGACTTGCCCAGGCTTTCTAGGAAAAAAACTAAGACTACACAAAAACTATAACGCAGGGCTACCTGGGTTACAAAACACTACGCTTGATCTACCCACAGTGAACAAACTCAAAATTAGCATGCACTTACTGCCTTGCATCCCTCCCCTGCCCTCAAGACGTGCAAGCCCACCCATAACAATCCCCACTTACCTCACAGGTTCCTTCTCTAGGCAAGTAAAACTTAGCCCCTGCTACTGTCTCCCATTAAGCCACAAGGGCCTCAATTGCAAATCAAACAGCACAATTTTTCTCTGAACACTTTCAAGACTGCCCACAAAATGAGATGTAAAATGGCAGCAGAAACCTACTGTAATGGCTGCAAGGAGGCTTTTTATAACCTCAGGGCTCCAGGTGCACTGGCATTACTAATCAGCAACGAGTACCACCTGTGATAATAACCACACCTGAAGGCAGCAGTACATCAGCTCAACGCCCACACTTTTTTTCCTAACACATTATGACCACTTAAAATGTGAAGATCTATGCTTTAGTTAAAAGAGTGGAAATGATGTTTTAATGACTTAAGGCTTTTGAGATATGAAAATCATAGTAACATGGAATCGTTAAGATTTGAAAAGACTATTAAGGCCATCCAGTCAAGCCACTGGCCCACCCCCAACCGTGCCCTCTGACCACGTCCCTCAGAGCCACATCTCTGTGGTTTTTGAATGCCTCTGGGGACAGTGACTCCACCACCTCCCAGGGCAGCCTGTGCCAGTACCACACCACTCTTTCTGAGAAGTTTTCCTTAATATAAAACATCAACAGTCCCTAAACATAAGAATATGAGATGATTAAATCAAATATTCTGTCTGGGCTCTGGCCAGATAGTTGCTTTTGTTTGGTTGCTTGGTTTGTTGTTTTAGTTTTCTTTGTTTTGTTTCAAAATACCAACAGCAGGCAAGGCATTCATTTTTATCATTTTTGGCACACGTATATCTTTAATTCGAAAAGAAAAGAATAAATAAAGTGTAGAAATGACCAGTAAGCTGCCTGTGTTCAGCTGCAGAGTAAATGAAGAGACAGCTCCATGTATTAAGACATACTGTCTAAAGCAGTATCCGTCCAATTTTTTCTCGCGGCTTAACTTCTTTTTCCACTAGGTGGCACTCTGGAAATGTTTCTAAATTTTAGACTCCTTTCTGTTGCCTTTTAAAAAGCCAACAAATTAGCGATTTCCCTCAAAAATTCTATTGTTTACAGCCTACTGAAAACAGCAAGTGAATTATACAGAGTGGTACCGAAAATTAGCATTGTTAAATGTGTCACATATATCGCTAATAAAGTTTCATTATTTATACTGTCATCTTGAAAAGCACTTATTTCCTAATCAATCAACTCACAACTAAATAAACAGTCATAAGCATACAGCATGAAAGCATAGCACTTCCAGATCAGATTTTCCTGAGATTAAATGTATACTGGCTGCTATTAGGAAAAGGAATAGAAGAAGAATACTTCTCAATTTACTCATTTCTCCCCATCTCCCCAGATGCCTACCTTTGTTTAAGAAAAAGCACATGTGTTTGTTTTAGGACAGTAACTCTTTTATGCTTGTTTTATTTTCTTTTGTTTCTTTGTTTTTGTTTTGTTTTCACTTCAAAGGTGATCCTGAAATCCAGGTTCATAGAACCATAGAATGGCTTAGGTTGGAAGTGACCTTAAAGATCACTAAGCTCCAACCCCTTGACGTGGGCAAGGTTAGGTCAATTTAAGTCACAAAATACTCAAAATATTCATTTGAAAAAGCTGGAGATGCTCTTAAAATTAACTGCTCTCTGTCTGTGGATGGGAACAAAAAGATTATATATGTATATATTTAAGGAGTCACTTGAAGGGCTCTGTATTATCTAAATCCAGCTGCAGTCCCACAGACATCCTTTTTGATGCTCACTAAAACTGGAGATGAGTTCTAGTAAACAGATGTCCTTGTCAGAGAAAATAAACAACAACAAACTAAACATTAAATTTGGTGCTGTCAGTTAGAAATGAATTGGAAACAGTTCTCTCCTTTATGGGTTGCTGCAGGGATCGGTAGATGTGACACTGGATCCTCATCTCGGGAGACAACCCAGGTCCAGAGCTGGATGGAGCTCTGAGCACCTGATGGAGCTGTAGGTATCTCTTTTCATTGATGGGATGTTGGACCAGATGTTCTTTAAAGGTGCCTTCCAACTCAAATGATTCTGTGATCCAGGAGATCCTGCAGATAAATACAAGGAAAGTACCACCTCTGCTTGGCCACGTAGGACACATGCCTCAAGGTATTTGATAGGCTCCAGAGGACCAGCTGCTCTCTTTCTCAGTCAAAAGTCGCAGTTCCTGGAGGAGTTCAAGAACTGTGGAAATGCAGCACTGAGGGATGTGGCTCAGTGAGCATGGTGAGGATGGGTTGATGGTTGGACTAGATGATCTTTGTGGTCTTTTCCAACATTAATCTACAATTCTATGAAAAGTCAACCTGTTGTGTGAAGCTTCATTTCAGATTTCTCTTGTAAGAGTTGAAAGAGGCCACATTAAGAAGGAAAAGAATAGTATCATTGCATCTCCTCTGCTTCCATAAGATTTTGCAGTTCATTGCTAATGTTTACATTATATACATGCAAGACGATTTGTGTTTATTTCCAGACTATCAGAGAATTTATAATCTGGGTGTAGCATAGAGGTCTGCAAACAGCATCAGATGCTGTCTGGATGACAAAGAGTTTGTGCGCTAATGAGAGAGGGATGCCCTACAGAATCAGCCACTGTGACCGATATCAGGATCCCAGGCATATTTGAATTCTCCTTCTGACTCACGGAACCTTTGAAATCCTTTCTGAAGATGGAGAAAGCCTTGACCTTGCTGCTTAGTTGCAAGACAGGGTCAACACTTCCCAGCCAACTAGGTTAAACTTTGCTTAAAATTCCAATTTGACTTGGAGACAGAAAGTGCAGCATAAGTCTTGATGATCCAGGTATACTCAAAAGTGCATGAAGATACAGACCTTGCAATCTCCTGCAGACCAGGAGCTAATGGTAATGAAACTGCAAGGCTTTACTCAGGAAGGAAGGTGAGCTGGCTGGATCACAGTCCCGGATGGAGTCAGTAGCAGCAGGAGGGGTCACACATTTCTCCTTTGCATTTTGTCACACTGCTATAATAGAAAAATTTCACCTTTGCATACACAGTATTAACTCTTCTTCAGGGTACTGATGGTTTTAAGTGTGATTTCTGTGCATCTAACAGAAACAGAACCCAAAAGGAAACATAAATATTCCAGTTCGTTGGATATTTTTCAATATCCATTATGTAAATTAGCCAATACACTGTCAATTCCTTAGAAAAAGATAAACTGGGATAAACTTCCTGGTGAAGAGCTTTTCCCTGCATCTACTTGAGCTGAATGATTGTCTTGGACCTACAGATACAGACAGGCTTTTTCCTCTTCAGGAAGTCTCCATGTTGTGGACTGAACCTGCATCAGAGCATAACCTTAATCGTCAGCCACTGGGACAGTGGTAAGTGGCTCTGAGCATGGGCCCCATGCTTGGCCAAGTGTTAACGCAGTCCCCAGTGTACTCATTATCGGAGATTTTCTCCAACTTTATGCTGTTGGATGAAGTCACAGTGGTCACTTCTGTCAGAGGAAGGCGGAGAATTTGGCTCTTTGTCTTTACAGAAGTACGACTGAATCAATAACCTGTGGAATGAGAGCTTTAGGGTGGATGAAGTGTGTATTATCTTATATATCTGTATTGGAAAGTGCTGGCAACACACTGCTGTTTTGAACAAATAAATGAACTTACTAGGGAGAAGAGAGAGACTGCTGATAAAACAGAAAAAAATACTGTACTCAGGAGATGATTTTAGTTCGAGTGCTAATATTTTATACAAGAGAATATTGAATTTAGGGAGAGGCTTATTCATTTATTTGGCTTTTTAACTTTCCAAAGTGCTTTTATTGACTGATTTTGTTTGCGGCAGCTAATATTACTGTCACTGTAACAATATTTTTTCCTTATTTAGCTCTCTTGATGCAGTTTGCCATTTGAAGACATTTACCTTTTTTTTTTAATAATGCTGCTCTTTAAAAACTCAGAATTCATTTGAACGAATTGAAACTGCATTTGTTCAGACAATACTGAACTGATAAAATTTCAAGAACTGTTGTGTTAGCTGAGATCCAAGGCCCATTTGCTGTGTGTTTAAGTACAACGCTAATTGACAAAGATGTCTCCAGAATGCAAATAGCTGTACTCTCTTGCTTATTTGTCAACCTTCTCTCCTGTTGTTGCATTTGAATTCTCACCTTTTGCTTGTATTCTGTGGTCTGAATGGATTCATTAACTTATTACACTATTATGACAAAAAATGACTTAAAAATCTTCCATCCCTAACAATACCATCTGAATAGTCTAATGCTGCTATTTTTTTTTCTCCCAGTACCTAATCTGATAGGAGAATACACACACAGGAACAGATTTTTTTCAGTTTTGATGTTTGGTTTGATTCAAATTAAGTGTAGTATTGCTGTACACTTCTAATTACCTACTCAGGGGGGCACCAACCCCATAGTGGATATAGAACAGAAGAGACTCCAGCAACACCACAGTTCTCCCTACTTAAAACCCATCTCATTTAGCACTGAAGTTTCTTTAAAGCTGCAGGACACTTTCTAAGTGGGAGTCCTGCCATTCCATCGGGCTCAAGAGGAGCAACTATGTTTTGAACTTGAACTATATTTGCTGAGAGCAAGGCTGCAAGGCTAAAACAGCTGTCAGCTTTGAACTCCAGCCTTTGGGGGAGAGGCAAGGAGGAATAGCTTCTGCAGAACCAAGCTGAATTCAGGGGAAAAATAAAGCATAAACTGATCCTACATCTAGGATAAAATCAGTTTTTCTGCCTCAGGAGGAGCAAAGTTTCTTTGTTTCATCTTTTCCCGCAAAAGCCAAACAGACCACCTCTGGACCTGGAGAATTCCAAGTGAGATTCACCTCACTGAATCCAGCAGAGCTTTCACCACAGCAGCAAAGCGCTGTACTTACAGAGAAAACAGAACCAAAGCTTTTGAGAGCCTCTTTTGCTAGTTGGATCTCAAGAGCTTAAGCAGGCTGTGGAAGTCGTTGGGAATCCAAACGTCAGCTACAGCCCCATTGTTTGGTGTGACTCAGTTCTTGGAGAGCAATTACATCTTAGGTGGACAAATAGGAAAAGAAGAACAATAAAATCGTAGAGGGAGAAGGAAGACTGCGGCTTTGACAGCTTAACAGTGCATTGGTTTGATGGTGCAGACACCAAGCAGCGTTTGCATGCGAAAACACCAGGCGCTAAGTCGCCACTACTGCGCTCTAAGCTCTGGAGTGGCATTCTCTGCATTCACTGACACATGCAGAACCCAAACCCTTGCTGATATGAATATAATTTCATGTGTTTTTGTACAATGTAATTATATATGTATAAGAAATGTATATAAAAATGTACTAAATCCTTCTGTTTAAGTTGAAATTCTCATGCTCCTTCCACGTAGCTTTCTTAATGTTTTCAGATGCAGCCTTCCCTTTGCTTCTAGCTAAATCGGCTCTAGCTCTAGCATCAATAAGTTGAAAGGATACTTGTGGAGAGCTGATCAAAATGTTCGTAAGTCCCTCCTGCCCAATCCTATCTGCAAGGGAAATGGTTTAGCTTACTGCATACTTCCTAAGTGGCCAGATGTGATCATGAAATAAATGTTTTGAGAACTGCAGGGTCAGGACAGTCTCATATTTGCTACCAATCACCCCCTGATGTCTTCAGCATTGCTGATTGCCTGAGAGGAAGGGCAGTTTCTCCTCTTCCAACTCAATTCACATGCAATGAAATAAGCCAGAGCTGATTGCTTGGGCACTTGAAAAGCTGCCAGTGGTATCTTCTCTTGATCTGGGCAGTTTGTTCCAGAGATTTTGAGGTTTTAAGCACTTAGGGATTTGCATGAGGGTAAGGGAAGAGCAGGTGATACTTTGTGCAAGACAAAATAGATAGAGACTGGTAGCTGTGGGATAGTACCATGGGAAATTGTTAACAGTATGATGGATCTGCCTAAGGGAGCTGCACTTGGCTACTAATTCTGTGATGTAGTAGAACTAATGATAGATGCTGATGTAGTCCAGTTTTCCATATTATTGTTTTTCCTGGTGATTTATGGCTAAAATTAACAACCACCTTAGCAGAAAGCTTTAACCAAAACTGATGATTCTGCACTGTATTTCTTATCTCTAAGCACTGAAAGGATCAAAAGAGGAGATGGAATTCCAAGTGAAGCAGATATCAAAGAAGAACCAGTGATTTCATTGAAATCATAGTATTTTCAACATTCGGGGGGTTTAGCCCAAGATCTATCATTTCTAAGCACTGCAAACCCAGCTCCATCCTTTAAGGATGGGATTTGGCCTGCCCTACATCTCTTGGATATAGATCTACAGAATATTGATCACTACCAGCGAAAACAGAAAGGAAAAATAAAAGAAAAGCTTCTGTTAGACAGAAGAATGATTTAGCAGGTGCTGAGAATAAAAAAAATCTTGTTGATGACAGCAGTTATGGATTAAATTATCAATATCTTATTGTTTTTTTTTTCTTTCGAAGCTTGTAGTGTAACTTTGTACATATCATCATCCTGCTTACATAAGTTGCTATAAGTCACTGTGAGACAGGAACTTCCATTAGTGTTTAGAGAACAAAAGAAACCAACAATAAAAAAACAACAGCTTTCCTTCTAGCAAAATGTTTTGGAAGCAATTTTGATTATTTAGAAAAAGAAAAAAAAAAACACCCAAAAAAATAACAACCCACAGCACCTTATTTCTACAATTTCCAGAACATCTTTTTCATGATTTATAAAACAACTTTTCTTTGTAAAATGCTCAATTATAGACATCTATTGTGCACATAACATTGACAAAAAAAAAAAAAATCAAATGCGCTATTTCAAGTTTCTATGAGAAAAATTTTGATTTTTTTTTCACCTAAATTCTCTATTATCTCAAGATATAAATATGATCTTAAAAGCACAAGTTTTTCCTTGCATTACAAAATATATTCTTCATTCACTAAAGAGAGGTACTTGTTAGGGGAGAACACTGTTCTCAAGGCAGGACTTCTCTGGGCTCAATGAGATGTTCATTGCTGATAAAGCTAACAGTCAGAATCACTGTGCTTTCCTTTATTCTTGTAAATAAGAACAGTCCAACTCGCTTCTTATTTCTGGAGATGTGACAGCAATTTAATGACCTACCTGTCTAACTGGCATCACCACTATCCCTGACAAACAGCAGCAACAAGCATTTGAATGAATTATTTCACAGAACAAGGATTTCTAGCACAGCTTAAGGATCTTCAATGCAACATCTACATTCAGTGTAACATATATTTAAACATAGGAGGGGCGTCAGTGCTTGAGGTAATCATCTCAGACAGCTTTTCTGTGTTACACATGCATCAGCAATGGGTACTTAGAGGTACATCAGCAGAGGACAACGTGGATCAGGCTCTGAGAGGCAGGAACTGTTCCACTGGCTCATGGATTCCCAGAATCCATTAACCAAGGAGGAAAATAGTGAAGAAATCCAGAGAAAATGCAGACAAACATAATGATAACAAGAATATGTTAGGAAGCTACAGCAACATCTAAAATGTATCCATGGAAAACAGACTGTAGCTAACCTAATAAAAAGAACTGGGTACACATATTTCAGCAAAGAATTTCAATTAACATGATAATGGCAGCTCACAAACAAATATCAGAGGAGAAAGAAGATTGCCACTTGCTCTGATGTTAGTAGCATCCCACAAATGTGAGGATCTGAAAATGTCCATGTGCTTCGGCTCTACTGAACTCATTGAGCTTGTCTCTTTAAACAAGAAAATACAATATTGAATTCTTTGTCAATCTGAGCCTTGTTCTATTTGGAACTTAACTGAGAGGGTTAACCAAAGCTGCCATTAGTCCAAGGGACAGCCAGGGAGCTGTCAAACAGCCCATGCTCCTCTGCTGAACCTATTTTAGAGTGCGCTTCTCAGTCTACGGAGGAAACATTTGCATTTTCACTAAATAACTAAAGCTGGGTTATTTGAATTGACCTCCTTAAACATATCTTTTTGCTCTTTCTTATCAAGCCACAAAGGACATATCCAATCGCTTGTCAATTGTAGGAACCCTGCAGATTTCCTCTTCTCCACTGAATATCTACTTAATCATAGAGAGAGAAAGTTTGAAGTAAAAATGGTTGGGTATAACCAACGGTATTGGATAAGTTGGTACAATGGCATAGCAGGAAGTAAGACATAATTCTGATACAAAGCTAGTGAGAAACATTACTTGAGTTTTTAACGAGCTGCATCCCTTTCCAAAACAGTCTATATCCAAGAGAAACTCATAACCTAGGCAGATTCATTAATAGCTTTAATCAGTCAACAATTCATTACTCTATTCCCTCTGAAAACCTCCTGTCCAGCTACAGATATGAGATCTAAACCCGAGTAAGAATCATACAACTCTTAGAGTTGGAATGGACCTTTAAATGTCATCTAGTCTGACTCTCCTTCAATGAGCAGGGACAGAATGGTGGATGGCTGGACTGGATGATCTTAGAAGTCTTTTCCAGCCCTGGTGATTCTATGATTCTGTAGTGAATAAAGTAATATAATATCTGAATACAGCAACTGAATAGTTAATTATTCAAGTATAGTACTCGAATACAGTAACTGTTTAAATAGTCTTTGCATTAAGATGAAACAAATGCTTTCTTTTTACTATCACTTGATTAGTACTAAAAAAAATACAGAGATGGCAAATGGCACGTATGTTATTCCTCTCAAAGGAATAACCAATAAACATGAAACTTCTGAGAATAAGACCAGATGCACCAAATAGCAGACAGTCACACTCTCAGGACACTGATCAGTTCAACTGGGGCCATCTTGCTCAGTTAGTTCAGGAGAAGGGCATCTCTCAGGGGCAAAATATTAAGCAGGTTACTTCAGCATGCAGCAGGCCAGGAAGAGAAACTCAGACTTAATGCCATACTTGTAACACAGTTTAAAAACAAAGATTCTTTCAAAAGTTATAAGTAATCTCATTGGGCTCAGACAATCATCTCTTCATTGCAACACGCTGATTCTCAAAAATAGAGTCCTCTGCAAACATTTCCTCTCTTCTGGCTGTAAAACCACTTTGAGTGATAAACCACCACTTTGTGTCATTTCACTGTCACTGGAAATTGGGACCCTCCTTTTTTCTTCCCATTTAGACAATGACTTGTCTAGAAGTATTCAAGTGGTCTGTGCTTTCTAATGGATCGTACTGATTATTAAGAACTTTGCTTGGAGCTGTTTGCTTTCAGATCTTTAAAACTATGCTTTCATACTCTGAGATGTTCTAAGGACTGCACAAAAGATCATCCAAAAAGAGGATACTTACACATTGAAACAAAATCTCCTCAAATTTTTGCTTTTGCCAAGAATGACAGGAGTGAAAAACTACATTTCTACCTCAAAATAATGCTGTGAACTCACCAAGGTTCATGAAGGAAGCTGAAGTCTCCAGATAAATATGCCCTGACACGCTCTACCTGCTAATGGCAATTCTCCCCGGATGGGTCATACACAGAAATTCACCTCCTAACCTTACATGGAGACACCCAACCTGACAGCATGCACAACAGACACTGCATGCCCTCCAATTAATGAGATAATACAGAGCCCAGTCTCTTCAGGGCCAGCTCAATGGCTTGGATAGAGGCGATATGAAACCTATTAAAAAAATAATAGAAAAATACAAGCTAGTAGACCTTCTGCATCCTCTGCGATCCAAATGAAGAGTTAAAAAAATGTACCATTATTAGCTCAGAACAGCATATTTTTCTCGTTGGTACTACTGGCTGAAATAAAAAAAAATATGTAAATTTGTCATTAAAAACACTGGTTGAGGCTTAACGCAACAATTAATCCTCTGAATTTGCTTTGATTGCAGGGAGCAAGTTTGTTCAGTGCAGCCTCAAGCTTTCATCTGTTAAAGGTCACTGAGTGCCCATAACGACCAGAATGAGGAAACAAGTTAGTCTGCTGGCAAGCACTATAGATAACAGCATTTGTGGGTACTGCAGCAGTGCTTGGGAGCACTGACCAGGGCAGGCATTACACTAAACAGAGAGGAGAAGAATAAATGTTACACTTAACAAAACTGCAGTGCTCCTGCTTGCTTGTTCTTTAAATTAGCCTTTCCTCAGATCCCCAAAACAGCCTGCATATCCTAGAAAATACAAACAAACAAACACATCAAAGACAGTGCTGAGAGAAATTTCTATTCCATGCAAGTTTGAGAAGACCAGGAAAAAAAAGCTCCATTTGGCAAATGCCAAATCTTGAACTTCTATTCACAGAAAAATCAGTTACTGCTTTACAGCTCAAGACTCCAGAGCGTGAGATGTAAGGTAAAAGGAGGATAAGATCAGTATACTTGTTGGTGGACAAGAGGAAATGGCTTCAAAGTAAATGACGAGAGACTTAAAGTGGATATAAAGTTTTTTGTTTTTTTTTTTACAATAAGGATGGTAAGGCTCTGAGACAGGATGCCCAGAAAGGCAGTGGATAACCCCATGCAGGAATGGGGCTCTGAGAACCTGATGGAGCTGTAGGCATCCCTTTTTATTGCAAGGGAGTTGGTCCAGATGGTTTTTAAGGGTCCCTTCCAACACAAACAATTCTGTGATTTCTACCTTCTCTGAATGGCACTGGAGTGTTCAGGATGGGTGCCACAGAAGGACACAAACAGGGTTTACTAAATGCAGCACAATCGTGCCTACTACAGATGTTTTTATTACAGCTAGTTCACCTCTCCTTTGAATATTTTAGTTTATTTATGCTGTGAGAAAATTAGTTTTACACAAGACAATTATGAATTGATACAAAGGACTCCTCATAAATATGAATGATGAGATGTTTTCTGAACTGGAGATACTAAGACACAAATGTGCAATCTTTATTGTTGTCTCTGTGTTGTATTTTTTGTTGTTTCAATTTATAATCTGTTAATCTGTGTCTGCAGCATGTTCTTGGTTAAATCTGTACAGCTTCTGAGATTATTTGGCAGCTTTCTTTCTGAGAGTGATTTTCCCCAGTGGAAGAGCCTTGAGGTGTGTTTTTATTGCTAAGCCTCCATTCAGCTGAGTGACAAGAGCTCTCCATCTGGTGAATTTGTTCAAGCACACTGATGCAATCTCTAAAAGGAAATTCATAACAAAATATAAGCTTTTTTTTTTTTTAATGTTTATTTCCTTACAAGTAAATTAATCATGAAAAAAGGAGATACTCTCTCTGGTTTTCAATTGTGCAGCAGATGGTCCTCTGTTCCTACCTACCCCAGGTAAGCAGAAACTCATCTCATGCTCTGGAAATTTTGGAATAATCTGATGTAGTCCTCAAGAATCGTTAACAAAACTGACCTTTGCTGTTCTTGTTTTGTTTTTTTTTCTTCCCCTCTTCCATTTTTGTCTAAAATTGGAGGAAAATCACCTCCAGACTAAGTGTTCTGCAATAACTGCCTTCTGAACTTGGCAGTGATGTTCTTCAAGGACCTTCAGCCTCACTGTAGTACCATGAGAATTATAAAAGGCCAAGCATTTGCAGAAATTAACACAGTCTACATTATGATTAGAAGGTTATTTATGTTAGGGATTCTAAGGTTTTTTTGTTTATGGTTTTTTTTTTTAAATAGTCCCATTTGTGTTTTAAGAGTTCTTTGATGCTCTATGCTTTGCACTTGCGAGCTCTTCTACTGCTGCAGTGCTATTTCACAGCTGACTTTCACAAGGAGACTGAATCAGGGACTCAGGCTGGTGGGAAATAGGATTTTAACAAAGCTATGCCATGTCTTTGCCATTTCCCAAGCTGCAACCTGCAATCATCATGGATTATATGTACCCCTCTACAGCTAGATAGAGTTTCTAGAGCCCAGAGCTCACCAACCCTCTATAGACACTCTTAGCAGAAGCTGTTCACAGAAGTGACAAGGACATACTTGAAGAGTCAAGATGGATATTAGCTGGGAAAAATTATTGTGAATATACTGGTGCTTTCATCAATTTCCCCAAATTAAAGGAAGTGACAAAACTACAACCAAAAATTTACTTTCTTTTCCAGAAGTGTTTCGAATACAAGAAATATCCAAGTCATTTCACATTGATTCAGTGCAAACCCTATCAGAGGCGAACAGTAATTTTTAAGCAGCACAGACAGTCTTAGGATATCTCTACAGTAGAGATTATCTTTTCTATAATTGAGATATTTCTTCAATTGCTAGGATTTAAATTTTAAAGGATTAAACCTGTAGAAGACATCACGCAGGGAAAAGTAGCATATCAGAGGCAAGGATCTGAAGAAAAGTACTGATAAACCTGGTTGATCTAACCTGGAAATAAACAGGGAGATTTGCTGAAAGCAACAAAACAGCCCAGAAATCAAACGGAAAGCCCAAATGATTTTTCATTAGCTGCAAAAAGCCACAGCTCCAAAACACACTTTTAACTCTAAGCGATCTCACAGACTTCCATAGCTTTGCATTTTTTCCATTTCTATATCAGATGAGAGAATTCCACCTTCAATACTAATTAATAGCTTTATTTACACTGGTAAACTTTCAAGGCAGAGTTGCATCAACCTTCAGTTCCTAATCTACAGCTTGGGGATCTGAAATAATGAAAGAACTGAATGAAATAATTGAGCCTGGCCTAGTTCTACCTTTCCTCCTCTCCTCCATCTCAGACTTCTAACATGGGTCAAAACGCGAGTGTCAGCTTTCTCCTCCAACCCACAACTTCCTCCTGCAGAACTATTACTTATCTGTCTGTCTGTCTCTCCAGAACCTGAGTGGTTGACATTTTTCAGTCAGAGATGTCTGCTGACAGTATACTGTACTTTTTGAGGAATTATTTCAGCAGGAGTGCCCAGTTTTTATGAGGTATTCACTATTCAAAGAAGAAGCAAATACAATCACCTCCATATAGGTGAAAAATGAGATTTGTGCGACATACTTCCCATGGATATAATGCAGTGATGAACCGCAGCAATGATGCTTCAATGCTACAGATTTCTGCTCTGCTTTATAGGCCAGACCTTATTCTAGAAATTCATCTTTTTATCAGGAGGAAAATAAAAACAAACAATTTACAAAGAAAAAAAAATTAAAGGAGCTTAATTAAAGAAAATAAAAAGAAACAGAAAAGCACTCTCTAATCTGCCTGAGAATCTGTCTTACAATAAACTGAAACATGAAATGTATGGATCTGTAGCTCACCATCCCCAACATCCAATGTCTTAATTATGCCATAAGGTGGAATGATACACAGGCATCCCACATGACCCCAATTCCCTGTTGCCTCACTGCATTATCTTGCTTCCTGTCACACTGCCCACAAAGGGCCTTAGCCTCCATTTGTTAAATCACCCCTGAATTGAACATTAGCTGATCAAGCATCTGAGAGAATTGGTTATTTCTCACTATAGCTGTGCAGCTCACTGAGCCCAGACCCCAGCAGTAGGCAGAGATGTTGAAGTCTGTGTGAGCCTTCCTATGGCCTCATAAGCCACGATCTGCTGTGCTACAATGGGACTGTTGCAGATGGTTTCAGTGCATATCAATTTGATCCACAGAAACAAAAAGAAGTGATTTTGTTGTTGCTGTTGTTGTAAGCTATTCTGAAGACTTCTGAACTTCTGCTTACCTCCAAAATCATCAAGATGTAAATTAGGCACTTTTAAAAGACAGCTGACACTTAAATCCATATCATTCGCTTATTCCAGGAATAGCTGAAGGTATTGATCAAGATTTTCCTAGGTCTGTTACCTGATTTACCAGATTAAAGCTACTTTGATTGTATCTGACTGACTTCAGAGAGGTTGAAAATTCACCTTTAAATAGCACAAAGATAAAAGCTGAAACCTGGCACAGCTGCGTGCAGGCACAAATAACACTGGATAAATAATAGTAACAGCAACAACCAAACTGAAAGAGATATTTTAACACTAAATCATAATGATAACATGACTGGGAGAGATATTGCATTGAGATACAAATAACATTTTATATATCTGCTGTTTTTAAATGCCTTCCTCCATATATAGCTGGGAATTATCTCTATGTAACAGATTTACCTGAGCCCAAGCACACGGATAATTCAGGCATATCTGAAAATGTTCTAAAAACCACAATGTAGATGTTCAAAACATGCAAGAAGACTAAGAAAAAAAAATCAAAATGAAAAAATCAGCAGTGAATAAAAAAAAGATAACCTTGTTAGAATTAACATGATTGTATAGCAGTCATGAATATCATGGCACACAAAACTTCCAGAAGCATCACACAGAACCATACATTCATTTCAAATTATCTGACATCACACACATAAGCACACATTTGAGTTATGTACATACACACTTTAACTCCAACAATTAAAATGTGTCTGTTAATACCCCTGGATTTAAAGCTCAGAACTCTAATTTTCAGAGGAGAATGCTTTGATTAAGTATAACAAACAACAAAGTACTTGCTGAAAGTCTACATTTCCATAAATTTTGAGTACTGCTTAAGTTACTTCAGAAATGAAGGGACAATGATGCTCACATACTCTCTATGAAAACAGTGGCAGTTATTTGATAATACATAAATTTGATCTAAAACTATTAGGCTCCCAAGTATACCATTTCTCTTTTTTCAAATCAGACCACAGTGTTCTCTTCTCACCACTGTTAATCAGCCTAATTCCTTTCTCCTCCCCTCAGCAGTTATTTATTTACTTTTACAAACTGCTTGCTCCCTCCCATCTCAATGAATGCTATTTCTTTAGAGCAGATCCCTATCGCAGAGCTGCAGCAATGAGGGCATTGCAGAAGAAAGAATCACAGCATAAATTTGGGGACTACAGTAATTTGTTGCCAGCCCAAGGCATTCAAACTTCATCACATCTCAAAAAGCTCATTTTAATAGAAATTGGACTTGATTGGTCAAGTAAGAAGTCAGACAGAGTCAATATACATGAGGGAAAATGAAGAGTTTTTAAAAGTGATCATCAAGCATCCCCAGTGATCCAACGTGTAAACTAGGGCCTTAGCACATAAGACTCAAAGAAGAGATTGATGCTGTTGAAGAAGAGATGCAATTAACTAAATTAATGAAATCAGGAAACCACACCTGCTCCACATGCCTGAGTCATTCCTTTGGCTCTGGCCCCAGCTTGGAAAGGTGAATTAACAAATGATGGGTTTAATGTGGGATATGCATGGTAAGCTGGTTAACATATTGTGGTGATCAGAGCCACTTCTGCCACTGAAGGCACAGTCAGTCTTAGCAAGGCATTGAGGAAGGAACCCTCATTCTACTGCTGGGTAAGTTTTGCAAAACATCTAAAAACAAATAAATAAGTCTGTACCAGGCACTCTAACTCAGGCTTATATCTGCAGCCACAGGTAGGCACAAAAAGTACTAAAAACAGCATTAAAACTGCTACCTCGTTCTCAGCTCCAGAAAGCCAGACAGCTTTTCCCTTCATGGGGGAAGATTAGAGTATTTAGGAGGCCCTAGAGGAGAAGACACAGATCCATCTGGGCATCTGTTGTCAGCATTAAGATGCTTAATTAAAATGCTCTGCATTTCACATTTGAGAGCAGCACCTCATTCCATTGTATGCAGGCAGCACTGTATTGGTGGGGGGAGCCACAGAACTCAGTGTGCCCAGCTGCACTGACCTGGCTGGACCACAGCCTAGTGAATGGATCACCCAGTCAAGTGGTGGCAAGGCAGATAAACATGAAGCCACATCAGATTTGTGGAAGGAAAAGAGCTTCTCCAGTGATGTTTTCCAGTTCACATGAAGATGCTGCCCAGTGCCACAGATACAAATGAGAATGACAGTCCCTGACTCATCATTTCTTAGAGTAATATAGGTAGCACATCAACTTAAAGCTGAGTAGTGACAGGAAGGCTGATCAAGAGGACTAGATCAGAAAGTAAAAGATGTTGACACCAGAATACTCATTCATACGCAGCAGGTTGACTTCTAGAACAGTTTTTGGGCTTCAGTGAGGCCTACAATGTTTGTAAGCTTTATAAGTCTGATTGCAATTCACTTGCAAGAACCTCACAATCTCATGGAATAATGCATTTCCCTCTAGGCTGTATATATATTATATTCTTTATCCCTCTGATGTTTTACTTGGCAGACCCCAACAAGATAGTACCATCTGTAACAAAGCCTACAGCAGAATTACTCTGAAAAAGAAATAGGAGTTAAAAAGAGGAGCGCCTCTTTCTACTATCAGTCCCTCACAAATAGTAACCAAACTTCCAAAAATCAAGTTGACATGAGAACTGGAGGCTCTTAAACACAGAGGCAAATATAAGCACACAAATATGCTGACAGCAAAAGAGATGATTATTAGCATCATGCAGCCCCAGTCAAGATTGAGCATCAGTCTACAAAAAAGACTGTTTCTGCCAGGAAAATCTTGGAAGTAAAAGGGCAGGAAGGAGTTGTAGGGGTGTGTGTATGTTTGTGAGAGATCCTAAAAATAAATAAATAAATATAAAAACACTAAAACAATGCAAATTGATAAACAAATGAGTCCAAAGCTTCTTGGTTAACTGGAATTTCTTGCGCAAGGGAAGCAGCAGAGTCACCTGTGGATTAGACAGGACAGCAATACCTTAGACTCTGTTGTTTCAGGTATTGGCTGTCACTGCACCACCTACATTTTCTCATCTGAGTGCATACGATAAATTCTCATTCTCATGCAGTCAGTATATTGGGAAAGTCTTTGTTCCTTCAGTGTTTAGTAGTCATTCAATTGCCAGTGGACCGTTCATAACCAAGTTTTTTCCTAACATCATTGTCCTTCAGTTTATATAGTTCTTCTTCCTCCTTTGTGCTTAATCCTCTCTGATGCATTTATTTAGAGTAATCCTATCTCCTCTCAGCCTTCAATTTTCAGGCTAAGCCAGTTAAGCTCTTTTCATCTTCTCCCAAAAGCACGCACACCATTCTTTGGGAGCCTCTTTGCCCTTCTCCCCACTTCAGCTGATCTTTCTGAACTTAAGTGACAGAATTATATATATCTATATACATATCCTTGGACAATAGCTACTTACCTCCTACATGCTTGTAAATCTCCCCCAGTACACCACTAGAGATACATCTGTCTTTTTCACGTCAGTTGTGCAGCAGTGGGTTCAAATTTCTTCAGTGATTCCCTCCCTTAAGGACTGAGGTTCTCTCCTTCCAAAGGATGCCTTCTCTGATTACAGTAAAGACTCCTTGTGTTACTCTCTAACAAATGGTTTAGCATTATTGAGATTAAACTGCTGGTGAGCCGCATCATCATCTGAAATGCAGAGGAAATCTTGACTCATTTCATTAGCTAAAATGAAGCGACCTCGGATTTCCAGACATGCAGCAGATTCATCTTTGAGCAGCCTCCTGAATGAGCTATCTACAGCTACTCTGTAGGCCATTAAAAAGTAGTGTTTATAACATATTGTGTTGCACATAATGTTCTGCAAAGAGAGGGTGCTTTTGCCATGACATATGGTGTACAATGTAAATGAACTCTGGTGTAACAAATTAAAAAGCTTTTACAGCAACCTCTAAATACTGTTTATGGCTCCCGAGTGCTACCTAGGCTGGCCACCAGTCAAATAATTACAATCTCAACACCAAGTGCCAGAGTGCATTTTGTTGACTAACTGCTCCTACAGTGAGTTCTGCAATCTATTTCTATGAGATATACTTTCCACATAGCACCATCCATTTTGACAGCAAAATTGCAAAAGCTCAATACATTACTAGGTGTCATTCAAAGAATGGAGCATGTAATGAAGTGGCCATTTTAAAAGCTCTCTGATCATCTTTCCTTAAAACTTAACAGCTTTTGTTGTAGTATAAGAAACTCATCATGACAATGCCTCTCAAGATCTTGCTGGAGCTGCTCTTCTGTCAGTGTATACTGGAAAAACTGCTGGATGCAGTTGGCTGCATATCCAGAGAAGAGCAAGATACTGGTGAAAGGTCTGGTGCACAAGTATTATGGGGAGCAGATGAGGGAACAGGGATTGCTCAGTTTAGAGCAAGAGGAGACTTAAGAGAGACCTTACTGCTCTCTGCAACTGCATGAAAGGAGACTGAGGCAAGGTGGGGGTTGGCCTCTTCTCTCAGGTAACAGCAATAGGATGAGAGGGGACAGCCTTAAGCTGCACTAGGGAAGGGTCAGTAGAATAGTAGGGAAAATTTCTTCTCCAAACAAGTGCTGAGGCATTAGAATGAGCTGCCCAGAGAGGTAGTAGAGTCACAGTCCCTGGAGGAATTCAAGAAACGTGGAGATGTGGCAATGAGTGACACTGTTAGCAGCACGGTCAGTCAATGGCAGGACAAGATGAACTTTGTCATATTTCATAGAATTATGAAGGTTGGAAAGCCCACTAAGTGTTTCAACCATTTTTTGAGGAAGAACCTGTCTGACAGAACACACCCAACTTCTGTGTTCAAGAGAAAATTCTGTTCATTTGCATTAAAAAAAAGTATTCTTTCCAGGAAAAGATGAAAATTGAAACAGATTATCACCAACTTTCACTTCTATTCCTGGAAGCTTGCAATAAAAGCTTAAGATGACCTCTTTTTACCATATAAACTTGCTAAATCTAATACTCACAAATCAGAGTAGTAGAGCACCCAGGAAAATCTCCCTGCTTGTCCCACCTAAGCACAGCAAAAGGTAAAGCTGAGCAATGATTGTTTCTATAAAAGGAAAATTGCTGTTGGTTTTCCTGTCCTCTGAATATTAAAAAAAAATAATGTTATACCAGTTGCTATGTACTTCCACGCTGATTGATGGAAAGCAAGCAAGGGGAACAGCCTCATAATTAGAAATCATGCTTTGTTTTGAGGTGCACATACCAATGCAATGGCTGCATTACTTTATTACTAGACTGTCCCTGCTGAGTTGTGTGCAAGCCTGTCAAATCCACATCACAGCTTTCCACAGTTAAAGGTTTACTGTCAAATGAGCTGTACTGGTTTGCGACCAAATTGCTATGACATTATGGCTTTACTTTAATAGGCACTGGCAATACATTCATCAATCACAGCTGCTATATTTGAGCTGGAAAACCCTTGTCCTACTGTCTGGCTTAGAATAGAGTAAGAGCACTATTTATATACTTCCATAGCAAGTGAGTATATTTTTGATATTTTGATGCAGAGAATTTTGCCAATGATAAATATATGCATGGAGAATTTAAAGCAAGGAAGAAAAATGGCAAAGAATATCTGGTTCTGCTTTATCCTGTAATTATTAATCATTTTATAAACTGTTAAAAAAAGGCTTAAAAATGATCTGTGCACAGGAGACACTGTTCTGTAATGATCTAAGAAATACTCTGCCTTGAGTTACACCACGCATCCCTTTCAGTCTCTCTCAAAAAATAAAATATCTGGAATGATACTATAAGAAAAGCTACATTTTACAAAGAACAAAGGAAGCAGAAAGATTTCTGAAACCCCATTCCAGAGCCCTAGCTCAAAGGGAGTTTATAAAAAAGACAATCATTTCATTCTTATATTTGTGACTAGCAGTAGGCTTCTGTCAAAGCCCATCTGTGCTGCAGGTCAATAATTCAGTGTACTTGGGGCTGTGTCTACCAGTGTATCACTTAGAACAAAATACTGTTCACAAAGGGGAAGGGTTCATACAAATCACAGTCCAGACACTAGATTTTGCAAGTGTCTAGACAGATAGGACCATCCCCATGCCAATGTTAATAAACCTTAACATATTCCAGTAAACACTTGGTGCTCCATCTCTCAGTCAAACATTTTTAGTTCCTAATGAGAACGCTTTTAACTGTTGGTATTTGACTGTTAACACCAATTCCCTTAACTCAGTATCCCTTTGCCAAGCAAACAGCTTCAGCCTGGTTGTTACGCATGGTGGAAATCTACATTTGCCATTATCAGTGACTGCATATATATTTGAAGGACTAAAGGATTTAAAAAGCTTAAGGAGAAAATATTCTTGGTAGCTGACCTGAATAGATAAACTGTTAACACTGGAAAGTGGAGACTGAATTGAAAATAAAGTAATTAGAGGGAAAATAAATTTTCACAGAAAAATGAGTGCACAACAGAAATAAGTTTATACCACTTTAGAAATTAATAGCACATCCTTGCATTCTCAGTGCAACAGTGAATTAGAGGCTTTAACACAAGGCTCTAATTCCTCTAATATGTTGTAAATGACAGTGAACATGTTTCCAGATGTCCTTTCTCAGGTACAAGGCCACCAACAACTGTACATTTGATTCATGATGTTGTATTTTACAACTAATCTATTACATGCTGTTCTATAGAAAATGTGCTGGCTGTGCATTTAGATATAATTAGATATTACATTCAAATAACTTATTTTAATCCAAATAAGAAGTTAATATTTAATTAGAATAAAAATCAGTATATTTATGAACAATTTTCTGTTATTTTGACCAGCCTAATAGCAAACTAATCTCGATTCTGAAAGTAGTAGTTAAAATAACTAAAGTTATTTCAACTCAATGGCTGGAGTACAGCAGAAAATTACCAATTACACTCAGAAGACAAATCACCAGTAAATTTTGTCCTCTTTAAATAAACACTAATTTAAGTTAAATAGGTCTGAAAATCATCATGTGCTAAGAAGCAGTTATATTGCTGTCTTTAGTAGCAAACTAACAGTAGGCAGCTCCTAAAAGGTCTGTGAAATACCTGAGTACATTTCCCACCAATGCAGTACAAGTGTACTGCATGAAACAAATTCTGGAGAAAAAAAAAAATCTAAAAACTGCTGCACCACCAGTAAAAACAGAACTTCATTTAATCTTCGTATCTATTTCTTCCTCTAGACTCAGGTAATAGCATTTTCATCCTTAAGAATTAAGATCATAGTAATTATATAAAAGGTATTTTTTAAAACATTGTCAGTGGATATAGATACATAAATGTACTTATACAAACTAACTACTGCCTTTTTAATAGCAGGGCTATTTATATTGGAAGTTGTATCGTTATTGGTCAAATACACAGTTACTTTGCATCTATCTTCATCATTTAAACACAATATTATCAATTGTAAGAAGCATATAATTACTGTATGGACTTGAAAAGTGGGACAACACTGCACTATAAATCCAAGCGTCTTTACTGCTCCCAGTATTAACACTAAGCAAACACAAATGGTGCAATTTTTCCCCTTTTTTCATTGCCCGACTTTGTCTTTAGAATGGAAAATGAAGATTTCATAATCACAAGAGCTGTAAATTTGAGAGTTAGCGGGAAGACATTAACACCAAATTCAACACATAAATCCAGCCTGTGAAACAGACCCAGTCTGCACTGATATTATGCGCACTCTCCACATTCCAGGAGACTGTTCATATCCATAATTCCCCAAGTCTCTCCCCTTATCTTCTGATGATTCACATCTGGAAGGATTTGGTGGTCTCCAGATGGACCAGAAATACCCTGTTGGCATCCAAGTTCAATATTGCCTCAGGTGTGGAGTAACCAATTCCCTAAACACCCTCCAGCTGCAAACAAAAATTCAGATAGAGACATGGCCTAAAAATCACTGGGCTGAATGTCCGTGTCACTGTTCTTCATTCTAAACAATGGTTCTTGCCTCATTGATCTCCATTCTCCACAGAAATGGAACACTAAGCAACAGTTACTGGTCATATAAGGGAACATCATTCAGCTATGAATAGCAGTGGCTAACCACAGAATCTTGATTCTTCCTCATCCACAGTTTGGGATTAATTAAATCTGTGCGTCCCACTTGTATCATGACTATCCATTGACTCTGACAAAACAAAACCAGTTGTAGAGAACACACTTCAGCTTCCATGATGCATAACTTGATTGCCTCAAGTTAACTAGTTCTCGTTCACTTATTAAAAAGCGAACGATGAGATCCCTTGAATATAACAACTGAAATTTCTGGGCCTAGTAAAGAAACATGCTTACTTGCCCCACTGTCAAAGAAAATACAGGAGCAGAAAAGCAACACATCAGGTTTTATTTGAAGTTAAATAACAGGTTATTTAAATGTGAATTGTAACAGAAAGAGATTATGTGAGGAAAAAATAAGATATCATTAGTTTTGAACAAGTGCTTTACAGTTATCTTTTCTCACTGGTTTTTGTAAGTTAATTTATAACAGTGTCAGTAACCACACCCCTTAGGTTTTCTAATCTCAGCTGCCTAGGACAGTTAAACATACAGGTTTGGTGGAAAACACATTTTGCAATTGTTTATACTTAGTAGGGGAAGGGGTGGGCTGATGTGTCATACCTGGAAATGAATAAGAACAGTCAAAAATTCAAAACACCTTAACATATATTTGGGGAAAACAATGCTTGCAGCAAATATTTGCAATTCAAATCTCAGTAATTTTCTTTTCTTATGGAAAGTCCTTCCAGCATTTTTCAAAGGATTAGTTATATATTAAAAGAGAAGCTTTCTCTACTGGGGTAACTGTCTTTCAGCTATTTCTGACTTAATAATAAATCCATTTACCTTTCACAGGCTCCTTTGTAGTTCATTTTGCTGTGCTTGTTAATTAATAAACAAAATCTACTGCATTTAAGACAGGTTGTTTTTCTCTCATCCCTTGCGTCTTTCACTTACTGCTCTGAGACTTGACTGACTTCCCAAGAGCAAGACTGTGAAAGCAGTACAAAAGGAGTTCTGGAAAAAAGAAAAACAACCCTCAGAAAAGCCAGGATATTTTGGAGAAACCCACAATAAGCTCCAATTAGTCCTAACTATGAGTCCAAAGAAGTATGCTGTTGTCCAGCACTGGAAAAACTTAATAGTTTTATTGATAAAAAGCACAGAAAAATTTTACAAGTAGAAAAACGCATAGGCAGATGTGATCATTAAGCCTTTGACATCTCACATCCTCTTGAAAGTAATTTCACTCAAAATCCATGAACACACACCCATAGGGTTGCAGATTAGGCTCCAGTAGTAAGTTCTGGAAACTTAATTTTTGAAAAAAGGATCCTTTCACATCCAGCTTTCATATTTCTGCTTGTTATTTTCAGCAACAATCTTCTAAATTCAGAGGTAAAAAACAATGTGGTTTTAAAACCCTTAAAATAAGACATGCCCCTTTTGTTTTGATCTCATGTACCTGCACAAACACCATAGCATATGGTAGTGTTAAATATACCTTCCAGAAATCTAAGAGAAAAGATACCCTGCTTTTTATTTTTCATTTTCCTTGCATTTTCAATTTAAGCAGAATAAGATTAACATCCCCCATCTCATCAAAAAGGAAGTTCTGTTTTAACTGTTGTAGGATAGATCATTTCTTCTTGGTTTACACCTATAGAAAATTGGATCCTGAAGACTTCTCTTGTTGGAAGATGACAACAGCTGTCTCTGGATAAAGAACTTTTCCTTACTGAAGGAAAAAAATAAATTAAGAAGTGGCTTATTCACAGGCTAATATTCCATGAAGTGTTAAAGGGTAACCAAAGGAGGGCCTTGAAGATGAGTAGAGGGCTGGAACACCTCTCCTATGAAGATAGACTAAGGGAGCAGAGCTTGTTTAGCTCAGAGAAAGCTGTGGGTAGACCTCATTAAAGCCTTTCAGTACCTGAAAAGAGCTTACAAGCAGGAGAGGAAATGACTTTGTACACAGGCAGAGAGTGATAGGGAAAAGGGAAAGATTTTAAACTAAAGGAGGGGAAATTTAGCTTAGATGTTAGAAAGAAGTCATTTTCTCAGAGGGAAGTGAGGCCTTGGCACAGGTTGCCCAGAGAGCCTAGCAATGCCTCATCCCCAGAGGCCAGGATGGATGGGTCCCTGACCTGGTGAGGGGCAGTGAGCTGATGGCAGGGGGCTCGAATGGGATGGACTTTAAGGTCCCCTCCAACCTAAGTAATTCCTGAAAAAGTGTATTTATAAATAATTCACAGATTAGAAAAATCTCAGAATACAGGGAAAAACTAAGTATCCCAGAAGTACAGAGATGTTGGCTGGGGTGCAGAGATTTGCAGTGTTGCCTAGGGCAGTCTCTACTGTGCCAACATTAAAGTGGTAGAAAAATACCCTCCTGAAAGTTCACAGTGGAAACTGAATATGAATGCAAGTCTTCAAGGGGAGAAACAGCATCTGTAAGAATGACCCCTGGCTTATACAAGTGTATGTGGCACACCTGTCACTGACAGCTAACCAGCTTGCATTTATTTTTCAAATCTTCAGTCTTTATCTGACTACTTTACCCCCATGAAATCAGAAAAGTAAAAAAAGATAACCGCGGAAATATTATCTTCAGAAAGCTCATTTTTGTAAGAGAAGGTCTTACAGAAGGCTGTCATTCTAGATACAGAGATTCACAGCCATGCAAGAGCAAAAAGAAAGACAGTTGCATCCAAGCAGCCACTCCAGGAAAGTATGTCTTCACAAATTGTCTCGCACTTACTTCAGCTTGCAGTCACTTGCAAATTATCCTCAACAATAAGAAAGCAGAATGTAAGAATATATTAAAAGGATGGGATAAGAAGGAGAATCTCTGTACAAATATTGTTCACAGCTCTGATAGATTTGGAACCGGGAGATGAACATCTAAAATACTACGAGAGGTAACAGCAGCTCTCCTTTTATCCGGCAGGGAATTGCTGAAGATGTTGAGAAAGCAGTGCAAAGCACCACATCATTTGAATGGGACGTTTGGCATCTCTCCTGCTTTTGGGCAGGCACACTATTAATGGATAACATGGCTTCCCAGTGTACTGAAGTTACTTTGAATAGTATAATTCCATATTTATCTTTATTTAAAAGGAAGCAGTGCCAGGGCAAGTAAATGCACAGCTGCTCTCTTTCTTTGACACAGGCCATGAATGGCAGTTTAGTGCACTACCCCTGTAGGTTTTATTTCCTTTGTGAGCAATACCAACAGGCAGAGAGGGAATTATCACCTCTTCCACAAGCCCTTAGAAATAATTTCAGAAGCAACCAAATGCCAGCCCCTAACATTCTTGTTGTCTCTGTCCACTAGAAAGAACATAACAAATAGGTTTACAAAAATCAGATCAAATGAGGAGAAGGGGGTTGGAGGACCAAAGTAGAAGCAGCATTCAGTCCAAGTCTCTATCAGATTTATAACACAGACCATCTCATTTTAACTGTTCCACCAAAATATATGGTGTGAAGACACGTATATACAGGGCATCCATCCTCTATGATGGAGACTTCCAAATAAAAGGCACAGTTTACTGGCCAAATTATACCAGAAAGTCATATTTCAGACCTAAAGAGTCTTGCCAAAATCCCAATTATTGATTTAATACATGTTCACTAATATCACGTTATTAATTTCTCCAAGCTGTAAGCATTACTGATCTGGAAGGGAAACAAAAATTAATCTCATTTATTGCAGACTCTCAATCTTATATTCAGCCAGGTAAGTCAGAATTAGTTACTGCATTATAAACTATTCATGCATTCAAATCTTCTTACCCCAGTATGGAAAATTTTACTGTTAATCAGTGAAAAGGCTGCTGAACAATAATGACAGCCAAAATTGTGCTTGCACCTTTTTAGAGGGTTCTCCACATAGTATTTTTGTTCCAGAAAAATAAATGGAGCAGTGATAAAGGCTTCCCGGGTACCCTTAGCAGGAGTTCGGGGAGAAAAGTAAGGTTGCAGAAACAGTTTGTCCTAGCAGAACATATGAAGAAAGCTACAGTGTGTTCCTTCTCTACTTGCAGGGTATACAAAGGTGACCTTTAATACCTGCTGCCCTTTCCTGAAGGAAGTCCTGGACCACATTCAAACTGATAATGACTTTGCTACCTTCCTAGCTTCTTCTTTCTCTGCCACTCAAGGCAGAAAACCCCATTTCCAACAATTTCTGAGTCAGTGAGAGCACAGTGGTAAGGAATGACTCAGTTATGGGCTTGCTAGAGAAGCATACAGAACAAAGCACCTATTTTACTAGAAAACTTAAAAGTAACACAAGAAAAACCCTTTTCCTTGGTAATTTTCTATTCTTTGACCACAAGGATACGCTAATGAATACTAATAGGAATTGCATGCACGCAAAGTAGAAGAACAGGACAAATATTTTCAATAACTTGTACTTAAAGAAATATCTATACTAGCATACGTACATATATATATATACACACACACTGCAAGTAACTTTGTATGATGTTACCTTCTGTCTCATTCTTAACTTAAACTGTAGTTTTGAGTTTAAATATTTGGCCTGATAACTACACTGTTAGCAAGAAAGTTTGGTTTCTTCTCTCTTTAAATTACTTGGATAGCATCTTACTACTATACTGCATGGTTAAAACAGAGCTCTGATCACTACAGTATCTTTGTCAAGAATATGCTAGCTCCTTTTGCAGCACGGACTCAGGAAACACCAGAAGAGACAAAACAGAATCCTTCTATCTGAAAACCAGCAATATCAAAGTCTCACAGATTTCAAAAGTTTCCTACTCAGTGTGAAATGACAGCAACAGTTCTGAGGAAAAAAAAAAAAAACAGTCTTTGGCACAACACAAGAGTTTTCTAACAGCTGCAATACAACTCAGAATTACAAAGAAAGGTCTTTGGAGTATTGGTTGGAAGATCAAACAGTATTTTGCAAAAAATTTGCTGGAACACTGATTCACCTCGAAGCTCTTTTTTGTGAGGAAACATGAATAGAGTTTGTTCTCAGAAAAGTGATTTGGATGCTAAGGAGTTTTGCAAACTGGCACCTTTCTACTATTTGACTTGGTGATGAACAGAGCAGGAATCCACAACAACTAAACCTCTTAACTCACAGAACAGGGCAAGGAGTAAACCGACTCCCCAGACAACATCTAGTTTTGTGATGCTGAATTTATTACCCAGCCTAGAAACAGACCTTCCACCTCCTGCGTACTCCACTACCTCCTAGGGCTACAAGAAGAGACTACATCCCTTACAGTTTCCACACATCTCAGGAGTGAGACGATTTGAATTTGATTGCTGTATTGATATCAAACGTCACAAGTCAAGTGGAAAGAATAAAATCCCTTATATTTTTATCACTCAGCAATAGTGTTCTGCTCACAAAGAAGTAGAACTGCTTCTGAGAGGTTCTTAGTAACACCAGGCAAAGCACTCACAGGTAGGGCAACAGTCATAAACAGCAAGAATAGTTGAGCTCACCCCACTGGTGAAGGAACGCTCTCAGGGAGCAGCCCAGATCCAAAAGATTTTCATACTTCCTTAAATGAGCCCAGAGGGCCTCCACTGTGGGTCCACCCTTTCTAGTTGTGTGACAAGCACAGGTGCAAATAGTTTTCCTGTGCTTGGTGGGCAGGCCACACCCCTTCCGCAGGTGCTCAATCACCAATTCAGGACTTGATCTAGCAGTTCCCCTAAAGATCTCCATACTGATCTATCTTTTAGATTGATAGATCTATACTGATAGATAGATCTATACTGATCTATCCTTTAGATTGTCTGTGCTGCCTGTAAAACACAACTAAACAAGAACCAGAGGGTGAAGTCTACTCACATCAGAGAAGAAGCTATTCGATATCAATAAAATGAGACTATTTGGTTGCTATGCACTGGAAAGGAAATACCATAAGAAAATACACATCTTTACCTTGCAAAAGATTCTGCAACATGACCTGCAAAGAAATCTCTGCCAAAGACTATCGCAAAAGTGTAGGGATGCACCACAGCTCAGTGATTTCTTCAAGAAGTAGGGGAAAAGAAAGTTACATCATGAAATACATTAAGCGGTACAGCTTGTTATATAGAGCAAACCTTAATGAAGTCCTCCATGGTATGAAGGGGGAGGTCATGGCAAAGTCCATGGAGCTTCCGCTCTCTCTGGGCCAATGATGAAACCACTGAGGATCACTTTTGCATCCAACCGTGATTGATGGTTTTCTTCCCACATCTCGATTAAACAAAACTCAGGAAAAGTCTCCTGGTGCTCAGCCCAGTCCTGCCCTACTGTCAGACAAGGGGAAGTGAAGCGCAACCACAGTTACATCCCTTGCAGGAAGACACAAAGCCAAAAGACTCTAAACTGGTACTTCAGTCGTGATCTTGTATGTATATATACTTGCATGTGTATATACTTGTCAGCCAGACAAAAATACTGCTGCAAAATAATGGACTCCTGCTTTATAAGTGCAGAAGCCTTTATACTTAAAATATGAAGCACTGATTCCATAAAAGAGCCTTTGTTCCCAAAACTTATTGGGATTTTGTGTAGAAAACAGTCTGGGTTTCACTGCAACAAATTCTGTATCTATACAAAGTTGCACCAACCAGACTGAGGCATTCTTTCAGATTTTAGGAACTGGAAATCTTAAATACTTTTCAAGGATTTATTCAGGCCTCAACTCCAAAATCTGCCATCTCTGAAGAGTGTCAGATACTTTCAGACTGAATTAGAGAATACTTTATTGATTTACTTTTAAGGACACATTCATTTTCATTTGAGATCAAACTGCATAATCTGAGACCTCTGTGACTCCATTCCTTCTTCTCGCTACTAATCCTGTGCTTCTGATCCCTGTCACTTCCAGGATAGCAAGGATATTGTTTTCTTGAAACCCACCTACCCAAAGGAGTGGAACTTAGATCAGTAGAAAGCACTTCTGCAAAAATGTGGTGCGCTGTTTTGCTTCCAATAAACAGACACAGTCCGTTTTGCTTCAATATAAAGGAATGTTCTTTTCACTGGAATGAAGGCACTGATAATTGGCCCAGTGTGTTTCCTTCAGGCATCTGTTAAGCTAATTACTGCTCAAGCTTACAGTCCTGCAATTTTCCCCTACTTTGTGAGGGATGGTGGAAAAAAAATCAGTAATCAAAACTTTTGTTTATTTTTAATGTAATGATGGTTATAAAAAACTCTTTATTGTTTGATTATTTTCTGGTCGAACCATCCACTGAATTAGGACTGCTAAATTTTAATTTTGCAGCGGCTTATAGCTGAATGAAAATTTTAATTGGTTGCTCAGCGTTTAAAGCAATAGATTAATCTTTGTGAATCATACTAACTGGCAGGTTTTAGTGATCCAAGTAATTTACTTACATAATTTATTTCTCTCTGTGTGAAGAAAGAGTCCATATAAATGCCATTATGTGAAATTTCCATGTAGCACAATAATTGCAGGCAAACTCATGCCTTCAGAAATCGATCTTTTGGAAGATTTGGGATCACAACTGCTCACTTTTGAATAAAACCCTGGATTTCCTTCTCCTTTGGCAAAATGAACTTTAACTTAATGCAGTTCTTAACATAACTCAGACTGAATATTGAACACAAGAAGAATTTTATCTAAAGAAAAAACAACAAAACCTCAGGTCAGAATTTAGCCTGTTCCAAAGCCCTGTCTTTCACATTCCCATTTAACAGGAGGCACTGCACATGTTCAGCAATGAGAGATGTCACTGCTACTTTTGTACAGTACAGCCTATTACAATTAGGCTGCACAGTACAGACCTCTGAAGTCCTCAGGCTTAGTCAGAGTGAAAGACATAAGATTTGTATCACCAATCCTATAGCACCAGCACCCCAACGTGCAGTCCCTGTGAGAATTGTGCTGTCTCTGTATTTCTCACTCCTTCTCAGTCTCAAAGGTGATGAAAGACTCATGAAACCAAACATTGGGAAGGATTAGAAGATTACTGTATTGGTGATATTCTGCAATTACCTCTCTTCCTTCTCCCTAGGTCTTTGCTGTAAGAAAGTTTTTGGCGTACATTGCTGAATCCTTGGAGGAAGAGGGGGCCAGGATGGATCTCTTCTCTCCTGATGCAAGTAACTGAGAACGAAACTACATATTGCAAGAGCTGATTTGTCTAAGCATGAATCCTTTATTACATAAATCACCTTGGTGCTGTTTTTGCACCGAGTAGAAAAAATCACTTACAGATCTTATTTATTTAACTGCACAATTTATTGTGCTTAGTGACTAGCAATCTGGTGACCTTACATGTACTTCATAAATCTAGGGCCAGGAGTGGTTGTGTTAACAAGACATAAAGGAACATTTATTTCTCCCTTCACTTCTTGCCAATACTTTTGTCAGAGCATCCCCAATCCTCATAGATTTCATTTTTGCTGGTAAGGATGTATTAACCATCTACTTCGAGCGTATTGCTTTGGGGATTTTCTGAGGGAAGGAGTTTTACACCTCAACCTACCTAAGGAATAATGCACTCAGACTAAAAAATTCTTTTATGGTCCCAAATCCAGAATTTACCAAATTAGCAGCACTGAAACACAGGCTAATAATAATAATAATAATAATAATAATAATAACAACAACAACAAAAACAACAACAACAACAATAATAATAATAATATATAATGCTGAAAAATATAATAATAATAATAATGCTGAAAAATTTACTCAGAGTTCCCAATAATTTAAAAGGTTAATTTGTCCAAACACCAAAATCTGACATCCCATTCCCAGAGCTGAATGTATAGCAAGACAGTGTTTTCAATTGCCTTCTTAGTAATTATTAATCTTCCTTTTAAACAAATTTAAAAATGCTTTTTGTCTTTCAAAACAAAGCCTTGTCAAATTTAGTTGCTATCCTGAAAAGCAGCATTCATGTGATAACTGTTCCTGAGTTCTCTGCACTACTTTTAGTCCCAGCTACCGTTTACATAAGTGATAAACAGAGCTCCTGGAAAAAATAAATAGAGAAAAACCCTTGGCAGGTAGAAGTAAATTAAGAAGCTGTTCTCAAATTATATCAGAGCAGATCTACAAAATGCCCAGCAGCCATCAGCTTCCAGCAATTGCAAATGGAACATCTGGTCACCTATTTCCAGGCTTAATTGGGAGTCACTGGGGGTGCTGAGAGTTGGTTATAAAGATCTCTTTTTTGAAGTTTGGTCCGTATTTCCGCTTAAGAACAGCTATGTTTGCTTGCAAAGGCAGCATTTGCATTCTGTCGAGTAGGTGGAATGCCACTCTCTTTCCAGTTCATCTTGCAGAGTCCTCTAGACAAATCCTATGTGAATTTTAAGGCTGTGCTTTCTGCCAGTGTTTACGAGGCAGGAGGCTGTCACTGCGTTTTATACCGCATCTAATCAATGCTCAGGGAAGAATTAAAGTGGTTATAGTTTGCTATTAAAAAGACAGGGGTGGCTAAATAACTTTGATCTTGAAGTCTGCTTAGTCCTGGCAGGGAATGGCATTAAAAACATCCTGCTTTGGAATTTCTAGCTATATTTTTAAAAGTGACTGATCTTGCATCTTTTTCTCCCCAGCTGATCAGAACCAGCACTGTCAAGCACTGGAGATGAAAGAGCGTGACTGCCTAGGAAAGCTTACAGTGATGGAAGCAGAAGTTTGTGGGATATCTTCATTTAAAGCTGCGTGCATAATGCAAATCAACAGCATTACGATAGGAAACATTCAAATATAGATTAATCTTTCTGCCTTGAAAATAACAAAAAATGAGCTGTGGCATTCATTTCTCCCAACATGAGGTAACTGTTGGAGTAACCACAGCTCAGAACAGTCCCACTGACATCATTTGTGTTCTGGCTCTTGGCTGGAAGCAGAACTTGGTCATTACAGCAGCATTCATCAGTTAAACTGGGGAGTTACACACACCGCCCAGCCAAGGTAGGACACAGGCAGGCTACAACAGAAGTTTTGTCTTGTCAAGCCTCTTTGGCAAGAACTCTTCTGATCTCGCCATGCTGGAGTAAATTGTGCCTTTTGGTCACATCCAACTGCCCCAGTACTCCAGGAGGGCTCCAGGAGGTGTACAAGACTTCAAGGCAGGGGAGGAAGGGAAGGATGAGAGTGGGAAGAAGTGGCTAAAGGTAGAAGATAATTCCTTTTGACTTCCCTTATCTTCCCTCCCTCCCTCCACTCAGCTCGAACAGCCAGGATTCAGTTAAGCCTCGTGGAGTGGTTATTATTATTAACTTTATCACTATGGATTTTCAAATGCCAAGTACAATATAAAAGTAATTAATGATGCTTATAAAAGATACACATAGTCAGAAACTTGTATTAGCTGCATAATCAGCACTTTAAAGATACACTGGTTCTTTTTGTGGACAGTAAGCTACATTGAAAAAGTGTATAAGAAGATAAAATATTTTTTTGAATCCCCGTTCTCTAATTTGCAGTCACATATTAATATTGCATACAGACTCAGATAGTAACCTGTTTTACATGCAATCTATACATTTTTGGGGGGTATGGATAATTTCTTCTCCCAGCACAATACAGTGTTACATCTCTTCAAAAGACGAAGAAAAAATAACTGGTAAATAATAAGCTCCTGGTAAATGCCTTCCTTGAGAGCATGTTAATTCTGGTTAGGAATCAGACTAAGCATGCTAGTAAAAGAAATTTGTCAGGGCTGCTGAAAGAAAGAGTGATTTCACCCAGCAGCTCTCAGATTGAGCAACATGCGGCCTTATCAGCACAGCAGCCATCTGGCCACCCAGCAACTGGCTGGACACTGCCACAGTGGCCTGGCATTTATTGGCTTGAGCCACTCATGCACATAATATTGTGTCCCAGCTCCAGCAGTAGCAGGTAACCCATTCCTGCAGAAATAGCAGCTTGCAAATCTACATAGTAATAAGCAGTTGTGAATATTTCCTTTGACTAATCCTGTGATATGATAGCATTTGCTGCACTGAGTGTAATGTGACAGTAGAGGCAGAGCAGGAGGCTGACATGTCAGATATAGCCAGTGAACATCTGAATAACTAAAGAGACAGCTCGTCACTGCACAGATCATCCTTTGGAAATGAAAAGTCTTCTTTGTTTAGTCCATGTTATCTTCTAAGTTAAATGACAACAAGTGAATTAAACATCAAGGTAACAAGTAGCCACTAATTGTGCCAGATATGGTGCTATTTCAGCAAGGTGCTATATCCAACTGCATCACTACTGTGTGTGCAGTTCCTGAAACAAGTATTAGCAAACACCATGGGCCTTTTCCAGCAAAGCTTTCTTTTTCTATCATAGTGCTATGACCATGTTTTCACAGCATTTTATCACCTTTGTTTTTATTATGCTGCCAGCACTTACACTCACTGTGGCTCAGAGATTTGATACACAACAGCACATTAGCTTCTGACACAGTATTGTACCCACAAGCCAATACAGGCTGCTATGTTCTTCTGGTATTAGGTGGTGTGGGTAGGATTTTACCCTCTCACCTGTATGGAAGTGAGGGACACATTGATCTTGAGAGTGTAAGTTCCTCAGTGGGAGAACTGGCAGCAGCATGAAAGAAGCTGACACAGCTCCGAGGATAGCAGCAAGCAGTACGCACGCAGCAAGCAACATTTAAACGGCGTTTGTGAAAATAGCTGCAGTTTCAGCTAACACATCACCTGAATGGCCCCCCACACAGCCCTAAAACACGTGAAGAAAGTGGTTTTCTTGGAATGTGCCAGGAAAAGAAATGAAGTACCTATCAGAGAAGGGTGCATCTTCCTTAGCAGTCTAGTGTGCAGGACCCTGACACAAAGCTCCGTAGGGCCTACTCTTGATAGTATGGAGGTTGTGCTTTGGTACTCCCCCAGCTGGACCTTCCCCAGAGAAGGCAACATGGAGATGGCATACCGAAATACCTGCCCATCAGTGGCAAAGACAGACGCAATATCACAAACTCCAGTTCACAAATCAGGCTTTGAAAGATTATCAGTGTAGCCCTAGGGGACAAAAATGATGACTAGGCACGACAAGTCCTTGAACCATACTGCTTTGCTCTATAGCACCACTCATTCAGAGAAATTGCTTGCTATTGCAAATATGCTTTGGTGATCCTAAAGGAATATATTTCAGAGCAATTACGTGAAGGTGCAGATAGGACTTCTGATGGCTATTCTGAGACTGAACCTCCATTGCATCTCTCCAGCACTGTCCCCCCTACACTGATTCCCCTGGATTAATGTTTCTGTTTCACCTTTTGTTGAGTCACGAACATTTCTGGGAAAGTGCTTCTTACTTTGTCTGTCAAGCTAGACAGTAAAGATTTGCATTCTAGGATATTAAAAATGTAATGTAACTGGAAGACCCGAAGACCTACATTATATAGCAGTGCATCATTCCTCCATCAAATAACCCTGCCTATCTCTGCGTTCTGGCACTGCTGCTCAGAAAAATGGATCTTACAGACAAACATCTGAAATCCCAAGCTTCTCATGGAAATTCTATGATTCTATTTGCATCAGATTAGAGCATTGAGAGTGATATGTTCTTCCTCTTATGCCAGCCTCTTCGACAACATGTTTTTCTCAGAACAACATCAGATTTTCTTCCTCCCCCCAACCTTTATTGTCTAAAAACAAGATTTCTATGATTCTATTCTATGGCCTAGCAAGACTAATATGACCTTTTACTACCCACAATAGATTCTGCACATCACTTCTCAATGCATATAGCCAGCTTTCAAAGAAAGCAGAATATATAATATGTTAATTTTATGAAGAAACAGCTCTTAAGCTTAGCACTTATATAATAATGGATTTATTCTTTAAAATAAACGTTGAAGACAACAGCAAAGTCCTGTCTTTTTTTTTAGTGGAAGGAAGAAGTGAATGTAGATCCTCCACATAGAAAATAGAAAACCTGATTTGGAAAAGCTCTAGAGGCCCTGCCTTGTGCCTCTTAGAGAAAGTGTGGGACACATTTAACCTTTCCTTTCATGGGACTGCTGAAAAATGTAGCTCAGCCTCCCTATTCACACTGCAGTATATTCAGTCTTATTCCTGTCTGAAAGTTAATATTATTTGCACACAGTTATAGTGTGCTTTTATCCCTAGAAGTTTTCAACTCAAATATCAGAGAGGCATTTGAAGATGAAAAAAACCAATGAAAAGTATATGAACACCTTAGGAAGGTCTTACTTAACACATGGGCAACTTGTCTGCATAAATGCTTTGTAAGCAGTATGTAGCTCCTGTTGGTGTTCCCAGTGCCCTAGGAGTGGCTCTTCTCTGCAGAAGACCCATTATTCACCTTTACTCAGTGTTAACAGCATAGAATTGTGATACTGGAAAGGTTGTACAGATACAGATACAGGTAGTGATAAATTACTACAGAAATACACTACTTCAAAGCTAGAAATGACTGCCACCACTTAAAATTTGCAGGTTCTTTCCATCACATAAAGCTTTGCTTCTGACCTTCCATCCTGTCATTTCTTTCAGGCTGTCCCTGCTAAAGGGCTAAGCAGGTAGGGTAGTTAACAAGGGAAGCTTAGCTTCAGGACAGCTTTTTGGTGAGTCAGGATGGAAAATACAACAGCTTGCATGTCAGCATAAAGATATAAAGGGAACATTTTAGGATTTGTTGATTCTTGTACTGTAAAAGGTATTGATCATAGGTTTTGGAACAGGAAATCACGATTCGCATACAGTGAGTATAATGTCAAGTGCATTTCTCCTGGAGAAAATTTAGGGGACTGTATAGCAAAGCTATTTTCTTGTACTAGCTTCCTTTTAACTTCTCCAGCATCAATTGCTATGCTAGGAAGACGGTGAACATTATTATTCTGAGCACTCAATTGGACAGCATGTCTTTTATTTTTAACTCTTCTTCCCAATTCCCTTAAATTTTTACCTGCTGAAAAGGTTGTTAAAGGTGAATATACAAACAGATCCAATCAGCATTCTAAGTGATACATCGTACTTCACAAATATATTTTTATTATAATAGCATTAAAGAACTTACCTCCCCATGGGAAAGAAAGGCTCCTATTTCAAGCTGAGTTGTGGTAAGCATATCTACATCTTATACAGCTGAACTGAACATATGATATCTGTGAGGAACCAACTATTCTAAAAGAAAACTATCATCCAGTCAACTTTCTGATGTTCTTAGCTTTCTTTTCCTACTTAAAATGCAGCATACAAAAAATATACATTTTATGTGGAGTGGTCAACAAGTATCTGTTAAGTGGTCCCCACAGGAAGAGATGGAATATTTTCTGAATTGCATAGACAGGAAAGTTAAGGTAAAGTAAATGTACAAAAGCTGTAAATGAGAACATGAGGAGCCAAACTTCAGCGACAGCTTAGAGTAAGAAAAATAGAAGTAACACTCCTTGAGACACATTTCCAAATATCTGTTAAAAGAAATTCAATTTTAAGGAGGAAATTATTCTATCTCCTTTGAGTTAAGACTGAGGATATGTGAACTACCTTACTGTGCTGTACTACTATGATGATGATTCTTAAGCTAACCCATGTATTTTCAAAGACTTAAAGGTACTGAATAGCACTAGAATTGTTCATAAATCTCTGAAGTAGAAACACATTCAATAAACAATAAGCGATCAGATATTCCCCCAGCGTAGCATAAGAGCACATACATCCCTCTGCATAAATATTTTTTGGCCAAGAAATCCATGTTCTTACTTTTGCCTATCTCCTTTGCATTGGAAAGCAACTTCTGTAATACAAATAAGTCTTTTTAGCTAGAAGTATGATCTCACACCTTACTTTTTTCCCCCTCAACTGTCACCCTATCCAAACAAAAAAATAAATGCTTTAGTAAGCTACAATCTGAAATGTTCCCACAATGCAATGGAAGTCAAGCTTAGGGAATCTATATAGGTCTCCTTTCTGGACAGAGGAATTTCCTCTTGCTTAAGCATTTTTTCTGTATTGAAAGAGAAAGGACTCTTTAGGTGAAGGGTATGTGCTATCTGAGAGTTAAGGTTAACTAAGTTCTTAGCTTCTTCCAAAGCTTGACTCTTTATGCAGTTAATATTTTAGCAAAATATTGTTGAAGATACTGAGCTAGAAAGGAACAAATAGTTGTTTAGTACAATTGTAAGATATTAGAGAGAAAAACTGCTTAGAAAACATCAGTCTTGACTTGAGGGTATGAAGTGATTTCAGCAGTACACACTAACATATTTCAAAATTCTAGGGTTTTGGGCAGGAATCTACATTTCTGCTTGAATTTTCACTGGAAAGGTATTTTACCTCGAAGTAGACTAATCTATAGCTTTACCCCTAGTAACTACTGATGCTTCATATTTTCCTAGAGATACTAATGTACTGTCTGTGGAAATCCAGGCTTCTTACAGCTTACTATATAGCAGGTATTGATATTTGTTCTGAGGTTTAACCTGTGGTTGCTTAAGAACTTTTTTTCATTATAGTTTGGAAAAAAAAAGGCTTAGAGAACGAAAGTCTTCATTATTTCTAGTAGTCATTCTTATTAGTTTTTCTCTTTTCCCATAAGATTTTTTCCACAAGAAAAACCTCAGAAAATATTATCAGGAATACTGCATCCTGTGGAAGGTTTAAGGACTGCTACTAGAGCCTCAGTTAATCACCAGTACATGGTCTGAAATGATTTTCAGAGCCTTTTTACTCTTGCTGGCATCTGGGTGCACCTGGCAGAATTTTGCAAATCTTCATTCTATTTCCTGTATTTTTTTAGTTTCAAGGGTCTGAGGGAATATGCTTAAAGAGAGAGATTGGATAATATCCATTTCATAAGTAGGCAGTCATCCTCATTTTCTCTTTGAAAGTTTTTGGGACTCAAAGTTTCTGAATCTTCATTTTGTGTGCTTAGCATGGCAAAGGTCCAAATAATCCTATTTTCCATTTTCATGACTTCTACATAGACAAAATTTCTGTGCAGAGAGGAAGCAAATGAGAATGCAACCTCTATTATACTTGATCTCCTTCAGAGTGCTGAATTCCTTTTGTCCATTTTATTTGGAGGAATAGAAGGGAAGACTGACAGACAGATCCACAGCCTATTGTAATTGTGGTGACTTTGAACAGACATCATGATAGACTACAGTTGTACCTTTATTAGCAATAATAGCTTAGACATCATTAACAAGCACGCACTGGGGACAGGAGTTTTCAGTAGTCTGTAGTGGATTAGCCTAAAGGAACATAAAATACTGTACCTACCTCCCACATACAGCACAATGCTTAATAAATATTTACAAAGCAGTTGAAGATTCTGGCAGGAAAGGAACTATTACAAATGTGAAATAGTATCATCAGTCTAATGTGTTAAAAATATTCATTTATTTGCCTCTGATAAATCCTCTTGTTAACAAGCTATTTCACAAATGATTTCAGTGTAAAATGATTCATTGCCATGCTTCCAATAAAGATTATATAAGTATGTTCCTAAAGAAGCTAGACCTTACTCAAGGAGCAATCTTTGACAAGGTTCATGAGTTCTGCTATTAATTTAACCATTCTTTTTTTTTTTTCCTGCTAAATCTAATTGTCAAAATAAAATAAGACACAATCGATACTTCTTTAAAGTACTTTAATTCCCTGTCTTGACTGTTTGGCTTAAAGTAACTTGAACTGTCCTGCATTTTTAATGCAATTAAAAATAATATGTAGATGATAGATGCACTGCAAAATCTTCCAAGTCTGACATGTTGAGCTGGCTACAAAAAATACAGAATATATTGCCCTGAACTGTTTTACTGTATGTGTTTAGACCTAGAACTAAATCCAAAATCTTTGCACGAAAGAACATGTGACATCTGAGCTTCAAAGTCTTCAAAAAAATATCTCCAGAAACTGTTCAAGTGCATGATATATCTAGGCCTCAAAGGGTCTTACACAAACCATTGGCAAGACAAAAATCTCCATTTAGTTCTCCATTGTAATTTGAAAGAAAGTAATGAGAAAATGGTTGACTGCACGTGCCTCAGTCCAAACCTCAAAAATGTCAGCACTGGAAAGAGCTTGAAAAAGGGATACTGGGTTGGTCTGTAATGGATAAATCAGTGAGCTGACATTCAGCTAACCAATGGTGAAATTATGCTGCCGTTTGTTAGTGTTCAGTGAGTTTATTAGTTACAGAATCAATTCAGACAGGCAGATTTAGTCCCTACAGGTGTAATTTTGTGTCTTTGTACCTTTCACTACCTTTTACCTACAGATTTGGAAAGGTATGAAACCAGAAAGTCATAAACCTGGAAAGGATGCAGTATTAAATAAAATACAGAATCAAATCTAATGTTGTTAACTGTTTAGCATTAAATTATTTGGAATAAACTTTGACTCTGATAATATCAGAAAATCATTGGATACCATTTTTAAACTCTCTGGTGGAACTCTTTTGCTGTAAGAATCCTATATGTAGTTAATTTGCTGAATTTGGAACTTCAGTATCATAAGCCTGTACACATACACACACACACACACACACGAAAGTATATATATATCCTAAAAGAGCAAGAACCAAACACCAATACTGTGCTGAATCTCTGCAGAGCTTATGAGGGTAAAAAGAATTGAAGATATAGCCGCTGTAAAGCTCAACAAGTGCACAGCTCTTCTAAGGAAGGATCTTCTCTGATAGTCTCATCTGACAAGATTCAGAAGATCAATTTACAGCACTAAAAACTGGCTGATGTTTTCACTTGTACTATATCAGACTGAACTCCAGTTGTCACAGCTGATATTTCTTCCAAACACTTTTTATTATTGGCATACAATCAAATAAGTTTAATTGACCATTTATCCTGAAAAACACTGAAAACATTCATTCCATTGGTCTGAGTCTCAGCTGGTATAAATGGCTGCAGCTTCACTGATGTTAATATAGATATGATGAGAAATACCAGCCAGGGACTGACTTTCTTAATGCTATATCCCACTGTACTCCTGCAGCTTGCTAAACCATGTTTAATGTCCTGCCACAGACCATTGCAAGAACTGTGAATATTGGTCAGTTTCAGAATACTGCAAACGTATTATTTATATCACCAAATGTTTTTTATAAAATACAAAGAAAATTGTACAGACAACCTCTATTATTTCCTTGTAGCTGGAAGGCAAATATCTCACTTTCTTTTAACAGAAAATAGTTTTGACTGATTTATAGCTTTGCAGATCATTCCTTATGTGATTGTTGAATTCGCTGTCCAACAGGGACAAGAGAAGCTGTGTGTTTTGGCAAGTACTATTCATCTTCTATGCTTCAGTCCCTCTGTTTCGTTATTCTGTTGTCTGTATACTACAGTAGCTATGATCACTGTAGCTGAACAGGAGGCTGAGCCTAGCAGTCCCTTCTCATACATGTTAAAACACTGTTTTTTTTACTTTTTTCTTTATTTTTTGAGCCCCTGGGAATCTGTGAAACCCCATGAAGAAAACTCTCAGCCCTTCTGCCTGAGATGCAGGATGGTGTCATTCCTCTAAGACTTTGGGGCTGGAAGCATACAATTTAGTTTCCCTGGCAGTTCTGCAACCAGGTAGTAGCTTTTCTCATTGCAAGCAGTTTATTCCTCTTTGGGCTAAATTAGGGGTATAAAATCTGACAATAGTAATGGTGGAAAACTTTTTAGCCTGAATTACTGTGAGTTGCACTCTTTGAACATAGAAGACAACACTGAGAAGCAGTTGGCCTCTGTAGACTTGGAAATATGAAGATACACTGTCAATAAAAGAGAAATAAAATATATAAGCTTTACAGAATGGTACTTTCATTGAATGCACACTGAAACTAGGTTTGAGAAGTTTGGTGTGCGTATTTAGCTGAGTGTTCTAAGACCCTAGAGTTCGTGATGCGTACTTGTAGAAGTTCTTGTTTTTACTCCAGATCTGAAAGAAAAGCTGAAATCGACCCTTGAGGAGAGCAGTCAGTACTTACAATACAAAGCATAAGGAAATTAAAAGGCAGATCAGGGTTTGGTGGGAGAACACACAGGAAATGTTCCAAGATGCTCTTTAGTAAGTCCCTACATCTTGGCCAGATGTTCAGTAGAGACATACATTGTAAAATTGTGGTTCAAGTGCTAGAGAAGCCTTAACTGATGCAGTGATTCTTTGGAAAGAATTTGCTCCATATGATTAACTTTCTAATATAAGGTAATATTGGAGCCGTTTAGATCCCATGACATTTGAACTGAAAGATGATTTGGAAAATATAGAGAGCACTTTCATTTTGCATAACAAACAGGTAGCTGTTACTGATATTTTGAATTGCACATGGATGTATAGTGCACTGTAATGAAATAACATCATTCTGCATATTTTGTTCAACAGTTAAACCACTCTTGTCCCAGAAAAAAATCAGAGTTTTTTATTGTGTGGCAGCTAAATACTTGTATTTCACACTTGGGAGGAATTAATGTTAATATCTTCCTAAAATTAAAGTTATTTTAGAGCAAATGCTGGGAGTAATACTAGAATAGTAATATTTTAAAATTGAAATCCTGTTGCTTTGTGTTAAGGTACGATCATGAAACACTATGTGAACAGTTTAAATAATTTGTGTGGGTTAATGCATTTACCTGCATTTCTCAGCTGTGACAACTTCAGTCAGACACTATGCACTTCGGAACTAGAAATGAATGGCACTAAAACTCTAGTTAACCACCCACAAACAGAAAAGAATTGCTTCTTTAACACAGCATAGCTATTTTTCCTGTTTTTGTTTTCAATCAGTGCAGGAGAGTGTCAGCTTTGCTTTTCTACTTCTTTGCTGCAAAGAGTCATTTTAGCTGTTTTACAGTGTGAGGTCTTGTGAGCCTGAGCTGGCTTCCCTGGACATGATCACAGAACTCCTGTTTGATGGTAAAAGGATGGAAATTTTTTTGATAGGCTTTCTTGTTTTCTTTCCTTTTTCCTTTTTTTTTTTTTTTTTTTGAGGGAATGTGCATCTTTTATTTTATGCAGGAACATGTTTAAGACTTGTAAAAAGAATTTGGATAAAACATGCACTGGAGAGGATTTCCACCTTGCAAGGGAAAGATTATATATTCTTGTAACTATCACTTGATAAGAGAGCAAGGTGTGAGGGTTGCTATTCTCTACATGCTGGTCTCTGCAAGAGACCTTGCAGACAAATGGAAGGTAGTCCAGAGGGGAACAGCTGGAAAATGATAAAAGACTTGGAAAATGGAAATTGCAAGAGTGATAAAGAGGACTGGCCATCTAGCACTTAGAGAAGACATAACTGTCTATACATACATAAAGGGATATTACAGAGAGAACAGGGACCAATTATTCTCTCTAGTCTTGTTCTGCCCTTGATGACTAATGGATTTAGGATGTTGCAGGGAAAGTGTCAGTTTAACATTAGAAAATACTTTGGGTAGGAGAACAGTTAGAACAATGAATGATGCTCTTACAGGGAGTTGGGTAGGATTTCTGTCACTGAACTTGACATCCATCTAAGCTAATGGATCTTACTGTGCCTTAAACTCTACCAAAACTAAAAGGCCTTGATCTTGAGAACCTGAATGCAAAAAGGTAACTCTGATAAAGCCAGAAATCTTTTCTTGAATAAGAGCTGCCTGTATAGCATCATGAACTTTCATAAATCTTCAATAGGTGTTAAGGTGTGGCAGCCTCCTTTCCCAAAGATGCAAATTCGCAGGTAATTGTTACTCAAATAAACTGGAAGACACAATAAAAATCTGTTTTTTGCCTGACAAAATCCACATATGCTTTGCTCTTGCTTGTGAAAAATGCTGATTCAATAAAACACCTTCCATTTTCTGTATGCACTTTATGAATGCTTAAACACCACTGAAATATACCTTTTTGAAATTCATAATGAAAATGGAATATCTGCTTACTGCTTGTCAGAATTCAGGTATCAATTCATTTTTTTCATTTAAACAGAGATATATTTTATCCCAGGTATATGGTTTTTAAGTCAACATTCAAAAATATCTTTCACAAGACTGTTTCCACCACAGTAATTATAGAATGAATTTCAATGACTGACTGAATAGACTATTTGGTATGTACTGCCATAGTAGAATCAATTGGTGTACTCTCTGCGTCAGTGTTTCAGGAGAATTTTGGTCAAGGGCAGTTATTCTGCTTTTATTAGTAATTCGTCAGGCTCAACAGAAACTCCAAAAAATGCTAATGAATTTAATGAATCAAAACTTTCATTGCCTGCCTGCTACTTCTTGTGTCAAACTCCAGGGAAATTAAGATGCTGACAGTGTTTGATGAACAGGATAAAATCACAATTCTCTCAAGAAACCAGACTTAACAGTTGCAACTGCTTCAAATGACATAGCTTTCTTTGCTTGAAGGAAAGAGTAGTGGTTATCCATGATGATGAAAATTGCTGGGAAAGATCAGCCTCAGTGTATTATATAGTTTTTTGTCATAATCAACACAGTTTGACAGAACTTTCCGTTGTCCTAATTTTTTACATGTCAACTTGGATCCAGGATGTGTTGCAAATCATAAATTAGTTGCCTATTAGTAACAATTAATGTTTACAAATTGCATTTAGAGCATCAGTAACATGAAATTACAATGAGCTTTTTGTTACCTTGCAGCAGAGGAAAACTTTAAGCGGTAGATTTACTTAAAATTCTTTTCTTCTTTTTAGAATGTTAAGTAGATTATTTGGCCTTCTGATCTAAATGGAGTAGCAGAGAGTGCGTTCTTCAGTGATAATGATGAAAGGGCTAATGAGATACCAGGGAAATCCTCTGGTGGTATTAATAGATGAAAATATATGTGTTAACATCCAAAGTCAGATCTTCTTTCATGTATAGGTAGATAACCAATTCTAGATTTTTTTTTTTCTGGAGATTTCTAACTGCAGTGCAAGCATTTTTACTGTGGGTTTTCTTAAGGACATTTGCTACCATACTGTCTATCAGTTCCTAGTATCAGTCTTTCGAGCTCCAGATATTAATGTCTACTGCTCACATTTACATCAACAAAGACCTATTCATTACTGACTAAAAGAATTTGCTCTCTACCTTCCTATCATGAAACACTAGGCCAAATAGGTTTATTTCTCTAGTTCATTTAACATTCAGACTTAATATTTTCTAGTATTCAGTCATGACTTCTCAACTGCAATGCAGTCAGAAACTACTACAAAACATAGCATCCAAGTACCATAGAGGACTGGGACTATATTGCATTTCAAAGACTAATCAGGCATATTAGACCATAAAGCTGTCACAGCATTATTATTACTAAGTTAAAAAAAAAAAAACAACACAAAACTTCAGAACTGATAATTACCTCAATGTTTTGCTGTGAGAAGTAGTTTAGACAACCTTTTCTTCTACATGTAGGAAAACATTACTATCCAGCAGCTTGTGAATCATACTACAGATTCTTGCTCCACTAATCACTGTGGAAATTTATGATCTATTGTGAGGCTGGTTTTCCTGTGTTTTGTTGCTTAGGTACTTTAATATCCACCTAAGCTGTCTACATTCATGCTTCACTATTTTTTTTTCTGGTCAAATACAACAAATAGAAAGAAAGGCCAAAAACGACTCCCTTTATCAATCATTTTTTCAAAGGAAGAAATCTATCAGCAACTTTGCTGAATGTCCTCTCAGCAACTGGGTTTGCTGTGCACAGAGAGGAAATGCTTGACCAGTGCTTACTACAGACCTGGCCAACTAATTCAGTAAATATTTTCTCCATATAAAAAGACAGCATAACCTAATTCCTATTCTGGCAGTTATTAATGTGCACACTCATATACATGGATAAAGTATTGATGAGATAATATCAATATAGATAAGGAAGGACTTATAGGCTGGATTCATTTATAAGTCTATCAGCAGTATGCATTTGTCATTGATACATATCTAATAAACTTCATATGGAAGACATCTTGATAACCTGCATACAATGAAGTTTTTTCAGTGGTAGCATAATGCCTTAATTCATTCCCATTGTACCTTTCATAATTTACAGATGAGTGGGACTAGCTTAGGAAGATCTCTGTAGCTAGGTCATGTAATAAATAGCTGATGTTTTGTTGTTTTTCTTCTCCCCCTTTTGTGTGTGTGTGTGTATGTATACACACACACACAACAGTCCAGACATTATAGATATATTCTACATAGACAGTAAGTTCAAAATCAATGTGTGTCAAGCATATCCAATTCTTATTCAGCATTGTATCATGCTATACAGTGTAAATAAAATACTTTGTAAACATGTTCGTTAGGGGAGACAAAACAGAAACATGGTCAAAGGTCTGACTGAATTCTGAGCCAGAACTGCCAGGTGCATACTACAAACATCAGCTCTACAGCCTACAGAATCCAGAGGAGACACTTCCTAACCCTTTCAGAAATACTTCCCTGACTTCTGCAGTGAACTTTAGTATGCGTTGTACAATGTGTTATTATTATCCACTTAGATTATAGGTGCCTTCTTTTTTGTTAAAATCCTGTAATAGGACCCAATTGCTGACACTCAAAGGGGCATAGTTCATGAGTCATTCGTGGATTCAATTTACTCTTGTCACAAGTGTTAATTTTCTCACAGAGAATACATTATCTGTAGTCATGCCACTTTTATAAGATGGGTAAGTCAGAATTTCTTGTAGACATTTTTATAAACTGAGTAAAATACATATTCTCTTTGTGCAATCTGTATTTTGCACCTCACTGAAGGCCAATAGCCTTCCAAAGTGAATATCTACAGCAGAAATCAGTGAAACATCAGATTTCTACTTGGAAATTAAAACTGTAGTGTACACTGAAGTGTAAAAGAATTAACCATTCCTAATTTAATTAAAAAAAAAAAGTCCAAGATAGCCACGAATGAGTACAGACAACTCCCATAAAGTTCATACTAAGGCTGCCATGCCTAACTTAGGACAACATCCAAAATTCAGTGGGAGACAGTATGAAAATATATCAATTTGATCCTAGTCTCCATATTTGAGAAATACAAACTTATTCAGAGTCCTCAAATAATTCCTTGGGGATCACTGGCAACTTTGAAAAGACACTAGTAGTCTTCATTTGAAAGTGTCTTCAGAAGCAAATAAATATCTTCACAGAACACAGGAGTGTTTTTAATCTTACCAACCAACAGATAGACAAGTATTTCTTATACTACTTAGCATATAGGAAAAAGGGAAGAGGGAAGGGTGAGTGTTTGAATGATCTTATACTCATTTTACTTCTCAGAGGGTCTTAGTGGTTTAGTGGTATTACTTCCATCTCTGATCAAAGGGGATTATAAGGATTTCTTTTCAGTGAATGTGCAGTTCTAAAACAATACTCGTAAGTATGTGAACACAGAAGAAAATTCACCTTCAAAGCCCTAAAGAAGTTGCAAGAGATGGCAAATTTACATTTAAAATTTTTATTCTAAATCCAGCCTGCAGTACCTGAAGGAGTGATGGCTACTTAAAAATTCATAATAAAGTTTTGGATCTGGAATCGTAGCATATTTCCTGCTGAGGGAGTGCATACATCACAAAATGCCATCACCACACTTACTATGCAGATGATTCTCTTGAAATATGGCAATAGATGATTTTTGTCTCTCGGGATGTTCAGGACTTAGACCATGTTGAATGATAATGTCTTGTGCAGAACTCTGCACTGCTACTTTTCTTACAGCACTGATTTGTGGATAAAGACAGGAACTTTTTTTTCAATAAGAACTGACAATCAACACTTCCCTGAGCACTTAAATTAATACAAAGAGAAAAAGAAGTACAGATGACTTTGCAACACAGTTATACATCAAAGTTCTACCAATGCATTATGCATCTTTCTTCTCTTTTGAATCTTCCTTACATGCTTTCCCACATACTCATATACAGAAATAGCTCCTTTTATCATGCTATTGACATAAATAACAGCAGGACCAATTTAGTGAAACACTTATACTAATTTCTGTATAAAGACCATTTTACTTTGTGGAAAAAAAAGTTCATAACAAACAGATTTCTCCAAGTCCTGAATTCACTACTGCAAGACATGAATTCATGGCTTATATTCAAAATAAAAATTAACCTACAATGTCAATAGCACTGTATGGGTCACATAAAATGTACCTTCTTTAACAGCAAATTCATTTTTTTAAACAACAATTTGATATTTAATTTACGATAGAATCTCAAAGCCTTTCCTAGAGTTAAGTTACATTCAAACTTAAGTGTTAGCCTGGCTTTGATGCTTTGAACCTTTAAAGCAAACAAACAAACAAAAAAAAGGCTTATTATGATGGTAGTTTTGTAAATAAACTTTAAGATTGCGGTCTTTAAATCTTAGATAGCTATCTGGAATATGCTGTTTCACAGCAAATGCTTTGAAATCTGCTCCCAGAATTCTGCTATTATTATTCCTTGATGGAGTCATTGGTCAATTCATTAATCTACCCTGTACCATAGCTCCATTCCAATATCAGGAATAACTGAGTATATGTGCAGAGGTATTTGTCTGAGACTTGAAAATTTCCCAAGACTGTACAGACCTCCTGACTACCCGGTCCCTAAACTGCAGCAATGTTCCAGCTGAGAACTTTTTGTAACACCTAAGTTGAATGTGTCTGGCTGCATGAATTGGTAGTAAGTAAAAAGTGCCGTAACTCATTATCTTTTGATCCATAAGCAGCAAAAACTGAAGCATGTCTTAGTCCAGACTCAGTGCATTTTAAAAAGAGTTTGAAAAGTTGTATGATGGTTGCTAGTTACATAAAAACAATAAAAAAATAAATAAAATACAAAAGTAACAGTTCAGGATGAAATCCCTGGCTTCTAGATCAGAAATTACCCTGTTTTCAGAAGTTCTACATTAGTTTGAAACGTTATTTGAGGTTCAGTGTCATTTGGATTAAATTGACATTTTAATAAAAGGGAAATATTCATTCTCTCCTAACCTTTGGAAATGACACTGGGTTCAGACAGCGCTGTCTGCATTCCTTCCACTTGTTTGCTATCATCCTCTACAGTGCCCAGGCTATTATTTTCCTTAACCTCTGATGTGTCAATGAGTTGGCCCAAGTAAAACACCAGAAACACTTTCATAAGGAGCAGTGGTGACCCACCAAACATTTGATCTTGTTTCTTGGCATTTATGCCATCATTATTTGACTGCTTGAAAACTGATTAAAGAAAAAGTAAACAAATAAAAGGAACTCTCGTCTTCTGCTAGCATGAATCCCATCAAACAAATAGCTTCTGCAGTACTGGCAGAAGGTCAACAAAGTACATTTGTCCCTGTATCTTGCATTAATACCAACCAGTTAATTGCATGTTTCCTGTCTGGATTCCCTGCACCTTTTTATTTTTTCTTTTTTTTTTCCCCCTCCTTGTGCTGAGACCGAAGCATCAACTGTTTTATAGTCAACATTTGATTAATTCAATTTCTTATCAGTGAAGTCTGAAGTTTTTTACCATTTCATGTTGCTATTCAGTGCTCAGATCTTCAGCTGCTCTAGAAGTCTTGTGATTGCATGAAAAGCAGCTTCACACACAACACAGTAAAGATGAATGTTTGAGGGAGGATGTTTGCTCAGCACTGAGGATGTATTACATACTCTGACCTGAAGAGAGGAAAAAGCCTTAGAAGTACAGCAGCATTCTCTCCATATCTAAACACCTCTGTTGCTCCACTCCCCAGAGAACGTCTTCACACCTTTATCGTTGAAAATCTGAATATAATTACCTCTAGAGTGAATAACCTCCTCTGGAATGAATGATAAAGTGATTCACTGTGACTGAAACTGCCCATGAAGACAGTGATCCAATAAAAAGCAATAATGTCAGGAACCTTATTTTCTATCTTCTCCTAAAACATCGGTGTGACAGAAAGTTACTCTGAAGTCTATTTTCCCTTCCTTTTTTTTTAAATGTCTAAGAACAAGTGACCAACTTTCAGTAATTTCTTTTATTACATATCATTATGAACACTGCTGTCCAAAATCACAAGACAGTAAAGAAGCCCCTGTGTGAAGCTCACTAGGGAAGCAGGTAAACCCTTGATATAATTCGAAGGCCCTACATCATCACCCCTTCAGTAATTCAGTGATTTTTCCTCAGTTCAAGTACTGACCCCACAAATGGTGAGGTGCTGGAATATATTTTAAATCCATTTAAATCTGCAATCATTTTATGATATAATTGTCTTCAAAGTACTATCGGCGACAGGATTCATTTTAAATCTGTAGGTAGAGAGCATAAGTAGCTTGGAATAGTCCAAAAGCTGGAATGACTGCAGCAGGTCACATCCCCCATTTTCTGACAGGATACAATGTCTGCAATACTCTTAGCTGAATGACCAAAAAAGCTAGAAAGTTATGGCAAAAGAAAGGCATTCAGCATGGGTGCCTCACTAAGCACTCCTGCATACTGTACCAGCATGGATTTTGGTTTGCTTTTCCCCGAAAGAGGTACGTCATTAGAAATTAGAAGTATTCTTCCAACATTTAAAAGTAGTTCAGAACAGCCATTAGTTTTCCTGGGATTTTGTCCTGCTTGAACTTTAAGCATATTTTTTATATTAACACTTTTAAATTCAGTTTTCTACTTTTAGAGTGAATAAAAATCAAGTACCACTACACTGACTTTGTCTAACATGCAAGCAATATGGGAGAGGGGATTTTTCTCAGAATTCTCAGGCTCAACCCAGAGCACAAAGGAACTGTGACCTCGGAGCTGAGGCATGGAAGAGGTTTTGTTGTGATACAGATAGCTACCACTTCATCTGCAAAGAGAAGACCAAAAAGGTACACAAAAAAGGCAGCTGATGTTGAACAGGATTGCTAGTAACAACTTGCATCATTCCAGCACACTAAGGTACCTTGTTCAACTGAAATGGAACATCCTTTGCTCTCAAACTAAAGCACATTTCAGCAGAATTTTGGAAATCAAACTTTCCAAACACTGTCAACAACTTCATCTATTAATTGGGCCCTGAATATAATCTCAAGAGAAAAATAGTCTGTGATAATAGATCATTATTCCCCTCCATCCCCAAACAGATGAGACACTTTCCCAAATGTGAGTTGTGTAAGATATTCTCATACCCATATTATTCACATAGACATAATAACATCCCATTTCAGAATGCATTAGGATGTGCCTAGCATAGCTCATGAGCTAATAATGCGTTAGCAATAATTTGAACCACATTCCTCATTATCAAAGGTGTACTGACAACAAAAAACGACTTTTTTAAAGCAAGCTAAGTCAGAAGCATTATCAACATCTGAAGAAATATATCCATCTACTGCCACTGAGTGAAGCAGTCACTTGGAAGGAAACCAGACAAGTGAATTAAGATGTCCCTGCCTTTGGAATTTGCTAGGAGGGTGGTGAGATATGATAATTACTGTAGCAATATTACGTTGGGTAAGAGACAGGAAAACAAGGGAAGTGTTAGAGGTGGTGTTTGTTTTCTGATCCTGTCATAAAAGTAATTGATTTTAATTATCATAATAAATGTTGTAGCTGCTTCAGATAATTACATGCAGTGCCTTCTATACAGCCTAAATTTATGCGAGTGTTTGGGTCATCACATCAGCAGAGCTTACAATGGTACATGAAAAGAAGACTCTGCTCAAAGTACCCTCTTAGATGCACTGCTTCCTAAAATTGTTTTCCCTTTTTAAGAAGAATATACCTTGAAATTATTTCTATTGCACCACAGGCAACAGAGATGTTTCATCTCTATATTTATCCAGTGTAAGACTACTTGGCAGATCTAACTCAGAGTTTTCAATAGATAAGAACTTAGCACAATACTTTGCTGCAAAAAAAGCCCCTGTGAATCACACCAAAGTCATTCTTCAGCCTGGTTTATGTGCAGGTAGACAGATCAATAGGATCCGAACAGGACAGGTACCACCAGAACACGTAGTCTGAAAGACAGGATTTCATAAATTCTGACTAAACATCCATTATGTACAACAGAGTGCTTCCAGAGATTCAGTGAGGCTGCATACATTCTCTCTACACAGGTGATATTACTAAACCTCTGCCAAAAGACCTCTGTGCCCTCAGCTCCCAGCGACTCCAACTCCTGCTACACTCTCTTGTGCAATACTGATGAAGACAGTTATGTGAACTTCACCTGGAGGGCTTCCACTCGCAGACAACCCCATGGGCAACAGAAAACCTGCCTTCCCAGGACATCAATGGCTCCTGCACAATTCCTTGCCCTGATCCACTTCAGGACGTGGCTGGTGATGGCCCAGTAACAGATTCCTGAGCTATCTTACAGACAGCTCAGCAGCGTATCCTTCTGCGTTCTATTACTGCTTTGCTTCCTAGTAATTAAATCAGCTCTTATCTGCCCATCTCCTCTCCCTCTCTAATTGCCTCTGCTGGCTTGCCAGTTGCTGATCTGTTGTATTAGCAGGTGATACTGAAAACCAGATGCACCTGAATCCCCAGGCTACATGCATTCTCACTAATGCAACATTTCTCTATCAGAAAACATTTTCAGGCAGAGAGGTGCTCAAGTATTAAAGCTTCTTTTACTTTTTATATTTAATTTATTTTCATCATCTAAGAAGGTTGCTCCTCCACATAATACCATAATTTTCTTAGCATTATGTTGTATTGATTTTTGAGTTCAACCTCAACATTGGGGCAAAACAGTGATGTCCATGAAAAGAGAATACAAACTTGTGAGAAACTATCTTCCTACACTGCGGGGTCACAAAACTCACAAATTTTACCTGGAAACATTTGAACTGGAAGGATCTTGGAAGCAGTGTAGCACTACCCTCCGTATTTGGTGGGTTTTTTTGCACATAACTCTACATAGCATAATAATTTTTCATCCATCCCACCTGCCAGCTAGACACTAACATCTCTACAATATCAGATGCGGGGAATAATACTCGACAATTTTATTTCCTGCTGAATTCTGTCTCATACTCAAATGTCTGCCAGTTACATCCTCCAAGGGATCAGCTTTAATCCACACAGATTAATCATCCCTTAATTAGGTGTGGTTTTTTTTTTCCCCCTTTTCAAGAGGTGTGAATTTTAATCACTTAATTTTGTTCTGTTATAACAAAAATCCCTCATACTTGCAAAGCTTGAACTATGATAAATATTTTAAAAGACACTTGGAGACATAGCAGAAGGCTCACCATAGGAAGTACCTTTCACAATGCAAGGTCTAATATCTTTTTTTTTTCTTGCAGTGACACCTTGCAAGATGGATTTCATAAAATCATTAAAGCTAGAGTAATATTAAAGGGCAAACATGCTATTTCATAACCCAATTTTTCCTTATTTATGCATAACAAACTGCAGTAAACCCATTCCCCCTTTTCACCCAGTCTTCAAGGTGTTATTCAAAGAAGAGGATTTTGCAAGTGAAGATTTGACTGAAGTACTTTGCACTATGAAGGACATAGAGATCGAATATTCTTTATTCATTATGCTGTGTTGTTATTATATTGCAATAACAGCAACTGATCTGCTTGAAAAAAAAAAAGGAAAAAAAAAGTGTAAGATTTATATATTACTTAAAACAGCTTATAGGAGTCTGTAGCTCTCAGTATGTGAGATTACCATACAATCAAAAACATATGCTTAGATTTACTGAATGATTTCATGAAATTATTGTGCTTTTTCAGTACCTGTCCACCTTAGATCAAATAACCTGGTACCAGTCTTGAGGATGTTACATCTACTAAAGCACTCAGGAAAAGTGTCCTTTCTCACAACCAGGAATAAAACTCCCTTATTGCTCTTTGCTACCTAGCACATCCCGTTTAACAGGGTAGGATGATCCAATTCACCAACTCATCAATATAACATTAATTTTCTTGAGGAAAAGAAAAAAAAATAGATCTTACTAAAATTGATTTTACACTGAAAGTAAAATCAAATATATGTTGATGATTTACATCTCCACAGGTTCCTGTAATAGCACAAGATTTGAAATATCATATTTAGTTAATCTCTGAATCTAGATTGCATGAAATGTGCTTTCCTGAAATATCATCTATCATCTTTTGTTTCTTTTATGAATTGTATTCAATAAAGTGCCTTCTCAAGACAACAAAAGTTATTCATTAATATGTGCTGAATTTAGAACATTGCTTCAGACCATGTCAATATATTGCTTATTTCTATTTTCTCTGCTGGTTTTTTAATACATAAAAATATAAAGTACTTTGAAATTGATCTTTGTTTGTTTGGAAATCACCGTATAATTTTGAAAACAGCAGCCTTCCCTATTGAAATGAAAATACAGTCACTGAATTTTGTTATACATAAAAAACATGCTTTCCCAAAAGTAAAGGGATTTATTTTGCTTTTAGATTGGCACAAAACCATTTGATTCATCCAGTTGAAGCAAGAGAGCAAATAGAATATTAATTGTTCAGCAAATTAATCTATTGTATTTGTAGGCATTTACCCTTTATCATCCTTGTGGTAGGAGATGGAGATAGCTTTTCTAAACCCAATCTTGGCGTCTTTCTATACATACTTAAGCCCCTAATTCAAACCCAAAGTTTTCCTGACGAGAAAGGACTTGAATTTTGGAAATGTTCAAGTTCTAAAAAGCAGCTATGGGATGACTGCACTTTTGGAAATATTAACACGACTGAAGATAGATCTGGAAAAATGGGCTTCAGGGAAAGTGAGCCAAGGAGCTCCTGTTCAACATCTGATCTGAGACATGTTGAGAGAAAAGCAGCATATCCTATTGCTTTTTCTTTCATCTTCATACTCTCTAGTGACCTTCCATTTTAACCAGCTTGTACTGCTTCCCAAGCAGAGAATAAAGCCATAAACATGCATCATTTTTTCTAAAAGTGTGTATTATTTTTTAACATCTCCCAAATCTGAGCTGACAGGAAGCGGCAGGATTTCTTCTGAAAGGTGAGAGAAAAAGGAACAAATCAAATGGATGCTAAATCTGAAAGTAGCATATGCATTTATCAGGGAGTTGCAGAAAAGGATTAAGGTGGAAATACACTTTTCACAGTGTGGGGGAGACTCTTCCTGCTTTGTATAGGATCCACTGGGGAGATACTTTCTTGTGTAACAACGTGCATTGAAGTTGGGTGGTGAATGTTAGATCTTTTCAGAGAATAAGTATGAATCAGCCATAGAGTATCTCTCCACTTGTGAGAACAAGTTAGATTGTGTGTCAAGTTAGATTTCCACCCCTCTTTCAGGAGCACATGGGAATAGAAGCACATATCATCTACAAGCTCATTTCTTCCAAGAGACCTGAGATATATGTCCCTACAGAAAAGTCCACCTCTGTTATTAAGAACAATTCTTGCTGTGTGGATTGAGTATTGGCACCGTTCTCTTGGGGGCTCAGACATTTACACATAGAAGTCTTCATATGCGGTCCATGATGTACAAATTTTATTACTATCAAAAATGCACGAAAGTGTGAAAAATTTAACAAGAGAAACAAAAGGAGACAGAAAAAAAGCTGATGGAAGAAATGAAATTATCAGCCTTTTTCAACTTTAGCTTCATATCTGGCTCTCCTCCCCTTCATGCGATTTTTGCATAACAAGCTGTAGAAACAGTTTCATCATCTCAGGGCAGCTAGGAAGGGCTGTCTCAGCTGACACCATGTTGGTCATTTGAATGGATCTGAACTAGTTAATATTTGAGCAAGGTGATACCTTCTTAATGCTACCATGTGATCGGTGGGCTTAGCAAATGTAAGAAAAACAGGAATTTTCTTGGCGCCTCACTGACTGTATTTTTAGGATTACATTCTCTCTTCCATTAAGATTGATGGGGTGATTAGCATAATTAAGTCAGTTGGCCCTGGAGCCTTCCTTTGCAAAGCAGCAATTACTGATGTTTTTTTCATCCTCGTCTATGTCTTCTCAGAGACATCTATTTTGTGTCAAAGAGAAAGGCAATTTTTTACCCCAGAGCAATTTGGCTGTAGACCAAGCTTTTCACAGCTTTGTCTTAGGACATTGTATAGCACCACTGTAACTAGAGATGGAAAAGAACAAATACATAACCTGATCCCAGGGCACAGATAGAGACAACGTGGATCTGTTTTAGACAGCAGACTTTTTCATGGTTTACCCAGGTTGGTTTAAATTGGCCTTTTATATAGGAGATCATTCCATAGTCCTCTGACATGCTGAAAACTGAGCTCACTCATTCATTCTCTTCCCTTTTTTTAACCCCTATGCTTCAGCTGTTTTTTAGCAAATGTAAAAGGAGATACATAATCTTGACATTATCACTGAATGCTGATTCTTTTTGAAATATAGACAGCAGTACTGTTTCACATTGAAATGAAGGTTTCTGATATACTCATTTCAACAGATCCTTGCAGTGCTGCATCCAAACAAGATCCTTGCCTCAGTTCCCCCTTCAAAATCTTTGTGCATATTCATCTTGGAGAAATGTTATCCCAGATGTTACAGAAAGTTTGCAACCTTAAGATGTCACACTGAATCCACAGGGGAGCAGGAAACTGTACCTATATCTTCAGTGACCTGAAATAACACATCTCACTGCTGAACCAGACTTTACCTCTGACATTGAAACTGCTGGAAAAGCAAAGTGTCTAAAGGTGTAAATAAGCCAGCAAAGCTTTTTAACCTTTTGAGTACAGGAAAGGCAGGTAAATTTCCTCAACCCTTCTCCTATGCTGTGTTGTGTATTCTTGATAGGATGTAACATAACCTCACTGAAACTACTGGAGCAAGGAACAACAAGTAATTTGTTAGGTGTGATTTAATGCCGAATCCTCTTATAAATCCTATTTATAATATGCATTGTTATGAGCATGTGAGAGATTCAATTAGTATTTTTTAACTAATGTTTCCATGTCATTATTATATAATCTTATTACGAAAGTATAATCACTTACTAAGGTCTTGTTCAGTCATTTGTCAGCTCTTCATGTATAATTTATAACAGGAGTCTGGCTGTAAACTGACCTACTCTCATGTCCAATAACACTGCTCCTATGACTCCCAGGTAGGAAACTCTGCATTCCAGACTGACACCCAGTCATTTGTTCACTGAAAGGTAGCTTCACTCACTTTTTCTATCTGCAGAGCTAACCCTATATGACTGCATGTCGGCAGTAGGGAGTTCTTAGGATCAAAGCAGAGGTGTGAAGTCATGGCTATTCTGCAGGCACGTAGTAAGGAAAATCGCAGAGACCTATCAAAAAGGGTTTTGTGGTTAACAGAAACCAAGTTCACAGCTTCTGTGGGCATAGCTTGAGTCTAATTATGTTTATCTTCATTTCCACAAAACCAAAAATGATATTTGAGGTACACATCTCATCTTTCTCATGAAAATTTTACCTGATTTTCAAACACAATGAGATTAAGAGACAGATATTGTGCATTCAGATATAGCTCCCGTTTAAGGCTGTTTTCTGAGTATTTAACCTCATAGGACCCTCAGATTGGTGCTGAATTTAAGGTATAAGTGTGAACATAGCATACAAGGGGAAAAAAAAAAGCCATCAAAGTTTAAAGAGTGATAAGGTTAAGTAAGTTCATTGGCAATGTTGCCAAATGAATATAAATTGAGTAAAAATAAGAAATGAATTAAAACCAGAAAGCAGAGAATATCAAGGATGTAGGACTTGATTATCATGGAAGCAGAGTGAAAAAGTCTGTGTGAGACTAAGCTAACAGTTTAGGGTCACAAACACTGTCTTTTCTACAGACAGTGTGCTGAAGGTGCTGTGGGAGCTCTCAGACATCCCTTTGGAAGGTGCATGATGTTATGTACTCATGGTGTGTCTGCCACACAGTCTGGAGCACACTCCAGTAGGTAAGAAGTTCAAGTCAGGATTCCTATTAAAGCTTGTCTCAGGGGAGTCAGTTTGCACACATCAAGCCACTTTAGAAGTGTGAACCAATGCAAAGAGACCTGCATGTCTGCATTAAGTATATATCTATGCATGTTTACTCTTTGCATATATAACAATATAAGGTAAATATAAATATAACCATGTGTACATATTAGTATATTTTTTTTTAGGTCATTCAGTAAGGAAAATATAAAATCTTTTTTACAGGCCTGGAATAACCTGGTTTACTATTCTGGATTTCAAGCACATTTAATTAAACTAATGCTAGAGTTAGAAATGCACATAGACATATGCATGGAGAGGTATGAGAGTGGAAGAAGCTTCAAAATTACATGGCATAAGAGACCAGGGACATGATAGGATTTAATCAAGTCCTAATTGTTTTGAATTTGAAAGTGGTGAAGATTGAAAAAGTGAAGTCAAATGTTCTATTCATGTATCATTAAGAGACTGAGTTGGTTGCTAGGCATTATAGAAGTGCAAGCTGCTAGCTGTCAATAGAGCTTTCATTCCAGAACTTAGACTGATGAGGTCTACAGTGTCATTGATGTTTTTGGCTAAGCAAAAAGAGAACCAAGTAACAACTGAGGCTTCTTGGTTTCAGCTGAGATGAAGTTGGTTTTTCCTTCATTGTATGTTTCACTAAGAGAAAGACAACGTTACTAACACTCCAAGGTTTTTGGATCCTTTCTGGGCAGTACTATACAGAGCCAAGGGTGTTTCCAGTCTCTGCACTGTCCTGAGAATGAGAGAGGTTTGAAGAGACACAAAGATCTAAGAAGAGACAGAACCATGAAAGCTAACTTAAACTGTACAAAGGAGCACTCTATACCATATGACATCAAGAAAAAAATCTTGAAGGCAGTGAGGAGTTGACTAACTGGGGACTGTCAGGCAGCAGTTGGAAAGTGCTAAGCAATTACTTCCACATTTCTTGCTTTATGTGTGAATATTATAATCCTAACTGTTAGCCCTTTCATTCTCCACTTCCTTTTCCTCGAATAGTAATTTTATCTGAACACATAAGTTCATATTACTTCTTTCTTCATTTCTTTTCCCCACTTCACTAGGACAGAGGAGAGTGACTGAACAGAATGATGTTACACAATAGTACTAAAACAACAATAAATGAAAAATCACACTTACCCCAATAACCTACCAGTCAAACCATCACCACATACTTAGTGCAAAAGCTGTATCTATTGACAAAACAGGTGTCTGCCATCAGTTCTACCAGCACATGGTGGGTAGGAGAGTTTTGGAAACCAGCAAAATAGCTGCAAAGAACTTGTTGCTTTCCAATCTTACTACTGTGGCTCTGGGCAATCAGCATTCAGGGGAGCCTTATCCAACCCTGCCAGGTCTGACCCTGCTTAATTTACACAGCTACAAAAATCTAATGAGACATTTCAGAAAGTCACTAATACCACAGGGTATTCATGTTGTCACAAGGCATTTTGATTTGCCAATGTGATATAAGAAAACAGATTAATGTCCTGTGCATCCTATTAACATCTGAATGGCATAGGAGAGCCTGGGTTCAGGTGACCACCAGGGGCTTCCTATCCTGGCCCTGTCTCTGCTGTTCTAGTTAATCACTTCAGACAGGCTTGAAATCCAAGATCATGTTTTGTATTCTCTAATAAACTCCTTTAAATTTGAACCAATGGTTCAAAATTAATCAAAGTTTATAAAAAAAAAAAAAAAAAAAAGGTAGACAATACAGGAGACTGGCTAAACATTGTTTCAGGTCTTGGACTGTGACTCTCTTTCTCTCCACTATTGTTATTTATTTATATATTTATTTTTGCATTCCCAGCTAACCTGTATCACACTTCATTCCACCCTGCTTCTCTTCATTCCAGCTCCCATAGATAACTCAAGGATCCTCACTTTTTTTCTCTAACATAGAAATGTGACATATTAAACTCAAGTACCTGGTCATATAATATGTATTAGTTATGAATACAAATGGAGCATATACATATATCATGTGAAGTTGTATGATGTTATGTGGAGCTATCATGACAGCGAAGCCAAACACCCAGGTTCCAAAAGTGTCATGGAAGACGATTTCAGAGAGAGCTATGTCAGCAGAAATGATCCTCTTACTAGACATTGAATCTGCAATAACAAGGTACTGATGCCTTTCTTTTTTTCCTCAAAGTCTCTAAAATGCTTAGGCAGCTGACAGCTAAACTCCCAGACAAAAAGAGAAGAATAAGCAACATAGCACTGTGAAGGCATTATGGGAGAGAATCAAGGGGCCCATCTGAAGCTGTGGTTCTTTTGTCAGGGAACAAACTGATCTGACCAAGAAGATAATCCAAGGAATTGTGTTGTCCTTGGTTCCTGACTTGTACCTTTGTTCTGAAATGGAGACCTTGCACTGTGCTTTATAAGTGGCCATTACCTCTCTTGAGCAGGACCTCTACTTCACCACTGTGCTGAACAAGGACAAGGCAGTAAGATGTGTGTGGGGCTGCAGCCTTTGACTGAAGCTTAACACACAAGCGTTTGGGAAAACATACTGGAAACCTACTGGTGTGTTTTTTATCATAGTGTGTGCTTTATGTGGTATGAGATGCCAACATATTTCCTTCAGGCATGTCGGATGTGATGATTTAAATGTAAAAGTAAGAAAAGAACTACTCACCAAATTTCCTGTCATCTTAGTTACCCTCTGGACTTACCATCACACTTTTGGCTTGCTGCGAGAGAGGAATCTGGATGTTAAGATTTCAGGAGATGCACTGTGCATTTTCTGACTTTATTAAGCCATTAAGGTTTTTTTTAGAGTTTTAAGCATAAGCAGTTTGAATGCATAATTCAGCATTCACATTGGCTAGTTTGCACTTTGCTTGTTCTGAGGTGAAACAGATTGTGAGGGGCGAAACAGCTGTGAGAACATCCTGTTGAGGCAAATCAAGCCAGTCCTAATTTACATTGTGGCCTCAAAGATGAATTAGTTAGATTCTGAGTGTCTGTGTGTAACGAAAGAATTAAATGTATATAAGGCAAAATCTGTAGTTCCTTATTTCCTACTGACATACAGAACTATTCTGTATTTAACATGAAAGTGTTCTGTTTTCATGACAATCATAGTTTCATCAAGCAGAAGTCTAGATTTCATTTTACACTCTACAGCTGTGTAGTAACATGAGGGAGCCTGCTTAAGATGGCAACTTTTCTGCATCCCATGAAGTATTTGGTTAGGAAAGATAATATAAAAAGCATTCACTTTCATTTTACTCTATCAGTATCAGCTAATATCCTCTCTTCAGAGGTTAGCACTTATTATGAACACACAAAAAAAATCCCTACAATCTGTTTCCTCACATTTTATCCTATCTATTTACGTTGGGGTGAACCACCACAATGCTCCCAGTATCCTTGGAAGTAGGTGTTTCCCTTCTGAGAACAAACAAGTGCAATCTTTGACAAAACTGCTTACCATGGCACACACACGATAAAACCATGTTCCTTCTTTGCAGCCTGAGAGAATCTCTGTTACGTGTGTTTGTTTCTGTTCAAGTTCTCTCTTGTTTTTTAACATACTACATAAAGCCATTCAACCTTCTCCCAAATGTTTGTTCCCTGGCAACTGCTGAGTTTTCATCAGCAGTTTTAATGCAGAAGATTAGCTAAAACCAATGGATAACGGAAGCCACTAACTTGTTACTCTGGCAAGATGATCCAAGAAGCTTTATTAGCAGCTGTTGAGACTATCGACTCCATATTTTCTGCAATAAAAGATTTCTTAAACAGAGCTATGTGGGGAGGTCACCATCTCCACACAGGGGGCACAGGGGGAGTATTGTGACAGGAGAAATATTAAAACAGCAGGAACTCTGGTATCTAGAACACTAAGTGTCAGTTTATGGACTTCCAGTACCTACCTACCCACCAATACAAAGTGCTTGTGGGATGATCTGGGTGTTCAGGTGATTACTGAGCTTTTCAAGTTTGATGTTATTTCTTGTTAGAACAGCCAGAAAAGCAACAAAGGATAAAAAGAATATTTCCTCTTTATAGCCTTGTTCAGACATCAACATTTTTATATACAACCAGCAGCGGTAGAAGCGGACCTCTTTTTGTAAGATGATGGTTTGAGGCATCTGAGATTTGGAAAACAGGATGAGGGATCATTTGGTTAAACTGCTTTTCATTTTAGCTCTATGCTTAGCTCTGCTTTAGTCTGTTGGGTCTTAGTCCATATCTGATACAACTGTTTGAACCGAACTAAGTGCTTAAGTAATACAGTCACTAAGAAGAGAAAGTTCTCATCTTACAAGACAAAGTAAGCACACAGCAAATCTGACTTATATTCGACATATTTCTTGCACCCACAAAACATGCTGCATAGCTTTTCCTATCCTTTGTCTTGCATATTCAGACTACAAACTTCATGGAATATAGACTTTTTCTACATGTTGTCACTAAATATTTCTGAGTTTTGTTTTGAACATACAGATGGTGCTACACTGCAAATAACATTAACATTTGCTCTGGTTTTCTTCTAATTCCAGGCAGTTAAAAGTCAGTGTTCTTAGATGAGGACTTGGCCATCTGCATCAATAGATTAGACTGCTGCTAAACACCTCCCTGGGAACATAAGAGACTGCCTGCTCAGAAGCTTTCCTTTTGGCAGCCCATGGCAGTCTGTCTCGCACACCACACAAGTAAATGTGCATCACATTGATAGTGCCAGGATTTCACCCCTGCTGCTTAGCTTACTAAGCCAGTTATGCATGGAAGCAGCAATTATTTGTTAAGATTTGTTTTTAATTTAACAGGAAAATTATCCCATTGATGAAGTCTTAGTATGAAATACCACCTGTTAAATGGAACAGATTATGCTTGGAAGACCATTCATTATCCTCAAGACTGCCAATGTTTGCTTATGCATAAAGAAACTCCAGCCTTTTCAGCTCTTATGTTTCTATACCTATTACAATTTGTTTTTTAACAATCAAGTTACAGCTGTTTCAAACAGTCCTCCCTAGTGGGCACTCTGATATTCTTTTCCTATGTTCCTAATTACTGTATGTAAATATCTTTTTTTGAATGGTCTATCATGAAGATGTAAACCTAATTGTGAGCCACATGAATTGACGGGTTCCCTTATGTGCATATGTGACAGGTTAATGAGTTGGCATTTTGAGGGAGAAGAATGCTGGAATCTGGAGTAGGGTAAGGGGGCCAATAACCTGATTCAGATTACCATGGTTAAACAACAGTATAAAATAATAATCTTTACTTAGCAAATGAATGCACTCTGGGGTGTTTCACGGTTTCTTTATTGCATGATTTCTTGGGCAAATGGAAAGTGATTAAAAAATAATAGTAAAATTAAAACTAATAATGGAATACAATACTTATGTAAAAGAGCATATTACCAACACAGTAACACTGTATTCATGTTGAAAAGTATCTCAGTGTCAAACAACTATTATCAAAATACATCTCAGTTCATGTAAATCTCAAAGCTGTTGGGCTTTTTTGGTCTGGTTTCCCTTTTAGTCTAATTTCAGCATCCTGTTTTGAATACATAATACTAAATTTGTTTGTTTTGTCCAAGACCAAATAGTAGTGCTAACATGCTCTTGACCAACTAAAGCTTCTTCATTTTGAGAAATACACGTTTTCTCAGAAAATAAAAAAAATAAATAAAATAATAAAAGCATTCTCGAATAAGTAACCATAGACACATCTTAACTGGATTCCTATTGTCCTATTTAGCTGTTACACCATGAGTTCATCCACCTTCAGTTTTGTTCAGTGTCCAAAGTGAATTTCAGCACAAAATTGATCCAAAGCCTTCAGAAGTTGCTGATGATCCACCTAGGTCAATATTATGGATCACCCATCACCATCCAGCTTTAATTTTCAGCTATATCACATAGCTCTAAAGCTATTAAGATTGTGATTTTTCTCTGGAAGGTGAGTATTTTGAAATTATCAAACCATTTTCCTGCCCAGATGTTCAACAAGGCTTGCAGAAGCATAAAGCTGACCAGCAGGTTTTGGGCTAAAAGGATGGGGGTGATCTACTAGTTGAGCCAATTTTAAAATCATCTGGGAGCCTGTAGAAATTCCAATAAAGCAAATGTAGCAAATATCCTTTCAATATTTTGACTTGGACAGGCTTCTGCAATACACTACATCCCATTAACAATAATAGGAATGAAGAGAGCTTGCCAAAATCTTGTAGCCTGAAATTCAAATTAGAAAAGTCCATCTGCTAAAAGTATAACTGTAAAGCTAGAAAGAATCACAGGTAAATTAGAGGTCTCTGTATCTACTGCTGAAAGGAGATCTTTCAGGGAGACAAAGCTTAAAGAGAATTGCTCAGTGGATGTTCAACCTACTGAAAGATTTTACCCCAGGCTGTAATGCTTCCAAGATCTGCAACAATACAACCATCGGTCTTGGAAATAAAGAGGCCTGGGGCAAGTGTTTCTTACATGCTTCATAGAACAGAAAGTTCGAAGCTTACTCCAGCTTTCATTCTCCTTTGGTCAGCTTCTTTTTTTTTTTTTTTTTCTTTCCATATTTGCAATTGTTCTTTCCACATTTTGTTCTTCATTCTCACTCTAAAAATAGATTGGGTATTTATGCTCTAACAAACAAACTGATTCAGAGCTGCAGGGAAAAGTCTTCCCATCAGCCATGAAATCTGCCTGCCTATTGTCTGTCCAGTGTGTTTTATTCAGCTTCTGAAATTAACACATCTATTCACATATATATGTACATATATCTGGTACACAGATAAAAATATCAAAGACATATTGACTTTTTTTTTATTTTTGCTACTTCATGGTAAGTTCATGATTCTTCTATATCCTTTTCACATCCTGAAAGATGATATCAAATTTCCTTTTATTTTATATATCTGAATATCTTGGGTTTTATTCTTTTTCTAATCCTGGCATGCTGTCATGTGGAGATTATTAATCTCCATGTTTATTTGGAGGAATTAATAGTGTTCGATTGCTGTGGGTGCCTAAAGTACAAATATCTTAAAAATCATTGATTTTAGTTAGGTTTAGCATTTCCTCTTCTACTGACTTCTAATGCTCAAAAGATTGTTGCATTGAGAGAGAAATAAAGGCAGAAAAGTCCAGCCTGACTCCCAAAGCATTGCTGTTCTGCTAACAAGAAAGTTTGTTGACAATTTCAAGCACACTGGATTGTACACTTGTTACGAAGTGGTTTTCAAGGCATAAGCCTCTAGAAATAAGAGCAACCTCTGTCATGGTCATTTAGAAGGAAAAGATTGAGCCTGAGAAAACTGAGAAAGTTTATTGAGAACTTAAAGCAAATAAATCTTTGCCTAAGTCATCAATTTGTCCATTAATATAAGATTTTATTATGTGACTGATAGAAACCTTTCACTATGTTAAATAGTAGTAAATAACAAATGGATTATCTGATTGTCAGCAAAGCATCAACAAATCTTGTATTCATGCAAGCACAGAAATGCAGCACAGATTTACTGTTTGCTGCCTCTGCATGAGAACTGCTTGACAGAGATTTCTGGCTTCTTCTTGGTTCTCAATTCAAAAGGTTGATTAGCATCCTAGGAATAAGGAATATGTGGTTGTATGCTACACCAAGCTGTACCAGCTGATTATTCTCACTTTCAGTCAGAGAATTTAATAAGTATGTCAAGGAAATGCATTTGGTGTATAACAGTTGTAAAGAAAACCTGGTCCAGTCTTACATCTGTGCACTGCAGCAGAAGAGAAATGACTGACAGCTGAAAACAGGACTAGCTTTTGTGAATTGATTCATGTTATTGCTATAACTTCACTAAAACCAGAGCAGCTGTCCTTCCCTACAGGCATCAGAAGCAAATTTTAGAGCAGGCACCCTGCTCAATTCCAATTATCACATCTTAGCTTTGACTTCTCACTTCCAGATACAACTCAACAGCAGTCAGGCTAGCAAGGAGCACACTTGAATCCCTCCAGCTGCATTACTGGCCACCACCTTGATTAAAACTCCTTTCCTGCATTACATTTTCATTACATATTTGTTAATTGCTTCTTCTTACACACAGTTTCCATCATAAAATATTGGTCATGAAGTTTTTTTCCAAGTGTTTGTAAAATACACACTGCTTTCTTTTCTTGCAACTTAATTCAGTGTATGAGAAGCCCACTTTATTCTTTCTGGAAGTAAAAGTTTGACTGCCTTTCCAGCCTGCAGGCTTAGAGCACCTGCTGCATCTCTCAGTTCTCAATACAACATTTCTCTTGGGCCAGTGACCTCCCACCACACTCGTGAAGTTCAGTCGTATTCTTACTACCTAGGTCATAAACTTGGTTTTTATTGGATCTACAACTCAGAAAGAAGTAACACTGCTCTCACTAACTCACCCAGATTTTTTTCAAAATCTGGTTTGCATATTTTAAGGCTTTTGGCAGGACTTATTCAGGTCCCAGGTTCAGAGCAAAAGTGACTTGGAGAAAGCCTGGATTGAGATCCAAAATCTTACTTGCTGGGTGAAGGCGTTTATTTTGTTTCCAAAGTTATCAGAGAGAAAACACAGTTATTACTAATGAAAATTTAGTGAACAAAGGCTAAACATGTCCTGAGAACTCAGGAAAGATGCAGAACAATGAACAGCTGTAAATGCTTCCAGTTTTAAAAACAAACCAACCAACAAGCACACTGAATTTTGTTCGTTTTACTGTTTTTTGGTGTTGACTGTTTTTTTTTTTGGGTGGGGATGGGGGTGGGCAGGGGAGGATGCTCATTTGTTCTGTTGTTTTGTTGTTATTGTTGTTGTTTGTTAATACTGATTATCACAAGAATCCACATACATAAGTCCTTCCAGCAGGACAGTCTTCAACCACTCATACCTCCAATTTCATTCCTTGAGGAATTAATTTTTCCGCAAAGAAAAACTGCATTTTCTGTCACTTTGTCGTGCTCCAAAATCACTAACAATTCAACCCTTCTGCCAAGAAACACAACTTTGCTACTGTTGCTTTAAACATACAGATAAAACATTGCACTCTAAAGAGATTCCCTGAGAAATAAAATATCAAGCTTTTTATTATTATTTTCAATTTTCTGTGGTAATCGTGTTTATATAACATTTGTTTCAGTGATGTGGCACATTATGGATTTTCGTAAAAGCTGACAGTGGTAAAGCAGGGATGTGAATCACCATCCTATCTCATGCACCAGTTTGAAGCTGATAGTGCAGGTGAAAAATCAATATACAATAAAGATGTTGCATGTTGAAACTAATTTGGAATGATTGATTTTTTTCCCCAGGATCATTGGATTCTCCCCCAAAATCTTTGTGCGTAGTTGAGAACAAGTATTCACTCTTCTCTTAAAGTTTATCATAGAATCATAGAATCATAGGGGTTGGAAGGGACCTCAAGAGATCATCGAGTCCAACCCCCCTCCCAAAGCAGGTTCCCTACACCAGGTCACACAGGTAGGCATCCAGGTGGGTCTTGAATATCTCCTGAGAAGGAGATCCCACAGCCCCCCCGTGCAGCCTGTGCCAGTGCTCTGTCACCCTCACCGTAAAGAAGTTCCTGCGCACATTCATGCGGAACCTCCTGTGCTGCGGTTTCTGTCCGTGCTTGTTTTTGTATATGTGAGTTTTTAGAAAGAGAAAGAGGTATTATTTGTGCAAGAAACTAATGCTGGAAATCACTGTATTTCAGAAGCATTCCCAGAGGTCATTATAAACACAGAGCATTTAAAGGGATGGATATCCTCTTAATCCACAAACATCTTTAGCAGCTTTAATTCCCACTCCTGCCCTCTGGTAACAAGATAATGCAGTTCATTCGTGCAGTGTCATTTGGTGTCAGATGATCTTGGATATTATTCTGACCCCAGGCAGAATTGGCCTGGGGCTTACTGTGAGCTTTCATGGAGTGTGAAAAAAACACAACAAAACGCCCCTGTATTCACATTATAGCATCATGGCTTGCTCAGATACTTCTCACCTATGACATACATGCACACCAAGAACCAATTTCTGAATAAATCATGTAGTGTGCTCTTACCACAGGTTAGACTACAGGAAAACCACATACTCTGCTAAAGAACATTTCAAAGAAGAGTCTTATTTAGGTATTCTTGCTGATTTTCAGACAAAGATCCACCTACTCTGTCCTCACGTTTCAGGAATTAAATGATTGCCAATCAAAAACATCTTGTTATACCTTCGAAGCAATTAGGTCCTTTTTCCCACCCCACAGTTAATATATGCTCTTTTCCCAGAAATGCTGGATAAATGATGAGAACTCTCGACATGTTACCACTTAAAGAAAATGGGACCCTCAGTGAACCTGTGCTGTTAGAAAGAAACTGCTGACATCAGCTCTGTATAGATTTTCAAGCCTCAAAGAAAAAAAGGTTCTCCAACAGTGGAAACCATTCCTGGCCACAAATGATCCCTCAGCAAAATTATGCCTTGCTTGGCTCAGTATAATGCTCAGCAACCCCACAAATTTCCCACATGTATGCTTCACATTCTAATTTCAACATCTGGAAGTATTTCCATCTACTCATTCCATGACATCCTTTCTTAATGTTTTCCCACTATAGATGATCACATTGCTGAGGCTAACCAACTTGAACCTCTAACTTTCAAGCACCTGTGGACTGTGGTCACCAAGCAAAGCAGTGTCTGCATTAAGTGACACAACTGCTCAGATCCCTCATTCCCACACTGATTTGCCTTTCTTTTTTTTCCATAGGAGAAACTCTTCTTTAATTTACACTACTAAATCTCTCCTCTCTCTCTATAAACATCCAGACTAAAAAGATTTTTCTGTCCTATTGACCTCACTATGATTATTTTCTTAATTTAATATCCCATGGGCTGCTTTAACTCTGACCTCCACCTTCAGCAAGCAATTTATAACTTTTTTTTTTTCAGCAGACAATTGATAATAACTCTGTGTCTAATTTTTCATGTGTAGGTCACTGTACAGTTATAACCTGGAAATTAAATAATCACTATTTCATTAATAGTCTCTAATAATTCTATTTAAATCTCACTAATTAAAGATTTATACTTGACACAAGTTTCTGGTGCATTATCTGCTTGGTATTTACCCTACAGCAACAGACATAAAAGTCTGAAATGTGAAGTTGTAAAACAATCAGATAAAAATTAGAAATGCCATTTTTCTCTTGAATATAGAGGGAATGTAGGCAAAAAGTGTCCTTTTTCACTAAAATGAAAACTTATGAGGAGCATTTTTTTTCCTCATTGCCATTTCTACATATGTTATCTATTTCCACCTTGTTTTCTTGGTAAGTTCCTAAGCATCCTTACACTGTTGTTTATGATGATTTCACTATTACAAGATCAAACACCATTCCTGTCTCCAGGTTACAGCTAAGCAAACATCTTCTCAAATGGGAACGTCCTGCACTAGGGGCCTATCCCACTGCAGTGTCTTACGTGATGAGTTTAAAGACTCCTCTGTTCCCCTTCCCTGGAGCTCAGAAAATAATGTTAATATCTGCCTGCATCCTAAAGGTGACTCTAATCTGTGATTGGCTGCCAATTAACACTTTCAAGACTCTTCCCAGTTGTTGGAAGTGCGGGCTGCAGTGCTCCCCAACAGAGAGCTGCAGGCCCACAAAGTGCCACGGCCAACAGCACGCACTGCTCCACCAAGATTTCCTCCCAGTTATGTTGAGAAAATGAGCTGATCCGATACCTACTGAGTTTGGTAATTCTTATCTAAATTAACCAATTTGCAAGAGCACATACTTCCACACATGCTAACTGGAACATGGCTCAAGGGCAGGCTGCTGAATTCACATTCACAGTGGCTGCACAGCTACCACTGCAAATGAAGATTAGCTGATGAGTGACAAAAGCCTCCATAGAAACAAAATGTTGCCGTTTTGCCAAGGTGTGGGAAAGGCAAAGAGCAGACCTTATTGCTCTTTAGAAATGCCTGAAAGGAAGCTGTAGCTAGTGGGGCTCAGCCTCTTCTCAGGGTAACAAGAGGCGATGGCTTTAATCCTTTGTGCCAGGAGATGTTCAGGCTGGATTGTAGGATCAACTTCTCCAAAAGAGTGGCAGGGCACTGGAACAGGATTCCCAGGGAGATGGTTGGGTCACTGTTTCTGGAGTTGTTCAAGAAACATGGAGATGTGGCATGAGAGTCACAGTTAAGTGGGCAATACTGGTAGGTGGACAACAGGACTAGATGTTCTTCGAGGTTATTTTCAACTTTAATGATTCAATGATTGAGAGTGCAGGCACTAGATGGGCCAAACTGCTCTTGTGCTGCAGAAGGCAGTTGCTCCTTCACGCCTGGCGACTCAGTGCTGTGGAGTAAAAGCAGCAATTCAAATGAAATTTAGGAGCAGCTGTTGCATTAGGGATTGCGTAAAGCTGTTTTTTCTCCAGGAAATCATTATTTGAAATAAATCTTGTCCATTAAAGAGATATGCTTGAGCAGTTGCATAATGTAGCATTGGGTTTGTTAAAGTGGAAAAGCAGAGGATATTCAAAAGCCTAATCTGAATGGCAGAACAAACATGAGATTTAAGATGGAACATCTGAAAAATACCTACTATTTAAAAATCCATTTTATAAGCTGATTTTCAGTGTTGAGCACTCTTAAAAAATGTACACACACAGAAATCCTTTACCTCTTTCATTATATCAGGATGAGCTCCTCAATATAAAATACATCTCTCATTAAGGAGGATATAATTTATTTTAAAATACATGCTCTATTATTTTACATGCTTTCAGCTTGCATTTTCAGAAGAATCTTCCCTGTGCGTGATCCAATACTGACTGAGTTCAGAGATAAAGAATGAACCAAAAGCAGTTTTAATATAAAGGTCAAAAAATCTATAGGATTCATTTGTGTAAAGGAGAAGTATTTAAAAATTAACAGCATCTCAATACGTGAAATAAAAAAATACACATGAGAACCTATATTCTGATGTACTTTTACAAGTTCTCACTTGGAACAAATACTCAGCAGTGACAGAATTGAAAAGTGATAGTTGCTTTTGGGTGGGCTTTTGTTTTTTTAATCTTAGGGTTGGTGTAGTCAAACACATCTATAAAAATGATTCAGAGGCAAAATGGAAATGAAACTAACAGCATATATTTATTAATATTGCTTTACTTTTAAGCTCTTATTTCACATGGCCTTGACACAAGGACTGAAAAACTTATTTTTAATTAAAAGCTGTCTCATATTTATGCACGTCCAACAATTCAAATTTTGTTTTACAAATATTCAGAGAAATAGTATTTTTTCAGTTAAATAACATGAATTTGGATTACAGAGGTTATTTAACCTTCCCTGCACCAAAGTTTATATGCAGTTACTCCTCCTGCTACTGGGTGAATCTGATTGTCTAGCACTTTCATTCTCACCATACACTAGGTGATCATGGCTATATTTTTGTGTGGAGCACAGTGAATTCTAGTGACATGCCCAAGATCATTCTAGAAGCCTATGGCAGTAGAGGAGTTCAGTGCAGAACTGCCAAGATCACTTCTAAGATTCCTTTTGGTTGAATTCCCTGTCTCCCTGGAACTACCTTCCATTAGATGTCACAGTGTATTACATTTCATACAAAACACTGGTGACTGTGTACTCCAACAAACTGCAAACATTATCTAGTGGATGGTTTATGATCACTGCACAGGGACAGAGCCCAGAAGGCTTATTTCTATTTTCAGTTATACTACTATTGCCTCTGATCCATGACAAGGTCACTTCAGTCAATGAAATGCCTGGCTGCTTGTCCCCAATAATTAAACACTAAAACTTTTCAATGTGCACCCTAAATTGGGAGGTTACTGTGTTGACTGCCTATAGAGTGAAAATATCAGGCATAAAGGGCTCTTTAATCAAAGAAGTCTAATGAGAACTGAGAACTAGCTGTTTAAAGCCAGATATATCTGAATGAGAAAGAAAAAAAAGATTTTTAGCACTGAAACTGAGTAGCCATTCAGATAAATTAGGAAGGTGAGTGATAGATTCTGCAGAAATCATTTGCCAGCAGATGTATATATCTTTCTTGACAAGACTACCTGAACTATCTTGTTAACTGGGCTTGATTCAGGAACTCCATCTAACTGTCATGCACGTAATATGTCTGTGGTGGACTGAGGCCTCTTGAATTACCAGCTGCATTGTCAAAGAAGGTAAAAAATATATAGTTCAGTAGGTTTGTGGCTTAGAATAGCATATTTACTGTTGAAAAGCAATATGTGTGTAATTTAAGAATCCAGTGACTATTTTTAGTTGTTTCAGTACATTCGGAGAGGACAACCAACATGACAATCAATTAAAATGAAGTCACACATTTGTGGAAGTCTGGGAAACAAAAGGATAGGGAAATCATTCTTCTAAATGCGATTCTTGTTCCCCTCAGCACCTCTTCCCCAATAATGACTCAACCCAGTGGTTTAATTAATTTGGATGCTTAGTTTGTATAGGTGGCTTGGGTTGATTTCCCAGCTTCTGCAGGGGAACTGAGTTAAGTTCTAAAGAAGATGCTGAAACTGTATATGTTACTGCTAATGAAAGCATGGAAAAGAGCTGCAAACAATCACACTATCGAAAAGTTTACATGCCATTTGGCCATCTGTCAGGGAACCACAGAAAAATATATAAATTCATCATTGAGAAATTAATAGCTTTTACTATTCTGAACATTACTGCATTCTTCCCTTTTCTTTCTCTCTCATTTTGATTTTTTGTTTTTTAAATCAGAACCATTTGCAAATGGCTGACATTTTTGCACCATATTGTCTTCAGCATATGGTTTACTTTCCCTTTAGACATTTCTCCTTGTATAAGGCAGGGACACTGAAGAAAAACATAACTGCCTTTGGTGAAGAGCTTTCTGGAATAACTGTTGTCACTGGTAGCATCTGAGTTGCTACTATCGATCCCAACAAGCTGTAGTGCTCCTATGAAGTATAAAACAAGTAGGATCAATGGAATTAGATTTCTTCTGAACTGTAAAATGACAGTGATTTCCTCACATTAAATCACAGATTGTCAAGGATTTGTTTCCTTCTCAATAGACGCTTGTTTCCTTGCATTAGCTCTGTGTAATATTTTTCAAGACAATCATTGATTTTATATCTCCACTCATCAGTTAATATAAACAGTTTGTGTATGGGGAAGTTTGTGATTTTCACTGACAAGCTTCCTAAAAGAAGAATTTCAGAGAATTTTTGAACAGGAAAGGAAATGATTCCTAAAGGCTTGCTCAAAGTGTTTTGTTGTCATTGTTCATTTTTTGTTTTTTATGAGGAGCATTATGAGATGACGCAGAAGAAGTGGATCTCGTTTCAAAACTGGATGAGGACTGGTTTGTTCTCCAAGCTTATTCACACCTGGAGAATATCTGGACATAGAGCAATGGTGTCTGCATCATTTCCCAGTATTGGACTGGCACATAAAACCCCAAGTGGAAGATTGAATGAGGAAAGACAGCATTTTGGTTGTTTCTATGGGGAAATATTGTCAACAATTATTTTTGCAATTACTCAGCTACTAAAGGAAAATTTACTACTCTGAGGCCATCATCCTTTGTTGGTATTAGTTTTCGTTCTTCTTAGCTATCGTGCCTCAGCAATATGACGCCTTCTGTGAATGCTGCAACATCGCATGAAATATTAGATAACAGGAAGACATGTATTTAGTGGAGAATATGGGAAATCAAAAACTCCTGAAGAAGAACTAACATAATTTATCACCTTTTAAGATAGCCAAAGGTCTCAGTCAGACACCTATTATTTTGCAAATTGTCATTAGACATTAACAGGGACAATTTCCTGCTTTTAAAGTTCATTTTCAAGCTTTTACTCATGGTTAATATTAATTCGCTGTCAGTAATGCATGAATACAAAGAAACTCTGACAGGATCTGATCTTCAGTCCCTTAAATTTTGCCTTCTAAATCTCAGAGAATGCTTCTCATGAGAATGGTTTAATTGAATTAAGGACGGGGGAGGTCATTTTAGCTGAGCTTTCATCCTGTCAGTGGAAATGTCTGAGAAGTCTAACTTAATCTTTCTTTGAACTTCACAGATGAACCTAATACTCCAAGTAGATCAAGAGAAACAACATAGCTAAAGTGCAGAAAAAGAACAGTCAGGAACATCCCACTATCCATCAGATGCTGAACCTTTCGTTGGAATTACTTAGCTAAAAGAACTAAACTAAGACTAAAAGAAGATTGAAGATTTTTCCTAAAATATGAGTCTCTTATTAGAACTGCTCTGGTTCATCCAAAGGTTTTCAGTACACCTTATACCTTCACACAGTCCTCTTTCAATTAAGAAATTGTCCTGAGTCTGGCATAGTATTGGAAAGTTCAGGATGAGTTTAGACACCCCAGAAATCACTACATTTTTATTTAGAATATGGTGGTAAGAGGATAGTATTCACTACAGGGCACTAAGAAAAGACTGAAGCTTTGAATGTGTCTGGTACAATTTAATATACACGTTTCTATATTTTAAGAGGGTATCTGACCTTTACGCTTCAAGAGGATTTTCTTTAGTTTTGTTATCATTGAAGTGATGAGAGAATGAAGAGCTGAGGCACTCAAGTAATATTGGACTAGCATATAAAACCCCAAACAGAAGCAGAATCTATATCTAAGATTCTTTGCAATTGATCAGAAACACATACACAAAAAAACATTTTTGCCAGAATTCCTTTCCCTTTCCCTTTCCCTTCCTCTCCTCTCCTCTCCTCTAAAAACAAGAGACACATGAACATACTGAAATAAAGAAGGGGACAAATTTTATTACAAAATAAAGACAAAATTCTAGCTAAACACTAAATTCTGTGTTCCAAATTGTTTCTTTTAAAATTGATACTAAGAAATAAAATTTAAATATATAAACGAGGTCACTCTAAAATCAAAGTATTCCAAATCAGAAATGTCTGAATGGAATGGCATGGAATTATTGTGTCTTTCAGTTAGAGTTTATCTAGACAAGATGTAGTCAGGATTGGTAAGTCTTTTTGCGAGCATTTTGTCATTTATTGATCTCTTTTTAAAGGCAATTTGGTGACTGAAAAATGGGGATTTCTAAAGGGCAATTGTCACTGCAAGAATTTCCTGGTCTGATCTAGATTGTAATCAGTCATTACAGAAAACAAATGAAAGAGCAGCACAAGTGGGGCAAGAAGAAATGATGCAGTATGAAGTAGATGGATTGAAGAATACTATGCATGTAATGAATTACTTCACAGATGTCAATGGACACAGTTAAATGTAATGAATTAAATTCTGGAGGAAACAAGACATGGTTTACATGTACGTAAAGAAGCAGGCTGCCCTTTAACAAGAGCATTAATAAGCAAAATTTAAAAATCCAACCTCACAAACATAATTGGTTCCAAGAGTGAAAAATGAGTAAACTTGGGCTGGTTTAGTAAAACACAGCAAATACATGAAGTTCTCAGAAATGATTGACTGTCTTGTCTTTTAATATGTACGTAAACAAAATAATCTGTATCTCTTCACAAAGGAGAAATTCCCAGGGAATTAGAAAAGAAGGGTCGTGCTATGTCATTTTGGAGGCATATTAGCCTTATTAGTATGCAGATCCACAAGACATTAAACATGCTGGTTCATTGTTAGCACCACAGACAACTCAAGGCTTGGGCAAAGCAAGCAATGCCTTGAGTAGCAGATGGTGGGGGGGTAATGAAATGGCTGTTATCCTACTGCCTGCGTGAAAAACAGAAAGCCCTGGTTAGAGGAGCTGATGGAAGAGTTGGGGCATGCTGATAGCCTCTTCTGAGCATGGTACAAGAAAGGAGGCTGATCTCTTTGAACTAAAGCATTCACCATCATCTTTGAGCCATTGCTGTGCTAGAATTAGTCCAGTCTTGGCTCTTAATATCCATCAGTGGAGTTTTTCCTCCATTACTGAGGAACAATGAGCTAGGATCTGCAGAATGTTTAATTTTCATAGCTACTTTCTGCATAATTTCTACGTCTGCAGCTGAATTTAACTCCCTCTCTCAGGGCCCTTCCAACTGTGCTCAGAAAATGATTGCAGTGCAATCCCAAAGCTAAAGGGGGTGCAGCCACCTGATACACATGGCAGAGCAGATGATCCACATCCTGAATGTACATTGCCCCCATTGCAGTGCCAGAGGCTAAGAGTGTAATGTGACTATTCTATCCCAAGCCTTTTCTGCCCTACGTTACTGCCATTTCCAAAAAATCAGTAAGAGCAGAGTATATACTCTTATGTGTCACTGCTGATATGCATAAACCATTAGTGAATGAATTAGTCTTGAATAAAAACTATGATTCAGAGAATCTATCACAGCATTGTCTGGTTCTCCATCTTCCACAGTACTGTAAGCTATATTATTTGATTTAAACTCTGGTACATGTACACAAATAAAAATCATTTAATGCACATGTTTATAGCCCTGTTTCATAATCCCACATTCATTTTATATTACAGCATCTTCCTCACAACTTGTATTATTGACAAGAAAAGAGTCTGGAAATTCTAATGAGATGTCAATGAGGATGAAAGTGGGGCCAGACAGTCATTTTGTTACAATTTCAGTAGAGAAGGCTGCAGTGACAAGCAATATCAATTCATGTTAAGCAGTTTACATCTGTTGGCAAATTGGCTTTATCCCTATCGTAGGGAAAACACTATTTTGGCTCCTTCATTTTGTTGTTTTTTTTGTTGCTTAGCCACAGGCCTTGTCTGTTCCAGGAGGTACATGCAATGGGAAAGCAGAAAATAAGACAATAAAGGAATGATTACCTGTGTGACATAAGGGCTACGACTCCTACTATTGAGAGAGACACAATATATGTAGGTCGCTCAGAAAGTAATGCCTCTACTTATTTCCGTGGAAACTGCAACAGATACAAAGAGCACAGTGACACTATTTGATAGAGCAAATTGTCAGCTACAAAACACTATTTTTCAACACAGTCATCACCATTTACTTTGCATAAACAAGAGCCTGCATGTCACACTTATAACAATCTGCACCAGCTGAGGTGATCCACTATTTCACAGCTGCTGTTAGAGTGCTGTTGCTGAAATGCACCACCTACCTCCTCCTCACTATGCTCACATCCACTGATGGCATAAATACTCAGAAAGCATCAAAGAATGTCAATGGATGCCATTTTTTCTGCATGGAGGAATTCAGTGACAAACCTGAGTACTTTCACGCCAGACATTTTTCTGTCAAACTATCCCTCTGCTGCCATTCATCACACAGCAACAAAATGTAACAGAATACTGGTGGCAAGGTTCAACCTCTACTGCCACACCACCGAATTCTGCCTCTGACAGTGTGGACGACATAATAAAACAGGAGGCATTACTTTCAGAGCAGTCCCCAGAGTTTGCTACCTCTTCGAACAGAAAAATGCCAAATTTCACTTAATATTTATATGAATGTGTTAGTATTTTCTTTTACACTGCCTTTCCTTTATGGAAGGCTGATAGGATGCATTACGTCCTTACACAATGGCTATATTATATAATAGTGAAATATTTCACTCCTCAGGAAAATGCAGCTACTTCTTGTATGAAAGATGTGACTGTTGCTTCATAGTTCACAGCACAACACTGATTAAGCTCAAGATAAGAGGTGAAAGAGAATAGCCCCTAAGCTCAGGCTGTACTTAGGACTATTGATGGTTGTATTGATTTATGCCTGATTATATTTTCCCAGTGGATCTGGTTGAATTTATATGGCAAGGGAATGTAGGTAGCTTGAAACTGGAAGACAAACCATTTGATATGTTGGTTAGAAGCAGGAGGGAAAGTTGAGCTACACCCTGGTGTCTTTCAGAAAGAGGTTTGCAATTTTTAGTTCTATAAATTCCCATCTATTGTTACAGCCTTAGAATCATGAAAACACCTGCTAAATTTTCATTTAGAAGAAGTGTGGCAATCCCTCCAACACTAGGAAAGGTTACAGCTGCTATTCCTTAGGAGCAATGCTCATCTCCCTCCCAGCTAGCACCATTCCTCTATGCACTGCAGAACTTCAGATTCTGACAGAGCTGGAGATTTTCCAAAGATCACCTTGCTGAAAGCAGAGCCAGCTCCTAAAGCAGCCCTGATGAGCGTTAAACTTTTCTTTTTCTAAAGATTTCCAAACACTAGGGATTCCTCTCCTGCATTCTTTGGCAATCAGCTAAATTGCTATGCGAAAAAAGGGTAACTGCAGCTAAATTAACCCAGCATATTCAGCAGAGTGCTTGGCACCTACCTCACAGAGCAGGAAAAATACACACGCAAACAGCAAAGCTCATAGGCCCTACTATCCTTTAGTTTTCACAACCCTGGCTTTCTCTATCACTATCTTCCCCAGGGCACCACTTTGTTAAATTCTCCCCATCAAAATTCCGGGCGTTCTCAAGAGCATGTGATAACTTTTTATAATTCATCATGTGGATTTATATCTACTCTCCTGTTTAATTTAACCTTTTGAAATAAACATAAAGGAAAACAATGATGTGCCAGGAAGAGGACATTATTAAGAGATACAGTATGTAATTGGCTCAGCAGGATCTTTCAAGCACTTTGGAAAGAAAAAAAAAGGGAAGACATAGTGGGCATTAAAAACTCTCAGGGATATACTCTTCATAAGATAATAATCCAGCCAAGCATCCAAGATTAGCACTGATTAGAGGCATTTAAAAAATATATGTGCGTGGTTATGTATATGTTGATTTACTTTGAAACCTCCAGCTATTAAGTGGGCACCACTCCTCTTCAGTTTTGGAGCAGCAGGATCTTATCCACAGAAATGCAAATTTGGAGCAACTTTGAAGTGAGTGTTTGGTGGAAGAATAAGAGTGAAATCACGCCCTGAGTATTTTTGTAACTCAAATCCCCAGCTGACTTAGAGTATTTTCCTATAATTCGAAGGCTCTGATGGACTGATTTATATCATAACAAAATTAGCAAAGGAAACTTCCGATTCACGGGGATTCAGAGGAACAGTGTCAATTTAACATCTTCAAACTGTACAAATCCCAGCTGTATATTTTTTCTTGTTTGCATTAAGAAACCCTGCAAATAAATAGTTCCTGCTAATGGAAATGAAGGGTTATTTTGGTGAGGGGTTAGAAGTTGCCCTTTGGTATAAAACGGAGTAAAGCATTGCTCCTGTAGACAAATTTAAAAATAAATGATGCAAGTTTTCATCTAAAACTGCACAGCAAATCCCCTCCTTTCACTTCTTAGTCTCCACTTCTAAAGAGAGAATCCACGAGCATTAATGAGCTGTTCAAATATTCAAACCTTGCCAAGGGAGAAAGGATCCTTCAGTCATCGTGAGCTCAACCTTATAAATCCTTTTTAATTAGTGTATAGGCAAACATTTTATAAAGAAATCATGAATCAAAGACCCCACAATGCAAATGTGAAGAGAACATACAGTATGAGGATGAGGAAGTGGCACCTAAAACATGCCTGTTCTGGCTTTCAGAGAATAGAAAAATCATGCTTATTAATTGTTCAAATCCATCATTAATAAGCTTTCAGCTACCTGCAGCCTGTTCCCCAGCACTTCACACAATGCCTGAGCAGTAGGCATGCTAACAGGAGTATCTTCTGGTACTTGCTACTGAGACAGAAAAATATGAAAGTTGAAAGTAGATGGTGTAAAATAAAAAAATCACCTTTCCTTCTTGTTCAGGATAACCCTGAGCTGTTCTGTTAAGGGCTGGCTCTGTCAGTTTCTCCCCGGGGTCTATGCTCATCTCCTGTAAGGATTCAGGAGTGTCTTTGTGGCCATCAGACACTGAAGGAGCAGCTGGATGCAGTCAATCTCGATAATCTAAGGTTTTTTATGCCAGCACTGAATGTCCTGACATGCTTCAGACCTTTTGGCTAATTGATCTCCCTTCGACTGTTTGTGCAAGCCATATATGGCTTAAATGATGATTTCAGCAGGCATGAGAAACTCTGTAAGGACAGCAAGAAGTGATGAGGATGGGTCACAATGACTAGAAAAACTTTTATTTAAAATAAAATCTCCTCTCCAACAGTGAGATATCAGCTCAGTTGATCCAATCTATTATCTCTCGCTGAAGTTGAAAATCAGTACCATGCCTTCTGCCTAATAATTAATGTTCTTGGAATCATTTGCTTCTCTCTCTTCAAGAAGAATACATCTGTATTGTACAACTACTATTTTAGATACAAGCAGTGCCTTCTATCAGGGGCAGGGGCAAAGCAGTTTGCAATGTTTAATTTGCTGAGCTTCGCTATGTTCTTGCTGAGTTGCTACGGAGTATTTTGCTGTCAGGCCTAGATAAATATGTGAAATGAGATTTCTACGTGTATTCAACATATTTTAAAATAGCTTTCTCTGGGTATAATCAAATTCCCTTGCTGTCTTGCTCCCTGCCATCTGTTACACAATCATAATACTATAACACATTTAGCAGCTCTGAGTGTGACAAGTTTGACTGACAAGGTTCGTGATCTCAAGGGCTCAGGCTGAGAGGGGTCTTTACAATTTCTCATTTCTGATGTGTTAGGAGAGCCAGATAGGCCTCATTATGCTTTCATAGCTTTCTCTCACTTATTCATCACTCGTTTTTCACCACGACAGTGAAGAAGTCAGTGCATGGCAGACAGTAAACACACACTGATTTTTCAGTAATCTAGACCAGATAAGAACCTGATCTCACTCTTTTAGAGTTAATACCACACATGTGCCTTTGTACTGTGCTTCAGATCATTCTAGAGACACAGGAGTTTCATGCACAGTTCCACAGTCAGCTATTATGCACAGAGGCAACAAAAAGAATAAATAGACAAAAGCATAGAGAAGGCAGGAAATGAAAATGGAGGCAAACGAGGATAAAAGACATGGACCTGTTACATAGATGAAGGAAGTGAAAGAGACAGTAACGAAAATGTCTGAGGGACTTGAGTCATGGAGAGGCAGTATTCGTGCAGGGACACCTGAACCACAAATGCACTATGAAAGTGAGGAGCAAATGAGTTGTGCAGCTGAGGCACAGCAACATCACAGGTGGCACCAGGTCTTGGAAGCCTCCAGCACGTGGAACAGGAGGACATTTTACATTTTGTCAGAGAACATATGATACCAAAAACTGAAAGGGAGAGATATCCCAATCCAGAGTTGAGGAAAAGAGCACACATTTTAAACAATGTTCACAATCCTGTGTTGGTTTTTTTAATCCATTTTCTACATATAGGACATGTTAAAAAAATAAATTAAAAAAAAAATAAAGGTGGTGAAAAGTGCCTTTTTCTGGAATCTAAATTATCTGGAACAATCTACATTAGCAGGGAGTGAGATGGCTCATAAAGGGGAAGTATAACAAATCTGGTTCAGTTAGTGAATTATATAGTGCTGTTAAGTCATTTCTTGCAAAACAGAAAATTCATAAAGACAGCAATTAGGGGCAGGACAGAAATGAGAGATATTAGTTGTCCAGATCTTGTGCTACAGTAGCCTGACATACTGTTTCTCACAAATAGATTTATCATCCTTGATTTGGAGACTCTGGCAAGCTCCAAACTCTTTAAGGAAAAATCAAGTTGGTCCATGTTCTGAAAACTAGAAAAGAAACATGGGTCTGCTCTCATTTATTTTAAGGCTTTTTTTCCATGATGGTACTAAAGTGGACTATAAAGCAAGCATAAATGCAATTTATGTCCATTACATGTAAAGACAGATGAGTTCAAATGGTAATCCAGCCACGTATCATCATGTTGCAGACTGGTAAATGGAATCCATTATTGGATCGCAAGTCTATCCAAGTTTTATGCTTTATTATTTAATATCTTCACATTGTCAAAGAATTCTCTCTCTCTCTCTTTTTTTTTTCCTTCGTTCTCTTTTCTCCCCACTCACCGGGTTATGTTCTATTATATTTCTGCAGTTTAGATTAACAGCCCAGTTAATTAATATGGAATCCAAGTGGAAATGCTATAGAAATAGTTTGACACTCACATTAATAATGGAGAGGTTCATCAAAATTAATGTTATTACCAGTAAATACTAAGAAAATTAACTGTGATTAGCTCATTACTTTAAATCGTCCTCCCATCTACATTTGGCTCTTCTAGACAGTTGTATTTCAGGAGGAATAGGTAGGGTGATGATTCAGAACTTGGAGTCAGAAAGCACAATGAGCTGTGATCAGTATTATAAAAGACACTCATTGTGCTCAGGCTCAATTCTCCCTAAGGCAATTAAATAAGATTTGGAATCTTTCTTTCCTCATATCCCTTATCTGGGATCTTTTGGTAGCACCATAATAGTAATTTTAACTTATTAGGAAATGAGAAGAGATCCCTGTGTAGGAAAAGTCTTTTATGAGTAACCATAGTTGAGGTTAATCTCATATAGTAAAGTTAGGCAAGAGAGAATGGAGTGAAGATTACATGAAGCAACTTGAAAATAGCCGATTAGAAGTCTTCTAAGCCTTTAACCAGTACACTGTTAATCTGAAAATTCTTTCCACCACCATCACAATTATATAGAGAATATCTTTGTGGATAGAGAAATAATTGTATGTGATCACCCTTGAATGTTGGGCACATAGGCAAACAGGTAATGCCTTGGCTGCCTTTTTACAGAAATCTAAATGAAGGATCCAAGCTTGGTCCATTGGTAAAACAATAATAGGAAATTACAGTTCATTAACGTATAAGTAATAATTAAAGAAAAAATAAACAAATAAAGAAGGAAATCAGCTAGCTAGACAAACAATTTCTGAAGATATTGCAGAAATGACCACTGCAGTGCTTCTTGATCTGAGGCTGGAGAATATCAAGGCATCATTGCTATATCCAAATGGTCAAAGACCATACATTTCAGCTGATTGATACTGAATCACCAGCTTCATTGGAGTTGTACTGATTTATGCAATCTGAGGACTTCATTGGGGAGTCAAAAAGAGCTTAATGTACATGAATTGAAAATCTACAGCATCTTGATTCAGTGATGTCTGTATTGTTTCCAGAATGTGGATATTTTCCAAAGCCTATGTGTGATTACCAAAGCATTTTCTGCACTAATACTTGCTGAGAACTGCCTACTGCATCAGGAACATGGAGTTCAGAAAAATAAATACTAGAAAGAAATCATATCCATTCCCAAATTAACTTTGGTTTTCATTTTAACATTCAAGTTTAACAAAATGCCTCTTTTTGTATGGAGAATAGTTTTTTATTGCTTTTAAATTAAATTTCTTCAAACACAAATGAGTTTTCTTGTTCTGTTGAAGTTGAAGCAGAGATGACAAAATGAATTGACTAGCTTTTTAGCTGGAAAACTTACATTTGAAAAGATCATTCTAGATGGGTCCTGGGAATTTGTACAGTCATTTATCACAGAAACCATGAAAAGCAGTACCCTCCGTTACAGTCTGGAGTGAAGGAACAAACCATCCCAGCAGCAATAGTGCTGCAAACTGCCGCTAAGCATAGGAGATCTCTGAATGCCACTGTTCATTTCCAAGACAAACAATTTCTTCCCTCCCCAGCCCCCCAAAAGACCTGCTCTGAAATGGGAAGGTATGTGTCATGTAACTGGCATAAGGATATTACATTTTTTCTGTTGCTACTGCACTTGCTTTCAAACTTCCATCTTTAATGAAACCAACAAAAACTAACTACAGAAATCATTAAGGTCAAATCTGCTTTGCTGGAATCACTGCTAGAAAATATTCAGGGGTTTGAAAAAGCACAGCAGATGGAACTATGGACTGATGCAGCAGGTAATACACACACTGGAGAGATCAGGATGTGTGGAATCTCACAGCCCTGGCCTTTCCACTGCCTCTGGGTGAGACTGTGACAAGTCTGTTTGTCCATGCCTTAGATCATCCAGCTATGAAAATGGTTATCTTTCTGTCATAGGCAGCTCAAGGGCTCTGGTTAGTTCACTAATGCATGTAAAGACTTTTTAGCGCCTCTTGAAGGTATTACTACTGTTTACAAGGCACACTGCTCTTGCCATTAGATTAATCTGCAGCAATAAGTGATCAGGCTATACATTTCTGACATGCTACATCTGTAGAAGTACATACAGAGATCGCACATCTTAAGAAACATAAACAAGAAATACCTCCTCTTTAGCCACATCTATTTACTTACTCATATTTTAAGAAACTCTTTGGGGACATTGTAACAAAGATAACAGCCAGTTAGTAGCTTTTCTCTCTGATGAAGCATTTTCTCAGTCTTCAATAAGCCAGTGCAAAAGACTGAGAAAACAGTGAGCATCTTCCTTGCCTGTGTGCACACATGTATCCTCGCACTTCTGTAAAAATGCCAGTATCAAAAAGGAGGAGGAAAAGAAACCTCAGGGACCAGGGGGATTACTGACATCAGAACTCTTTATACATTAGCACCATATTAATCATGATTCTTGCAGCACTATAAGTTGTCTTGTTGCTTCAAGATGACTGAAAGTTTTTAGAAAGGCAGAGGGAGACAGGAGAGACACACTGATTAAAATAAATAAATAAATAAATGAGGTTTTGTTATATCAGTAGCATAACTATTTCTGGTTTGCCTTATAGGAATCACATATAACTGAAGCAAAAGAGTTACATTTTTCTCATTTGCAAATCAGCGCTTTACTGAGAAAATCTCCTTTCTTCCATCTTCTTTAAGGCCAACAATAATAGGAATGAGGTACCAATTTATCAAACTCCAGGAACTACCATGCAATTAACTTGAACTAAACAGAACTGAAATTTCTGTGTTTTTGTATTACAGTCAACCTAAGCATGAAAGGAAGCAGCGTAAGGAGAATACGCGGTGTGATAAAAGTTAATATTCTAGAAGATAATGAGATGTAAATTGCTAGTTGGAACAATACCTACAGGCCCAACTCTTCTAGTTTTTCAATTTTTGCCAAATATAGGGATATTTTTATGAATTAATAATCATTTTCAGCTCTTGAGCTCTTTATAAAGGAGATTAGTAACAAAGTGCCTTTTTCTTCAGAGGAAGAAACTAAAGCAAAAATAGATGTGAATCGCTCCTTACCAAACTAGACACTCACCACCGTAGTACAAACTTACTGAGTTTCCTTCTAAGCTCTGAAGTATGATGACTTTTACATGAAATACAGTTTGTCAGGCATCAAATCAGGCCACGTGGTAGGGACAACAGTTTAAATTTCAAAAATCAGCTGGCAAACAAAAGCAAATAAAAATCAAGCAATCATCCCCTTCAAAGTGTTGACACAATGTGTTTGTAAAACCAGTTATAACATGAGTCTTGTGTCCCAACTGCTTTTACAAATACACTGAGCCAACGTTTTCATTCTGAGCATTAGATTTGTGTTTAGGAAGTCAGACTGTATATACTTGGATTCCTATTTGAAATGAACAGGTGTTGTTTATGGACAAGAAGCAGAATTTGGACATTTTCTGCATTTTAAAAGGAATTCAGACATCTGAGCAAGACACAGCCTTCCTTCTGGCCTGCAAATGTGATCCAGCAACTGAAAGATTGGATTTTAGTTCGGAAGCCTTGCATCTGGTTTCCGCTAATCAAATGGCAGCTGGTAAACTTGAACTCCATAGTCTTTTCCTAGGACAACCTGACCTCATCAGCTTGCTTGTCTCAAGATTGCTAACTCCAAGGTCTTACATTACCTTCAGGTCTATCCCTGTTCACATAACCCAGTCTTCTGCAACAGTCTGGAAGATCACATTTCTTTCACAGTGCTGCAATGCTACCATTTGGATTTCAAAAAGTTTTGAAGACTGACTACAGAACAGACAGCTGTACCCTCCTGAATGCTCTTGATGACATGCAGGGAGAGTTACAGTAGTCCAGCCAGGCAGCCTGCTCCAGCCATACCAAATCAACTGACATACTGCTCCTCCTTGGCTCCAGACTAATTCAATGCTGACTATCAGACCTCTGTGGTTAACAGCCAAAACAGATCTTCCCTTGTTCCTCTGCTGGGGTCCTGAAGCAAGTCTAACTTCACTGTGAATTTCTTAATGACCAGAGTTGCAGACACGTTATATGTGGACTCACTGGTTCCCTAATTTGTGTGCTGAGAAAACAGGGATAAAGCATTTTCTTCACTTGCACGTTTTGTGATTTAGTGTCTGCAAAGTACTTTATGATCTGTGGTGGTGTGCTGCTGTTTCTGAAATGTGCTGCTACAAATAGGAATAGAACTGTGCCATTTTCTACCTCTTGGGGACAAGATAAACACAGTGTAAATGCATCTTTGGGTGTACAGAGCACTGGGTAACATCCTTCTCATCTGTGAAGCTTTCAGCATTAATAAGAATAAGCCACTGCTTGAAGATAAACTTACCTTCCTCTTTTTTTGTTGAGTCTGTTTTTTTTTTTTTTTACCTCCCTAAAAATACCTCCTAACTGCCAATCTAAAACCAGGATCTCATCAAAGAGTTGTTGCACTAAATTAACATAATAATAAACACTACTGTCATGATGACCCAGGCACAACATTAAACTCAATATTTTGCTGAAATGAATTTTTCTAAAATGCATGCCATGGCTGAAAGTGTTAGCTTCTATAGAACTGAGTTTTTTTATTCTTGAAAAGGAAGAAATGAACTTTTTATTTTAAAATAAATGCTATGAAACACTGTCATCTGGACAATTGCCATTTTCACTACAACATACAGATGGTTAACTGTTTGAAAGAATATGTTCAATTTTCCTTGCTGCTCCAGAAACTGGGTTGGTAGGAAATTCAACATGGGTATGCAGAAAACAAGAACTAAATTAAAAGTTACTTTATTCTGAAATTTAATTACAAGGGGAAAAAATCCATCCCTGGGACAGTCACCTATTTCAGACCAGGCTCTGGTGAACATGGTTGTGAAATAATTTGCTTTTACAGTAATTTATTTTATTTAGGATGTGAATTTTAAAGAGTTTCAGTTTATAAAACTAGAACTCAGACAATCCTACCCCTCAAATTTAGATAGAAAATCCTGGGGATAGAAAAAATATCTTTTTGACATGGGTCAGATTTTTCATTCAGACTCTCTACATTTTCATATAAATAAATAAATAAATAAGGAACCAAAAGGAATGAAAGATCAAATCATCCTGCTTCAAATGCCACAAATAGAATGTTTTGACCATTTTCCCATTTTATTTTACTTTGTGAAGTTCTTTCAGTTCTGATGTTAGAAGCAACATGTTCTGATGAAGTGGTTTGCATATGACAGATTAGCATTTCCCAATGGGAATAAAGCCTCTGTCACTTCTCTTTGGAGTTGAATCATTACCATAAGATGAGTGCTGTCTTGCCAGCACTGGAGACAGAGACAGATATTGCTAGATGAAGTTGTAAGTCCCTACCGTAAGAACTGAAGTGCTGGGCACAGTAAGCTCTGTCTTTAATAGCTTTCCTATATCTTGTTTTGGGAATGTCAAGAACTGATTGGTGATTTAGTGTCCTTGGAACAATGCAATGGTGTTATTCCAAGCTGATAAATGGAAAGGGATTTTTTTTTTTTAATCACAAGGGCTGTCTGAGAGAACATTGTAGCTGAAATAAGATTTGCTTCATCTCAGAGTGACTCAATAAAAAAAATAAACATTTTTCCAAGATATATTAACCATTCTGCTGCAAACTGATGAAGCATCAAGGTTTTTTACCTCCCTTCAGAGAATAAATGACAATGCCTTCCTCAGTGGAACAGAAACCACAGAGAATTCAGCATGTGACATCTAGTATGCTGATAGTAAATTATAACCTTGTATTTATAGGTCACAGCAAAAACATGGTGTTCATGGTGACATTGTTCACATAGTAGGATGAGCATCATACTATTGTTGCTAGTTTAAATCCTTTAAAGTGGTCTTTGCTTGGCACAGGGTGCTAGGAATACAAATGCCTAACTTACAAAAGTGTGAGAGATACCTATCAGCCATTACACTTAGCTGTCCCTCTGCCAGTGGTGCAGTAAGAATAATCTTGTTATTATTAACAGCTCTTTGCAATGTTAAATTGTCCTGAAGGGAGTTAACTGGAAGTTTTGTGGCACCAGTTTGTACTGCACAGCACTATTGTCCTACTCTAGAGTGCTTTTGCTCCAAAAGTTAAATTATCATTGCAATCCCAAGCATGGTCTAGGCTTTCTCCCTTCATTTCTCCCATCATTTCATTAGGATTAGAATATTAGGGTTGGAGAAGAAGCAGCTTTGAAAAGTTCTCTGTGTATGGCTCTTTACTGCTCTGCCAGGTGGGGGATGGGGTCATCAAAATCTTTTAATTCTGACAACAGGGAGACATGCAAAGAATGATTTGCAATTCAATCTAGGGCAATTGCATTGACCAATTCATGGATTATTTTTCTTTTTTTTTTTTTTTGCTAATGTGGTCTGATTTTCTTTGAGCATGTCTTGAATCAGAGCTACTTTATTTCCATAAAGGTTAAAATAAATCAATAAAAATAAAGCAATCTTCCATTTTGTAGCTTCACTTTAAAATAACTGAAATAAAACAAGCATATAAACTTAGTTCATATTTGCCAAAAATATTATCCTTGAAGGATGATTTTCTGGGTTTCATTCCTAGTCAGCTCTTCACTTCAATGTTCACAGATTTGACCTGATATGGTCATCAAATTACTGAACTACTCTGCAAAATCCAGCCTTCTCTGCCACATAGACTTTCTGTTCCCAGTTCCACCATATCCCTTCCCCTCTATCCCCGGGATGTGAAGAGAGCTTCCCCTCTTGGCTCTACTGATATCACTTGCATGTTATGTTATCACCTCAATTTCCTGGCTGGAACACGCTAATGATGGCATTTACTCCTGCCTGTTTGGATGAGAGAGACAACAGCAGAGCTGCTGCAGGGACTTCCTGGGAATATAAGTACAAGGTCAAGTTGAGCTATGGCCTTAAGATGTACTTTTTCCCTTCTCCCATTCAGCCAGCCACTTAGAAAATGGAGAATAGGCAAGCAAAGCTTTTTATCATTCATATTTTTATGAATGGGTCTTTTAATGGTATCTCTTGTAGAACTTTATACTATTCTTTGGTGAAAAGGACCTTGGCCAGATCCCAACTAATGTAAGTTAGGAGCGGATGCATAGACCACCCACAAATTCCCTGTAGTGCCCTGTTGCTTCTGCAGCTCCTCTCCATCCCTCTCCATCTGCATTAATTCACAGTCTGCCCATCACTAGTTCAGATCAGCCAGAGGTGCAGTGTGCCTCTGATTCTGCCTGTGGTAATATTTCTGCAGGCTGTGATCTTCTTAGATCACACAGACTAAAAGGTCAGGCACCAAACTGTTGTGAAGCTCAAGGGTGCAGTAGCAGTCAGCACTGACAGGCCTTCATGCTGCAGGACAGCCCCATACAGAAATCACAGAAATCACAGAATTTGGTACCACAGCCCTGGTACCACAGCAGACATAAAAGCGAGCTGTGCCAATGGATATTTTTCTGATAAGAACTAAAAGCCAGCACCTCACTGCTAGTGAGCTTTCATAATCCAAGATGTTTTCTCTCATCACAGAAGAGACGTAGAAATGTTTATGTTCCAAATAAATTCACCAGGGTGTTGTTTCTAAATGAATTTATGAAGAGGAGACCTTAACAAGATGCAGTCATGACAGAGAGGGAGGACAGATCCTTACATTCTACATCATGGCCTCAGATACAGCAACCAAATGCCCTATCCTAAAATATTAGCTGCATATAAATCCCATTTAAAGATTTGTTCCAAAGTTGTAACTCCAGACCACTGGATCTAAAAGTTTAGGACGCTGACACAGGGTCAAAAGGGCCACTCATTTTACCCGAGGTGGAAGTGGAGCAAGGATGTTATTTACATTCAGCTATAAGTACTGCCATTAATTATCCATCGGAGGGAGATAACGAGCTGTATTCTTTCACTTCGCAGTGGTTCTGTGATGGCAGTTACTCCTATTTTCCAGCTGCCCAACCAGATGTTGTTTTATTTAACAATAGGTAAAGCAACTTTTGAGCAACTCGAGCCACCACAGGCATTGAAAGCTCCTCACTTCAAGATACATAGTAGAAGAACCAAGTAATGCTCACATAATGACACAAAAATGTGAAATAAAGCCACCTCCAGACACAAAGGATTGAGTTTTGATCTTCACAGTGTTTCAGAAGAAAACAGAAGTCTCAGGCTACAGATATCACAGCCTAACATCCATGACTGCTGTATCAATTCAAAGAAAGCTCTCAGGACATGCTTTTTATAAACCTATTGTCCAAACTGAAGCCATTAGCCTCTCCTCCTACCACATTCCACATACCTGTTGCATAAGCAGAAGAAGAAGGAAAGTGATTCAAAATAAACTCCGCTTTTTTGTTCTCTGTATATATATCTGCAAAGGGAAATCCAATCAGATTCCCAAAATTCCAGCAGCCCTCCATCTTATCCCATTCCTCCTATGTGCATCACAGAATCGTGGGTGTTGAAAGGGACCTCTAGAGTCTGAGTGCTATTCCAGGAACAAAATATTCCCAATAGAAGAGAAAAAGAGCCTACAAACCAAAAGTCCTGAAACCTTGTCTTCTACCATTGGGAAAGGGCAAACTTTCAGTTTTCTGAGATTATTATCAGGTGGGGCAATCAGAGACTATCCTCTGCAGCTCAGCTGAGTCTGCTAGGTAGGCAATATACTAGAAGCTAGTTGCATTCATGCACAAAACTAATCTTTTTGTAAATATCTTGAACTAAAGAATATGCATTTGTTGAATTCAAGTCTGTCTGCACTTGTACACAAGTATTCTTTAAATATAATTTCATAATTTTCTGTAATTGTTTTCCAAAGGATTCATTCAGCTAGTGACATGCAGTATAATGTGGGGGATCCATTCAAATCTGTGAAACTGAATGAGGAAGGAGGAGTGCTGCTAGTGAAAGTGGACAAACTGGACAGAATTTGAGACTACATATGCAAACATATTCAAAGCTTTCTGCCATTATATTTTTTAGTTCTATCCATCACAAAAAAAAAAAGGGGAGAGATAAGAGAACCTGAGAAGTTGGAAAGAAAGGAGAAAATTTTTACCTTCCTGCTAAGGTTATATGGGAAGTTTGTAAAATGACCCCCTCTTTCAGTTTGCAGTCTGTCTTTAATGTTGCTTTTTCCATCCACGTAAAATGGGGCAGAGCACTAAGATGAGTTCCAGCTGGGGATTCATTAAGGTAGCCTCACTGCTGGGAAAGTAGCAAGTATTACATTTCAAATTGCCCTCAATGACAAACTCCTACATAGAGTAATCACAAAAGACTTGAGCTAAACGAACAAAACGAAGAGGAAAAGCAATAAACCTCCTTTACACAAAGGGCTTATATGATCCTCAAACAAAATTGTGCACAAAATTTTAATGAGCAAAATAATGTTTCTGTAGGTTGTCCAAAGAAGGGTTCCAAAACAAGTGGTTTGGAAAGAGGAAGAAGTGTCAAAAGAAGAAGGTGAAACTCCTGGCTGTAGAAAAGATTTGGGTAAGATCATAGAGATTAGGTAGATAAAGGCAGATGAATGCTTGGGATATCTGGGTTCCTTGGCTGCTAACACAACATCCCTGCAAAAGATGAGAGCTAGTGAACATAATGATAGGGGTGAGCAAATGAGATAATCAAGTAGGGTAAAAGCTCAAACCTCATTTGTTATTAAATTGATGCCAGTACCAGATGTTTTGTGGGCTGTGTCTCTGTCTCACCTGTGTCAAAGACCCAAACCAAATCAGTCATGGTAAATTAACTCTCCTGTACATTGTTAACAAAAGTTACTTTCCCTCCAAAGATATTCCAGTCCCTATGAAAGGGTTGAACTTAATTGATAACACAGCTCACTGCACAATATTGAAGTCCACAGTCAATCAGAAACACAGAAGTTAAGTCTTTCTTCCTTTCTTTCTGTACGTGTCCTCTTTGGGTGGTTTCATAGTGATGCAGTTCATTGAAAATCAAAATAAATACAAACCTACACAGAAAACTGCATTTGAAGGTTTCCCTGAGACTCACTGATGACCAGTACTGAGAGGACTATTTTATCAACCTTGAAAGAAATATTCATCATGATTTTCACAGCTTTGTCATTCAAGTGTTGGGAAAAATTCAGTTTTCCATTCAGCAGGTGCCAATACATTACAACAAATCCTAATCATGAGAGAAAATAACCAGCACATACATATACACGCACCTATCTCCCTCCTCACCCACCACATCAAATCTCAACAGCAGAAGGGTTCTGGCCTGAAACGTCACTGCCAAGTTTATTTCACGCCCTCTAAACATATGCCAGGTGATTGCATCTTCCCCTCAAGCAGAAGGAAGGAAAATATCAGGTTGCTAACAAACTTTGGGACTTGCCATGTTTCTCCCTTCAAAAACCAGATCTGCTGCTTGTAGCCAGAAGAGTTTTTGTGGCTTCCATTAGTCCTACTAAAGATGTGACTTCAGACTCTGAACCCTGTCACTACTGGGAAGATCTCAAGACTTCTTCAGGAGGGACAAGAACTGAACCAAGTTGGGCTCTCCAGAGAAAGTGTCACTTAAATGAGTGTTATTTTCTCTTTTCAGAAACCTAGTCCTCAATTTGTCAAGAAAATGAAAGGTTTTAAAGAAGAAAAAAAGTTTCCTCATGGGCAAAAGTATGTATTTATGAATGAAATATCAGCTTGTGCTTGGTGTTATTGAGCCCCAGACATTTAGGGGTTTGATTCATGAATAAGCACATAGGCAGCTGGTCCTGTCAAACTTCTATCTTGGCTGTGATAATGTAAGAACATTTCTGCTTATGTATTGTTTTAAAATGAACAGATATTTTAGCTTTTTTCAGAACGCAGGCAGCTAGGCCAACCAAGCTGTGAGAAGCAGAGGTTCAGTGAGAGTGGCTTGGTGGGCCAGATGAGAGAAGAAAATGTTAGTCTACCCAAAGTCAGTTGTTTCTTTGTACAAACGATTATCTTTTAGGACAGAAAATTAAGACAGTTCTCATACTGAAAAGTAACAAACTGAAAGGGCCTGATTTTTACAGCAACTGAAGTAATCTCTATCAGCTGTGGTGCTGGGCTCTGGTGTCACAGTTATCTGATCGCTTCATTTTCTGATTCAGTGTTTATTTCAAAAATATCAAGGACAAAAGAACCTTCCATCTGAGAAACATGAAGCAACATCAAACTAAAAAATAAATCTATTTCTCACATAAAGGTTTGATAGACTTTACATAAGCCCCCTGTTCAACTTTTTAACTGTTGGCTTACTTCTGAAGGAATCACTCTATATTGTGTGTATCAATGTTACTCCTGCTAAAAATGTCTGCCTTATTTAGATTTCAAATGGGAAGTGGAGCCCGTGAAGCTCTGTAAGCCCTTTTGGTAAGAGTGACTCAAGCAAGGCCACAAATCAATATAATAGATCTGAAGAAGTGAAAAATAAAGTATTCACATACCTGATACAATGGCTTTTTTATTCAACTCTGTGTTTCCTTCAGATGACCTCAACCCTCTTACATTTGTACCTTCTTGAAAAAATGTTGCCCAGAGACAGGAAAAGTAGGAGGCCAGTTTTCCTACCCCTTGTGTATTGTATCTGTAGTTGATATTCTTGCCATTTGCATCCACTCAGATTTTGAGGTAGAGGGAAACAAAATCAAGAAAAGAATCTCAAAAACATACTAAGAGGTACCGCTCCTTTTAAATCAGATTCCATCAAACATGCATTTTAAGAAAGATGCCACTTTCTAAGTGCCTGAGCATGTCTTTTCCGTATTGCTCTCACTTTCTTGAAAGAGAGATGCTTTCTGCATTTCTGATTGTACTTCACCACAACAGTTAGGAATAATATGATCTGACAGTTGTCCCTGGGCTAACTTCCATACATGTGGTTTTTGCAGTAGTTGACATTCTATAACATAGATATCCTTAGCACAATAAAGAGATGTGGCCACATTCTCCAAAAATATAAACTAAAATACAACAAAGGAAGCCCACAAAGGAACTATATGGTAGAGTAGTGTTGGTTTAATTACTATTCTACTTAGTAATTTGCTGAAGCTTAAGAAAATAGATTTATTTGTGCTCATTGTGAATACCTCAACAGTGCTGACTCTGTGCTTTAAATAAAATGTATGTAAAAGGTCTAGGTGACTCCTATTATATTCTCATTGAGTGACAGCAAAGGCTGCTTGGATGCTATAATCCACTCCAGCTGAATTTGTGCTTGCCTCTGGAGGTGACTTTAGCTAAAGTGAAGTTTTAGAAGCTTTTGTTTCAGCAAACAAATAGTGATGGGGACAATAGACTTGAACTTAATTCTGTCAGTTCTTCCACATGCTGTTTAGAAGAGTTTAGCAGAACACTCTGGGTGTGATATGTTAACACACTGCCCTAAAACCCAGTGAGAGATGTCTTAGTCAAGTGCCTTTTCTGAAGTATTACCCTCTGATGAACAGGTAGTACAACAGAAAAGCATGGTTGACATGCAGGAGATAAAGCACAGGTTGCATGGAATGGCATGTTCTCAGGGTTATTCACATTCAGGAGACTTAATGTCAGAGACTGAGACCAGTAAGAAGTTGTTGTGGACTAACAGATGTAGTCCATGTGATTAGCTTATATGGGTTACAGCTCTGCATTATTTAACCAAGAATGTGAAGGTGCTGGGAATTCTGTCACAGAGTCAATGGCACATGCTTAGACAAACAGCCTTGCTATATACTTAGTGGTTTTCACAAAGTTTAAGTGTCTGAAGTGTCTAAAGACATCACCTACTATGGTACCTATATTCCCAATCACATAAAGAAAGCTGTAAGCAGCATCATGTGTTGATGGCTTTAGTGGAAAAGAAACAAAATCTGGGAGAAATATGGGGATGAAACTGGACATTAAACACAAAGTGAAGCAACTCAGCTGCCCTACATCTGTACTGAAGAGTCCTTTCTTCCATTCAGCAACTTTTGTTTTACCCCTGGATCTCAGGTAACTCTATAAATACAAAAGGACTCTGGGATATGAACAGCTTTATGAACGTTACAAGAAAATCAGTCTTCTTAAACAGAAGAAGAGAAGAGCATTAAAAAAAAAATCTGTGAAATATCTGATAAAAAAACTGCTAAAAATCTTTAAAGCATTATATGAGCTATGGGCAGATGAAATTTATACTGATCAGAAGTCTGCGAAAAAACAGTTTCAGACAGGGAACTCCCTTTAACAAGATATTGGTAGTATTACTGTCAAGAAGATAAGAAATAATGAAGGAAAAAATCAAAAACAGAGCCATGAAGTTGCCCCAAAGCCAGAATGCTGCTTCCTTTCAAAGTTCTCCAAATAGTCTCAGAGATCAGAATATGATTTGAATTCTAAAAAAAAACCTATTATCTATAAACAGAAATTCAAGGTGTCTCTTGCTGTAAATGAATAGGACGCAGTCAGATGTGGAACACTGGCTCAGGTCAAAAGACATTTAGAGAAAATCATTAGGTTTAGCCCACAGAAGTCAAATCTCATGGCCAATTGAGTCCACTGGCTCTGACTCTGCAAAGTGCTTCCAACCGATTAGATCAGGAAAAGAAATGCCTTCCAGTACTATATGATCTAAAGTCACAGAAACTCTGAGAGTAAACAGATGAAATTTTCACTGGGCTTCCTGAAACAAGATCTGTGAAGTGAGGTACATACTATCACCAAAAAATAGTTTGAAAGCCCTATAAGTCATACAAGAGAAAAACAGGGAGAGAAAAGCTACTATTGTAGCTGTACAGAGACTGGCTTCATTGAAGGTAGGAAGAATATCTGACATTTTTGAAATTTTCCAGGAAAAACGGTTCTATGTGGTGGCCCAAAAGAACAAAAATGGATTGTTCAGAGTCTGCAGAAGTGTTTCAGTCCAACAAAACAAAACAAGGCTTATTTCTTCCTATTTGAAATACTATATATTTCTCAATAGAATAAAAACAACAAACAAAAAAAATTGAAGCATTAAAGTGGGCAAACTATAACTACCAAATTAACAAAGATGTTTAACTTCGCAGATTCTAGATAAATATATCCATAATATTTTGATAACCTTGCCTATCTACTTTAGAAAAGAAATTAAAATGAGTCAAAACGCCTCTGTTAGAGTAGAATGAAAAAATATTAACGTGGACTACACATATGCAAAACGTGACTTGTTACATGCATAACAAAGTATATGCAAAAATACACCAAAATATTAATGAAGCCTTTGAATTTTGCATTCTCCGTGCAGTATTCCAGCATCCTTGTTATAATCCCAGCTTACTATTATGATTGATTCCCAAGCATCAGTTCTATAATATAGTTAACATAGAATATGAATACGATATACGTAGGTCTCTCTGAAAGTAAAATTCCTATTTATCTCTATGGAAATTAAAGCAGATGAAAAAAGCACAATAACACTATTTGATAGAGCTACAAAATGCTATTTTTCAGTGCAGTCAACACCATTAGACCGATGAACAACAGCCTGCATGCCATGCTTTTAAAAATCTGCATGGCCATACAGAACATGGCTTGTCTTTCACATCACTGCCACCACTGCTGAAACATACCACCCAGTGCCTTGCTGCACACACCCCACTCTTTGTCCTCCATAGACATTCAGAAAGTGTTGGTGAACATCAATGTGTGCCAATTTTTCCACATGGAGAAATTCAGTGACACACCATTGCTTCACAGGCACTTCCAGGTCAGGCACCATTTTGTCAGACTGCCCCTCTGCTGCCATCTGTCACATGGCAGCAACGTGTAACACGATATTTGTGGGAAGGTTCAAACTCTACTGCCATTAGCACCAGTATTCACCTCTGATGTAGAGGTAATAGTATAAAATATTAGGAATTACTTTCAGAGCAGCCCTTGTACAATGTCAGAGAAGAGATTCAGAGGATAGACAGTCTTAATTGCACCAAAGGTCTAAAATACAGCAGCAGAGTCTAATTTTATCAGTGGCACAAGTATTTGAGTGGAAGAGTCACAGCCTTACAAAGCAACTGTTCTTTCCGGTTTTTAACACGCTCTTTGCCTATCCTTGAGGCCCTGGTCAAACCTGTGCTCTAAGTCTTATTTGAGAGTGTTCCATAAAATAATTTTGTTCCCATTCATTTCTATGGAAATAAAGAATACAGGCATCTCATTTCAGATGAATTTAGGAGTCCATTTCTTTTCTGGAAAACGACCTACTTCTACATAGAAATTTGAAGGCCAAATGAGTTTCACTGCATGCTCATATACAGTAGGCAATAAAAGTCAGCTATAGACCATGAGCTAAAGCAGTAATAAAAAATGGTATTTTGAGGGGATCAGCAGAAGGAAATTCCTAGAAAAATACTCAGAATATCTGTGTTGCATTCTGGGAGAGCAGCCTTGAGTGAGGGCAGAAACAAGAAGAATTTACATTCTTTTTAAGACCTACTCCATTTCAGCATACGCTGAGCAGCAAAAAAGGACCTGAGGTATAAATGAGAGCAACAGCTGCTTTTTGCTTACAACACCTCATGTTATGCTGCCTACAGACTCCCGTGAAACTCACGGTACCTGAACAGCTATTTCAGAAATGTTCACATTCACATATTTTGCCAGGAAATATGCACCCAAATAGCAAAGGATCTCTTGGAGGTGTAGACCTTGCTAGGCCAGCCCATCACTGTTTCTGCATTTTTCCTACTTTTCCCCAGCATATGCTGATTTGAGGATAGGCCTTTTCCTTTTATTTCTTCTTAAACTTCATGGCCACTCTTCAGTTGGCTTAGTGCTAGCTTATAGTCTGTTTTTACCTCCACGGAGGATCTTGTCCTTCTTCTCTCCTTTAAGCCTCTTCCCTTCAAAAGGCTATTTAAGTGAAATCACCTTTTGCAGCACAGCAAGGGACAGGTTTACTTTTGCTAATTATTCTTTTAATAACTGTATCTCTTAGGACAGAAAGTTAAATGTCTCTCTCTTAACAATAATATTGAAAGGGGGACTTGAACTGAGTGCAATCATGCTTTAGGGTCATATCATCACTAGCAGAGAGGAATCGACTTGTTTTCTATCAATAGCCCATGGTATAGGAGATATGGTTGACAAATGCCAGGTAATAAATTAAGTAACACAATTACAGCCCCTTATCTCTGTTAGGCATGGTTCTGATCATGGTTCTTATGTATAAGAATTGTTAGAGAAAGTCACAGACTTGCTTAAGCAGAAGTCAGGAAGCACAGTTAAAATTTCGTCATGTTGCTAACATCAAAGCAATTCTGCACCTTGTTTGTCTGAGCACAACCTGCCAGATGCAAGGCACTGTGACATTTAGAAATGTTGTCCTGTGGAAAACTCCATACACCCACACCCTCAAATTTGCTTTTCATGCTTTATTGCACCTCTTTTACATATTCACTTCCTAAGCATCTCTTAACCACACAGGCTACCACATTAGGACATAACTCTTACTGGTTACCCAGAGTACTTCTTTCGTGCTTACCTCAGCACTTGTGTTGCTTGGTTTAAAGCCTACTGCAGACTAGTTTCACAGGTCTCTGACCACAGTGATAAAAAACAACCTCCACTTTCTAACCGAGAGAAAATATTGCATGCTTGTTTTTCTTTTGTACACCAAAGGATGCTCATTACAGTCCATCAAGCTAAGAGGATAGCTTTTATATATCATCTGACCCACCAAGTAATTAGTTTATGTCAAGCAAACAACACATCTAAATTCTGCCAGCTTTTGTTTGGCTAAGCAAAAAAAAAAAAAAAAAAAAACCAGGAAAAATCAACAAGACCTCAGCCCTTGCCCTGCAGTATAGTCCACAATTTGATAAATAACCTGAAAAATACACCTAAATGAAAATGCTTGTGCATCTTCCCTTGGATGATAAGGGTACTTGGTGCAATCCATTGTACTGCCCGGGTCTATAGCAGCCCTGTTCACAGTAGCCCCTTCAGGAACTGTTTCACATTAAGGTGGACCATGCATTTTTCCCCCTATTGAAATATCTCAGGAAGTCCCAATTCATGTTTTAAGACAAAGAATTTTTTTCCTCTTTTAAAACCTGAGGCGTTACAGCAATACTGCATCAGCAGAGGGGGGAGAGAGCAGAACTAGAATGACCTCAGATGAGTTTAGAGATCAACAGTAATTCAGTAGGAGATACTTATGTATCAACCCAGAGATGCAATTGTGGTACTGAGCTCCTGTGAAGTTCAAAATTAGAGCAGAAAGGGTGCACTGCAGTTTTAGTTACGCTATTAAGGGTTTTTTTTAATTCTCCCCCCCTCCCCGAGGATTACCATCCATTCTCAGCTACTCACAGAAATTGTAAAATCAAGGAAACTTCAGAGAAAGTATTTTAAAACTGGGTGGCAGAGATTGCAGGCTCTAATTTTATTCTGAATATTCGAAATTCTTTTTCCCCCAGGAGAGACTTGCTCAGCACCTGAAAAGCATAATGCTAATCGCTTTTCCCCATTTCTAGTTTCCAGGTGACACTAGGGTAAAGCAAGGGGCCCAGCACAATATTTCAGAGTGATAAAAAATTAAATGTACACGATATGGTTTCTGGTTGTTCTCCAAATCACCATTACCAGCAGCTATTAATATCTGTGCTGACTGTCCGAGCTTTATTGTTTCTGAAGCTTCATCAATATACTTCATAACAAAATCTATGGGAAACCAGACACTTCAAACAGTCTCATGCACATCTGTGCACACGGATGCAGAAAGCATGCCTAAGTACTCCAAAAGTCAGTAACAAAAAACACCCATTTTAGAGGAGGTGGCAGGCCAGCAGCTGTGTGCTCACAGCTGGTTTTGAGGTCTCCCACAGCCACATTATTTACATCTTCATAAAGCAGAACAGAGATGAGGAACATCCTTTGCTCTACCCTTCTAGTTTCTCTGAGATCACTCAGCTGAGTGCTTGTCCCTAGCTGACTTTTAGGAAATCCCCCATAATACATTCATTGTAGATATATCAACACCTCCTTTCAGGACATTTCTGGTTTGATATCCCTCCCACATTTCTCTGAGACAAATCAGCACAAATCCACCAAGAAACCAAGGGTCAGTAGAAATAATCAGACTAGATCTGATAATTTGGTCTCGTAGTTGCAAATACTATTCATCCCAAACCCACCTTGCAATTATTTCTTTTGATTGTGAGGTTGATACATGCTATGTGTCCTGCACCCACTTTCCTACTTCTTCTCAACTATTTCCACTCCTGATTTTGTCTTTCTCAAGCTCGTTAACTCTGCCTGATTCTGTCCTCAGATCTTTCAGCCGTTCGTTCAAAGCTGTGAAGCTCTGAGTGTCCTGGGGGACACCAGCGAGCTGCCAGGGAGCTGAGTGCACTAATGCTTTAGCACATTACCTTCCCTCCACTGAGCAGCAGACCTTGACCTCAGCTCTGTTTGCAGCATCTCTGGGATAAGTTCTGTTCCTAATTCCTTTGGAGACCAATGAACAGATCTTGGATCAGATGTTCAGGCTCAGATTCATAAGAAGGTGAATGTAACTCCTCCATATCGATTTTCATTTGCAACTGGGTGCCCACGCACTTCTAAAGATCTGAGTTTGTATTTCATAATGAATCCACACAGAAAATAAACCCCTTCCTCTTTCATTACAGAAAAGTCACTAGTAATCTTACCATCATCTGTCCATATCAATTTACAAAATTACTCATTTATTTTCTGCTGAAAAAAGGGACATTTGTCCCCATATGTTTTATTTCTTTACTGTAATTCTGCTTTTGTTCAGTATATCTGCATATAGAAACTCATGTGCATGTCTACACGTATATGCAAATATGCAAGCCTTCAGTATGGATGCACACATCTTCTGAATTGCAGTCATGCTAAACAAAATCCCTCCAGGGCTTCTCTTGCCACTCCTCTTTACATGTTTGACAGTTTCCCAGGGAATTAGTCTTAGTGAATTATTGGATATGTGTTCTAAACAATTAAATTTGACATTTCTGTAGGAGAAATCTCAGACCAAGAGAAAACTGTAATCTCTGAATGCATAAATATATTTAAAGAGTTTCTTTTTTAATTTTTCCTCCAAGATTCCCTATCCCTTCCTTTGTTTGCATCTCCTATTCCACTAAATGCCCCTGCTCATCATCTTACTATGCAGAATCTTACCTCAGCAGGTGCATTTCATTTATTGAAATATTATTTGAGAACAACTTTATTAAAAATTCAAGATGTCAATAGAAGATGACATAGTGCATAGCAGCTTGTAACTTGGAAAGCTTTACAGAATTAAACAACATTCAACAGCGGGCTGGATATGGTGTGAATTACAGAAAGGAGCAGTGTTAAGCTGCTCCCTCGTGAATAAATTGAAAGCATTTATTCACATGGTTAGTAATGAAGACAGATAGTAGCAGAAGTGCACAGACAAAAGACAAGAAACCATACTGGAGAAGAGGTCATCAGGGACAGTGAAAAAGGCAAGGAAGCTACTTGCAGATTATAGGATGTGCCGGGTGGGCTGGGGGGTCCAGAAGAAAGAAAGAGACCTGGAGGGCAAGGAAGTTCTGCCTTCTTACACTTATAAATTCACTGAAGGTTAAAATGAAAGGTGAAACCTACCCTTGCTTAGATTTGGATATGGAATGTCATTGGCAATGATTCTGAGTTTTGACTCCGGGGAGCAGATTTCACAGTGCATTCCTCCTCTGAAGGACTTAGCCCCATAAATTGCAAGACCTTTGCTCAGATAAAAATTGAGTAAGTTCAGATCATAATGGAACAAATTGTGAACACTAACAACGAAATACTAACAGAAAATATATATGATGAATAGCTAGGGAGAAACATAATGAATAATATTATTTGATAAAGAATATCATTTAGCTGCAGCCAGAACAGAGTAATGGGTAAAGAGATTAATAAATAACAGTTCAAGTACAGTAAGAACAAAATTATCCAAAGCATCAGCAAAACCAAGTTAAAACTTTTTCCCCATATCATATTTTTGTACAAAATGTCCTTAGAAAAATAGCAATGTCCACAAGAGCTATTTAATTGCCAATTAGGGATCTCTCTGTTTATTGTAGGAAAGTAATTTTCAAAGGATGCTCAGCAAAAGCAATCTGACTAATACCACTTTCTGACCTTTTGAAAATAATACATTCTGAAGTACTTCTCAAAAGCCTGTTAATAGAAAATAAAAAAGTTTGAAAAATAGTGAATAAAAATAAAAACATTTCCATATTCTTCCATCAGTGTGGAAACATCCATTGCCTACTCTCCCTGTTGGCATCTGTGTTTTCCTTTTCCACCACTAAAGCCCCTTCTATGTCTCACTTCCCTAGAATCAAAAAGGTAACAGCATACTTTGCATAGCAATTAAGGTTCTGACATGTTGAAATGCTACCTCTCTATACTGCATCAGTATTGCTATAAATCCAAAGTTTTCCCACCACTGCAAGGTATTCCCTTCCAGTATTCCTATCAACTTATTCCACCACAAGTCATGGCTTTTTCCTCTTGATTTTGTTTCTATTCCAGCCATTTCTCTTATGAGGCCACTATCTATTGCAGATAGCCAGGGAAAAAAGACAATAGGAAAGAAAAAGAATAGATTAAAAGAGAGGAAAGGAAGGGAATATGTATCAATATAAGATAATTTAAGCTCAGATGTCTGTACAATTTCCATTTCTAGTTATGACTTTAACCTTCTTGTTTTCATCTGCTCTCATGCTAAACCTGAAGTTCCTTAGGTCAGACACTTGCCCTCAAGTCTTGATAGTAACGCTACACGTAGTGTAGTATAGCAGAGCCTGGCATCCTTTAGAGGCATCTCATGAGGAAAACTTACTGATAAAATTTACATATCCAGCTTACGTGTATAACGAATGATGAATACTGTTTTCACCACAGAACATTCCTTCATAAAATGCTTACAATTTTTTTAGGAATATAAATCCTGATGTAGCAGAATTATACTTTTTTCCACAACAGGTTTGCATACTGTTTTCCAATTCACCATTCAATTTTTTAATGCCAAGCCCACCTTTAAAGAACTAAACTGAAGGCAAGAAGAAAAACATACGCAGGGACCCAAGGGCATCGTCATACTGAGCACAGGTTTTCACAGCAGGTGAACAATTCCAGTCAGTTTTGCTGCACCTCAACTCAGCAGCAAAGTCAACACCACAGACCCACACATCAGCTAGAAATATAAATGGCCGAGACAGTTCATCACTCTGTTTTCAAGACAGTTCTTATTGAATGAGAAATCTTCCAGAAGGCAGGTAGTATCCTGCCTAGACCATAGCAAAAAAACGCCAAACAATTTCAGAATCACTTCAGTTCATTTCTAAACTTGGATCTACCCCTGCATTCCCAGCACACAGGAGTTTTTTAGTTTTATTTTGTTTTGCTTTTTTTTTTTTATGTGTGAGAAAGGGAAAAGTTAATTATACAAATCTTCCTGCGCTCTTCTGGATTATGCTAGTGCAGTCTGGACTTACAATTTAAAAAGCTGTTTATAAGCAGCTGTTTGGCAAAAAGCAGACATCTTTCTTGTAGTCCAAAGCATTTAAATATTTAAGGGCCAGCTGCACAGAGAGATGTCCCCGAACATTGCCACTGGGACACAGTGACTCATTCACAGTCAGGGGAACACGAATTGGACTTTCTACCACAAGATGGGGCTCTGGCCGCCCTGCTTCCCCATAAACAGTTTTATGCTTCACTTCTGCATGAAAAATCATTGCTTCCTCGGTTATAATGTGTCTTTTCCCCCTCCCTCCTTGTTTTGCTGTACAACAGCAAGTTTATTTTCCATGGCAAGAAAACAATTTCTTGGTCTTGCCCCCAAAACAGACACACAAAACTGACAAAACCTCTAGGATCTCCTTGTCTGAAATAGGTGAGCTGTACTTACAGCATTAAAGCAAAACCTTTATTGCAGAGGGAAATGATACTATAACCAAGCCATCTGTTTCATAGGCTCCTACAGCAGAGAGCATTCACATGAGTTTTCTGCTTCTTATTATGTTAGCATTTTGATCACATAAGATTCTGATCTTTGGTGCTCACTGACAAAACAGGAACAAGCTGAAATTGGCATAACTGCTGAATTTTCATCAGGGATTTATCTTTTTAATCATTTTATAGAAAAACAATTAGTTCTATGGTTATGCCCAGAGGATTTAATCAGATCTTCATAATGACTGGTAGTAAACACATCCATAAGAAAACCATCCTGTGCCTTAAGTAATTCTTTTGGCCTTGCCCCATGGAGGTTCACCCAGATTAAAACCATGTGCCATTTCTTTTGAATGGTAGGGGATAGTTTTAAGTAGGATTACTGATTTCTACTCATCAGATAGCAAATCTTGTAAGTGAATTCTATCACTCATACACAACATGCACAAAGATAACTGTACCAGAACCACACAGGATGATCTCAAGGAAAGAATCTCTGAAAGAACACTTCTGAGGATGATCACCTTAACTCTAACACTGCAGGGTAACCACCTTCTGCAGTGGGAAACAATCATAGACGTACCCCCGTAACAGCAACAGCGCAATGAAAAAGTGTTAGAAAAAGAAGGATGCTCACCTGTCTCAGAAGGTCTAGGCCCACAGAAATATTCCACAAAAAAGGTATCTCCAGCAAAATATCCTCCCTCAGTGGCAGTCAGTCTTTAAATGAGGTCTAAGAGGGGTGGAGCCCGGCTCCACACCTTTCTGGTCACACAGGTAAATTACCTTCACCTGTGCTTCCAGAGCTGACCGGGTCTTTTCTCCAGGTGCTCGATCAATGGTTCAGGCTGTAACTCAGCAGTTCCAATACAACCTCCCTGTCCAAAATTGTATGAACGTGCAGCAAACATGAACTTATCTACCAAATAAATTTGCTTCCCTTCCTGCACAGGTCATCCCAGATCTCGTCATAACTGCTTCTAAAAAGTAAGAGAAAGAAATGATCTACAGCATGGCCTGTGGATGATAGCTAGCCAAGCCAGACTTCTGAAAATGGCAGCCATACCTGCCATACCTTCCCATACGACTCAAGAGAAGCTGTTTTTTTTCTTCTGATTTTGCCACTCAGTCCTGTACACGTCCTTGTTGCAAGCCTCTGAAAGTACAACCCACTACATTTCTCACAGTCTGCTATGCAATGCTTACCTCTAAATTGTAGCTATGGGGAGCTGACAGTTTCATTGAGTAGCTGTAAGACATTTAACATAGTTTTGCAGACCACTGGTAACCTATGAATCATTGGTCAATGTATGTTACGGTGAACATACAAAAATACAGTCCTCAGAATGACTTCAAATCTGTCTTCTTTGTTCCTTCATAATTTTTATTTCTGCTTCTTTTGCTGTTTAAGACTTGCACTTTTTCTCAGTAAGTTCTAGATGTTGCTCATCTTAAAAATACACACAAAAAAGTAGTCACTTCTTCCTAAGTTTTATGAAAATAGCCTTTATCATATTCAAGATTCGGCACCAGAAGAGAATTTTTGGCTCAAGTCCTGTCCTCTGTGACCTAACTTTGCCTTCTTGTATAAGCTCATTAAAATTTGTCAAAACTCTTTTAAATGAGCAAAGCTTACTCCTCACTAGTCCATTTGGAAAAGCACCCAGAACGTTGATATTTTGCTGATACAAGAATCTTCTTACTTCCAGGTTAAAACTTCTTCACAGCCCTGAGAAGAGTGGTTTTATATACCACTCTTTGCAGAACTGGGCAAAAGAGAATGCCAGAGGCTTTTGCTTGCTTGAAAACAAGCTACTTCTAGAAAATAACTGTAAAGAAGAGTAACAGCCATTAGTTAGGCAGTGAGCTCAGTGCTCCCACTAAAAACTACCATGCAATTTTAGCACTGGGACCGAATCACAGAATCACACAATCATTGGGGTTGGAAGGGACCTCTGGGGATGATCAAGTCCAAACCTTCTTCTACAGCACTTTCCCACTGTAGGTCACTGAACTGATTAGAAATGATGAATACTCTTCGTACAGAGTGGACAAAACCTGTTTACTCCTTCAGTCCTGCCTTTCCTGCACAGCCATTTCCAGATTAGTTGTCATTAATTATTAGCTTTAGCAATTGTGGCTTAATGAAGATAAATGATCCTGCAATTTCTGGAATACAAGCCATTTGTACAGTAGCCATTTGGTAGGTCTACATTCAGCTCAGAGCAACCAGCCAGATGTTTCTACCATAAATAAGATTGTTTTTGCTGGCATGGCAAACCAAAGCAAAACAAAGAACCCCATGCACGCAAAGTTATCTTGAAGTGCAAAGATTGGAGGGAAAAGCAAAACAAACAAGCAAAAAAAAAAAACCAAAAAAAACCCTTAGGAAATTCACAGAGGAACAATGGCAGGATTTTATTTTAAATGAACATTTTTCAGGTCCTTGAAATTGCTATGATAAAATGCAGCACTAACATTTTATTTCCCTCTCTCACCTAAGTCTCATGAACAGTGTAATCAATTCTGCTGAAATTTAAGAGACTAAACAAAACCAATATTCTCAGCCAGAGGAACAGCCCAACACAAAAATCTGATCACAGAGATTTAGCAAAACAATTGCAAGCAAACTCATAAAAGCAAAGGGATTGGACATGCAGACATTCTTTCCAAAGTAGTTGGTGCATTCTCTCCTTCTCACCCATTCTCACTATTTTCCTTTGTTCCACTCGTCTCTTTTTTTTCCCCCCTCTATTATTCTCTTTCTGAATAATTGAAATGATATTTTTTGTTCTTTTCCTTTCTACCCTCTTCTAAATAAAATAAACCTTATAATCAGTGATGTGCATATTTGGTTTTCCACCCAACTGATATCTGAATGGATGCGAAACTCAAAATATAACCATTTGCCCCATTCTAGGTTAATGATCTAACAGGAAAAGAAGTTCATACCTTCCCTGACGCTGGACTTCTGTGTGAAAGTACAAATGCAACTGTGAACTTGAATGTGGTACATGGACAGGTGTATCACTTTCTCTACTTTCTTATGCACCAAAAATGGAGGGGTAGAGAAGTGCATTGTTGTTCAACGTAATTAGGAAAAGTACATAAGTCATCTTTATTACTGGTTCCTAATACAGCCATGAAAACATGATTTCAGCTTAGCTCTAACTCGTCAGCTGACAGTACAGAGCCACTACAGCAGGACTGTGGAGAAAAGCTGTATGACAAGAGGTTTGTAATGATTTACAGGGTTTTCTTAATTGCACAATCAGTTGTTTGTTCCAGCTAATTGAGTTTCCCTTCCAGTAATTACTCTTTGCAGTTCTTTATGCCACCGTATTGCATGCTCAACTTTTCATACAGCTACCTTAGCTCAGTTACCTCCTTGGACTTTTCTGCCTCATTCAACTGAATTAGTATTGTTTCCAGAGTGGCCCATGAGGAATGATGGGTTTTCTTTCTATGTAGTTTCTCTGTATATGTGAGGTGTAAAGAGAGATATAAATGTTTTCTTCTTGGTGCACTCCCAGTCATTTAGAATCTTGCTCTTTATTCCAGAAGTCATGGCTAAACCCATGGCCAAAATACTGTTCACACCATTATCTGCCACTGCCTTGACTTCTGAATGTCTGTTTCTGACATGATAGCACAGAGAAAAAAAAACAAACAAAAACCAGCACTTGTTCAATGGAATCAGAAACTACTATGAAAAGTCTGTATTTGTATATGAGACAATAAAAATAACTAAGAAATATTTCATTATAATATAAAAATGAATAAAAAAGACTGAAAAGGCTGCAATATTAGAAGGAATGAAGGGGGCTCTGGAGGCGGTCTCGTGAACTATTGATATTTGCAGGTAATTCGGTATTTTTCCCATCAATTGCAAAATGTTAACTGCTCTTGCTTATCTGCCACTACTTTTCTTAAATCATTTTGATATTACATTAAACAATGCTATATATACCCATTTGTATTAGCTTTCAATTATTTCCATGTACAATTTTCTTATGCTTCCATTTTTAGGATTGCCAGATATATACTAGTAATGATGATTTGTATGTCTCATGCATATTGATATTTCTGATACTTCTGCTTTTAAGATAAGCAGATGGAGATAAGCTCAAGCTATATATTGTAAACAGTTGGGATATAAATAAAGTAGTTCTGAGCTGACCTCCTTTTTCATCTGCTTTGTTACCACCACAGATCAAATATCAATATCGTATGTTTTATGCTTATGTTTGCTTATCTGTTAGAGTCTTCAACAATAAACTATAGGCTAACAGGCAGTGAAATCTCATTACTTTGCCGAGGTTTCATATTGATTAAACATAGCTAATTCTCAAAATCTCCTCCATATTGCTGTGGTGGTTTCATATCTATGGGCAGCTCAGTACCACCACAGTTTTCTCACTTTCACTCCTCAACAGAACAGGGGGAGAAAAAAGTGATAAAAAAAACTGAGTTGAGGTAGGGGGAGGGAGATCACTCACCATTTATCATAATGGGCAAAACAGAAAGCATGAAGGAGACTAATGTGATTTATTACCAATTGTTAACAAACTGTAGCAAACTAAAACACCTTCACCCTATGCATCTGGATTAAACTGAAGCTCAGAACAGTAGTTCAGTTGCCAGTTTGATTTGGCATTCAAATGAAAAAAGTGGGCAGCAATAGTTGGCCACAGTTGAGCTAAATCAAGAAAGATAAAAACCTTTTCTTTGCCAACCTGAAAGCTTTCCTTCAATAGCACAACTATGTAGTATTTCACTATGCTGGTTTTCAACTATGATTTACCCTTTTAATTTTGGTGCAGTTAAGCATTAACTTCTCAAAAATATGTGTTATTCTGAAGTAAAACAAAGTGAACATAAAAAGTAAAACTTAGTTCCAAAAAAACATTTTTAAAAGCCAATGCTGAGATTTAAAATTTTTGTAACATTTTTCTTTCGTACGGAAGTTATTTATCAAGTGTAACCTCAGTCTCTGAACCTCATAATCTACTGCCCCACTCAAAATAACACAAACTGAAAAAAGGAAAAGTATAAGACTGTATTTTAAGATCTTCTTAACATAAACTTTTCCTCATAGGGTATTCATTTTGGTAGCTTGAGTGCACCTGGAAACATACACATCCTATACAAAACAAATGAGTCCTAGTCAATATAGCCAATACAGACAAAAGCAAACAATTCTAAGACCATCACTCAGACAGCTGTGATACTCCTTGAGTGCTTCACTATGAGTTTGTTTTGTTTTCATGCTTTGCTTATTTCGGTGGTTTTTTGTTTTTTAATTTTAATTATCATTGACTCAAATAATTTCTTCTTGAATTTTAAGAAGAAAAATAAAAATGACTGTGCACCGTATTCCCTTCCAGTAAGACTAATTTCTTAATTATTTGTAGGGTTCTTCCCGAAAGCTGCCAAGGTGTGACTCATTTTTATTAAACACTATGCCATCCAAAACTGTTCATCAATATCTTTTATCCTTTCATTTCTCTCAGCCAGCATCCCTTTTAAGAACTCAGAGCACTGGATTCAATTGCTTCAGCTCTAGTGAAAAGTAAGCTCACACCAAATATGCTGAAAATGATGTAACCTTTATCTCAGGCCTCATTAGGGAACTAGAATGGAGTCACTCACTACAGAAGTAAGTGCTCCTGCCGAGCCGTGAAGGACAGTTTAGCCTACAAATCCATATGAAGTCAATGTCCAAGGACTGCTACTAGGAACTCTGCTTTTGCCCCTGTTACCTTTCAGAGAAGGTTTTAAAAATACAACTTCTTTTTTTTCATGTTAATAAAAAAAACTCATGCCGTTTTTTTTTTTTTCCCAAGGATATGGATTTATACTATATGTTTATCAAATTCTGCTCTGCAGTTCTGGTTATGATGCAGGCTCAGGTCCTTTCGTCCTAGTCTACTCTTCTGTAATATTTAGAGTAAAAAAAACCAACAAACAAGTTCCACTTCAGAAGTTAGCCTCATTATTGTAATGTCTGAAGTTACACTTTCTAGGCTGAAGATCTGAGAAAGGTTACTAATCTTTTTTTTTTTCCTGAACTAACCAAAAAAGATTTCTGAGCACAAAATGATTTATTTCTATTCTTTCCATAAAGCTAAAGGAAAAAGTAAGAGAAATCGAACAATGGGTGATCCAAGAATACTAAGACTGAGTTGGTACTGTTCATTAATGCTGTTGCATCAAAAATGATCACGAAATGCACTGTTTAGAATTCTAACCATCCCAGTAAGGGCAGCACATTTATTTTTAGAGAATTGTTAGGAACAATTACTTGGTCGCCCACCTTATAAATAGCAGCAGCCACAATTAGAAATTAACTGCTGTGTAAACACAGTTGGGAAACATACGTGACTGTGTTAGAGTGAATGATCTGAGTTGCACAGCAGGAAAATATCAGCCAACAAACTACTACTTTTTTTGCCACAACAAATTCTACAGGAAATCTCTGCCAGCTGGTGTGAACCAAGGACAGCCCTCCATGATGTGCTGCAGAAGCCCCCGACTGTTAAATCTGAGTTGTGGCTATCTTGTGGTTGTAGCTTCAGAGACAATATTCAAATGTCAAAATTCAAATCAATATTACAAAAACCACTCTACCTAGCAGGGAGATCTGTTGAAACCATCGATCTAAAAGGAGTATCTGGAGACATCTTTTCAATAGAAAGCACCACTCTGGATGGTCTTCAAGAACACCTACTGTTGCTGATGCAATGAAGACATTCAAGTGTTTACATTAGAAGCACTGTACCAAGAAGTCATGAGTGAATTATGGGTCTAAATTATAAAACCTAGAATTGATGTTCAATTACTAACACTCAATCATTTATAAGTTTAGCCTGGGCTCATTTCCAGTGTCTTCTCTAAACAATCTTTGTTGTTTAATTTAAGATAAAAATGTTTACTTTGCTTCAGCTCAGACATGTTCTGGATCACTGTACATTTACAAGTAACAGCAGCTTTCTGGCTTCAAGAAAGCTTCTTTTAGGTGTTAGTGGTTGAGATTCTATCAAAAGCTATCAGAAGTAACAGCCTTAAAGGAACTTTGTATGGATAAACATATTGTTGACATGTTTCTATTGTCTTTTGATAGGAAGGAAACTAATCAGCCAAATGCAAGATTAGCGTTATTTTGGCTATGAGCTGTTTATGATCTACTGTTTCTTCTGAAACACCCCAGTTACGTATATATAAGAAATGCTATTTCTTACACAGCATCTATGTACAATCTATTAAGAAGATATTTCTACACTGGATCCTCAATTCTGGAAAGTTTAGTTAGGGCTTACGAGTCCTAAGGCAGCTGAAAATCATGATATTAAGCCGCTGAGGAAAGTTTCTAACTGGATACAATATTCCCCACTAATGCCTTTTGAACATCCTTCCATTTCTGACATTGGTCATTGCTCTTTTCTTTTGTAAACGCCAAACATTCTGTTCCACAGTGCTGCCAATTAAGGCATTCCCTGAGTGTTCTGTTTTTCAGTAGCTGAAAATAAATTTTAATTACCTTTGGAAACGTTGCTGTCATTTTCCTGCCAGAAGAGTCTGAAGTGAAACTCCCCTCACAGTCCTTTACTGGGCAGAAACGCACAGGCATCACCAGCTAAGAAGAATAAAACTGAACCCCTCCCTTGCCACGCTTTGTTTTCAGAGTCTTCGCTTGGCAGATTCTGCTCCTCATTTTTCCAACAATACACTCTGATAAAGAGTAGCTTGCAACCTCATGGATATCTCGAAGACAAGTGCTTCCTAAATCTCTCAAAGTGACTGCAAGGCAGTGTTTCAATTTTAGAGTCGTGTAGTAAGAGAGGGCTGCACTTCAGTAGATTCCTTCTGCTCATTCTGCAGTGCAACATACAATTCCTGTGATTAATGAAAAACAGTGTAAAGCCATAGCACACTGCCTGTCCAAATCTATTAACCCTCTATGACGGTCTACTACAGATTCAAGAGCCCTTCATGAAACTTTCTTTTCTCCTGGCAGCTGTATTTTTTCTTTCATTGAGATTACACACATCTGCTTTTAATCAGACTCTCTAGAGCTTCACAGGGAGTTTTGATTGCTGATTAGAGAGTGATGCTTGCCCAGATTGCTCTGTTTAGTTTTCCTTAAAGGCTGACTTGGAGAGTGATTTATTTATTTATTTATTTTTAAATAAACAGTCTGCTCTTGAAAAGGGAATTAGAAACGAGTTTGAGATTGTTCTTAGTTATGAAACTTCCAACCAATCTGGCATACTATTTTAGAGACACATCTACTGGAGATGGTTGCTGCTCATCTCATGTCTTGGATGGCATTTTGCCTTCTTCCAGGCCAGAAATGCTGTGTTTCTACAGTGGAAGGCAGTACCCAGTTTTTGGAGGATGATTTATGAGAGGTTTCTCAATGAGGCATTAGCCCCATGTAAGAGGTAGAGCTAGGGGCTCTAAAATGCGTTGTTCATGGTTTGCTTCTGCGTCTCTGTCCTTTCACTGTATATAATTCAAGGAGAGCTTTTTTTTTACTTTTCTCAAAAGGGGAAGTTCTGTGTGCCCCTTCATGCTTGGAGAATCTTGATGTTTCTGATCCAATAAAAGAATCTGGGCTTCATATAACTACCAGGAAAAACTGTTGGTGAAGCATTATCCAAATCTTTCAAGAGAGGGCAGCTGCAGCTATACTGAGAAAAGCTTCTACTGAGAGTGAACAAAGTGAAAAAAACCCTGAGGAAGACAGAAGAAAGAGGAGGGGGAAAAAAATCTCTTTTTTGGCTTAATTTTATTACAGGCTGAGTAATAAAATATGTATTTATAAAACACAGATTTTTCCCTCCTTTGGAGAATTAATTCCTACCTACCAGGAAATTGACAGCAGGTTCAAGCAGTAGCTGGCAATGCTGACCATGTATGCAACAACTTATCGACAGCCTGTGCAATAATGCACAAATCTTAATGGAAAAGCTGAGCAACTGCCAAAGAAAACAACCTGAGGGAAAAGAGAACAAGCTGATGTTCAGAACTCCTGAATCATGGGCTTGGTGAACAAAACTGCTTTGAAGTTCTTTGTTTTCTGCTTTCAGGTACAGAGTTATGAAGGGGGCTAAAGCAGTTCTCAGCCCTACAGGTACTGGCATGTAGAGCATATATTCTTCCTGTGTTATGGCCACCCAGATATGCAGCCTTGCTGAGTTCAGATCAGGACTACATTTTTCTCACCCTGGCCTTTCCTTTTGTCTGCCAACAAATCTCTTCTTTCTTCTATGATTTTCATCCTCTCCACTGTTTTTGTTTGTGCCAATGACACAAGCCTAGTTTTAATATGTGAGCATGCTTAAAATAATTAGCCACAATCACGGTTGTTGTCATTGTCACATGGATAAACTCCAGGTAATTTATCATGTTAACAGAAATAAATAGGGCTAAAGAAAATACAGAATTCCAGTCATGGTAAGAAGTAGAGGAGGTCAGAAAATGGCCTACAGATCAGCCAACAAATCTGCTTTTGCCATAATATCAATAATAGGCTGAGCATATTGTACAGCCTTGGGAAACTCTTGTCGGATGACCTTCCCTGGGGTATGATCCTGAGCACATCTGAACAGAGAAAGTGCCTTAAGAAATTTCCTATTGCACCACTAGGTCCAACATATGAACCTCTTGTCATATAATACAGTAGCAGGAGAAACTTGATAACAGACCTGCTTGAAGACATATTTATAGAGCTACATTGTTTTCTCATCAGATCCTACTTTCTATCTAAGAACTTGTTAGGTTATATTTCTATGTATTTGTATCTGACATATTTCAATTTAAAGATACAATTGCAGTCTCTCACATACTGTGGTTTTATGCTAAAGGCTTCATACTGTCATCATCTGGACCAAGCAACTTTTTTTTTTTTTTGACCTTTATTCACAAATCACTCTGACTCAGCCATACTTCAGATTGCTGTTAAAACCAAACAAACAAAAAATCAGATCTTTCCTTTCACAAAACAGTAGAGATCACAGGCAACAGGTGGTGCTGCTGCCATAAATGTCTGGAATACACAAAGGAAGACTCCTAACCTGTGCCATTATTACTGAAACAATTGCCTCATATGTTAAAATACGTTAACAAGACAACTAGAAAGTGCTGCTTTTGAATGCAGCATGACATGACTGATCCATTGTGACAGCAGGTAAAACAAAATGCCCAATTAACCTAGAAAGCCAGTGTGTTTCTCAGAAGTATTTATTTTTCCTATGCAAAGCCTTTCTATCTCACTCACCATTGTATCTTGCTACAGTGTTGTCAGCTTCATAAGCTACTCCAAACTAACCTGACTGATGTCAGTAAAAACAAGTATCACTTGTACTAGAGCAAGCCCTCCTTATTCATTCCTGCTTTAGCAGGAGTATGTATAGCCCCATTTTCATTAGCATCTAATCAGGCTCCAACTTCATTTGAGGATGTCTGCAGACTTTATCACCAGCAAAAGGCAAGAGCTGCTTCAGTGAGTGCTCCAAAGGGTGTCTGGATTCCACATAATCTGGAAGTGCTCCCATAACCAAGACACTGGGGCCCAGACTTTCTGTTGAACACATCCCACATCAAGCCTTCTGCCAACAAGTAAAATCAAAAGTAGACATGTACTATTTCCACTGCTTTCATCTCAGGTGGTTACAAATACATTCTTTCTTGGTGAGATCTGATACTTGAAGTATATTCTCTGTCACAACAAAGCCCTCATCAAACATACTTGCAAGAAGCCAGTTTCAAACCATCCAAACATACTGCATTCAGTCACATGATATGGAGGTGACGAGAATCAGGAACAAAGAAAACTAAACTGAAGAAGCTTCAAATAAATATTTATATCTAAATAGGCACTCCTCTATTCAGGGCAGAAGATTTTGGAGGGAAAGTGATATTTTGAAGACAGCAGTATTTTCCCCATCACATAATTTGTTTAATAAATTACTGCCAAAAAATGTGAAACAGGTCACATAAAAATCCTGAATGAAAACTTTTCCATCTGAAGTCAGTTAATATTAAGATGCAAGTTAAATTAAGTAGGTTAATATGTCGCAAACCCACTGTTCTCACTTTTACTTAAAGTCAGGAAAAGGATCTGCCAAGAGACAACCAAATTCAACACATTTCATTAGTCAACATATTCTGGACACTGACCTTTCAGAAATGAAAGAAAGCAATTGAGCAACTAGGCCTGCCCAGTTGAAATGTGGTGGAAGGTTTTGTCATGATATATATCATGAAGAAAGTTCAAGTGCCCCAGTGGTCCTTACACATCAAAGGAGCATTTTGAAATGGTAGTGTGAACAGAATTTTCATGTTGTACAGAGGAAATGTGGAAAACTGTCATGGGAATTAACTTAATTTTGTAGTCTAGTATGGTGATTTCTAGTATAGTGATTTGCCTGCCAGCACTACAAAAAAAGTTTCTGAACCTTGAGTAAAAACCTGTAGAATCAAGTATATCTTGCAAGGACATCATCCTCACTTCCTGCTACCTTTATGTTTTTTCTTGGTTTTGGTCTATTTCGTTAAGAACAAGCTCAGAAAAAGCAAAGTCTATCAACTGTTTGCTAAATCACCTCTATCATTCAGTCTATTTTAGTTCATACACAGGGAGTATTGCAAACCCAGACTTACACTTTGAAGAATCTGTTCTCATATTCTGGATGACAGAAAGATACTCTAGAGGTTGAGAAAAAAAAAGTTCAAGGAGCTCATTTCTCCTGTGGCCAAAGTACAGGATTCAATCATCAGTTTCAGATTTTTTTCTTCATTAGCATTCAAAATTGTGTAGCACTGCATATTACAGATTATTTTTCATCCAGACCTACTAAGAAAAATATGCTTTTTTTTTTGTATGACCCTGCATGAATATGTCTAGATCTCTATCAACACCATCCAGCTCAGGCAATATCATCTCTATTTCTTAATTATCTTGACATCTTACTATTGCCTCTCTCAAGGTACTCGTTCCCAGATTTCCTCTCATGGTCATTGGCAGTTGACATTCAAAGCAATTGCTTATGCTCTCTGCTTTTAACAGCTTGCCCCAAAGCTTGCCCTGTCCTCAGATAATGTGATCAGGTAACCACAAGTGTAAAGGCCAAATGCACCCTGCTGCTGAAGGACCTCACATGGTGCCATCCACTTCTGAAACATTATTCTCTTGAGCACTGACGTGCTGAATAGTTCAGTTCTTGACAAACTTATTTGTCCAGAAGTATGACTGCTGCTTTTACCCTACACATTAACATTGAATTATAAGAGATAATCCATTAATATCAATGATGGGAGGAGATGGGACAGTTCAGAACCAGAATCAAATTTCAACTCCATTTTGAATCAAGATAGCATTGTGCAGACATCATTAAAAATCAGTGTACAGCATTCCATCTTCCATCATGAAGTTCATCTCTGTTTCCAATTGTCACACTATGTGTTTCCAATGGTAAATGATCCTGCAAAGACTAGAACTTATCAGAGAGATTCCAATATAGTATCAGTGAAAATGAAGAATGGCCATATTTATGAATTTAAAAACACAGATAACCACTGAATCTGTAAGCTCACTTTGGACAACAGAAGATCTATACATGGAGCAGAAGAATAATTATCTTCTGTAACTATTAGAACTGCTAACATTATTTCAGTCATCCAGATGCTATCCCATAATTGTTTATTGACTCCCATAATTTAGTCCTCCAAAGGCACACCTGCTCTATCATTATCCAGACTCTCTATATATTTAGCTTGGAAATTGTATAAACCACTGCACAGGTAAGAAGTGGAAAGATAAGGAGGCTTATTTTTCAGGAAGAATTTTGCTAAGGACTATTTCTAATCATAAGAAATGCATGTTCTGTGCTCAAGAAACAGTTACACCACCTTATTAGCATGCACAGTCAGTAAATCTGATTAAAGTGGATAAATCAAACTAAAAAAATCCATACCTCTTTTCCCTCCAGGTTTGTGAATCATTCAAAAACTCCTCCTTAGCCCTACCCCATTTACCTGCGGTTGAATAATTATCTCACTTGTTATTTGTTTCCCATAATTATCACTAGTGTGTGGTTGGCCCCAAAGGCTTTCCTTTCCTATGACTTTCGTACTTTTCTTCCAAAGAAGTCAATAAAGGACAAGTCATGAATAGTACGGTATATACTACAGTAAATCCATGAAGTCTGGGAATCATGAGCATGCATTTCCATTACTACCCATCAGTCAATTAAATATAACCATTAAGCTAAGACTGTGCTTTCATGAGGCAACAGCAAATAACACGAGGTGTTAGCTCACAAACACTAGTGAATCTATTTGTTCATTATTCTGTTTTAACAAGTCCTGCTTGAGACAGGATAGTTAGTTGATTTTTTTTCCCCCAAGAGGTTCAGGTTTTCAGCAAAGATTAAGACTTCAGTTTTTAATAATTTATTGTACAAATCATTCTACATTCAGACAAATATCAGATATCCAGATAAGTAGCTAATGGCTATGCTTCTCCTCCTCTGAAAATCTGAAGTCACAGGTTTGTCAGTAGGCCAAGTCTACGGTTGTACCTCTTGCCCACATTGCTGCCTTGTAAATCTCCAAGATAAGCTAACACTCCATGGCCAGATAAAATTGACAAGACCAGCAAGAGTTAGAGATTTGGTCAGTATTTGGAATAAAGAGGATGTGGGTGGCTATCCTCTCTCAGTTGAGACCCACTACTCAAACAGGCAAGCTCAGATCTGAATGCATGGCATGTCAGCTCAGTAATCCTACTTTGTGCATGTGTTTGAGTCTTAATTCCTCATATACACGTGTACAAGTGCTTAAACATTGCGTGTGGAGGTCTGACTACTTCATGTTAAGGGATTTCAGATATCAGTGCTGTCTTGTATCTGCTGTAGAATTATTTCTGATACTTAATAATCAGTTTAGAAGAACCATAGCTGGTTCAGGCTAGATATACCAATTACTACAAGAAATATATTGTAAATGTATGGTAAATCTATGCTTTGTTTCATTTAAAAATGTATATATTTCTCCTACTCTTGGCAAATGCAACCTCCTGTGCATAACTGGCTTCAGTTTCCTGCAGTTTGTGAGATGCTCAGTTCAACAGTGTGGGAGACCCTGCTGCTGCCCACGCTTCTAAACCAAATACAAATGTCAAAAACAGAGCCAGCTTCAAAGTTCGTTTCATTCCTCTATTTCAGGTGCAACCCTCTCCAGAATATTCAAATTATGCAGGAGTCCAAATGAGGGAATGAGGAGGGAAGTCCTCATTGCAATGTTACAGTAGTAATTATTGCCTGATTATTATCATATAGAAGACTTTGTTACTTTAAGTCCAAAAAAAATTGAATTTGACAGCTCTTGCTCACATTACTGCTTGCAGAAGGTTGCTTAGCAACTCAGATGTAGAAAGAGGAGGTTGCAGGAGTCAGGCACAGAGACAAGCGTGGTCAGGAATTCTCAGGTTACTGAGCTGGCTGGTCAGCACCAGAATCCAATGGCATTGTGGATCTCACTGCCTGAAGAGGAGCCACATATTGTGGTCAGCATGAAACCTACCTGACGGAGCATAAGGCTGAATTAAAGATCCAGTAGGACAACTTGTCCTTATTATGTACCTTTAACAGGAAAGCAAGGAGACTCAATTCTCAGCTTAAAATTTTAAGACTTTCTGCTTAAGGGGAGAAAAGAGTATAGTGAAGACAGGTCCTTCTTGAGAGTAATTTAAAGGAAGGTGATGCTATGTCTTGAAGTTAACAGGGTAAACTGAGTCTGTTTGGAAGTTCTAAGTCCAAGATGCCATGTAAGGAAGCCAAAAATCATCTGTTACTTGTGACTGAGCTCAATTCACACCTAAAAGGCAGTGATTAAATGCTGGAGGTATCTTGTGTGATTTAAGTCCTTTGCACCTTAAATGGGAGCAGAGCTTGACCAGCTGGCAGGAATCTCTCCTGAATTTATCGATGCTTTTCCAGAAACCCATCCATCCAGACAGTTCAAAAGTCACTATATCTCCTTGTTGCTTTCTGATGAGAGATGTATTAAGATGAATTGCCTGTTTGCCAACCACAAGCATTCATCCCTACCAAACCCAATGCACCTAGAGAAAAAAGGAGGCCTTGCTCCTTGCAAGCTGAAGTAAACCCAGCCTAACCAGAAGGTATCTAACATCAGTTTTCTCTACAGGATTTACTACCTTATTTCATGGTTTTCCAGATCTGTCCATCAAATGCTACAGCTCTGTCAGAATTCAATTTCTCAAAGATCAGATCTGGTGCTTGCACCATCTGTAGTCACTTCCTATCTCTGCCACAAACCCCTCAGGTCTTGTCCAGGCCGGTTAACATCCCCATGTGTCATTTTTCCCATGATAAAAGCAGGGCACAAGTACTTCCCCTCCAAGTTTAAGACTACTCCTTTCTCTGGTGGGCGTCTCCCTAATGTGAACTGTACAGAGAGTAGTCTTTTTCGCAGGTCAGAATAAGACCCTCATCCAAGAGAGCATCACCCCATCTGAAGCCCCAGGACACAACACTCATGAAACTAATGAAACAATTGTGAAAACTTAAAACTCACTCTGAAAAGAAGTGCATTAGAGCACACATCTTCACTCTTCCAGTTGTTTGGGTTTTCTTTATTCAGTGTAAAATGCTTCAAATTCAACAAGAGATGAGTTTCAGATATTATAAGATGTATAAGGAAAAGAACACGCACACAAGTTATATCTCAGCACCCAGGGCTAGGTATACCATTCTGCAATCGTTTCTGACTCTGTATAGGTTATTTGCTCTCTCCTACTTTAAACATCCATGGCATTGTGTCCATCTGCAGGACTATCTCGCTTATCCCCACTTTGTATCTCCTGCTACAATAGCCACTATTTAGTCTGTACTGTGGCCATCTGGCTTCACCTGGAGAAAAGCATCACAGTAGTGCAGCTGAACAACTGGAAAGTAATTCAGTTAAACACAACAATTACCTGCATCCAGGTAATAAAAGGTTGAGCTGCTTAAGAGCAGGAGTAAGAAAATTTTGAGGCCTGACTGCTGTTTCCACTGCTAGTAAGCAGAGTTTTTCACAAACAAGTTTTCAGAGTACATTTTATGTTTTATCCTGCCTGTTTTTCAGATGGCTTTGTCATTTCTGTACTGATGATGTTCCTCTTCACTGTGTATTCTATTAACCCTGTAAGAACCTACCACAAACAGAGGCATACATTTAAACTGAATGAGAAATTATTGCCATTCCTGGAACACAAATTTTCTCAGGCAAGAGAATTTCCAATCTTTCTTGTGCTTTCTGGGGCCAAAGTATCCCCTCCTAATTTAATTATGGACAGCTTTTGATCTCATATAACTTCATATCAAAACAAATCTATCCTGATGATGATTCATTTCTATTTTTCTTCTTTCTTATCAATAGGCTAGAATATTAGCAGATGCTGATGATACAATTATTTACAGTCATAAGACCTTATATAAAGAAAATGGAGAAGAATTAGCCCTTGCTTTTTGACTGCCCAAGTTCAAGTACTCCTAGGGCACTCTCTTTCTCTTGCTGCGCCCAAGGGCTATAAGATCCTTCTCCCTTCTTCAGGCTCTCTTAATCTAATATAGCAACACTATATGCTAGTACACAGGTCAGATCATCTACCACACAGAAAGCGTCTTTCCAGAATCACAGAAGTGTTTGTGTTGGAATGGACCCTTAGAAGTCATCTGGACCACTTCCCCTGCAATGAACAGGGACAACTACAGCTCCATCAGATGCACAGAGCCCCATGCAGCCTGACCTTGAACATTGCCAGGGACAAAGCATCCACCACATCTGAGTAACCTGTGCCAGTGCTTCACTGATAAGAATACTCTAAAGCTTACATCACAACAAGGTCACACTTTTTTTTTTTTAATGAAGGAAGAAAAGGTTACACCTAACATGAATACAATGTGGTTAAAACCTGGAATATTTGTGGTGAGTCCGTGCTCATACCTTCCCTGAGGTATCACAAGCCCCAAGATACAGCATTCAGAGTATTTAAGGATTCTCCTGAACCAGGCTCAGGATGTATCCAGACAGCAAGCTCAGGGTGCTACTTCGTATGCTAAAAGTGGTTTCAAAATCAATGGTTTTTCAGGGGAGAATGAGAAGCTGCCAATGTGCGTGTAGCTTTTGGTCTGCAGCTGCATGGAGTAAAACAGCTGCTGCACTCTCTCCCAGATTATTCTGTGGTACAAAAGTCACACATGATCAGTAATTGTGCTTTAGGCTAAGAAGGAAATTCACCTTCTAGCTGGGCACCAGTGGCTTTCTAAAACACATTGAATTGCCCATGTCCTAAATTGAAGATACACAGCACATCTGTCATATTTATCATTTCTCCCTCCCCCCTTATAAAACCAAACGGTTTTTCAGGCTCATTCCTATTTCCTCTTCCAAATCTTGGCTTCTACGAGCTGCCATAAACCATTGAAATGATTCTCAGGTACTACAGGGCATGAAGGATGAGTCCCGCCACACTGCTGCTCAAAGAACAATGCATCACTCGCCTCCACTGAGATAAACTAGATTATAACTTAGGTACCCCTCTCCTCAGCACATATCTCTAATGCTGCTGACAACACTGCATCAAGCAATCAAGATAACGTCCGCTCACTCGTATCAACATGTTTTCGCCCTTGACCTTTTAGAATCATACATCACACCCTCCAAATGCAAAATGTTGGGCAAACAGGGTAAGCCTCATGCTCTCAAGGCCTCCCAGGAACAGGAATGGGGGGCACAGAAAGAACCAATGGGCATCAGAACCAGTACAGAGTAATGTCCTAAACCACATCCAGTGTCAAAGCAACAAACATCCCACACACTCAGTGAAAGCTTGCCTGATAGCAAGGCAGATGCTATTTGCAGAGTGTCTCAGCAGCACTAAGGGGCTGACAATCAATTATAGTGCCTTAACGGAGAAAGCTAAAAAGAACAGAACAATGTCCTAAGGACAAAAGTGCATATATATATATATGCCGTCTCCTACAGGGGAGTATCAGAATTGCCCAACCTCTTGGTATAAACATTACCAGGTCCCCGTCTCATGATAATACATTTTTGGTCATTTGTGTTCAAGACAGGCCACCCAAAACCTAATGCACCTGAATAATAATTGCCTCAATATTTATTCATGAACTCATGATTAACCCTGATGGACAGCCTAATGAGAACCATATTGCATCAAATCTGTTACTGAGTTTAGTGTAACCACTCTTATTCTGGAAAAAAAATCTATAGCCATTTATCTGAGCTGGGCACAGCACAATTGTTACTACCTTCCTGCCAAAGCCTTTGAAAGCCACTCTGGCTGTTGCTAGTACCAAGGGAGACAATGGGGTTTATGGGATGGCATCTTCTGCTGCTGTTGCTTACAGCAACAGAAGTTGCATCCCTTGATTGCTTCTGCTGCCAGCAAGGTAGAGGCAAACATTATTTAGTCAATTAAGTATGATATTCTATGCCCTCTAACTAGCTACCTACCCTAATTCTGTCTCTTGCATTTTATTTCTATGTCTATGTAGTAGTCTGGGCCCAGTCTCTTATGTGTGTTGGCAACAAAATTTAATGTCTCCATTACTGAGAAGCTTTTAACTGGCTCCATCCCTTGTGCACTACCACATCTTCCACAGACTAATTGCTCCAGATCAGATGTTTATCCTCTGCAGAGCAAAATACGAAGTTGAGGAGACAGTGTGACTTGTCCTAGCTGGCACAGTCAGTAGGAGTGTGAACAGCCCAGATAGTCTTTCTTTGGGCCTCCTTTATACAGTATTCCTCAATTGCTGATTCTGTGAAGACTGACAAGGGCTTGACAATATATTTTTCTGTTTCCAATTCAGCTCCAGGGAAACAAATTACTGCATGTTGAGCTTCTCTGTTGTTTTTTGTTTATTTAAAATGCTGTCCTAAAATATTTAACATCAGAAAAGATGATCACTGATGTAGCTAACTTGTCTATCCTGAAAACAACTGGTTTAGGCTCTCTCTAGGAAATATCAGTGTACAGCACACAACCATAGGAGTTGCAATACCCCTCCTGGATTTAATAGTTTTTTCGTATTTAAAGATTAACGGAACTACTGCCGATGTTCCTTCAGCATTTCATGTGCCTCTTAATACTGGTTCCCTTACCAATACTCTGCTACAGAAACTTTTTTCCCTAACACTGCCTAAGAACATTCTCAATATCCCTGTTAGCCCAGGGTTCTCATCGTGATCAGCTATTAAAGGTGTTCCTTTTCACTTTCTTTCAATCCATCTCCTTCCTGCTTATTTTAACTACTCAGTATTCCCAGCAAGTTCACATACATGGAAAACCCATTTGTGGTAATTAGATGAAATTACTTACACCTGCTCATGAACACATTGCATTTTCATCTGAATTCAGTGACAACATTTTCTCCAAAGATTGCATTTTAAATGAGAAAGGAATTTGTTTCCCTCTTTGTACCCTCTTTCTGTTTCCTCTTAATTCCACTTAGCATTGCATGTGACCTTCTAACTGTCACCCAACAGGTATTCCTTAACATTAATCTCAGAGCATGTCAGGCTGACAGGTCACCAGCTATTGTGCAAGTCAAATACCTTAAAGTGAACTTCATGGTGAAAGTGGGTGGTACCCACTGGGCCAGTAGGCATCACATAATTTCATCTGTGCAGCTGCACAGTATGTACAGTTCTGTCATTTACCACTAATGACAGAGGAAATGATTTACACTAAAACTGAACTAGCTGGATTGTTGCACAGACAGAGTATGTTCCCTGAGCACTTTTTTTTTACTGATGTTTGTTTTTGTGTTGTAGCTTTATATATTTAAGGAACACAATATTTGAAGCTGCAGTTGATAAAAATTAAAAATCAAACAAATAAATAGAAATTTTCAGATACACCAGCTAGAATCTAACTATACACAACCCATTCAATATTTACATTAATTCAATAACTCCTAAATCTTTTACTGGAAGTCACCAGAGTTTCTATTATACCCAGTGGCAACATGCAGAAGTACGATGCCCACACATGGCACTTTTTAAAGTAGAAGTTGAGTATCGTGTAATCTTTAATAAGTTTATCCAAGCCACAACCACTTCTAAGTTATGATGTACTTTTATCCCCATTTACTCAATGAGGTCCCTTCTCTTGACTAAAGTCATCTAAATACCAGATGTTGAGAGAGAAATTAAGCTTGGCTTAATCAGTCCAAGTCTGGATTATCATAACCACTGGATTAGCCAGTGATTGATTTGAATGACTCTTCAGCCACTTCCCTTAAAACAGTCAAGAGAGCATTGCTGCAATACGTCTTCACTGGATTATATACAATAAAACTTCCAGCATGCTGTAGGACAAATGTCAGTATCAACAGTTTCCTTCTCTTCTTCCCCTTCTCCATAACCCATTACAGCTCTTTGTATCCTGAGGCAGGCAAACAGACAGGAAGACCAGTACATAGTCAGTTCTGGGCAGAAAATTGACCTTTTTTCTGTGTCCCCAGTATTGCATTTCCCACTGTATCTGCATCTAAACTGACTGCTTCTGATGTCACATACGGCACAACGTTGCATTCACACTGTCAAAGATGACATAAAGACCAGTCCTTCAGGTCGTTTTCTCCTACCCTCTGTTTGGTCTAAGAGTTTTCCTATATACCACATTCATACACATTTGAATTACAGCTTTCCTACTGATTTAAAACATCTTAAATTTACAAACTTCCTTCCAGGGCTAAAGAGAGTTATTTCATGCAGTAAGGATATCAAAGCCTTTACTGAGGTACAAGTACATTACAGCCACAACACCTCCCATACCTATTTAAAAAAACCATTCTCATTAAAAATAACAAAGATACCAGAAAACCTTGTCTGGTGCAGTTTTCTCTTGAAAAACTGCATTTTGCTCTCTTTTCTGTTAACAAATGTCTCCTTTTATTCCTTCTCTCACAGTTCAACCCATCTATTTTTCTATGCTGTTAGATATGAATCAGCACACAGTATATTGACTAATTTACTCCAGCAAACAATCTATGAGACCAGAGGAGAAATGCAATTGCCAGGCAATGCCTTTCACAGCAGCCATAAGATTATTCCAGGCTACAGAGGAAGGCTGCTCTTTCAGAAAAGCTGGTAACGATCTTCCAAAACCAAGCCAGCAAGACCTACAGACAGGACAGATTTTTTTCAGTGTTGCAAGTGTCTGAGCTTAACTATAGTCTTTTAGGACCTCACATAGGTACCTGTTCCGCATGTCTGCTAGAGTATGAGAAACTATCTGCCAACCATGGCAGAAAATTATGAGCCTTTATAGGCCACCTGAAAAATCTACTCATATACAGAATTTTTGTACCTTATTTTTAATTGGGTAAATAGATTTGGTGTTTCTTGACAAAGGTGATAGTACTACAGAGATACAGAACATGCCATAAACACTCAGTACCTAAAAGCAATGACAACTCTGTAATATAATCAGCAAGAAGCTCCTTAATTATTGTTAGTGAGCCTTGCAGCCATAAAATGTTTTTTTTTTTTTAGTTCTCTGCATTCCCTTCAGTAGTTTCAACATTCTCCCTTGGTAGTTTCTTTCTGTGCAGTATGTAACAAGAAATAATTACATAAGTCCTCTTCTCACTGTCAGAAAATAAAACAAATCCTGAGATGCCATACTCAGAAACAGAGAAAAGCAAGGAGCCTACAAATTCATTTTTAAATATCAGATTCCCTAGACACAATCCTGACTTAGAAATAAAAGTCAGGTTACCGAGAGGTATATGTGAATGGTAGATTTGTTTATATTTGTGCTGGAATTTGTTTATGTTGGCTTCAGGCTCCTTCATTTAATGCCTCTGGGAGCTGAACTGGCATACTGTATATTTAAAAGAAATGCAATAAAAACAATTTAGCACCCTTCCTCTCTGTTTGCATTCATTATTTCCCACTCACAGGAGAGAATAAATTGTTAATATATATATTTATGTACTTATATCTATTTACATATATATGTACAAATAATTTATATATATACATGCATTTATATATAATACACATATATATACACACGTTTATATATGTGTGTGTGACAGAGTCAGGATTTGCTAAGCTAGAGGCAAAAAAGTAGTCTGTAGCAGGAGGAATCATTTTCTCAGAAACAGGACTCACTCCTGAAATAAGTCCACGATTGTGCTGTACACAAAAGACCACTACTGCAGCCTATGTAATCTCTCTGCTTCCAGTACCCCCACGCTCCATCCATGGAGATATTCTCTTCTCTGTAACACTGTGCGGTTTTATGGACAAAAAAGTTAAGATCTGCTGTGGGGAGAAGAATCACCAATGCTCACAGATTCTGTTTTAAAAATCAAATCTTACCCTTTCTATACTTCATACTTATTTGTATTTGGCCCAAATGCCAATTCTATCTCAAAAGGACTGAACATACATACGATACAACATATCACACACGGGCCAAAAGTTGTCATTTTTCTATAATCATAGCACAGGTACGAGATATCATCTGGTTGTATTCAGTAAAAAGTCCTCCCCATGATTAAGAGACCTGCACAGCAAGAGAGCTAGGAAAGGTGGATTTCATAGCAGACAAGTTTTGGTTGTTTTGTGGTATCTGGCAGTGAGCTCTGGGTAAAGTTTTCTCCATTGTTACGACTATCATAGCTCTCTCCCCACATATATTTTTCAGTTTCTAATAAAACTCAATAACTTACAGCACCATTACTTCAGCTGATGACACTCTTTGATCTATCAGGTTTTATAGTACTTGCAGGAATATAATCTTTGAAAAATCTCACATCATTGTAATTGATGAAATAATCACAAAATTATCAGGAAAGATGGTCAAGTAGATGGACACTTCATCCCAAAGAGCAAATACATAAACACTGCTTCATTAGGCAACCAAGATAAAAATACATTTTGGTTCTCTGAAATGGACTCGTAGATTTATTCTTTTTGCAAGACCTTAACTCATAACCCTGTTGCTACCTGTTGAGAGCACTGCAGCTAAGAGCAGTATATCAGACCTAGTCATTGCTCAGAACTGATTTGAGAAAGCAACCAGCCATTTAGTCCAGCAGTGTGACACATTATACAACTTTGAGTCAATATATCACATGACAAATTACTTATGAGTATTTTTACACTATGTACATAAACAGAGAAAGCAATTGTGACCTTTTATGTGGGACCTGGAAGGACAGAACTGTTAGTGCCAGCAAAGAAAACGGAAAACATTACAGCATTAATCACAGAATAATTCAGGTTGGAAATTATTATCCCTGGAGATCTGCAGGCTAATCTCCTATTCAAAACAGAGGTAAGAAACTCCTGCCTACCCTTTCCTAGATGAACCTCAAGTCTTCTTTCACTAAACCCAGGTCTATATTTTATTTGCTTTCCTGATTTCCATCAAAATCTGAAATACTACTGTCATTGTAGTCACTGTGCCTAAGGCTTCCACAGATATCACATCTCTGTCCTACTCTGCCTTATTCATGAGTACAAGGGATAATATTTATAAAAATATTTGTTCCTTTTGAAAGCCTCTACTTTGCAAGCCATGAAGGATGATTACCTGAGTCCTGCCAGGCTATTTCATCTCTTAAAAATGCCTGTCATACTCACATAGGAACTGGCTGACTGGCAGAGCTCATAGCATTGTGATTAGTTGCACAGAGTCTAGTTGAAAACTTTATAACTATTGGTGCTCCCTAAGAGGTCAGTACTGAGCCTGGTCTTGTTCAACCTCTTAATCAGTGACCTAGATGAAGGGATAGAATTCAACCTCAGCTGGTGATACAAAGCTGGGAGGAGTGGCTGACATGCCAGAAGGTTGTGCTGCTATTCAATAAGACCTGGAAAAGCTGGAGTGACATGATGAGGTTCAACAAGGGCACCTGTAGAGTCCGACACCTCAGGAGGAATAACCACACACATCAGTATAGGTTACGGGCTGACCTGCTGAAAAGGAGCTCTGCAGGGAAGGACCTGGTCAATAGGCTGACCATGAGCTAGCACTGTGCCTTTGCAGCTGACAAGACCAATGATGTCCTTGGGTGCATTAAAAAGAGCATGGCCAGCAGACTGAGGGAGACGAACTTCCCATCCCACTCTGCCCTGGTGAGGTGACATCCTAAATACTGCATCCAGAGGTCTGGGCTCCCCAGTTCAATAAAAGACAGGGATTCCCCAGAGATAGTCCAGCAGAGGGCCACAAAGATTATGAGGTGCCTGGAGCAACTCCCTTACCAAGGAAGGCTGAGAGACATAAGACCGTTCAGCCTGGAAAAGACTAAGGGATCTTACCAATATTTACAAACATCTAATGGGCTGTGCCCGGGGACTTACTTGTCAGAGTAAGAGGCAACAGGCACAACCTAGAAAATAGGAAGTTCCATATGAACAGGAAGAAAGATTTCCTTACTTTAAGGGTCATAGAGCCCTAGAATAAGCAGTCCAGAAAGGCTGTGGAGCCTTCTCTGAAAATATTCAAAACTCTCCTGCATGCTTTTCTGTGTAATCTTCTACAGGGATCCTGCTTTAGTAGAGGATTGGACTAGATCTCCCTACAGTTCTGTAACACGAGCACAACAGAGCTGTTGAGCTGTATTTGTGGATGGAAATAAACAGCTGAGGCAAGTCAGTGTGAGGTCAAATTAAACCAACTGATAGGCCCTACTGATCTGAACCTATAGGACTGACATCCTATTTTATTCAAATTCTACCATTTGGATCACAATATCTGTGTAGTTACCACACAAACCTTTACTTAAATGTCTATTTTAACTGTAGGACCACAAAAGTTTTAAAAGATATCTTTTATATCATCTGAACCTCAGCTCACAGTACTTGTCCAGAAGCTAGAAGAATAACAAATATATGTATACAGCAAAGCCAGAGGATAAAGTAGTCAAACCATTCTAAATACAAGCATATTAATAGGCTAACACTGTGCATCTGTATTCTAGAGTGTGTATTTCTTCCACAAGGAGGATTCTATGGGATTTGTTAAATCACTGATAGCTATTTCATTGTGTTCTCAGAAAACAGGGGAGGTGTCTGTTCCTTCACAGTTAGGGAAGATCTAAACGGAGAACTGAAACTGTGAAGGAGATACAATGAATCATTCATTGGCTCTGCTTTGCTGGCTAATTTATTCTGTGATTAAGATAACTTTAATATAAAAAGACAATACAGCATTCAGGTGGGTTAGGATTATGGCTTACTTAAGAATATACAGTCATTCTGCTTACAGTGTGCTGCTCAATGTTCGTTTTTGCACCTGATTATGTTATTGTAGCACTGCAGCCCCAACACAGTTTGTCTTAGTCCACCTAAGTGCTGATATGGCAATGTCTACCTCTTGAGAATAACATATAGAACAGGTAAGCAAATAAAGTATCACTTCCTTCCACATGATGTAAGGACACCCAGAAAGTAGCAGAGATATATAAAATGATTTCCATCTCAGCCTCATTCCCTACATCCTACCTTAAGTTTATAAGGACATATAACCTGCTAAACTCTAAACATTTTTCAGTAATTACACAAATAAATCATTATATGTGAGGGGGGCTGATGAAAATGTGAAGAAGGAAAGTAGAATTACTTAGGTTCTCTCCTCAGGACTACTTTTGCAGATTTTCCGTTTGTAGATGACTGCAGGAACATGGTTGCTGCTGCTTAAGACAGACTTTAGCTGCTTGTCAGAAGTTCTGGTAGCATGGGTGAAATGTGTTAAGACTGTTGAGGTCATACTAGATGAGCAAATGGTCCCTCCTGGCTTCAAAAATCTATCAACCTATTAATTAGCAGCTAATTAACAGCTGGTAGCAATAAGAGGCTATTATCTTGTAGCAAATCAGACAGTAAAAGAACAAGCAATACACACATTGGCACATTAGATGTCTGAGTAATACTCATTTTTAATAGCCTTATTTCTGCTATTTAAAATTAAGTGACATAGATCCTTTGAGATATACAGATGAATTAACAGATTTATATACTTAACAGATTTCATCTAACACTGGGGGACTTCTCTCCCTGTTTTGTCCTCTAGATATGACCCCAAAATGAAAGAAATAAGCTATACAGAATATTTCACTTAAAGAGCAAAATACAAATGCCCTTTCGGTACTTTAAAATTAATAATAATGGTAAGAATATAGAAGCCACAAAAAATTTACATGTGAGAACAGATACTTGTTGCCATAGTAATTTTTATTTGTTAAAAGAGGTTAAAATAAAAAGTAATAATGGAAAGAGCTGCTTTCAAATATAACAAAACTGACTTTGAATTACTTTCAAGCTCCTGCTACTATAAAAGAAACACTGAAGACATAGAAAGTAAATGTTGATTTCATTTTTCTGTTCTTCATCAAGTTTGATACTGCAGTTCACTTTTCTAAAGATTGCAGTTAAAAATGACAATAAGTTGTATTTCAATCTAACACTTATTTCCCTAAACCTGAGAAAGTGACTAGAAGAGAACTCAAATTTGCTTACACTGCTCGCTTTACTAAAGAAAAATTCCTCTACTTTGGACTACACAAAAACATGAATAACTTGTTCACAGCTTACTCCGTGTCCACAAGCATAAGTTCTAGGATAAGCATTTTATCTTTCTCCAGATACTATTTGTAAATATGTGCAATTGCTTAAGGCCCTTAAGAAATTCACCTCTCTAAAAAAAGAAACAGAAAGCAATCCTTGTTGATCTCTTCCTGAAATTTCAGATTCAAAACCTTGCTTTACACCAGTCATTAAAATAAAGATATTTCTGCAAGCTAAAGAATTTGCATAGGAAAGCCTAGAAGATCCTATTTTCTTCCTAGATTTCTTTATGATTGTTGGGAAGCAACTGACAAAAATGATATTTTCAACAAAATACAAAATAATCATTTGAAGATACAATCTCTGATTTCCTTAAATACATAGCTAGCTCTTAAATATTTGTATTATTACTTGATGAAATGAAATAACCTAGCTTTCAAACAAAGGAATTGAAAAAAGTTAAGAGTTTGAGTCTCCAATTTTTTCCCAGAAACATCAGCAAAGCATCTTTCTGTTTTTCCCAAAATTCTCCATGGGAGAACACCATATTGTCCACCTATGTATGATAACACATTCTTCCTGTTTCATTTCCTTAATTAAAAAATAGCTTCTGCATATATCCTATCAATTGCTGTCCTGGAAATCTAGGAACAAAACCAGGAAAAGAAAACTTAACTATCTTCCAAAAATCTACATCCTAAGCTCTTTTCTTTGTCACAAGGTAGACAGAAGCTCCTTGAAAGAGCGACCCTGCAAATCCATGTTTAGTTATGCTCTGGAAACACTGATCTCCCATTCTTAGATTTTAAATACTATCCACATGAGAGCAGCATTTGTGAGTGCCTACGTTAACAGTCAGATAGTAGTACTTCACTGGAAGAGTATACCCTCAGTCTTTAACAAAGATGTTCTCCAGAAACATCAGACTTACTCTACATACATTTACCTCCACACATTTTTTTTCTAGTTTCTCACTTAATTTATCCCTTTATCCTGTACAAAATAGTAAAGAACAGAGACAAGAAACAGAAGACACTTGTGCTGCATTCCCTCTCCTTCTTTTTATATAAATAACTTTTCTACCTTCCAATTTCCTCAGAACCACTCACAAACTTGCCAACAAAAGCTTCTTTGAAGCAGTTTAATGTGCCCTTCCCTTTTTTTAACTAGTTAATCATTACATTGTTTTAACAATTCCTCTGACTCCAGCCCGTGAGGAAACGAAGAGTGAAAACAATAATCATGGAGGTCACAGGTAGACTTAAAAAAAATATTAAAACATGGTAAGACCACTCAAGCTAAGAAAGAAGTAAGGAAAAGTCACCGTAGCAATCAGAAAAGATCCCGAGCCACATAAGAAGCAAGAGGAGAGATCTTTGAGGTCATTCCAAGATCTCTGACACAAAGAATGAATGAAGCCGTGAGAAGCTACTAAGAAATACTTGCAGTTTTTTTGGTGGGAAACGCTCATAAGCTCTAATATTAGTTACATGAAGTGTCATAAATCTATTGCTTTCTCCCACGTAACTTTAAACTCTTCAGACAATAACCAACAATAAACAGAAAAATATGCTTCATTGGATTATCCTGCACCATTTATGTGATTTTCATTAGAATACTTTGTATGCCTTCTAGCCTCAAACCTGAAAATTCAATAAGAATCTATCACCTTTGCAGTTAACAAAAATGGGCTTAGACAATTCTGGTAATTTCTAGGCTCCTTATACAGTTTCCTGAAGTCATTTCAGATTAATTAGAAAGCAAAGAGAAGGCAGGTAGGTGCTTTAGCTTTGTGATCTACCTGTCACGTATTTTAAAGGATTTGTCCAAAAGATATCCATAACAAAGACTTTGATTTATTCCCAGTGTCTGTAAAGTAAAAAAAAATAAGTATGGACAATGCATACTCCTGCATGAGTCTACTTTCTGTTTAGATGCAGAGGTGTTTCTAATGAAGGGCTCTAGGAAGTCCTGTCTGCTCCTATTGAGCCTGATGTTTTGCATTTCTTTGTTAGAGTTACGTGAGGTGAAGGAGACAAAAAAAGGAGGGGTAATAATGTAGAGTATTATTTTCTTTAGGTAAGGACTGAATAAAGGAAAGAGTATCTGCAACGGCAACAGAGACAACGAAATGAGATAGTGTTACAAAGAAAAAAGAAAATGGAATGCTCACCCACCTTCAAGGAGTTAGACCCACAGGAAAAACTCCACAAAGGAAGAGCCTCTCACAAGACAGCCCTTAAATGAGGTCTAAGGTGGGGGTGGAGTCAGACCTTCCACCTGTGCTCCCAGGGCTGACTGGGTTTTTTCTTCAGGTGCTCTATCAGTGGCTCAGATTGTGACTCAACAGTTACTATACAGTATCAAAAAATGAAAGGGAATTGAAGAAATGAAAAACAAGATGAAAATGAGATGAAAAAGTAAATATGAATTTACAATTAATTATTATCATTACATGACAATTTTTAGAATGTGTAGCTATCATATTTTTGTGATATTAGAAAGATAAAAGCTAGATTCTACTTTTAGTTAAGAAATATTGTCTTGCGCTATATTTTTATACTAATAGTTTCAATTGTGTTGAAAAATTGTATAAGGAGAATACAGAATTAAGTTCTGAAAAAATAATACATTATAGCCTCACAAACTTAATTGTTGCATGACATGAAAATATTAGGCTAGACTATCAAGCAGATAAAATGGAGAGAGATCAAATTTATGAAATAAATTACTCCAGGGTAAAAATGTCAGAGTCTATCGTACTAAAATAAAAATTCCATTGGTTATGGCAAATAATCACCAGTTGAATCAGAAATATTGTCTATTGTCTTACTATATAAACATCACATTCATTCCATCATCCAAATGTATAATCACTGCCCTTATTTACATAACTTGCATTGGGTAGAATGTTAATTTTTCGCTTTTTGCCACAATATAAAGCTCCACAAGCTTATTAAGTCATAGCTATAAACTCTTTGAAGAATAAAAACAAGCTGTTTTAAAAGGCTGGAACGGCTGTTGGCTCACCCCAAATGATCTGTAGGGAACATGCAGAGAACATGGTATTGCACAGAGAGCAGCATCTGTTTCTGCAGCTGAGCCAAGTTGGGTGGATTGGAGCTGTAGACAGCACTGTAGTGAGAACTGGGCATGACCAGGAAGACTTTTCAGCTTCCTCCAGGAATTTCAGAGTAGATTCAGTGGTGAGCTTCACCTGACTAATGGCCTTGCTTCTTGCTCAGGAATTATTATTTTTTTGGAAGTCTGAACAGCCATTTCTATTTGTGCAAGACCTCCCTCACCCTAGCAAGTGTGTCATTTTTATTATTTATTGTTACAGCATTGCCTGGTAGCTGGGAACTGAGGAGGCTGTTATTTCAAACTAGGCAACATAAACTTAGGCATTGAGAGAAGGTCTGTGCTATTTCTGCCTCTTTTCCACTAGCCAAAACAGCATACTCTTAGGGTGACATGACAGGAAATAGGCCATTTTCTGACTTTCAATCATACCATGATTTCATCTGGCTCTGAATCATTCTTCTCGCAGTACAAAAGGTAGGGAAGGAAACAGAAATACTCAAGGACAGACTATAAATTGGTCATGATATATAGCCTCCAGATTTTTGGTCATCTGCTCACAAAGCAAGACTGTGCAGGATACTTACATTTTCCTTTCATCATGAGCTTTATAGAATATGCACTTTCCTACACATATATCATAGTGTATAACAGAATGAAGAGATGTTCCAGGGTTACCATAAATTCTGCAAACCATCAACAGCTGACTATGCACATATGGATTAGTATGATTGAGTAATCCCTGTCAGGACTGTGATACAGGCTACGTCTATCACAGAATCAGAAACAAGCCCCTGTCCTCCGACTTATTGTTCTTTCTGTAGATTTTGCTCTTAAAAATTTGAAATACAGAGCATGAAAAATAATTGGATTAATAATCTCATATTCTAAGAGATTTGTCATTACAATATAAATAGAAATTTTTGATATAGTTTAATCTTTGATTTGTTTGGCCTTAAGAATATTGTGTGTTTCCTTTGATCATGGAAACCTATGCATACAGGTCTACTGAAAAGCTACATTGTTTATTTTAATGCAAATATTAATGTAAAATATGAATCATGACATCAAAGGGCTTTGAAAAGCCATGTATTCTTTTGGTTATTAATGGAGAATGGAGGGTGAGACACCCTTATTTGTCATGTATCTGCATTGCTGCTTCAAAACTTACCTTCTTATCTCTAAGGGGAGAAAATAAAGCTAGTGGATCAGGAGTCATAATGAATCTTGAAGTCCCTTGGAGCTTCTTGGATAAGAAAGACCATAGAAACTCAAAGTCTTATTATAAAATCCCTCAGAGCTTGCTCCATTGGGGAGATCATCTGAAAAGCTTTTTTTCCTCTCCCAATCTGCTGTAAAGTGACTGAGCTGGAACCTTCAAAGGAAAGGATCAGCATGTGAAAGAACAAGAGAAAGCCTCTGCTGTCAGAATGAAGAAAGTAAAGTGTCCTACTAGCTCAGCAGTCTTTCAGCTTCTACAAAGAAGGGCAGGAGTCATCTCAGGAGCATGGAGGGCTCTCCTGTCTTCCTGACTAGCAAAGTACTGGGAGATGAGCATAGAAAAATGAACCATGGCCTTTGCAAGAGGCAAGCACAAACAACAGATCAGCTCTAAGTACTAGTGGGGATGTCAAAGGTGCTAGTAATGGGTTGCTAATACTGTCAGTCACAGATACTTTCTCCCCAGGTCAGAGAATACAAGTGGATAGTGGCCCTCTTTTCCCTTAAATCATGTACAGCTCCAGCCTTGAGCCCTTAATCAGGATGAGGTAACCTAATGAAGTTTTCCTCAACTGGGCTTATGTCAAGTTGGTTGTACGCTTCTGCCTGAACAGAGCACAGCATTAACCTGAGGTAAAAATTATGCAGTGGGGCACATGACTTTAACTTCCAGAAAAAGTGATGAAAGTATCTTGTACTCTGCAGGTAAGAAGCAAGTGGTTTCCCGTTGTGTGATATATGCAGTCAGGTCACAGCTCTTTGGAATCACTCCATTTTAAAGCTTCAAAAACTGTTGGGTTTAAGAGTTGGTTTATGGAATTCCTGTATTATGTTCTGATCATTTACCATACTGCAGTATGCTATTCTCAGCTACTCAAGCTATTCAGCTTTATTAATAGTTTTCTCAGGTCAGATATCGTTTAAATATGTGTAAAACCGAACTTACTTACATGAAAGCAATGACCACAAATCATTCAATTTTATAGCAGATTAGATACCATTAGAACCTGGGCTTTTCTGTATGTTCATCCTCTGAAGAATAGTTAAAACTTTGTGATCAGAGAAATATGTATACCATACCAATAATGTTCTCCTTTACTTTTTCCTCCCACAGAAGTCTAATACTTTGAAACCCACAGAAATCAAACAATCTTCAACAGAAAGCAGTAATGCAGAGTCTACAAAAAGACAGATTTTTAGCTGAAACTGTGATGTTTTAGACTGACTAAGACTTGCACTCAGATGTGCGAGTGTCCTGGGAGCAGCCTATGATCTTAATTGGTCACTAGGACAGCAGGACTTTGGTTTTGCTCCTCTCACCTCCAGCAGCGGAGCCATTTCTAATGATAGGCTACAGGCCCAGGCAAGGTTTTTCAAGACTCTCTTTGGTTCAAATTCACAAATGAGCTGAGATTTTAACAGTTCTGACCTGCATTTTGTCACTTACCGTGAATTACTCTGGGTGTCCATCACATAAACAGTGGCCTGACTATATCCATTACATACAAAGGTTGTCACATACTCAGAGAGAGGTTATGGAGTTAGGACTGGAAAGCAGAAATCAGAGCTGTTCCATGTATACAAACTGTCCTAATGAAAATTCTTCATCATCACCTTGTCTATCCCAAATTATCTATGAAAGGTAATTGACTCTGTAGGCAAGGCAGGACCAGCAGGTATGGTTTATCTCATCTTTATCAACAATGTCTCCTATATGTTCCTTGTACTCAAACTGGGAAGATAGGCTTGATGGGCATAGTGGGTGCAAAACTGGCTAGACTCTCCAAATACAACTATCTGAAGTCTAAACGACTTCCATCAATAAGTGGTGCTGTTCTCCAGGTCATAACACAATACTAATCTATGTATTTATTGATAGCCTACTTGATGGGAAAGAGCGTCCCCTTTGCAAAGTCACATATAAGTGACATCATTGACATATAAGTGACATAATGATGTTATCATAAGATAACATCATTATCATATAAGTGAGAGGATGGGGAGTTCTTGCTAGCCTGGAGAGCAGGCTATTCAGAGGGACTTGGACAGTTTGGAAGAGTAGGCTGACTGGAACTTCAGCTTGCTTAAAAATGTCAAATGCAAATTCCTACATCCAGGAGAGAAAAACTTCACACAACAATTCAAGCAGGGGACTGAATTCACAGGTAAGAATTCTGCAGAAAAAGACACACATATCTTGTCAGACGATAAATGGAACATATGGCAGCATGGCTTCCTTACAGCAAAGGAGATGAAGTACTGGTCTACGTTAACTGTGAATTAACAGTTAAAAGGTTGATAATAATAAACTAACAAAAAAGGAAAAGTGAGAAAAATCACCTACTTTCAGTTCCAGAACATGTAATGAGAAGCTCTGTTTTCTCTATGCATGGCCAAAAATTTAGCACAGGTGAGCTGCATTCTCCTGCATCTACCCTTGATTACACCATTGATGTGATGATGGTTGCCAGTGAGGCTTAATAATGAACTCCAGTATTTATCACCAGAATTAAGTGAAGTGAGTTCACTAGCTTAGTTCTAAACCTGTTACACACCACACACGTTCTACTTATTGCAAATTGCATTATTGACAATTTTCCCAACAATACTGTACTGGGCTGAGAAGTGCAAGTCAAGCATATATTTATTTTTAGTATCACTTATGCAATTATTCATTGAAAGGAAGGATTTGCATTCTCGGTTTAGATATCACCATGGTTTAAAGAATTAAAAAAAAAAAATCTATTTCCAATTGAACTTCTGAATTCACTGCTAGGCAGAAGATCAGTGCTAGAAGCCAAGGGGTTGAATCGTGAAAGTAAGCCAAAAATGGATGCCCTTATATTAAGCTTGTCAGGCCTATTGATGTTTGTTAACACCACATAAATCTCAGTTAATAGGTTTTCTGATATTTTTTTTCAACCTTCATGGCAATTTGAAGCCACCTTTAGCATCTTTCTGAAGCACCTGTAAGGATAAAGTGAAGAAATGCAAATATAGAGTTTGAGAAATTACCATAATTAAGGCTGTTCTTTCACTCACTTTATACACCCTCAGTATTCAATATAGGTTTAAATTGATATTTTTTTCCATTAGGAGTCAAAATGCATGTTCCTAGGTCAAGACAAGCTACTTTTAGTAAAATCTTAACAAGTCCTTTCATACCTGCTACAGTAGAGAATGCCTGTTCATTTCTACTTCTGTAAATTTTAAAAACTTCATGCTTTTCCATTATTCAGAATTTAAAGAAGGTGTTCTGGCGCATATGGGAAAAGTAGGGGATTCAGTGTACAGGTTCCATCTTCTTCCATGGGAAGCCTAAACATGCCTTACATTTCTCTACTGACTAGAGAGAATTGTTCCAAAAGTCCCACATCTGGGGCTTGATTAGAAAGGTTGCCAGAAACTTTGCACTGGCAAATGATTAAAGATGAAAATTAACTAAATCAGAAAACTAATGTCCCTGACTATTTCCCTTTTATTTCAACCCCACACCACCATCATCTTCCTGTATAAATAGTGTATTACTGAACTGGGAATTGTTTTACATTGGTTTCCTTATTGTAATAGCTCGGTGTTACTGGACCAAGCAGAGGTGACATGAGTACACTAATTGGAGATGTCAGGTCATTGGGGATTTCATTAGCTGCTGAGAAAAGGACCGAGAAACATCAAACATTTCCTCTTGTCTCTTTCAACTCTTTTTCTATGTGTGCTAAGACCATCTGTATTTTAGTAGAGCTTAAATGTTGATACCAACGGAGGCATCGTGTCAGGTCAAATAACACAGAGGCTGAATTTCTTTTGTAAAACAAAATATTAGAATAGGATCAATTATACTATGAAAAAGACCAACATTTACATACCAAAAAATAACCAGAATTTCTCTGGAAAGGAAACTGGCAGGTAAGCTACCCGCACAAGCATATATTTTAAGATTTTACAAACTTTCCAGAAGTTTTTTTGTCCACTCACGAAATTAAAGATTCCACAAATGTTTCCCTATAACTCTGCTGAAGCAAGGGATGGGGAGCCAGGATTGGTGTGTGAGCTCCACTGTTTTCTGACTGTGGGTAGAACTCCACTCTATCCAGAACTCTACCTTTTCTAATCACAGAACATTGACTCCCCACTCTCCTTTTCATAAAGTGTTTTGATATTAGAAGACAAAAAGCATGAAAGAGGTTGGATTCTGCAAACTTCTGGCATAAAACTTAAGATTTCTACGCAGTGCATGCTTTACTGGAAAAAAATTACTGCTTTTGTTGAAATTGATCAATTCGGAAAAAACTCCCCTCCAGTCAGATGGAAGTTCAGACAAGTGAGCATGACAGAGATCTCCTTCATTGTTTTTCACAGCCAGAGCTGCTTCTCTTTATCTGAATAATGAATTGCAGGAGGCTGACTTGACAATCAGCTGGCTGAGACACTCAGGTGGGTGCCCAGAATAACACTCTCCTTCAAAAAAGGGAAGAACAGGACTTGGATCCTACATTTACTCACTGTCAGCAGTGTATATTAACTTGAGCATTTTGGCATAGTTTGCTCTCTCTCACACTGTTTCCAGCCTTGGGCAAGAGATGAGCTCTCACCAACCTTTTCTTTAGTTGGGCAGTGAAAGTTATGACAGAGTATATTTCTGAGTTGAGTACTCTCTGAAGGATTATCTGCTCATTTTGCCAGTTTACTGCTAATCTTACTGACAGATGTATTTCTGCTCTGGTATACATAGGAGGGTCTAAGAAGTGTTATGGTTTTATGATTTTTGTTGTATTATTGATATATAAACTGCACTGGAACAGGGTGATGCTCCTGAGCATCTGCAGTATATTGACGACATTGTTCTATGGGGTAATACAACAAAAATCATAAAACCATAACAAGAAGAAAAAAAATGAAGAAGAAAAAATACACAAAAAGCTCAGTTGCAGTGACTCAGCCAACAGATAAATTTGCTTCCTACTACAGGGTAAAATTAGACTTCTCAGAAAGTGACCAGTCAAGAAATCCTGGTTCTTGCTGAGAGCAATGTTGTTCACTTGTTAAGTATCCCTTTTCTCTCCATCTGTACATCAGCTACAAACCCTTTCCTTTCTGAGACACTGTAACAGAATTTATCCCAGAATTTTGTAAGGATTATCTTGAAAGCAAGTCATTTTTTTCCAAATGGAAAGTTCAGAAATTAAGTGATCAATTATTTTCTGACATGAAATAATAACCATTTTAATAAAGAAAGTGCTTTTTAACTGAAAGCAAAATTTCTCTGGGGAAAAGATGTTAATTTCTAACCTGGGATTTTCAGTGAAAAGAAGGAAATTGGAATAATATATTTTTATCCTTCCAAAAATTAAGAAAACACATCTTTTCTTAAAATAAAAAACTATCATTTTTAATATAGTGCTTTCATGACACTCATTTGCAGGCTGGCATAATGAGAAAAACCAATATTTTTCCACTGAAATTTTGTTGCTGAGATTACTCATACCATATTTTTAATATTAGTTATAATTCTTTGAGATTTAAATTCATACAGTACGATCCTGTACCACCAAATAATGTTTGCTGCTTATATTGACTTTTTTTCAGCTAAACTTTTTAATGTCATATATTTCCATAATTTTACAGCTAGTTAATAAGAACTACATTAACATTTATTGGAAAGATTAATAGTTATTTTGACAAACCTTTCAATATGTATATATGTTTATTCTCTTAATACTGAAATGTGTAAAACATCCAACAGAGATAAAGAGAGTAGAAAAAAAGGTCATGCATCACAGAAGAGTTTATCACCATGGAAAATGTCACAAAATAGCCCATAATTATGGCAAACTAAATATAAGAAAGCCCATAAAGCTAACTGCTGTCTTTCAACGTGCAATCATTAAAAAAAAAAAAAAAAAAGGAAGAATGGAACAGAACATGAGTTGTGAATTACTGAACTACTGTTGTAATTCAACAAAACTAAACTTCTTATAAAGCATATTATTAAAATTTTGGTGTGTCTAAATAAAGCCTTAATGTTTTCCATATTGAATAAAAGTATGTAATAAAAACTACATAAAGTGTGAAAACCCTAGTTCTGCTACACTGGATAGCTGAGAAGTGTATCTATACATATTCCTTTATTAATAATTCAGGTTTCTTTTAGTAGTTGAATAATACATTATGGTTTTAGATGAAAATCCCTCTGAAAAAAAAAAAAAAAAAAAAGCATCACTGCAAGCTACATAAGTAACAGCTTCTAACACAAATGAGGGAATTATCTTGCCTGGTGCAGCTTTCCACAGTTACAGCTTTTAGGGTTAATGGTTAGTGTAAATTCGGTCAGGCCAAATGTGAGATTGTCATACCAAAATGCATCTCTATCTGCATAGTGTCAAATCTTGAAGCACTCAGCTCTCTGCATCGTTGCTTTTTATGCACACATCGTTGCATGTGTACACCACATTAAAAAAAAAGAGAAACTTCTTACCTCAAAAATAACTTCTCCTTAACTGTGACTGTCATCCCAGTAAGAGGGGCTTTCTTCATAGGAGGTGTGTCTAGCCATCTGTTCACAATGGACATTGTCAGTTGGCAAATAAAGTTGTATTTTGTTGCCTTTAGTTTCAAACATCTTAAACTTTCTAAATCTGGCAGGAGATGCAGAGTAACAAACTTGTGTCTGTCAGACCACTATTCCCCCATGAGATGCCTGAGAGCATGCTGATTATACACATGCAGGTAACTAGGACCGAGGTTAGGGGAAGTTAATGGACTGTTTTTTTTCCAGATCCGAATGTGGTCACCTCGTGCACACACGGAGTAGCTGACAGTACTGTCCCACTATTTCCGAACAGTCTGAGCCTTGCCAGCCAAGCTGGTGAGGCCAGATTTCCTGTTTTCCAATCACAGATGTCTCCTAAAAAGGTGTGAAGGGGGAAAGCTGCTTCAACATGAGGGAGAAAAAATATCTTTTTTTTTTTTTTGTGTGTGTGTGTTTCTTTTTAATGGAAGTGATGGCTGCTCTTGAGCGTAAAACCCATTTTGCTGCTTTGTTTCCTTTTCATGAAGTGCTAAATGCCGCTGGCACCGTTTTAATGGCCCGTCTGGTTGAACATAAGCAGCAAACTTTTGGCAGAGTGTAAAAGACAGCTCTTCATCTATAAAGCCCCTGTGCCTGTGGTGCCAGCTGTCCTCCACACAAAGCCCTCCTTACTTCAGCCTCATGAAGAGCGGGGGTCCCTGCACCTGCTGTGGCCAAAGAGGCCTGGTCAAAAAGTGTGTCAGCTGCCTTTTGTGAGGTGGCCAGGTTCAGACTGAGGAAACATGATCAGCAAGGACAGTGTGTTTGGTGCTCTTGGCATGCTTTGGTACAAAGTCCAAGTGGTACTTACCAGGCTGGGACATGAGAAATGTTCCTGTGCGGGACAGAAGTGGGCACAAAACAAAAGCATCTCCTGTGCTGCCTAAGTGTGCTCACAGCCTGGACTCCTACAGATCCTTGTTGGAGGCAAAGTCATGCTTCAGGAGCAAGATTCCTCTAAGACTAAAGGAAATGCTGATGTAAGTCAGATCAACCATTTGTGATCTCTGTACTGACTGGGTGCTGGGGGAATCACTGAGCTGCGTGGTAGGCCTCAAAGACTCCCACCTCTGCTCTGTGCCATAGAGCTGATGTCCCACAGAGAGGGGAGCTCTGTGTCTGTTAATTCAGATAAAACAATTTTACTGGGCTCTAGGTAGCAGGCAGGAAGAACCCTGAGCGTTCTCAGCAAGCTTATCACGAATCATTGAATTCCTTCTGTAAAGCCATGAGGGGAAAGTCCAGCTACAGTGTTTCCTACACACATTCAATCTTTTTCTCAACACACAACTGACTTCAGAAAACAAATTAATTTTCAAGGGTATTTTTGCTCTGTGTACACACATATGCATGCATAATGCTGCATGCGCATACACGGTCACATCCTGTCAGCTTGGTTTCAGATTTCTCACCATTACCTCTCTAGTACATTGACAAATTCCATTCAGATTTCAGCAAAAGGAAGGGATTTCACTGCCAATTCATAACTGAGAAAAGTAAGCTAATTCAACAAAAAAGTAAATCAAGTGATACAAATTAATGTGAACACAGTCATTGTTCTGCTCATCATGAAAGTGTTTATGATGATCTGGCATTGCTCTCTGTTAGAAAGTGGATACAATAATCAGTCAGGTTGTGGCTTTTTCTGGGTTTGTCAAGCACACAAACCTTCACTTCTCAGTTTCTTGTACTCAGAGTGGGGAAAAGAAAGGATTGCAAATGATACATAGTGCTGCACTTTCATAAATTGGGTTTGGTCTCTAATGAGCAAACTTTCTGGAAATGAGTGAAGCCATTATCATACCATGCAGGCTGTGGTACTACATCTGCCTTTTCACCCCAAACATTGGCAGTTTCCAGTCAGTTTTTAATCTCAGCAAAATGATGGGCAAGGCCTGACAAAGAGCAATATTCAGGGTCCTTTGAAGCTGAATACTTCTGAGAAAAGCATTTCTAAAGCAATGGCACAAGAATAAAATCACATTCTCAAAAGATGTGCTTCACATAAAAGTCTTCACTAAATGTCTGCTGAAAGGATAAACTTCCCATTTCTGTCTCTATTACAGAACAGTGCTTATGCATATAATCAGTGAACACATTATCTGCATTGGTATGTACATTATCTTAGTTATTGGGGGTGAAGGTGTATATGTGAAAAAACTTATGTTAATGTTTAAGTATTGTGCTGAAATATCATATATTAGCAATATATTTTAGAGGATTTGAAGCACTAGAAGGACCACAGGGTGACTATTAGGCTGTTGTAGAGATCGATTTAGGAAAATACTTTGAACAAAAAATTTCTTAAATAAAGGCCTAAGATACATCCTTTCCTGCTTTATTCAATTAAGTCTTCTACTGAAAGACTTGCCTATCTCAAAGTGTTTTAAAGGCACCACAGAATAAGTGAATTATTTGTAGGCTTCACATTAAATCTCTGTTTGAGAACATTTGTGAATCATGAATTTAATAAGCAAACAGTTAAACAAAGGAATCATGTACATGACTTGACCCAGGAACTACGAAGCAGGAATCTAGGGCTTTTTTCACAGGTTTGCCTTTGGGAAAGTGAGATTAATCTTTATACTTGTAATAGGTTTTGAGCCTTCCCTGCATACTGTTGTACCTTAGGCATCCCAGATATAATTAGAAATTGCATCAAATGTCAGCCTTACACTTATTGTACTTAGCAATTGTGAGACTTAGTTAATTAGTACATTTCATGTGCTTTAGAGTCCTTGGGCAATGAAGGTCATATATCTACTTAGGTGTTTATAAAAGCGCAGACCATTATTATTCAAATGTACTTGAAGTCTTATCTGTCAGAGAGAGATGGGGAGGGCTGAGACTACAAGAACCCCCAACTGTTAGAGGGGCTGCCAGTCCCTAGAGAAGAAGGATTCAAACTTTCCATTACCAAATAACAATAAAGCTGAAAAAGAGGGGAAAAAAAATGTGACAGCTGCACTGGAAGTAATACCTTCTATTTTATTACTTCGGTCCATTATCTCAGAGGCAGAAGTTGGTGGTATGGCAGTAGAGGCTGAACCTTCCTGCCGATATTCTGTTAAATTTTGTCACCATGTGTCATTGAATTCCTCTATGCAGAAAAAAACTACATCCATTGACATTCATTCGCAGTTTCTGAACATTTCTGAAGACCAAATAATAGATGTGAGCATTTCTGCTACAACATTGTTATAGCAGCTGTGAAACAGTGGGTGACTTTCACTGGTGCAGATTTTTATGAGTGCAGTATGGAGGCTCATGTTCGTTGCTGGTGAAAATGCATAACTGCTGGTGGTGACTATATTAAACATTACTGGTTTGTAGGTGACAATTTGTTCAGTCAAATAGTTTTACTGTGCTCTTTGCATTTGTTGTAGTTTCCATGGAAATAAATAGGAGGCATTAATTTCAAGGTGACTTACATGTACAAGGTTTATCTTTTCTGTTTCCTTCTAGCAGCTAAGACATGCAGGTTAACATTGTAAGCACTTAGTGGAGCACCATGGAAGCATTAGTGTCTCATACTTATATAGCTACTTATCTTGAGATTTCTCCTTGTGACTTTTCAGTCAAATGTGATTGATAATAACCAGTGGATTCAGTAATGATAGTGAGGGGAGAGATGAGTACAGGTAAACAGAAAAATTGGAGAGGTCTCTTTCACTTATAGGAAGCTGGAAAAGAAATCTATTAACCTTTCTCTTGTTTATCCATCAGTTTCAAATCTTTTTGTCCTTTGACTTCATGTATTTATTGACTTATGTATTTAACTTTATGAAAAATGTCATGTGCACTTGGTTGAGTTCCAAAATTCAAATTCTGTGTTAAAAACAAATTGCAAAAAGTATAGAAGGGAACTAGCATGTGCACAGAAGTATTTTTAACATTTGCTTTCCCATCTAGTAAGTAATACCAGTTACAAAGTCAAATAGTGGAATAGCACAGTGGAAGAAAAAGTAATTGGTCAGCACCATTTTTTCCTTCAGGACTAATATCTATAACAATAATCAAATCTGTGCAGTAGTTCCTATGGGCCCAATCTTAAATCATATGAAAAAGGCAAAGAATGCAAGATGCAAAACTGATATCAGTGGGCAAGCAGAAGAAAATACAATTCTTTTAATTCTTCCTATTTTTAGTTACTGGAAGCATTGGTCTTGAAAAAGGCTTATGCATATTATTAGTCTACTTAAACTCATCAGTTTCTAGATTTTAAGACTGGAAAGGTCCATTATTATCATTTACTCTGACCTTGCATAACACAAGCCAGAGAATTTCAGCTGATAATTTCTGCAGTTCAATAAGCTGCTTATTGACTCGATCCTCTGAAATATTGAGCTTTATGGTCTCAGTTCAAGTGTTTGAAAGTGATCCACTTTAAGAAGAAGACAAGATGACTACCTACAGCTTGAAATTACACACAAGCGGTCATGTCTTGATTGGAGTCCAAAGTGGTTGTCTAATTATGGGTTCAATCCTTCATGGCAGAAAGAGATTGATTTATGCCTGCTGTGCTGGACCATAACCCAAATTCTGAGATTGCACACATATTCACTCAGCATACACACAAATGATCATTTACAGATTTGTTCAGAACATAAACTGAAAATATGTCATTCTCTAAATATTATTTTGTTGGAAAAAAACAAACTCACAACACTGAACAGAAATATTTCTCAGACCTGGAGAATACACCACGGATAATTCCAAGGACCTTGAAGAGTAACCCACCCAAAGCTCAGCCTGGGAAGGGGCATTTTAACATTATTTCATTCCATAACAGCTTTTAATTTATTTCTAATGCAGAAATAAAGCAATGGTGAAATCTTTCAAGGTGTTTTAAAAAGGAACCGCCAGACTTCTGAGAAAGCAGATTTCTTGTTTTCTTTTTCATTGTTTTTAAGTGGGTTGTTACACTCATTTTCCACTCCATGTCTCTGTCAGATGACTGCTATTTTCTTTTGAGCACATTTACAAAAACAAGAAAGGAAAAAATATTTGTTTTTCTTTAATCCTTGAGTTCAGCAGACAATCCGAGATTCCGGTCTAAATTGTCAAACTGCTTATGTCCACCTGCAGAACAAAGTTGAATTTTCAAATCTTTTATTTATTTATCTATGTGGCTGCATTAAAAGATACTCCAGTACCTGTCATATTCCTTGTTAAAGCCTTGTGGAAAAAGAACTTTGAAGCATTAGTCATAAATCTGATTCTTAAATACCATTCCTTTGAGGTTGAAAACAGACAAGCAAAACTCTATTCACTGCTCATATCTGGAATGTACACAAGACTATGAAATGAACAAAAAGAAAGCAGCAACTCCAGTTTCCCACAATAGCTCTCAAGCAGTGTCCCTGTGCATTTAATTCTCATCTGAGCACTGTGTTCTGTGCAAAAGTCCCCTGGTAATCTCAGCAAACCTCTTGTAAGTTTTGTCCACTGGAAGAGCCAAGGTGTACTTTTTTCATTATCTGGATTCAGCTTCTTCACTTGTCCGAAGGAAAGCTGTCTGTCCCAGAAAGTCATTTAAGGTCCCTTCACAACAGATTGTCTTCAGTTTGTCTGTAAAACAATGGGGTGTAATAGCTTTTGAAGATTTGATCGCTCTAGAGGAAGGTCAGTGTTACACTCCAGGAATGTATGCTCACCAGAATGGGACTTAATGAGTTTATGTTTCTTTTCTTGGAAAGCCCATGATTGAAAATGAAACATCTCCTATGAGAAGGCATGCAGAAATATTACTTTCATGTGTCTGTGTGAAATAACCTGAAAAATTTTCATTTAAAAAAGGTGTTTTATGCAATCTTCATACTGTAGTCAAAAATTCATTTTACTAGGGTACATCAAGACATAATTCTTTAAAATTATATATATTATGTGTACCTTAACATCTAGCATCAAAATTTTAAAGTTCTTTTTTTTTTCTTTTAGAAATAGAAAAAAAATAGTTCCAATAGAAAAAATATCCAAATATCACTTTTTAATTTTGAACAGAATAGATGAAAGTCCTGAAAAAAAGAAATACTATGTTCAGACCTAGCTTGTGGTTAGCACTGCTCAGATTTCGGTAAGGCAAACGCTTGGCACTTCAGCTTTGCTGAACAGAGACCACCATAAAAATTGATTCTTGTCCTGCTAATATCTGTACAGCCATTTTCTTTAGCCTCATAACAAGCCTAGAAGAGCCCTATTTTCATAGTGGTATGAGAATATAGCTTTGTTAGCAGAAGCCACGAGTTCGAAGTGCCATAATGTAACAAGTTATGGCTCATCAGCAAGTGTCAATAGCTGTGTGTAGTCTGTACGCCTGTACGTGCTCATTGCTCTTTACAACTGGGATAAAAGCCCTTATAGCAGATGGAAACTTGTCAGTTTCTTTTTTACTGAACTGTTTGCTTTCTCATATCATTGATTCTTCAAGTCATTCCCTTTTTTAAAAATCAAACTGCTTCAATAAAATCATAGAGCGAGTCAGAAAGGAACCATTTTTCAAAGTATTTGTTGACTCCTGTTGTAAGTTTAAGTTATTCCTGAAAAGATGCCCTCTTGGTCAGGAGCTCAATATCTCCTACTATCTTGCTTAACTTGAGTGCTAAATGTGAAGAAGAAAAAGTTGCAAGACCAACTTAAAGATTCCAGTTGAACACACACTTTTACAGTATGTATTTTCCTTGCCTCTGGCAGCAGGCTCCTCTAACTGCAAGGAGGATTACCAGAAAGCAAAGTCCCTCAGTTCTCCAGGCTGGTTTTGCTCTTCCTGTTCCGAGAAGGCTCTATATTTACATTGTCACATAATCAATCCTCTGACTCCAGGAAATTAATTTTCAATTATAATGCCTGTGGCTCTCTGGAAACTTTGCTACTGAAGTCCACTTTTATATCAAAGTACATTTGCAGAACCTCTACAAACCCAGCACTGTGCAGGCTGCTAGCAGAAGTGGTGGTTTTCCCTTCAAAGCAAACAGCATAGAAACCTAAGTCAAATGAAGCTCACAAATGGTGACACCTTACAGCCACCCGCTGTAGCTATGAGGCGTCAGAGCACCAGTCACAGAAAATATGTTTGCATGGTCAGCAAGGAATGTTAAAACTGATGGACATCCTTCTTTCCTCCTAGGAGGGTGAGTGTGCTCATCTCCAGGCTGCAAAAGACTACCTCATGCCACTACCTTGGATAATAATAACTCCCGAGTTCAACATGCTTGTCATCGTGTGGTGGCAAGTCACTACCCACTTCATAATGAATGGCATTAATTTGCTTTTAAAGGAACAGCATTTGCATTTTATGTCTCACGGGGTTATAAACAAAGAATGAATCTGATATGTGCTGCACAGACAGCTCACATGGGCAAATAATGCAGATTTTATGCATGGAGGAAATCCCAGAGGGAGTTAGGCATTTGTACTAATGCCAGTTAATCTCAGGGTTTAGGAGCTATAAAAGAAGAGGAAACAGTTTAAACACCTGTCCCAGCTGGAAGTGGTGTCTAAGCTTTGGGGGGATGCGTACAAACACACTCATCCACTGCTCCCCTCTGCCCCCCACACAATAGCCTCAGAAATGCTGCATAATAGCAATCTCTGTGAAGTCAGGAAAAACATCTGTTCTCCTGAATATTTATCAGTCAGACTCACTTGCCAGTACAGCATGTGTACATGTGGCACTTTCTCCTCTTTTTCCCTCACTGACTTTTCCATCTGGGAGACAACCCTCCACACTACTCTTCTTAGCTTTCAGACGTCACTGCAGACAAGTGGCTCATCCCAGTCTCTTCTTCCATAGCAGTGGCAAGAGGGCAAAGAGAACAGTTCAGACATCTTCAGCTCCCTGTCAACGCTCCTGTTCTACTTTTGCTAAGATTGTGAGCATGAGGGTTCAGTGCACACTTGGACACCACGTGGTCAGAAAATATGTTATAACATTGATATCTCATGGGACCTCTACCACCCAGGCCTGTAAGTTTTGTAAATGCAAAATTAGGGTGGTGAACAGTTTGTGTCCATGGAGCTAAGTGTGGAAAAGGAGATGTAGCTGATGCATGAACTGTAAAGCAGACTTTGGCATGCAGACACACATACTAGTTAACATACACACACATGCAGAGAACAAGCTTTTCCTTTCCATCATCCTTTAAAAAGAAAGGATCTCACCCTATGTCTTTCAGTTAAAAACAAACAGGCAAAGATAGTCATTTAAAATTGAAATTATCTTTTTACTGCCACTCCATCACTTCTGTTCCAAGTAGCTGTTGAACATTACCCTGTCAACTCTTCAAGTATTTAACTACAAAATACTCTTCATAAATAATGTAGGAAGATTAACTAAATGGTACGTAATTACTGCAAATTTAGAGTCCCGTTGCAGAATATATTTTATCCATGATTACAGTGCTTACAGACTTTCCAAACACTCTCTTCTATATTTGACAGTAAGCCATGAGAAAATTTCAGCTGCCTACAACCACTTTTCAGAGCCTATAACAACTTAGATTAACATTTGTCAAAGTCTTTGATTTAGGAAACACCTCATACGTCTTTCTATTTCTTATCTCTTCTTTTTGAAGTTGCCAAAAAACATGCTTGAGATTAGACTTCGAAAGCAGTTTTTAAAGTTGTATGTAGGTTCCCAGTTCTGCAACAAGGTACTTCCACTATAGGAGAGACTCAAACGAGACAATTAACGGGATTAATGAAGCAACTCAAAGAGAGAGTTGTGGGGCTTCTTAATTGCTGCCCCAGAAAGCCAAAGTTCCTTCTGTTCAAAAAAAAAAAAAAAAAAAAAAAAAGAAAGGAAAAGAAAAGAAAGGAGTCAGGGAGTAATTGCCTAGCCATCTCTCTAAGAAGTGTTTGAAATCTCACTTAAATCAAAGCTTGATCTTTGTACGGGAAAGTCATGATTCCTTGGAATTGTAAAGATGTTCCTCCCCTGCAGTGGTCCATTAGTGATTTGAAAGACTATATACACTGGCCATTACAAGATACTGAATGAAAGCCAAAATAAGAGCTAAAATGGGGACTCAGTTCAGCTCCTGTTGTGTAATATGGGAAAATTTCTGTTGATTACAACAGCAGCTGGACCTATCTTTATTAAGATTAAATTGATTGAATAGCCATCATATCTCAGTAATTTCAATCTTCACTTTATTGATGTTCACAGTACAAATATGATGTGGGTAAGAACAATATCTCTGCTTCTGAATAGAGACTGAATTATCTTTCCCAAAGGAGCAGAAGCTTTTCAATTTAAGCTGAGATAAAGTTTCCAGAGTCCTGGACAGGTGACAAAAGTACCCAATATTTGACTATAGTCCAATGGTGCCACATCTCCTCAGAAGTGTAGCAACTCGCAAATGCCTGTAGCATAAGTACAATTAAATGTTTCTTCTCATTTCCAGGACAGCTCAAAACAGCATTCATTCCGTGCATCTCCTCTATTCCCTCCCTGCAACCTTGCAGAGCAAAGGCATCAGCAGATAGGTTGCCCTCAATACCAATGAAGTTTTGAATGTGCAATGCTCTTTGGTGCCTTCGGTGTCTAGGTTGGGATTGTACCATGGAGAGCTGCATTGTTATCTTCCCAGTTTTTTTGCTTGTTGGCAACTACTTTGTTTATGCTTCAGGTTGCCCATTCTTTTTCAGAAAAATAATCCTGACTCAAGTAAGGTGTATGCCAATAGAGAATGACTCATAGTTCATTTCCAATTCCATATAATTTCAAACCAGTGCAACTGGGATCAATCCCTATGAGAGCAATACCCTATGTCCTACTTGCACTTAATCTGGAGATTTTTACAGCTGTTATAACAGTAATGGAAAGACCAGCTTGAGTATATTAGACAGACATGAGGAAAGAAACTGGACCACTTCTCCGTAACAATTTCTAGGCAACATACCAATTAGGAAAGAACAGATTCTCTAAAAGACTCGCTTGCAGTATGCTGAAAAATGTTCCCAGGGCAACCTCTCCAATATACTTCAGGATAAAGACTTCGGAAATGCACGGGAGAAAAAAGAAAAGGAAGCCTGAACTGGAAATTCACCCTCAATCACTGCAAAAGCTCATGATATATGTGGGGAAGTGGAAATCTGTGCCTTGAAGCATGTAAATTACATCAAGATGGGGAAGTCTTCTTTTACAAAGAAGAAACTTGTTTGGATATGGTAACTTGGAAGTCCATTCTCTATTTCCCATGCAGTAGGGGTATAATGATGCTTTTGTTTAAGATGGTGCTTAGGTAATCTTCCTTCTATAGGCTATATTTTATATGTAATCTTGGAAATGTGTTCTCTCTGTGCTGAGTTTATGATCTTCAAGATGAAGGTACTATGATTTTCTTCGTGTAACACTCTCTAGATAACAACTAGAGTGGAACAAAGAGCAGATCTTTTATTCAATGATTGACTTGAAAAATCATACAGATTTTTCTCTAGATTAAATAGAAAAGGAGAAAGCTTCTTTGTCTTTTTTCTTCTTAAAAACCATCATCAGTAGGTGTTATATTCAGTCCCTAGCAAAATTATTCATTTGATTTGTGCTTTCATCAATTCTTTTTTCCATTTTAAAAGTATGTTTAAATGTGTAATCAGATTTTCATTTAAAAAAATCCCACTGACAACATTCATATTTCCTTTTACAACTCTCAAAATGAGATCTTTTTAGCATCTACAATATGATTTTTTCATTTAATAATGGTAGTAAAGTGATATAGTTTCAATTTTTTAAAATAAATCGCCCACAAATCTTTTTTTTTCCTCCCCTCAGTGCAGAGGACTGCTGCTAATAAAATTTGCCAAACTGAAAACAGTTTCACAAATAATTATGTTTCGTCTAGATTATGAATTCTATTTTTGTCTGTATTTTTCTCCCATCTGGCTCAATGTACAAGCCACTGACCCTTCTCAAATAGTGAAAAAATTGTGCACACAAATGTTGGTGGGCATCTTTGTACACAGATCGGCGTATTGCTTTCAGTTCTTGAGCCATACAGAACATATTTACCTATTGGAGGACCTAGCATTGTAGCATATTTTCAATTCCATTGTTTCTTACATCTTGAATGACTTTGAGGGGTTGAGGTCGCTGTGTTTGGGCATTCAGCTGAATGCTCAAAGTTGTTGGTTAAAATTATGTCAAATATGTACATAAATGAATTGTATAATTCTCCATATCTTACAATTATTCTGCTAACTCGAGTGAGAGACAGCACTATCACAGCATGGCAAAGAAATCAAAACTACTTTCTTAGGCTTAGTGGTTCAGAGTTCACACAACGCTGTCTTACAGAACATACAGAACTAACTTTGTATCTACATAGAGTTTTTCTTCTTAAGTCAGTTAATCATTTTTGTTTCAAAGCATTCAGTGAAGACAAAGTTATCACTTTTCTACAAATCTTCCTCTGCTACAGCCTCTTTCTGAGTGCCTCTCAGTATTTATCGTTGCCACATACATTTGAAATGTCAAGACAATATTATCCTTTGCAGCAGCTGGAGAAATAAGGCACAGAAGCTGGTCTCCTCAGGATCATGCATGTGTTCTGGGTAAACAAAAAATCCAGATTTCTCCTACTTGGAAAAGCACAGTAATTACTGTTCCCCATTTCTAATATTTTCACATGCATCTGCTCCTGAAATGACATAATTTGGTATTCCTTATTGGAAAGAAGAGAAATAGAACAAAGAAACTGAGAGTTTGAGCTTTTTCTTGTATGCAATTGAATTCCCCTCCTTGTGTTTGAGAGGAGTCAGCTGGGTCTGAATCTTGTGCTGCTGACGGCACTGTAAAGGCAGTCATCATACACAAGTATCATCATGAATGAATGGCTGGAGTTAAACCTTCTGGCAAGAGGCCTAGCAGGTACTTCTGTCTTCACAAAAGAAACAATTTAATATGTGGGTCATAAGTAGGCTGTATATTCTACAATTCCTGCTGCTTAATTAATACCTTGCATTGGCAAAGAGGAGTTGGTACACCCCCAAACCCAACAAATCAGGTACAACTACAAACCTCCTGTATAAGAAACTCATTTTGATTCCGTTTACAGTGTTTTTACAGCTTGTAAGAAGTGGAATTTCTTCAGAATTTAGTGATACTTCCATATCTGTTTTCTCTTCTTGCTAAGTCAAACATATCTTTTCTTTCCAAAGAAATTAGGAAAAATGGCGCCTGCAGTGTTTGTTTTCTCAATAACATTTAAGGAAGAGCTACAGCAGCATATTGACTGAGACACCCTGATTGTTCTCCCAGTCTAGAGCCCCAGCCAGTAACTCAGCCCTCTCCAGGTTTGACTGAGTCTTCCAGCACAAGTGATAATGGCAGAGGTGATTTATTCTCTATTTCCTACACCAATCCTATTTTTTCTTAAAGCTTTCAAGCTAAACTCCACTGCTAACCTTGGTGGAAAAAAAAAACAAAAACCCAACACATTCTTTTCAACGATATTGAGAGTAATTTGAGTTGGCACTAGGATCTCCTTTTCTTGAAAAGCTCTGAGCATCGTGGGATGCCAGTCAGACAGATTGTGCAACAGCTCAGTGGTCATTCATTCACTCCCCTACAGCTCTGGTGGCAAGTGGTTCCTCATTCCTTATCTGATACAGGTGCACCGAGGGAAGAGGCAGCCTGTGGGGAAAATAAAAAGAACAGCAGCAGCTTGTAGTGATTATGTCACTTAGTGCTGTGGCTATTAAGCCACAATAAACAAGGACAAATGCTCTTTTTTCTTCCTTTCTTTTCTCCTGCACATTTGCTTTCAGAGCAGCAAGCAGCATGATCTTTCTATTAAGGATCACTTCAACAAAAATCTAGCTTTTGTTTCTCATATGGACCATCACTGTTATTGCAAAATCCTTTTGAAACTGTTTTTAACAAGGCTACTGCTTAAAGAAAAATGAAAACAGTTGCAAAACAAAACAAACTCCTTTGTGTTACTCACAGACACAAGCCATCTGCAGCCAGACTGCCTTGGGATAGGATCTATCAGATCCGACTGAGATCTGATTGAAACACACTGCCCATAAAATACATCCTGATTCTCTCAGGAAAGTCAAATCTACTAACAAAGGCACCATCCTCAAATTATGATCTATATATTTGTATTAGGATCAGCTAATTTTCCATTCCCAACATGATCAGATTTTGCTTGGGAAACATTGTTACGTACTTTCCCAGGATCTATCTAATTTTGGAAACATAAGCTTTTTCTACCTGTAATAGCTACCAGCATGCATCAGTAAGTTGATTTTTCCAAAATCTCAAATATCCACGTTTTTTCCTTAATGGAAACCACCACATCTCTTCATTTACCCTGTATGTAGGTTACTATCCTCTACAATAAATACCACAACAAAGGGAAGGACTAAAGGAGTTATCTCACTTCTGATGTCTGTCCAGACAGAACCTCAGCTCTTCTGAACAAAACAAAAAACAAAAAACAAACAAAAAAAAAAGGTTTGAAATGAAGCAGACTGGAGAGTGAGAGAAATAAAAAAAACCCTTAAATTAGGTACTTCTTTCAAAAGATTGCAAAAAGTGACCTTCTCACTACCAACGACCACTTTCTGAATAGACCCACTTTCTCAGTAAAAGCTATGTTTTCTGCTCACCAAAAATCAAAGATCATCCTCCACTTTTGTGATATGAGTACAAAAATCTGATCTCTCCCCCAAACAAAAAGATGCTATGAATACTGAAATTAATATGAAAGCCTTCTTTTTGACCATTAGAGTACTATCAGGCAACAATCTGACAGTTAAACACAAAACCTTCCTACTCCTTGTTCATCTACAGCCATCTTTAAGGCTTCTTGAAGGCCAAATTGGCATGATTTTATTTATAAAATGTTACAGAATGATAGTTTCTAGTACTATAGACTAGCGTTGCTCTGCCAAGCAGTACAACTGCGATGGCTGTTGCATTCATTATGAGTGAATGAACACTGATAGCTGAGATTTTCCCTCACTAAACTGGCACTGCTGACATTTATGCCTCCAATGAATAACACTAACATTTCTTTTGGTGTCTTTAGGTAAACTAAAATTTCAGATAGCAATCATTTTTTGTGAGGAGTGATGATATTGAACTGTCCTGTCCTCCATGTCCAGTCTGCTACAACCAGGGTTAAGAGCTGGCTGAAAGATAGAAGAGATGATGAACAATCATCACTGAAAACTGGCTGTGATACTTTGTAGTGGTATATTATTCCTTAGCCTGCAAGACCATTAGTTTGACTGTGCTCTTCCATGACTGATAATTGATAATTATGCTTCCATCCACATAGGATATTGAAAATCTTGGTTCTTGCCTTGGGATGTAGTCTGTTTGAAGAGGAAAATGCCAGTATTACTAGTTGGACTGATGTTTCTGAGGCATCTCCCATTAAGAGTAGAGTTGAACAGCATACAATTTTTAAAGTATTACCTTCATAATACACCTATGAGATAATATTCATCATTTTAAAAAAGTAAAGGCAAAGAAGATCAGATCTTCTGGTATATCCTGTGGTTATTTCAGATTTCACATTAACAAAACAATCTTCCATCAGGAGGCTTCTGCCTCTAAAAAGGAGCCTGACATAGTTTCTGCTCTTTTACTGCAGCTCAGAGGTTGATGCATACACTGAGACAGAGTCAACAGGAGCAGCCTTATGTTTCCTTCTGGTAATCCTCTGATAGCAACTGTAACTCCTGGCAGGGAACTGCTAATCCCCCAATTTATTAAAATAGATGAAGAACCCATGGAGATTTAAACAAATGCTGGCTTTGATAACTCCCTGGAAATCGTATGGAAGAGCTGAAGTAAAATAATACATTTCAGTAGGGCTTTTAAATTCTAGATAATTCCACAGGGTATGTTTGCAGTTAGCAGATAACGGAGACAGGAAAACCACGTAACCCCTTCATTCTCTAGTGACTGCCGCTCACCAGTCAATTGATCATTCTTCACTTTCAAGAGTGCACATGAATTTAATTATCATACCTGTACATGAATATCAGCAGTGTACGTCTTGCCAAACATCATCTCCACATTTACCAAAACACCAACATTTGTGTGTACATATATACATTTTAGATCTCAACTTCCCTGTTTTATTTTAATTTTTTTCAGCAAGTAGACTAGCAGATTTTTCTTCCTGACTCACTTCAACACTACAGTGGTGTTGGTTATGTTGTCATGTTTTTTAACAAAACTTGTCTCTGTGTTGGTGAGAAAGAGAAAATACCTGTGGCTGCAGGGATTTAGAGTGTATAGGATTTATACACCTCAAGAAATAGAAGAAAAGAGGGGGAAAGAGCAGGGCTGGGTTTAACTAGTACCACTGCTGATTTGCATCCTAGGAGGCATTTAAAGAATTGGTTGTTTTAACACAAAAAAAAGTTTCACTAAACAAGTCCTCTTTTCTTTGCCCACTCACTCAAAATCAGAAAACAATCACAAAGAGAGAGATCTTCAGAGATCTCACTGCTAATGCTGTTGTCAAAGACACAAAAACCTTTAAAAAGACAAATATTCTTTCTCCTGTCAGCTTTAAGACTCAGTATACCAGGCTAGTGTCACAAGCCAATGTAAGGTCACTGCATAGAATCTCACAGTGACAAGAGGCTTTAAAGGATATCTGTCATGAACATCCCTATTCTTTTTATTTATCTTTGTGCAGATTCCCCTTCTACATAGAAGTATCTGCTCTCTTTGGCACAAATGCTCTGGTGGCAGATTTTCATTCTCCTTTTAAAATCTACAGTACTTTAGATGTGGAATATTTAGCACAAGGGAGCAGGAACAAGAGAGTCTATTCTCAATCAATTTAGATCACACTGAAAAAATTAGCGCACGACATTTCACCAGAAAGTCACATTCCTATAGAAGTAGCGTGAAGAAGGTAAAAATAAATCAAATGTACCTCCAAAAACTTGGCAAAGTTACCTGTAGGGAGCCTCTGGGAGGTCCATGGACAAGGATGAGCCTCGCTCTGTCTTGAAAGCTCTGCAGTGCAAACAGATATGGATATACATACAAGCAACATAAAAATAATAGAGAAGATGAGGTAATACAACTCACTTTGAAAAATTCTGCTTAATAGTCAGGGTACTGTTAAACATACTCACCTTATATTCATTGTAGAGGTAATTAAGAGAGACAGGTACCTCCAGAGGCTAATTTAGTCCATTGCTCTCTTATAAATTAATTAGGCTTCATCAGGTAAGGAAAAGTCTGGGCCCTCATGTTGCCAATAGTCTTTAAATGAACACCTGAATTTCATATGTAGCTTGAGATCTACAGAATATTTCTTCAACTCTTCTCAGAATGATTGTATGTTGTGTTATGCAACTACTGGCAGGATAATCCTGCAGCTGTTTCTAGCAAAAGGAATCTGAAGAAAAAAAGTGTCTTGCAGACTGTTAACTTGCTTCAGCTTGTTTGTTTGTTTCTTTTACGTTTTCTAGGAGAAAAAAAAAAACCACACACACAAAAAACACAACCAATCACACTGGTTTTTACATCTAGAATTCTGGTATGCTTTGAAGTATACTTTATTTTAAAACACATTTAATCCACCAGAACTCAAACTGAAACACACTGAGCTGCTCTGTTGAGAAAGGTTTGGTTTTGCATTCTTGATTTAAAGCTAAAACAAATTAACCTCAGATTCATGATTAAATAGATTAAATTATGACACAAAGCAAAATTCATCAATTAAAAAAAACCAAAACAAAACAAAAAAACAGTGCATCTCCCCCATTTCTGAACTAGTGTAGATGTCTCATGATCACATATTCTTATAGCAGAGAAGCCCTTAATCCTTCTAGAAAATGCTGCCTGGGTAACCCGTGTTACACATAAACTACTTTCCAGTGAAAGAAAACATCATGCTCCAGAACCAGTGCAGTACACATGAGTAGATGAAAATAGCTTGGCAACATCATTCAAAATCCAGAATTTCTGTCTTGAAATATTCCTCCCTCCCACATCCAGCACTGTCCAGCTGGAAGATCTTGAGTGAAATCCCATTTGCTCTGCAGCAGTTCCATCTTAAAGGACATAATCCATTTAGGAAATCTCTAGGCATCTACCTACTTCTTTACGTAGGTTAATATCTTTAAAAATCTGATCTGGAGAGGCTATTGAAGCAACTATGTGGGGTTCAGGGATATTAACTGTTCTTAGATCCGTCACGACTATAGGATTCATCTTTTGCCCATAATATACATCATTGCAGAAGAAGATCCTAAAAGCAGACAAATCCTGCTTCTTTTCTGTCTGCTGTGACCTCATTTTGCCAGTTTGACTGTGAAATATATGTTGAAAATATTGTTTCACATAAAATACATGACTTCAGTAGCTAGAAAGAGTAAATAACCTCTTTTAACTGAAGAGTTTTATGAACTAGCACCAGGAGAAGAAACCATGGGACTGAGACATTACAGTCATGGTTCCATTATAATAGAGGGAAATGCATTATGTTTTATAGGCTTACAACTGTTTGGACATCCATTAACAAATGAATTGGAAATGCACTTAGATGCCCATGGAGATGAGTGCAGCGTAAATGTGAAAAGTGAGATCTACACCATTAAGTCAAGCTTTTTCTTTGTTTCTTACTGCAGACGCAGATTTCCATCAACCCTCATAGAAATTGCAGATATATGCTTATGTATGTATGTCTGGAGGTGCTGCTAAACATTACTGCCAACAAGTAAACATTAAAGGAAAAGAAACAATTTCCTAGGGTAGTCTAAGGCAAGGGTAGCAATCAAATTGCTTGCTTTTGCAGTTATTGCTCAAAAAACATGAAGAATCTTCCCTTGTTTCTTAAGTCAAGGGCATGTGAGAAATCTTCTTAGTACTGCTCAGGCAAAGGCTGTTTAATCAGAAACCATTTTTAGAATTTTACTTTCTTAAAATCCAGACTGAAGTCAAAGGCAGAAATTAACAGATGTGCTTTAATTTCACTGAAATGCTGCATTAGACAATTAAATATATCAAATAAATGCTTGCAAGAAGTCAAAACATTTCAGTGATTGTTTAATTTTTTTTTTTTATTTTGTTTTCTGTCTATACTTAGATTATTCAATCTGAGTTTAAAAAATATGGTGACACAGAAATAATGTTTCTGGTTGAACAAAAGCCCAAAACCCCAAAAATGCTGCAACCTTCCTCTTCCTCAGTTTTATTCATCTCCTCAATCTGAAAGTCAGTTATTTGTACAGGAATCATTTTCACTGATAAGATGTCAGCTGTTCTCTAAAACCTGAGACCATTTTTAGAAAGTAAGGCTAAGGGATATGTGGATTTGTTTAGCTGGAAACTAAATCAGACACTTTTCCAGCAACAATAATGGTTATGCAGTGTATCTATCACGTTATTATATCTGCTTTCTCTTTCTTTAAAATATTGACAGTGATCACAGGAATCAAATCTCAGCTTGATTTACAAGGAGTGAGTTAAACTGAATGGCAATTCCCCATGTTGCTCACATCCAGTATAATGTATTTAGCAGCAGGTTTGTTGTTCCAGTCAGGATGAAATCCCCTGAAATTTACTTCCATGGCAGTATTTTGGGTACACACTGAACTTGTTCCTGCTCTTCATCCATTATAAAGTAAATAGATTAATTAATACCGAGGGACACATGCCAAGACCTCAGTCTCCTTATTAGTTGCATTTCTGGCTAGTGAAGGAATATATTCCTATATCCTTAGTACAGTGGTTTTAGCCCTTTGCGCAGGGATGCATTTATTCTATGTCCTCTGGTATAAAATACTGTCATTCTCCTGGAGCAGTCACAATGAAGCATAGTTTGAAAGTAATGCTCAGAAGTAAGAAATCACCATCAAAATTCTTAATGACATAGTGCTTCTATGTCATTAAGCTGCACAATCTAAACTGAACAAGGACTGGCTGCTTTAATGCTGTTTCCCTATGTCTGTGCATTACACACTGGCAAAAAATGGCCACAATTATTGAAATTTGAATCAAAATGGAAAATTTCTATTTTTATTTATTCTGTTTTCCAGAAAAAAGGGCTTTTATAGTCTAGGTTACACTAGTTTTAACATGAGAAATATCAGGATGAAAATTCATAAATGATCATGATTTCTTACCTGATGGAGCTTTTCTACATGTGTAGAAGAAGAAAATTCCTTGCTTAGTTGGTGAAGAGCAAAAGCACTTATGTGGCAAAAGTAAATACCTAGGATGCTTGGGTTCTGTTAGGATACATTTTCTTTTCCACACATGGTCCTCATCCCTACAGCTTCACAAGTATTTGGATGACTGTGTTGTGAGTCAGATGTAGGCACTATTCTAGGTGAAAAATTAGTTTATAAAGGCTAATTTCCATATTCCCAACTTCTCTGAATTCTTATCCCAGCACAGGATCTCTTGTAAACAGTCTGTTAAAATAAATATTTATAACAAGACAAAATGTACAGGCTGCATACACTAAATAGTGGCCATGAAGCCTATCAACATACCCATTTTTTTCACTGTTAGGTTGGAAAGCATGCTGGTAAGATAAAATAAGGGTACAGAATAATCTGGGCCAAGAAGGAGTGTCATGTCGTCTAGAAGAATGAGAAACCATAGAATCACAGAATGATTTGGTTTGGTTTGGAAATGATGTTAAATTCAGCTAGTCTATCCCCCTGCCATAAGAAGAGACACCTTCCTCTAAATCAGGTTGCTCAAAGCCCTGTCCAACCTGACTTTGAAATGTCTATATCTACTTCACATACCTTCAGTGAGGAACATCCTGAAATTGATACTCAGAGATTTCTATGCAATGAAAATTACCAGTGTCCCATAATAAGAAAGCAGCCAGACAAAGTCCAGTGCGCCAGAGTCACAGAGCATCATAATGATTGTTTCAATATTATTCCTATGATCACTGCTGGGAAGAAGATTGCTAGTACTTTTTCAATAAAAAACATTGGCTAGTACTGGAGTCCAGTTACACAACGTGATACAGTAAAATATAGTTTCCTCTGGGATCAAAATGCCTTCATTCTTTTGTTAATGCTTTCTGGATTCAGGATCCTGTGTTAACAATATCAGGCAGCTGTCTATTCATGTTATAACTACATTCAGACCTATTCTTACCCTGAGGCTTTTAAAGTTAGTGTTAGAAAAATGGTGGGAAAAATAAATGCCTTTTTCTCCATGTTACAGATAAAGGAAGTAAAGCCACATAATTGTAATACCTAAAATCATCACAATACCTAAAATCAGTGTTGAAGTAATTATGCAATTAGCTGTTATTCCTCAAAAATATTAAGAGACTTTACTAAGGTTATATAGAGATCTTGGTACGCACTCCAGCCTTCTACATCCTCTCTCAGTGCTCCAGTGGCAGAACAGCCTTCCTTCCTCCTGCTAATATTATTAGTTGGACTAAACCATCTTCAGAGAAGTCACGATGTCCTTTATTTATCACCAGACTTGTGAGTGTATGCTGACCCAGACCTATCTCCCAGCAGCACAAAAAGAGCATTTAGTAGTTTTATTCACTTCCTCATTGTTGCTATGTCAGAGTGGTGATACGAATTCATTGCTGCTTGTCAGCTGTCTGGCATCTGCTGACAGTGTCTGCAGGAAAAGTGAGTGGTTATATTTAAATATCTGTCAGTTAATATGACAAAAGACATGAATACTTCTCCGGGATTTGCAATGACCTTTTCATTTGCCTTGAAGAGTTGTCTTCCTCTGATCAAGAAACTAATTAGGTTGCTGAAAGTTGCTGTACATCTCTATCACCAGACTATGGAAATCCATTTCTCCATATGACAGTAACTCTGCGGGATATTTCCATTCTTCCTAGAAGCCTGTGGCTACAAATAGTTACACTTTCCACAAATCCAAGGCTTGGGTTTCATACTGTGAAAGTGATAACAGATTGACAAACCTTGGTTGTAAGCAATTACATTGTTTGGAATTGAATTTGAAATTGCCTCGGAAAAGTTGAGTTTCCTCAACTTAGTTTTGAGTTGCCACAGTTCATTGGTACAGTTCCATAATGAGGTCCCAAGCTATCAGTGGACTGAAGGAGTACAAGCAGCCATATACCAAGGACATAGTGTCAGAAAACATTAGCATTGGACATACATGAATCTGAATTTTGATAAGATGGGAAGAGCATATCTGGAAAAAATATGTAAAAATAACAGTGACAGCTGTATGTGGTGAGTGTGAGGGATGAGGCTTTTGTCTTTACTGAATAATGTAGATGAGCAATAAGACCATGGAGTGGATGACTGCGTCAGTAGGTTATTTGCTGTTCAGTTCCATGACTCGCTGAAGAGAAATGAAGAAACCACAAGCACATGCAAGGAAGCTTAAGGCTGGGTAGTGTCACTTAGGCTGTGCAAGTGCCAAGTGTCACCATGCTGACATAGTTAATGGTCCAGTCCTCTCTCACCATGAACAGAACCAGCTGCTCCCAACAGCATAAGCAGAAACTCAGCTTCTGAAATAACCAACCTAGGAATAATGCTCCTTCCTAACCATCATTAGGTAGTTAATCTACTATAACAATTTTAAAAAGTACATAATGAAGAACAAGCCAAATGACATTAAGAATGCTGCATAACAAAAAGGTCTCATTTAGTCAGCTGCAGCTGAGCAATACAGGTGATTAGCGAAAGCATCACAAATGAAAAAAATTTACAGTGCAAAGCAACCCTGTAGTTTATTTCCTTTCCAAAATAAAATTCTTGCTGGAGCACTCTGGCAAGGATAATTCATCCAAACAGAAAACTTATCTCGATATCTTTGCCCAAAGAAGTAGGCATGTCTAGTTGGCTACGACCACATTCTAATAATTTTTTGATAGTCAAAAATCTGAGTACATAGGGATCTCTTATAGATGGGATTAGTGGACTAACACTTAAAGAAAGTGAGTTAAATACTAACAGGGTGGGCCAAACGGAGATTCATTAGAGAATGCAATAACCTCACAAGTTAGATACTCTTATCAAACATAGCACTTAAAACCAGGATGGAAGAAGCACTGAACTGCTCAAATACTCTGCTGGTGGGTGAATGCACAGGGATGGTAAGAAATACCCAGGTCATTCAGTACATCCAGCCATGCAGTTGCAGACATCATTAATATACAGTGTGAATCAACCCCAAAGCAAGGTATTTAGGTATTTAGAGATGTCTGTGTCTGTGTGCCTAAACTGGGCCTGGGTGTCTAAACAGGAACTGTAGCCAGGGGAGATCCCAGTCTCCCTAAAACAGAGAGTGCCTTGTCAGCTGAATGAACGGATTTCCAGCCTCTGTGACAAGTTCGTTATTGGCTTCACTCCTAGGCACCTAAGATAAAGTTTTCAACTGAATTCTAGCTCTGTCACTTTGTGAACATCATCAAACAAACAATAAAACAAACACCATTTACTTCTATAAACCAACATTGTGAAAAGTGTGTATTCTAGAAGAGTGAAGTTTTGCTTTAGTGTTACAATTTACTATATGTAGAACTATTTGAAGAGTCCTGGGCTATCTAAGACAAGTTTGGCAGATAAAACATGGGACTTATACAGGAACTGTATAAGTCTAGAACAGATTCTGGAACACATTCTAGAACAGATTCTGGGCACAAGGTGTGATATCCTAGGAAATTTTAAGTGGCATCAGACTCCTATATCTAGACAAGAAATTGAACCCTTAATCACCTCTTATAGCAAGAATTGAACTCCCAATTTTTTTTACATAGCCTCTAGCACAGTAGTGCTCTCTGATCATTGTAATCTGCCATGCAGTTATTGGTGGAAGTGTCATCTCTCATTTCCTTACTGCAGGACCACAGTTCTTTCTGTGTTAGCTCACAATTCAGCTGGTAAGGATGAGAAACTTCGATCAGCACAAGCAATTTCAGCATAACATCAAAGTATGGACACAGAATCTCTTCAGTTCTGCTTTCTGGTCTTGAAAATACAGTTAAGTCAATTTAACTCTTGTTCAGGTAAAAAATGAAAAAGAGAAAAATCAACAGGGAAACAAATTCACATAGCTAAACTACGTTCCTCCACTTCCAGCTTTCTTGGTTAAATGTATGCTTAGCTAGTTCCATTCTGGATATTGTAAGTTGTGTTAAATGAAAAACATTTCAGATAGACCAAGAAAAGCATCCTTTCAAGTCCTGAAAAACAAACAAACAAACAAACAAAAAAAACAAAACAAAACAAAACAAAACAAAAAACATGAAGGTATCAGTTTGTAAAGTCCAGAGAGGGTAGAAGAAATGGTGTAGAACTAGAAAGACAGATCTCCAACTAACTTTTCATTTTCATTTCCCTATATGGAATACTACTGTCTTTCATTAGTGCTTAATTCATCTGTTGATAAGGAATCATTTTTTTTATATTTTCAGTAAGAGAAATAAAGTGAGATTAATTCATTCAGGCTTCAGAAGTGCATTTGATTTGGTGCAGCATGGGAATATAATAGCTATATTGCAGAAAATAGTTATTAGAAGAATAACTACAAGGCAAATCATTATTAGAGAAGAGGTTACAACAGCATATGCTAAAAGGAGAAATATTTAACTGAAGAGAAGTTATTAGTAGAATTCCCTAGACCTGGCATCAGGATAATATTTCTCCACTGTGCTAATGAAATTTGCTCCAACAGAGTTGGAGGCACTAGATAAAATTGAAGAAAATTTGAACATTACATTAAGATCTAAATTAATTGAAATCAGATGGCACTAGAAAGTTCAAGGACACGTTACTGTAGACTATAGTCAATTTTCAGTATAGAATTTAAATCATATTCATTATTATTGAATCATCATTAGGAAATGACAGGAAAAATAATGTTTAGGTGAATGACTGAATGATAGGATTATCATGAGCCAATAGAGTGATGTTATCAAGGAGAAAGTAAATATATGAAGTGAGATTTATCTGGGAGAAACAGGGAAACCTAATGTTGCTGGAACGGCATTGGGTGAATCACAGACTCTTATGTGAATCAGAACCCAGAAATGTTGTTCACACAAGACTACAGATACAAAAAGGAAGTGGGAATGAGCAGAGGAATGCAAAGCAGTTAGAGGAGATCTTAAAGTCAGAAGAAAGACTAGAGAGTTTGCTTTGCTTCACCTGAAAGTGCAAAGCCCAGGAGGAGTTAGAATATTCCTCTGATAAAAGTGTCTGGAAACAGCTATAGACTCAGATGTTTGAAGGCACGTCTGAGGGTCTTCTCATTCAACCTCAGCTTAAGTCAGGACTATCACCAGGTCAGGTCAACCACAGCTCTGTACAAACAGGACTTAAAATCTTTTAGGACGGGGATACCATATCTCCTCCTGTGATTATCGCCAGTACTGCATAATCTTTCCAGTAAAATACTTAATGTTCAGTCTGAACCTCGAGCTGCAGTTTCCAGCTGCTTCCTGTTGTTAAGTTCTCTGACACTATCAAGAGCAGGTACCGATCACTTCTCTTTCAGAGGATAAATTATTTCCACTAATGGAGAATGTGGTCCTAAGCAGATGGACATAAATTAGGTGACTCAAATTGGAAGAAATTTCTCTCTGTTACTGGAGTAGAACTCTGAATCAGAGTCACACTGGAGATCAGAGGAAGGTAAGACAGTGAGTGGACTATAAGGTGAAGTTTTAGTGAATTTCTGAACGGTAATCAATAAACTCTTGGTTAAGATATGGAAGATTCTCGGATGATGTGATTTGTTACTGGTTCTCTTTTCTGCAATCACAAGTTTCTACTCCAATTTTCCCTGACTAATAAAACAAGGGCACTGTAAACGTGAATTTCCCATTAGATGCCACAGGAAGTGTTTGGACTGACAATGATTGTTAGTAATTTTAACAACAGCAGTCCAAATACTGTTTGCTAGATGTCCCACTAACCAAATAGATCATGAGTGCGCCAGCATTACACAGGAGTGTAAAGGTAAATCAGTATCAGAGGGTTAGGTTTTACTCATAGTAAATAGTCCCCTGGAATTTCTCACAAATCCTGTTGGAGATAAATGTTCATTATGAGAACAATCTTTGTTTATTTATTTATTTATTTGCCTGTATATTTATTTTGCAGGGATATTTTTAGCAAAACTGAGAGTTTCTTAATATCAGTCATAAAATGCATATAGAATCCATTTTATAGACAGTCTAAGGATATGATTGTTTCTAGGAATGATTTCTTTTTTGTGGGTGACCTTGTAGAGCATTATTCGAGACAAGTTTTTCCAGCACTGAAATGGAGTTATAAATATGTCTGAGCTTTATATATATTTGTAGGTATCACAAAAGTAATAATTCTGATGATAGCTCTGAATGGAAAGAAGATCAACTTTGATTACTTGCCAAATGCTACTGAATATTAGAAGCCATAGAAGTTATTTCTTTTTAGTAAATTTCCTCATTTTATGGGCTCTCAGGAAAGAAATTCATATTTTCAGACATTCTCCTTTTCCTGCCTCTTTCTTTTCATTCTCCTCTTTATCTCTGGCACTAAAACGTTCTCTTTTCAGGACCATTATTTTACTAATGCATGATTATGCGTTTCTAACACTGCTTACCTCAGCTTCTGTCTGAATACCTTTATTCAAGTCTCTTTCTTACATTTTGAAATTTCAATATAGAAATGAAATGGAACAGTTTTTGTATTTTTTCCCTTCAAGAAGTAAAATAAATAAAGAGGCCATACAACACTGTGTGCAGGTGTTCCTGTGTGAAACAATTGATGTTATTATATAAAAGGAAATGGAATGAGATGAGTTTTACTGAATCCTTTAGGGAAATCATTCAATACGCACTCTTATCAAAGTCTAATAATGGCCCGGCTGCTGCTTGTTTGCTTTGATGAAGCTGATAATAACAGAAATCTACATTTATTTGCATTTCTTCTGCTAGAATTCACTGAGGCATCTCCAAATGCAATTTTAAAGGATTAATCTAACACATGTAGATTTTTAGTTCACAATAAGTAGAAAGAGATCAAACACAAACTCATGAGACAAAGTTCTTCTGGGGCTGTACTTGACCACCATGACTGCTGGTGAATATTCTTTTTGAGAGGCTCCAAGTATCTTTTCAGAGGTAGTTAATGCACTGGGGATCTTGCAATCTACTCTGGCACAGTCTAAGAGGGAAAAAGCAGCTGATCTTTAAGAGATTTAGGCTAGAATGCAGTCCCCTCTGGAACTTTGTAACTATGACCAGTTATGTTGAGAACTGGATGCTCAGAGGGATTTGCAGAACTCTTCCCAAATTTTTCCCCTTAGTGGACGTCCAATTTCTATGAGCCTTTCTATTGTAGCAACTGGTGGTTACTGTCTTGCAATCAGAGATGCTCCTTAATCTCCCTGCCAAAGCAATTTGGTGAAAGTGAAGTCTTTACAAGAGATCAGGGACATGGCAAGAGACTGAAATATTATAGATGTGACAAAAAATATGGAAATATTCTTTTTTGGAGAACACCTGTTTTTACTAGAAAGGTAAGTGGTTTGGAAACTTCTGTTCAGACTGTAAGAAGGCTTCAAAGGTGGAGTCTTACCGCCCTGCAAGCCAGCATGCTCACATCCTTTTTACCAAGAATTTAGCAAACTATTTTTTATCATTGGCATCACTAGTTCTTTCTTCCCATACTAACTTCTATTTAATTGAAATCTTTTCTAATCATGCATTACTGCCCATAGCCATCCAGCAGGTACTAATACTAACACAACATGCTTACTGTCACTTCTCCAGTTAGGATTCCATATTGACTCTGCTTTTTTTCTTCTCAAGAGCCCCAGAAAAACTTAATGGCTTCCAAAAACTTCCCCAATAAATATGTCCCGAGGTCTCTGAAGTGCTATAATCTCAATGAAAGTCTGTGAAGCAAAACTGAAAATGAGCTTAGCAGGGTTTAGCTGCAACTTGTTATCTGTCACAGGAGAGGGTTTTTTGTTTTTATTTTTTATTTTATTTTCTGTTGTTGTTGTTCTTTGCTTGATTGCTTTTTACCAACTTTCAGTTCTCAAAAGTCAGCTTCTATTTCTGAATCTACAAGCTATAGCTATACATCACATGGGCACCAGTCAAACTTGGATACAAATAATCAGATTGTTCTGATATCTTCACTTCTCCCAGAAACAAAAAAGAAATCTAGGCTGAAGGTGTCTCATTTTGTTTAACTTGATCGTTGTCCTCTGTTCCAATTTTTAATAACTGTTGGAATACAGACATAATTGGTTGTAGAGTAACACAGCTTTCCAAGGCAAAGGCAAATATCATGTAATTTTGTTCTGTGCCCTTCAAGGAATGATTCATTTTAAGTTGTGGTCAGTGAGTTTCCCAGTACCACTGCACTGTTTGCACCCAGATCACTAGCCACAGCTAACAAAATCAAATAGAAATTAGTAAAGGCGAAATGTTTTCAATCACAAAGTCCACTCTGCTGATATTCATCTATATTAACAGTACAACTTGAGAATAAATTCACAATGTAATCATTTTTTATTTTTACATGCATACTTAAGAGTATGCACTGGACTCCTGAACATTCATGCTCAATTTTATTCTTCACTGACATTAATAAATTTATATTTTAGCACTGCTTTAAGCCTTGGGAAATACATTTTGAGTGTTGCTCAGTTGTCTCTGGAGTACACAAAGAACTAATGGGAGATTCAACTACATCAGATTTAATATTCTTCTATTCCCTGAGTACTTTTAAACCATCTTGCACTGTTGGATGGGAGATGACAACATTGTTTTCCCTAAGTTTAACTATTCATTCAGTACACAGAAACATTCAGAGATACAAGATAAAAGTGCAATACTCTTTGCTCTGCATAGGAACTACAAGTAACCAGAGAAGAACTAGAAATCCTCATGCTCCTTATTCTGAAAAGTGGGTTCTGTGGCCTAAGTAGGTAAGGAGTCACGAAATTCTTCTGACTCTCAACAGGTATGTTTCCATTATCTCTGAGAGCTAAAAAAGAATAACACAGTCAATATTTTCTCTTGCTGAAAAATTGCAATCCATTGAAAACCAAAGTTTTCAAACTGAAAGGACAGTTGGTAACAGCCTTTCAAGGAAGGTTAAGAACTTACAACTTTCCATTTTACACTGCAGATATGAGAATTTCTAGGGATTCATCTGTCCAAAGCTATTTTGATTTTGCTAAGTTAACTGCATTTTTGTAAAGTAAAAAGTGGAAAATGTAATTTAAAATTCTTAATATAACCATTTTTTTTAATTAAGATGAACAATATTTTCTAAAAGAAAAAAAGAAGTAGAGATGCCACTTTTATGGTCCATTTCAGAACTAGAACAGGATATAGCTATTGTCACAAGGAAAAGGTGAATTATCACCTGGCTCACATGGATTAGAAAGCGTTTTCTCTCTTCTGCCCTTCTGAATAAAGTTAGATATGATGGAGAATAAAATAGAATCTTGCAGGAGTATTGCTGAGTATAATCTGTAACTAAACCTTAGACTTGTCTATCACTTGATCTTCAGTTTTTTTAACTTGAACATATTTCAAAGACCATTTCTGAAAAGTTTCTTTTCTGGGGACATTAAAGACAAAAAAACAACTTGGAGCAAATTCATCAAAAGCAACAAGAAAGAATGTTTATTACAAGTTACACTACTAAAATCAATAGGGATCAAACAAAGATGAATAAAGATAGTGCTATTTCAGTACAAATGCCTACCCAGGACAGCAGGAGATGAAGAGTTATCTAAGGTGTTACCCACGTCAAGTTTAGGGAATTCAGACTGGATCTCACCACCAACTCATCTTCCAGCTGCCCTGCCAGCTGCCCCATCTCCTTTTTACCCTTTCTTCTTCTCCCTTAGTAACATAGATATTCCAAGAAAGCCTTAATAGGAATTTATAAACACTTAGTATTTTAGAGGAATTAATGTAATGAAACCATTTCTTCACACCATCATCACATTTATCTGCATGGATATATCAGGGAAAGTCTGCAGAAGAAAGTCTTATTTGTAAAAATACAGCAAAGCTGACACCTCTCCATTGCAGAAAGCCTGGTGAGGTGTATGCGGAAGAAGTGAACAGGTTCTGACTTTTATTCAAACCCACTTTTCACAATCCATAAGGATGTGCAAATAGCAATAAAATAATAGTACATTACAGGCTGGACCCATTCTAACTGCTAAAGCAGATAATATTTTGTTGCCTTGGTTATGGATTACAGAAGCCAAGCTGCAGATTCTTGTTCTCACCTCAGACACAAAATCAAAGCCATCTATTTCTCTCTGTAATACCAAGCTGTCTTCAATGACCATAAAGTGGGAATGTGAGAGTAGGATGGACTGTGAAAGATTTTCCACTGGAGCAGAAACGCCCATCCCAGTACTCAGTGTGATAGACGAAGCAAGTGCCTTCACCTTCTCCTTTGGGGGCTCAGAGCTTACTTTGGAGGCTCTCATTTCTCATAGATGCTTGATAGATACTCCTAGGCTGCAATGAATAATGAATCTGGGGGCTGTAGTCAAACAGGAAAATGTTTACATTGGCTTCTACATATTGTGGGTGAGTTTTACTTAGCTAAAATTTAAATACTGAGTCTGCGCTGTTATTTGTGGGAAAAGACAGACTTATCCAGAGGACATTTCTGCCATTTGATTTGTGTATCCATCGTAAGGTGGAATCAGTCTCTTACTAGTAGTGTCACTTGATCTACTGACTAGTATAATGACATATGCAAGACTTTCTTAAGCAGTTGCCTAAGTTTAAGGCAGATGGCTCCAACTCTTATTTTTCTAAATGTCTCAAGTTTGTACAGCTGTTTCATATTTCTATTATCTCCCACCATATTTATATAACAGAGCAGTTCTGCCATTTCAAGGTAGTTCATTCCTTATTTCTCAGGAGTGCCAAAAGATCCCTTTAAGGTGGTCAGTGTGAAAAACAAGAAAAAACAAAACAAATCAACAACAAAAACCACAAACCAAAACAGATGAAGTATAGAGATTGATTCAGTGGGAAACAGATACATATTTAACTCAGTTTTTTCTAGTGCATCTAAGCTCCTCATAGAACTGTTCATACTTTCTTTGGTGAAGGCTTAGAAATTTAGCTGCTATCAGATACCATGGGCAAAAAAACCCTACATACTTATCCTAATGATGAATTCTCCCATATAATTAACCATCCTCCTTTGTTTGCTGAGAGGAAAGACTATTGTATGTTGACTGAAAGAACAGGTTGTAATTTTTTTGTAGTTGCTACTTTGATCTGTATTAATTTATCTTCTCTGAGTCCGGCATATATAGTGTATGAACACACATAACTTGTCTGCCTTTGACTTGAAAACAAATATTTGTTTATTGTTCGTACAGTCTGTGGGACAAATCTCATAAATTAGCATTGCTTCATAGAAGAAATATATAAAAGTTATGGTATATAGGATTAATATAAGCAAACCTGTATATCCTGGACCTTGATCCTCTTTCTCTCTCCCCTAAGAAAAACAATACAAATTCAGCATAGTTACATTTCCAACACCTGTTTACAAGGACATTCTCAACAGCAACTGACTTGTTCCAACTGAATCACTGGCTGGAGCAGATAAGATATATTGAATTTTTAATTGTATTTCATCATGAATGCAGCTGTTTTGCATCAGTTACCATAAAGCCCTATTTAACTATTCTCTGCTGATTTCTGGACAAGAGGAGCCCCAAATTTAATTAGAAGCGTGAGACACAGCCAAGAACCTGATAATGAGCAGCAATTCTGATGGAACTAAATGCAAAACAAAACAAAAAACAAAAATTAAAGGATGAACAGAAAGAGATAAGATTGCTTTTAAATAGAGGTAGTTAATGCATTTTAGCTTTTGGGGCTGAGAGATACAAAGGTAAATGCCATCTCTGCATAAAATTCTCAAGCTAATCTGCATGAAATGAAGTAATTGCAGCCATCTTGAGGTACTTTTTCTTCAGACTCCTGACACATGGTGAAATGAAATATGAGTATCTTCAGAGAGCTGATGAAGTATTAGGGCTCTGATCTCACTAGATATGGTGACTCAGTGATCATGGCATTCAAAACTAAAATTTCTGACATACTATAGAAATATGCATAAGGAAAACGTTAACTCTGGAAGTTATGTTTAGATAGAGGTTGGCAAAGCGCAAGCTAAAGAGTTTATGGGAAAGCGATGCTGTCAAAACTTGTGGATGGAGGTGCAGAACATGATTTTCCAGTAAAAATAAACTTTATAAATAAATTAAAGTCTGACAAGCTTCATTAAAATAAGTTATGATTGCTAGTTGAAACAGCAGTTCTAATTTTAGAGCTAATTTTACCTTGCACACAGGTGTACCTTTATATGCTGTACATCATCTAGTATGGAAGTTGATGGATGCCAAGTCACACCACCAGCACTCCAGCAGACACCATACGAGTTCTTTGGGGCATCTTCTGTATAATCCAAAAGTTGGTCTATCCTGCATCTGCTGTTGTTGTGGCTACTTGTACCTTGGTAGTCAGGCTATAATTAACTCAAGGTGTGTCAAGGTCTAAATGCTGTAAAAGGAAGGCTGTCTCAGAAGGCCCAGTTTTCAACTTTCCCAAAATAAAATCTCCCTATTTCCAAGAAATGAGCTTTCTTTGTGACATCCATATCCAGGGGAATGTATAGAATCCAGTCATCCTCCCTTTGAGAAATGCTTGATGTCATTAATTAAATTAGCAGTGCTATCCCTGCTACTGGAGGTGAGACAATAAAAGGAAAAGATTACAGTTCAATATGTAGTTTCTAAATAAATGCTAATACTGTTGGCATTAGGGAACCCATCTGTTTCTTCATTTTTCTACCACTACAAAATCTATGATATGTGATCGTAACAGATGTTTCATCTCTACCAATGACTATATGCTACATTATTAAGCCAAGAGGGTCATTAAACTGAGATGTATGCAGTTTTCCCATCTGTAACTGCAAGGTCATCAACCTATAACCTAAAGATTATAGGAACCCCTCTTTTTCCTCACCTGACTGTGTGAAATTTTCACAACTAACACTCAGCAAACGTGAACATCTTTATTAATATTGGGTTATCAAGAAGTGCCTGTAGGCAACTGTACAACTGTCAGAGCTGACACGTCTTAATGACTGTTTTGCCAGAAGCAAATCTTACGTTTAGCTGCAACTTGAACTAGTCAAATGCCATTTGCCTACCTAGACAAGAATGTGAACCTTATGTTCTTTTAGGTAATAATATTTGATTGGTACATTTGTCTTTATCTCTTTTTTTCTTTTTAATTATACTGGAATTGGATACAAAGTGAATGAAAACACACTATGGTAACATAAATTTGCACAAATGCATATGTTTTTATCAGACTTTGATTTGAAAGATGTCTATTTTCCATTACTGAAAATCACGTAAGAAGCTGAATATCTTGCTTTGCCTATGAAGAATGACTGAGAGAATAATAACAGACACGGAGTGAAGCAGTTTCTACTGAAGGATAATATTTCTTAATAGAAATTTTTAAACAAAAGAAAAGAAGATTAAGAAGAATAGAAATAAAAAACCCACCTCAAATATTTCAGTGATCCATTTATAAGTCTCTAATTAAAATGTATTAAAATCCTTCTTTAGCGTGAACCTTAGGATTCCTTCCTGTAAGTGCAACACCATTACCTGCATAGGTGTTCACAGTCCAAGGAGAACAAAAAAGACACTATATTCTATATACTGCTATTAAATTCATATGAATAGTTGAAGATGAGTCCAAGTCAAATAATTGAATAAAACACTGACTTGTAAATACGTCAGTATGTTTGTGTGCATGTAGGTACTGGACATGGCAGTACACCTGAAGACAGAAGAAATAACTGTATTTTTTCCTTTCAAAGTTATTCCTTTCAAATTTGAACCCCCTTCTGAAAAAACTGTTTTTTGATCCACGTTGCCTGTCCCTCAGTTTACCGATTCCTCCAGAGAGTCACTGATTTTGCAAACGTTCACAGTTTGAGAGAATGTGAGGCTGAGCAGAATTTCAACATGTTCATCACTGGTAAGAATGCACAGTTTATGGTAGTGATTTTGTTGAAATAGTGTTTTGTAGCTGAGCATTTACTTGATCATATAAAGTTGTCACATTCATTGTACCTGTTGTAGTTTCCATGGATAAATACAAGACATTACTTTTGGAGCAATCTAGGCATTCTACCAGGAACTTTTTCTCTACCAGTATCAAATATGTTATTCTAAAATAATACAACAGGAGCTTGTGTATGAGGGAAGACGGGGCATAAGTGTGAATATTTGTATATCTGGCCACAAAAACATGGCTGAGACATTAATTACCTGTAGGTATGTAGATTCAAAAGTGCAGAAGTTCAATTTACACAGGCTGACTGTTCGAGAGACTTCTCCATGAAGGTTGAATCTGTAAAGAGAGCTTTCTCATAGTCTTGCAAACTTGGCCAGCATGTAGGCAGTAAGCTTTTAATTTCCAAGCCCCAGCTTCACTGTTACCAGATCTCAGTATGAGGACAGTCAAATCTATTTTAAGGAGAACTTAACTGAGCTCTAGAGTCAAGGCAGATATAACTTTTCAAATATCCTATCTGGAAAATATCTCCACTATGTGAACCACCTGGTGTTGCTATAGTTGACCAGATTGGAGATATTTCTATTTATCAGTATTTTAGATGGATATGCTTAGGTTGGCTCATAATGAAATTTGATTCAAAGTGTACTTAAAGGCAAAATCCTGGACAACCTTTATCTAGTGCCTCTTAAAAGAACTAAACTGTTCCCATTTTCTTTACAACCGTCATATTGTGAGTTGCTTTTGAGTGGGAGTTTCTTTTTCTGTCTCTTTTTTTTTCTTTTATTGTTATTTTGCTTTTTGAAGTTGCTGTCTATGCCGAGATTGCGTTTAAGATCAATAGTGTTGAACTCAATAAGTGACTTTCCTTTGATATAGAAGCTAATCACATCTTGTTTGGCTTTTGAAACCTTTCAGGAATAGTCTCCACAGCATTATAATGACAGACTCCTTAATGGAAACTTCTAATCTATTTGAACGTGGATTTCCCTAGCTTAGTATAACTAACTGGAAAGCTGACTTATACATTATACCAAACTTAGCTACTACCTGTTCTTTTTCTACATGTTCTGGATGCAGAAAACATGCCCAAATCTTTTACTGACTTCTAATAATCAAATATGATTTAGAAATCTTTCCATTATTCACCTCATCAGAAAAACTACATTTTCAAGGAGTTATCTATACAATTGTCTATTTACAAATAATTAAAAGTCAGGATTCATGGGAACAGTGTGATTACTATCAGGTGCTCTACTGAGAGTCTGTTGTGACATCTCCAATTGTCACAGAATCATAAGATCATAGAATGCTTTGTGTTGGAAGAAATCATATGGACCTTCTAGTTTCAGCCCCTCTGCTATGTGGGACACCTTCCATTATTCCCTTTCTTTAGAGAAGTCATCTAAGATTAAAAAAGGCTATTAACACAGCAAATTGCAATTCTCAACATTGTCTTTCAGGGCTAAGTAGTAGATTGTTCTTCCAACTAAAGCAAAACATCTACCCTGACTTCAAATATGCAACCCTAATAAGCAAGCTTGAGAAATAAGCAACTGCTCTATTTGTAATCCAGTCAGGCAATGAATATAACTGCCAGGAATTTTTTTCCAGACATCTCTGAAAACGTTGCAAATTTACCAGCTCAGAGGTGCCCAGGTGATTTGTCTCCCTTATTATTTGAAGATCTCTTTTGAGGTTCAGATTCTGTAGCACCCCAAGTATTACCACATCCCTGTAAAGAAGTCAGTTTGACTTCTGAGCCAGAGTGAAGAAAGCTATAGCACTGCATACACTGCAGGTTTTAAAAAGTAAGATGCTTATATCCCACAGCACTTTACAGTGAGCAGGTTTTTGTTTTCTTTTTATTGCTGAGATGGAGTCAGACTTGTATAATATGCTATGAGGCTACAGCATAGGAAGGCACACACCCTAAATACAGACAAAAAAAAATTATAAAGGTTTCTAAGTTGTCAAAGTTTTCCTGGCACACCTTATAAGCCAGCCACATAGGAACTAAACTCAGAATATCTGAGATATATTTGACAAGCACCATTTAGTTTTTTTCAGGGGCATTCCTGTGGCCCTCTATTATGAGATTCATCTTTACTTTTGAAATGTGGATACCAGAACTCTTGTCCAATTGAGATATAATTCCAAAGCTGTTAAGTCTAGAATGAGGTGCAGCCACAGGATTCTTTGACTGGAGGGACTGGTAGACATAAGCTTTGCTGTGATCCAGTGTCAAGGGGAAGCAGAAGATCAAAGAGACTGGGGTCCTGCTTGGTCTTGGATCACAGTGTAATGTTAAAAATCTAACTGTGCAACAGGCTTCCATTGTCAAATTTCATGGATATTTTTGTACAATTACAAAGTTCTTAGCCAAAGGATGCTGAGAACACTGTCAAGTGATGTTGCCCCACTGTCCCTAAAACTAACAAACTGACCTTTCACACTTCTTCATTTTAGGACATCAGCGCTGAACAGTAACTACAAGTAGGATGCCATTCCAATGAATAGTTCAGAGATCATTTTAAATTCTTAGGTTTTCAAGTAGTAGAACTCTTAGCTCTTGAGGGTCAGTACTGAAGAAAGAAGCCACTTCAGGAAGCCATTCTGTCATCTGAGGAAGGCCATTTTAATGCTGGAGTTTTTGATGAATACTCCATTCCTCTTTGAAATGCCACTGCTCCTTGCCCCAGAGATTCATTTGGGAAGCCTTTCTTTTTATCTACCTGTCATTCTCCAATGCTTACAAAAGACTATTCAATGTCTTTTTCAAAATGTGCATTGTTCCTTTTTTTTTTTTTTTTTTAGACAGTTCTTTTAGGAGACAATGTCCCTTACTATTTCCAGGAACTGAAAAACAGATATTTCCTATTTTCTGTTATTATTTCTTGCCTTCTTCTTTGTTTGTTTTGGTTTGGTTTTGGCTGGTTGGTGTTTGGTTGGTTGTTTTTTTTTTTTCATAGTAACAAGACAATTCCATTTTTCTTGATTTGTGCTAGTTGCTAAGATTAGAAACATTGCAAGTTTGACAGCTGCAAAAACTAACCAGACAGAAAAAATCTGCAACACAGGATCTTAGTAAATGAGACAAATGCCTTCCTTTCAGAGCTTTATTTAGTTCTATTGGTCTGTATTTCACATGATTCATAAGATCACCACTGAAAATGGTGTTCAGAGACACAAGCAATTTCTTACATGATGGCAGAGTTACCTAAACAGTAAATGGGATGATTTTGCTTAGCATCACTGAGAATTAGCTTAACCAACATCAGTAGGGACTATTAATATTGAAGCTATGACATTTACAGGTATGTTCAATCAAAGCTTTTGGGAGAGGTGTTTATTGCATTTAAAAAGACTTTACATAACCTTTATGTGGGTGATGATTTCTTAAGCCAGAATCTAATGGACATTTGAAGCCTGAAAGGACGGTTATGTCATTTACTCTAACTCCCTGTTGGCTAGGCAGGCTTCCTAAATGGACTTCTTTTTTTTGCTAAAGGCTTGAGACCAAAGCTATGTTGCAGAATATTAGATAAGAGCATCTTAAACACTGGAATAAGATGCAGCAACTCTGATATCCTGTATTGTCAGCTAACAAATCCTAACATTCAGTAATCTTCCCAGACTCACTGTCTACATAGCCAGGGCTCACAGCAGTGCACTTATGCAATCAGAGCTGTTTAGCTCACCGAAGCATCAAGAATATCAGTGAAAAGAAGGAGTAGAAGCTCATGCTCCCCTTTACTGCACTCTTGGCCAGTATCTTCAACATGTAAAACATTTCACAGAAATACAAAGATATTATACATAGTGATACAAAGACTACATACCAATTAACATCAGTGTTCTCTCTCTCTTTGCTAGCTAACTGTCCAAGAAATTGATTTCATTGCTTTCAAAACTTTCAACAAACTTGGATGATCTGTCAAGGAGATGTATGAGCCTTAAAATCTGCAATTACATTACTTCAAAGCCATGATTAAAAAGTTGGGTCCCCACTCCCATCCTTAGCCATTGATTTCCAAGGGAAGAATGTTTCATTGGTGATGTAAACCCCAATGAATCACCAGGCAACTAGCAGAAAAGAAAATTTGGCTCCTCCCAACCGATCTCATATAACAGTTTTATTGAGATGAAAAGATGGAGGTAGGGGGAGAAGACTAAATGACTGTAAATTCGGATTGTATTTTTATCACCATTTAGTATTGAAGTCAAGTATAATTTGACATTTTGTTGATACTTTCAGTATTTAAAGCTGACAAGTCCTACATTAAATTTTACCATGTATATCTGATTTGACAATAAAAAGCCTCTTGCACTTTGCTTAGTAGCTGTTGCAATAAAACCTAAGTAGAAATGCCATGCAAGAAATGATTTGTCTACTTGTGTCCACTAATGCTTCCAAGCTTTCCAAAGCTTTTTTCAGTTACCTGGGCAGCTTTTGCTACTTTCTCATTCCAATTTCCTCTCCATGCCAGGAATTTCATTCAAAAACAAAACAAAACGAAGCACCAATGACGAAGCCAGCTGATGCTTGTCACTTGTTTCATTTTTCTTTTAGTAGCTGTTGTACATGGACTTGTCCTTATGAAACTAAAAATGCAAGGTTTCCTCTCTGCTTCAAATGTTTCGTGACTGTTCACCGAGATAACTGCAAAGGTGCCACCACCCCCCTTCTATGAGTATTGGTTGTATCTTCCCATATCTCTGTTACATGCTGAATCTCCTGAAACAGTAGAGCAACAGAGCAGCACAGTATACTTTATTTCCTTTTTATTATGCTCTAGTACTATCCCTACAGTTCTTTTTTTGTTTTTCCAAAGAACTTCTCTGCTGCTCCTTATTAAAGAGAAATCAAATTTACAGTAGGTTAAAAGAACAGATCTTTGTTAACAGAATTGCCTTCCATAGGATCAAGAAAATGATTAAGTAAATAACACATCATACTTTTGAAAATCCAGGTGTTTTCTTAAGAAACAAATATAAGATGGATTATAAATTTATTAGAGCTCTAAGCAATTGGGGAATCAAAAGAACTGAATAGATTAAAAGTCTGAAACTGTTCAACAAAGGTATTTCCTCCCTGGTATCATGCCAAGCAGTATTTCATTAAATACTTTTGAAAAGAAAAACCTCTTAAAAGATGTAGAGAAATCTGACAAGAAAACTGATGTATCCAGGAGGAGTCAGATTGTTGTTATTGTTTATCTAAAAAGAAGAATTTCATGAGTATCTGGAACATGCATCTGTAGAGCAGGGTTCACAAAGATCGTAAGAATGTATGAGGTTCAAGAAAGGCCACCTCTGTCCTTAAGCCACAGTTTATCTGTATTACAGGGCTGTAAAGAAAATGACATTTCCATACACCAGTGCTATCCATTTAACAGGTCCCTACTACATTGGATAATCATTTCTGTTGTTCATTTTATTTGCTGAAGAGCCTCTGACCAAATAGATCAATGGATCATTTTCTCAATAATTTTTCAGTCCAGAGTTCTCACCAATGTTGTAGATAAAAGATAGCAAATTTTTAAATCCAGATCTTAAAGCACTTAGGGTGGGTTTCTGAGGGCTTTTAAGATTGTTGAGCATCTGAAAGTTAGTTTTTCTGGGCTCCTTCCATTTCTGTATCCTGCTCATCCCACCACCATCAGCCTACAATATTTCCTAGATCCAACACTGAAATGTCTGAGAAATATTTGTCCCCAGTGGGTCCAATCTTTCCTCAGACTCACTGTGGTGTTCTCAGGTATGCCATGATTCTCAATCTGTACTCAGGACGAAAGGAACTAAGCAGTACAAAGCTGAAGGCTTAGTTTGTCTCAACTGAGCCTGCACAGGCTCAGCTTGCTAGACAAGTAGACACCTACCACAGCTAAAAGGAAGTCCTGTGTAACAACAAACATGGACTGCATCTTGATTACAATCTTAGTGACCTAAATCCGGGAAAGGATGAGATCCATCTGCTTATTCCTCAAGGTTCAGTGTTTAACTATGAAACATGATGTTTGAGGGAGAATGGAAATCCAAAACTTCCAGAACTTCTACCACCACACTTTTTCAAACCCAGAACAGTTCTTTCAGGGACAGAGAAGATATTGCAGAAGTTATAAGAAATGTCATTTCAAAAGTAGCTATAAGAATTTGATTTTCAGTACCCTACCTTAAAGCTCTTAAGATTTTTTGAAACAGGCATTACAATTAAAAGTGAATTTTAATTTCCACAGACTTTAATTTTCTCTCTTCCTCCATATGCAAACATAGCAATGATTCTTTTTATTTTTTTTAAAGCTGGAGTTTTTTTTAGTTATTCAGAATAAATGCCAGGAAAGAAAATTCAGAGGTACAATAGGACAGCTGAAGGTATAAGGCACATCAATGTGGAAATCTTAGTCACAACCTTAAAACAGCTAATTTAAACAAGAACACCATGCTGCATATAGTAAAAACAGTGTCCATTCATTCTTCATTTTAATCCACTTTTAACATCAACGGAGATTTTCCAGAAATTATGATATACATGAAAGTATTTGAGTAAGAAAAATGAAAGTTTCACCATTTATGAGATCTATCTACTATTTCTCCTTCTAGAGAGAATTATATAAAGATAATATGTTGCTCTTCAATTTGCAATCAAGCACTCACATCAGCTTTGGTAGGGGGGTTTTGCCTGATCACAGAATCTGACAGAACACAGAACACTGGCTGTGAAGTTGTTTTGGAGTCGTTTTTCATTGTTAGTGATAAAGTTTTACAGAAAGACCAGATTCAGAGAGGCCAAGAAGCAACTCTCCCCTTGACATTAAAAAGATGTATTTAGAGACTGAACGTTTTTCATTACACAGTTGTTGTCTATCTGACTTCTATTCAACAAATCAGGGCAAATCCCACTGCGGAATGCGTAATGCCTTCAGCAACAGATGCTGACAAGTGCATTAATAAATCATGACCATCATTAGAATTCTTTAACATTTTCCTGTTAGATAAGTTGCTTATTACAACTCTGTATTTTGCTTAGTTTATTTATTTATTCAGATTGTACTAATCTTTGCATAAAATATTAATTGATCAAATTGCTGTAGCAGATTAGTTTACAAAGGTCACTCGCAACACAATTAGGCTCTGGAACAGACAGTTGATGCTTTGACATACACGATGAGGGACAGGACTCTGGAGACAGTAGTAATGAGTAAATTGTGAAATGGTGTGTGTTGTCAGTTCAGAGTCAAGTTCAAAAAGACCTGGCTTCTGGACTGTAGTAAAGTTCAGTTTTTCATGAAAGGAATGAGATCAATAGACCTTGAAGTGAATGCATTTGAAAACAGGACTTCCATAGAGGGTTGTGCAACCGTTCCTGTATCTCTCATTGTAAATTTATCCTTTCCTCCGTGTTAGATGATGGAGAGAAAGTCTTTGTAAGACCCTGAGCACAGCATCCCTCAAAGATTTTCAACCAAATTTGCTTTCAGTACTTTTGCACTAAGTAGCTATCTCTAGTCTACATTTTCACTTCTGTCAAGGTAACAGTGGGCCCTCACTGTTTATGCCACCTTCAGTGTCCTGAGTTAAGGCAGCTTTCTTCTCTGTGTCACTATATCACAGAGAGCATTATTACCAGAAATTTAGGAACATGGCTGGCTTTAGCTTAAATTTAGGTGTGTGTACTTCACAATTCAAAAATTGTTCCTGATGGGAAAATGAGACAAGCTCCTACATCCACCATCCTAGTTACCAGCAGAAAGGACAGGAAGAAGAAATCGATTGCTGATGTGATTTTCCACTGACAGTGCCACAACAGTATGGAGTTTTATTTTGGTATTCACCATTTGGCATCTCTAGAATTTCCTCAGGGAAGGTCCATAGTCTCTCATACCTCCTTTTCTCTATGAATGACCTGAGAGTGATAAAACCAGCTACCTTCTCCAACTGTCCAGATGAACAAGGGAGAGGATACATTGGAATGCTGATGTACCTTAGAGTCCTCGAGGGATACGAGTACAAAATGTGATTCTTCCTCTGGTTAAAAAAAAAAAAATAATAATAATAATCTAAACCTTATTATCGTGTACTTTGGTCCTACAGAAGCATTCTCATACATTCTTATTGTCCTTAATAGATACAGACTCCAGAGCAAGTAGACCAGCATCACTGTATTTTCTATGAGAAACAAGACACAGTTCAAGTAACTCAGATAATATCAACTCTTCTGAAATGACACTGGGAAACAGATTGGATCCTGTAAGAGCATACCATGCCCTGTAGAAGTCATGCTTATAATGAGTGACTCTAAGACACTGACGTCAGCTTACTCATTTGTGTTTAACTACCTCTGCTGATTTTGGCTCTAGGGGATCCAGATAGAAAGCAGCGCAAGAGAAGAAAGTTTCTTCCCCATAAATGCTACATATGAACAGCAGTGCTCTTTTACTTCTGATAATTATTTTAAAACTTACCTAAATACTGATTAATATGTCAAAGATGTAAGCACTCCATTGATCTGGTAAATATACAGCTAAGGATTGCTTAGCACAACAAACTTGGTGGCTGTTACGGCCTATCAGACAAATGTATATTTAGCCCAAAGTTGAAGCATGCATTATTTACTTGGTTGACATTAGCAGCTTGATGAAGCTGCTCTGGGAGCTGTTACAAGACACCAATGCGATACAGAGTGGCAGATATGCTGGCAAATGGAGCCCTGACATAATGCCTCATAGCAGCTGTGTAGCATCAGCTCGTGGCTTGGATTTGAGATGAGGGTGAATGAGTGAACAGAAAGCAGGTGCAGGTTTTCCTACGAGAGCTCACAAGCCGTTTAAGACTAACTGAAGCTGCCGCATGATTGGAAAACTAAATAGATTGTAATGGAGAAAGAAGGTCCTTTGCAAAAAAACAAACTGTGGTTGTTTTGTTATTGATCTAAGAACCAACTTCTCAGAATGGCTCAGCCAGGAAAAAAAGAAGGGTACTGGAGTTTTTACATGAAATGAGTTGCTGGAGATAGTGCCTCCTCAATTAGGGTTCAGCAGGTGACCAAAGAAACTAACAAACAAAAAAATACATAAAGTAATCCCCAAATAAAACCTCTAGCTCTGTGGAAGCATAATGTACTACTTGCTCCACAAATGCACTGTATCTCTCTTCCTGATCCTTCTTCACAGCTTTCTTTCAGAGAACAAGCAGCCTTTTTTTTTTTCCTCCCCACTTTCTCCGTTTCCCCTGCGATACAGGGCAAGGTTATTAGCTGTGCATCACCCGTTCAGATCATCTTGCAGGCAATAAATGCACTTTCCTCTGTGAATTGAAAAAGCAGTGGGCCAGCTGGCCCTCCATTACCCATCACATACACTCGGAACTTCAGCACGAATCAGAACGATGATCTTTTCTTTATTACTCTTTAAGGAAGTACAGCCAACTCCATGTGGTTGTTTGCACTGAAAGCCTGATCAATCTTTTCCTTCTATCTCATGAGCAGTGCGCTACCAGAAGCATCCAGCTCCTGATACCAGACTGAGACACTACTCTCTCCGTGCTTTCATGAAGTGATAACCAGTTCAGGGAGGAGTAATAGAACACAAGTGCTCACAGGATCATATGTATGTCTGCTATAATAAGCAGACCAGCATGCACGTTACCAGGTTCAAAGAAGGATAAATCTTGAGTCAAAGCCTGGCCAGACTATTTGGGATATTAGCTCAGTATTCAGAAAGTTTTTAAAAAAAATCATGTTCTGATCTTTTCACTTGTTTTCTGGCATTACTTGCGGGAAGAAAAAAGAGTAGAAAGAAAGTTTGGCGTTTTTCAAACTTTAAAAAATCTTAATTTTTTTCAAATGAGAATCAAATGAGGTATAACAAGGCCAAGTACGAGGCACTGCACTAGGGTAATTGCAACCGAAGACAAGAGTACAGACTGGGAGAACTCCTTGAGAGTAGCCCTGTGGAGAAAGACATGAGAATACCAATGGATGAAAAGCTGCACGTGAGCCAGGAGTGTGCTCTTGCAGCTCAGGCCACAGTATCCTAGACCACATCAAAAGATGGATGGCAGCAGGGAAACTGAGGTGACTGTCTCCCTCTACTCAGTCCTTGTGAGGCTCCATTTGAAGAACCGCATCAAAATCTGGGGCCCTCAGTACAGAAGGAATATGGAGCTGTTGGATTGGGTACAGAGGAAAACTAAGAGGATGATTAGAGAGCTGGGAGCAGCTGCTGTATGAAAGTTGAGAGAGTTGGGCTTCTTAAGTCTGGAGAAGAGAAAGCTCTCAGGAGACCCTCACTGGAGCCTTCCAGTACTTGAGGGGAGCTTACAAAGCAGGAGGGGGAAGTTGACTTTTTACATGATCTGAGAATGACTAGGAAAGGGGGCTTTAAACTAAAATATGGAAGATTTAGATGTTAGGAAGAAATTTTTTACTCAGTGGTGAGGTGCTTGAACAGGCTGCCTAGAGAGGTTGCAGATGCCCAATCTCTGGCTGTGTTGAGATGGGATCGGTTGAGATGGGATCCTAAGCAGCCTGATCTGGCACGGGGATTAGAACCAGGTGGTCTTTAAGGTCCCCTCCTACCTAAGCTATTCTATGATTTTGCTTGAGAGAGTGTGTATGTGCAGTGGAAGTCTGAGTGTCTCACAGAACAGAATGACTCCAGGATCCTGAACTTTTAGAGTGTGTGTTCAGAGGGAAGGGAAAGAATGTCTTACATTTCAAATGTGTTAGTACTATTCAGAATTTCTATATATACACATATATACGAAGAAGCTCAGACATATTCTGTGAGGAAGCATTCCTATTTTTACAGTCTTAGGAAAGATTAAAGAAATTCAACATTTTAAAAAGAATTCTGATCCTTTGAATCATGCAAAAAACTGGCCTGGTGTTTAGAACTCTTGACTAAAGACCTGGAAAGTGTCACTACATTTCCATGTTTTATTTCAAATTTTATATGTGGTGCCAGTTAAACCACTTCTGGTGGTATTCCGATCAGTATAACGGAACTCCAAGAACTAAATTAGACTCTTATTTCAACTCTATGCTGTAGAGACAAATGAACAAGTAGTGAAATGAGTTGTTTCAAAACATTTGAAAGACTGTTCAGTCACTGACCATAGCCAACACAGATTCACCAGGGGAAATTCCTGTTTAACAAGCTTAATTTCCTTTTATGTTAAGGTTGCCATCTAGTTCATCAAGAGAAGGAAGTAGATAGCAAAGTTTTGGTACTAAAATCTGAGAGTATCTCTCACAGTGTCCTTTTGGACAAAACAGCCAGTATACTGATCAACAGATACAGAGTACAATGGGGGAACAATTGACCTATGGGGTTGAGCTCAAAGGGTTTTACTTGCATTTTATTTTAGATAAAAAGATAGCCAGTGCACAAATTTGATCATAGGCCAGGTGACCTGTATGGCTGTATTTAGCATTCCTGCAACATGACTGAAGGTGAAGAGGATGCTTGAGGCCTAGCTTCAGTGACAGAGACAGTGGTTTATGTATCTTTTATGAAGTACTACTCACACTAATGAAACCATGATGAAAGTTAAGTTCTCTCTTACAAACTGCCTTCTTAATGTACCATATTTACAGCTTTTTAAAAAGCTTCTGAAAAGAAGGGAGCTATATGGTTAAACATACATATCTCCTAAAGTGACCATCTTTATCCAAACATTTCTCTTTTTTTAACCTTAGATAAATTGTGAGTTGATTAATGATTAAAAATTACTGACTAAAGGAGACTGTTCCAAGGCCAGCACTCTTTTGGACTCCTGCCCCATTTTAGACAAATAGACCTAGTGTGAATAGGTTATTAATCACAAACTGTTATCTCAGCCTTAGCCTGTGGCAGGGTCTACAATCCAGTAACATACCCTGCAGATGTAAAAATTGTGCAGAATATCCAGGCACCATGGAGTATCTGAACTAAATATAAGATAGCTAAGAAGACAGTTCCATACCATTGTTGTGATGGATGTACTGTATTGTAAGTGGACTGTGAATGTCCATCTCTAAATACCTGGACAAGACAGAAGGCTTCTGTTCATCAATTGAGTTACCACATGGAAATTCTTCTGATTTCATCAGTGATGTTGCACAGATGGAAAAAGTACTGAGTCTCTTTCCAATTCCAGTGCTTAAAGTCTTACACAGGAATGAAATTGTAAAGCTGCAAATAACTTGACTTGCATTTTTTCTTCCCTATTTTGTCCACATACTAGGACACAGTATTTACAGTATCTGCAGAAATCCATGTTAAGAAATGATATTTCTGTAAGGGGATGTTTACCCTCTGATTATGCAGTATATTAGCTCTTGTACCCAGCCGAGAAAGAGTATTAAGTCCAACATAGAAAACAAATAGGAAGGCCACATTTAGCCTTAGGGCTAGAAGAGTTCTTAATTTTCCATTTTCTCAGCTCTTATTTATACCAGAGTCAGTTATGTTGCACAGTCATGGTTGGCTTAGGAGACCCAAATGAAGGGTAGCAGGAGGAAATGAACTTTTCAAGTGATGGATGAAGTATTTCCATGTACATAACAAAAAAGAGACCATACTGAAAAAAACAGTGGTTCTTTCTCACCTTGTGATGGCATTTGTCAAGTTAGAGAGAATGGGTATTTTTCCAGTGTCTATTAAAATACGAAGTGGGGCTGGAGAAGGAATTGATTTGCCTGTAGAATTGAAGCTTTCATTCTATTTCTCAAAATAAAAGAAACAAAAAAACCCAACATTTTTTGTTCTACTGTTGTACTGGTTTCACATTCAGCTACTAAAGAAGTGTAGAGAGAACAGGGCAGAGAGGAAGAAAATTATTTCAGGGGAATTTTTCATTGAGGTAATTCTGTGAGAAAATGAGTTTTCAAAAAATAAAAATGCAGGGGCATGCAATTAGCTTTCTCTCTCCTCATCCAGAGGAGGAAACATGTCCATCCTACTCACGAACAGTGCAGCTGCTCTGCTACCCAGGGAGGGAAGAGGCTTTCATAATATGCTTGTTATACTGCAAGGTGTAGCAATACTTCTGTGGAGTTCCTCACTTGTGCATGGTGGATTCAAACTATAAAGACTATTCATAAAGAAGGAAAATGCTTCCTTTTTCCAGTTTTAAGTAATGTTCCTTTTATTGCCACTACCATTACACAGCCTGTCAGGCTTTCCCTCTTGCTGGCTTTCCCTATGTCACTTTTCCCACAATGGGACTTCCAAGAAACAGCAATAGAGATCTTTGGTCTGGCACCGTGTTTGACACATGCTCTCTCCAGACTGTTCAGATGGGCCCAGAGATGCTTCTCGCTCTTCAGGATGACTGTAGTACATACAGTGGAACCTAAATGCCCTGGGACAAACGTACAAACGGCAGCAACAGCTCTCACAGAAAGGGATACTGTGCCTATGCAAAATCCATCCTGAGATACTCTTTTGCTCCAGACCCTCTCACTGTTTCAGAGTCCTATGTCGATATGGCTCCCTCCCGTTAGAGCTAAGAATAGGAGGTAGTTACCCTTCCATTGTAACGGGATGAGTTGTGAATTGCTGTGACTACCTCCCAGAGCTCGTAGAATAACTACACATCTTCCAGAGAAGTGACTCAGTCTCTAGCAATAAAAAACATTTTAAAATAAGCGATCCTATGTACCAGCTTGTACCGGAATAGATTTCATTTTCAACCAAGTAAAACTTAGTAGCAGACTTTGCCTGTTCACTTATTTTCATTTATTTTGATGTTGTTATATGTAGATACATTGTTAGGAATTGCAGTCACCTAAGGCCATAGAATTGATCACCATTGATATCCTGACCACAGGAAGAGAACTGTGGCTTGAAAGACTTCTGCCAGTATCATTAAGTTAATGCAAAAGAGGAGACTGAGTCTTTCAGTTCCCTAAATTCACATCGCTGAGGCTTCCAGCATAAAAAGAACATGAAAAGATATCAGGTATAAACTCAGTTTCAGGAATAAAAAGTTGGACTAAAGTAATAACCACAGTTGTTTTAGGCTATAATTTTCCCACAGGACAAAGGGAGCAGTTCTTTCTGAATGTGCCATTGCACTACAATGAAGAAACCATGTCAGCTGCAGCACTATTTTCCCAAGAAAAAGGCAGCAAGATCTCTCTATCCTAGATATAAAGGAGAAGATACTTTGTCCCTGCCTGAGAAATGATCATGTATTCTGCAGCTTAGTGAAGGAAAGTGCTCCAGAAAAATCAGTATATTAATAATAGTAACAAAATGAAATCTGCTAGTTTTACCATGAGCATTACATTCACAGATTGGACTACATTTACATTAGCTATCTGGAAATCTCCTTTAAAGAAATACTAAAAGACATAACAGACACAGATTCATAATCACATGAAAAAAATTGTCCCTGAAAGAAACTAGTACTTGGGAGCAAAGTAATTAAGCAAGGCATTGGTCAACCTCATCCCTACACTGGAGCTGGGCCAGCACATAGCTTCACAGAGTTACACATGTAGATTAAAAAAAGCACAAGGGATATAAGTCCAGCCAAACAGGGTGGGCTAGCTTGCTTATGGAGTTTTTCAGATGACTAATGTCTACGTCCAAAAGGAGGCAGGCAGAGCACAGCCTGCCTCTGGAAGGGTTCAAATCACATTGCTGCTGAGCTGGTTGTGGTGTGTCAGCTGTGTGAAAGGGTTCTTTCCTGTTTTGTTTTAATGTTGGTTAGGAGAATCTTTTCTTTCGAAAACAGTCTCCTAATGCATCAGGACAGCTGCCTGGGATACACCTCATTTAGCGGCAATTGTCTTTGTAATGTTTATAACCCTCCCACTGCCATCCAATACGCAGTCATCATTTATCCCCTCATTTGCCTAACGCAATGTTAAAATGCCCTTCCAGTGATTTGTTTTGCTTACTTTTCCATTCCCTTGCTGTCCTCACATCAGAGATGTTAAAACCTCCTTTGAACAACTGACATCTCTGTGTCAAGGATTTGCAGCTGAAAGATGCTTTCTGCACTCTCTACCCAACAGTTTCTCCCTCCTTTTTAATTACAAGCTTAGGAGTGTAAGACATCATCTATCACTCATTATATTTAATAGCTGCATGTCTTCGGCTCTTCAGCAGTGACCAGACATACGGAGCATGTTAATTTGCTTGTGAAGTCCACCCTTTAAAATCAACAATGCCACTGTCTTCTCAGTGGCAATCTCATGAAGTTAGAAAAAGGTAGAAAATAAAAGGAAAATGGTTAAAAAAAAAAAAGAAAAATGCCCAGAGGTTTCTTCAGTTCTGTTCCTAATGATCATCTGTGCAACTCTTTGTCCCAACTCAAATTTGACTGCTGTGCAGTAAATTCATAATAAGAATGATCCTCTAAGAAAGCAATGCATGATTTGAAGATGTAAAATGCAGTGTGATACAGCCAAGCACTCCTTCCCAACCTGGCTTACAAACCACTGAAAACTGGTCCTTCACCCCATGCAGCAACACATTGGTCTATTCCAAGGATGTTCCTGCCAACACCAAAAAGAAAAAAAAAAAGCAAAGACAAAAATCAAAGCCTTTATATACTTCACTATCACCACATAAGGCTGATATGCTCTGATAAATGCTGATTTACTTGCAGCTATCACTTTCCATTCTGAGTAACTTTCACTCTTTGGTCAAAAGCTGGGCTAATAGAGGAACTGAACTATGCAGACAACACTACCAGTAGACTATAGGAGCTACCTCATTTATAGAGCATAAACCAATGCTTTCTGTAACTCTGATGTGTTGACACTGCAAGTTCACAGCTCGGTAAGCCTTGGTAATACCGTAAGTCAGCAGCACTGAATAAGACCACAAGTGCACCTCACACAGGAACTGAGGAGAAACAGTAACTGTCACAGCTAGCAAATATGTATGGTGCCCCCTTGATAAAAATGCACTGATTTCTGTAGTCTTCAGCCTACAGTCTCTGATTCAGGAGATCTGTATCCACATTCCTGCACTGAATAGCCCTCAAGAGGCCTATCATCCTCTCCAAATGCATTTAATTGCTTTCTGAATCCAGTTATACTTTTGCTTGTTGGCATGTTCAAAAGCTTCATTTGTTACAGGCTAATGAGCTTAATATGCTGAAGCTGCGTGTTTATTGAAAGGTTAATGATTACAAACATTTAAATAGTTAAATCAACTCCTTAGCTGGGATTGTAGTTATGTAAGAAAAGAACAATCTCAACCCTTCTGGGAAGGCTGCTAAGGATTCATTAAGGTGGGGTAGGATTTGTGCCTACCCTGATTACTGAATCTCTAATCTACTAATGAGGAACTGCAGCACCCATTTTTTTATTTTTATTTCTGTTGCACAAGGTTTAGGCCACATTAAGTACCAAACTGGGACCTGATTTCTCACAAGTTGTTCACATCTCAAACTAGTTTAGCAATTCTTTAATATTTGTTTGTTAACATTGTATAACTAATTTATATGCATGAATCGTTGCTTGATAATTTTGGTCAATCAATCTATCAACAGCTTTGTTTACCTCTTGCTATGTATTGTTTTGACTACTTATTGTGCAGTGCTTTAAATCACAAGTCAGATGATTCTTTCGTAGCTGCAAAATGCAGCCTTACATTGAGATACTTGCAATAAATAATGAAAACTAGAATAATGGTCCCTTTTTTGCATTAGATAGTAACTGAAAAAATACAAATCTTTGGAAATAGTCACCTTTGGAGAATTATCACCAATGACCTCTGTCATGAGGGGGCTTCCATCTTCAGGTGATGGAACATAAAAAAAATGGAAAGGAACTTGGAAAGAACATTTTGTGTAGTTTTCTTCCCAGGCATGTTGGCTTCATGCAGTGCTCAAGTGAGGCAAGGAGTGAAATGCTAATATAGTAATTCCAGAGATGGCTTTGTCTCTTCAGGAAGATGTCTTCTTAAGGAAGAACTTGTTCTTAAATATGACTTTCCTGCTGGCCATTAGCTCCTACATATTACTCAAATGCTGCATTACCAGATTCCCTTCACTGCCTCTTTCCTGAGCTGGCAACAAAAGCACATAAATAAAAGCTTCTGCAGTCTAGGCTGCAACATGATTTCATTAGACACATTGTTTTACCAACACAGATCTTTCATATTTGTCTAACTAAAGGGATGGCCTATGAAGGCTCTCTTGTAAAGCACACTCAGCTAATCAGAAATTCCCATCCACTTAGATGGACTCCATGTCAGACCTGAAATGAGATCTGTCTCAAACTGCCAGGTGACAAAGATCCAGGATTGTGATATTATTTGGGAGAAGCTGTAAAAAAAAAAAAAAGATGGTCAGGTGCCAAGTAACAGAGAAATGAAGATAATTTAGGCTGGTCATTGGGAATAAAAGCTGCTACAGAGAAGAGCTCTGTTGGTCTGGAAAATCACTGAAGAACTAGCAAAAGGATGAAATCTAACTGATCTCAGGATAAAGATTAATAACATTACGTAGGAGGTTCTGTTATGCTTCCCACTTATCAAAGCAGGGCACATACTTCAGAAAGTTTTTTTCCCCCCTATTCCTTCAACATTTCATTTGCATTATCCTTCATGCATGTGATTTTGGCCTGGGATTTTTTTCTGCATGTAAATGAGTGCAGAGGGTAGTGGAGTGGTTTGCTTTTAGAAATGTCTGTCTTGTTCTTGGCCTTCTAAATACTGGAGGCATAAATAGTGCTGGAATATTTAATCAGTTTCTGTTGTGTTTGGTGCTGCTATCTGAAGAAATAGTTTTCCAATCAACTGCAGCTGATCTCGATATGAAGGAAGCACAGAACTACAGATAGCACAGATTCCTGGGATCTGATAAGCACAAATTCAGTTCCCTTCTCTTTTTCTGCCTTTTCATTGTGACCATGGCCAAGTCAGAGAAGTCTTACTGTATCTTAGCCTAACCCCACTCTATGAGAAAGAAAACCCATGGACATGCTCCCTTCCAAGAAATGTCTGTGGGAAGCTCCAGGAAAACTCCAAGTACCTATAATCTATAGAAACTGAAAGAAAAATCTGATGTTAAATCACAGCAGTGCAGCTGCCTCCCATTTCTCACTCCTGTTGAGAGCCCAGAAATATAGCCTCCATAACCATGATTTGTCCACAACACCATGCTCCACCCCAAAGGACTCTGGTTCATTTTTTCCACTGCTAATCAGACCGCAAAGTCAAGAGGTTCTTCTCATTTGATTTGTCTTAAGAGAAATTGCAGAACCCAAGCAGAAGGATTTTGGTAAGGGAAATGATCTACACACTGAGAGCAAAGTTTTTCCTTTTTCAGAACACTGTAGCAGGGTAAGTAGTACACCAAGGCTGAACTGCTACTTTTAAGCCTAGATGAATGGTGTTAAAACCTAATCATACTCTGGAAAGAGAGCACTTAAAGAATTGCTCTGAAGGATACTACAAGTGGAGGGAAAGACAGGAAGAAACAAGGGTGATATTAGCACTTAAAAGGATGAAAAGCCTAAAAGGTAGGTCTGTTTCTCCCAGCTAAGGAACAGAGAGAAAACTGTCTAATCTTGCGAATATGAAAAGCCTGAAATATCCTGAGAGGCAATGCTGCCTTTTTAATGTATGCAACTAGCAGATAGCCAAAGGCAACAGAAGAAACAGTGAAAGAGAACAGCAGAAAGCAGAAATCCAGCACAAGTAGATACCCTAAATGTTAGGGAGCCTGCGGATATGTGGTTTAACCAGACCACTAAGGATTTTTCTGTAGTATAGACTCAGATGCCAAATTAAATGAGCACACACAACATCAAGCTGCAGCCATTGTCTTTGGGCACTTATTTTGCCTCCCACTGCAAATGCAAACAAAAATGAGTACTCTTAACCCTTGCTGTTGGCAAGCTACATTAAAATGCAAATTCCTTTGCATTTTCTGCAAGCACCCATCACTGGAGCATGGCTATATGAGCCATGAAGCTCAGGCACATTATAGAGCTATCATTCACAGAATCCCATAATCACTTTACTACATATACTTCCCAGTTCTGGAGAAATGCCTGGGTACCACATGGAGCTTAGCAAATGGTCAGTGCTCCGCACACTTGGAAGAGATCCATTCCACCACAGGTCTGGTTGGCTGTGCCTAACTGCAGAAGAACATCAGAGGGTTTCTCCCATTTTTTATTTTTATTTTTGGCCTGGAAAGCTCAGTCCTCAATGGAAGTCTCCTCTGTGTTACAGGGAACAGCAAGCTTGACATGCTCATTTTCTACACACATAGATGAGTCCAGAATTTGCTTTAGTACCTGTTACTCTTTTATAATACCATTTTATACCACATTAGGAATCTTTCTGTATAATGCACTTGTTTAAGATACATTTTAATTTTGTGGTGCTTATCTACCACTATTCAGACCATGCAAATATTTTAGCTGTTGCCCAATTCAAATCTATACCAGCCATTAAATTATTCTGACTGTGCAAGTATTTCCTACTTCTAATTTCATTTCTTTTCATAACACTATGTGCAGCATCACCTGAAGAGTTAAAAAATAAGCCAATAAAGTTAATTCCTTCAATTCCCTAAATAGCCCTGAGAGCTTATTCAGTTTGGATTATTTTTCCTATATTACATTTATCTAATATTTAAAATTTCACCTGAAAAATTAGACAATTAAAAAAAGATTATGTAAATGCAGATGTTTAGTTTCCCACTAACCTTGCACTGTAGTTTGTAAACTGCCCAAGACTGTCAGCTTTTGCCTATATTAGAACTGGAATGTCTTAACTGAAGTATAACCTTTGCTATAAAATGTTAGCTCCCAGTGATAAGGCTTTAAAAGAGAACTAAAAAACTTAAGAAAACAGGCTCCTGCAGTTACTGGAGACACAAAGGAAACTACTGACCCCAGTAGTTTGTTTTGACAGTTCTGTGTGATAAGGACAAGGAAATGGACATTTCCATTTGTTGCAATTTAATATGCATTATAAATAGTAAGGATCCACCCTACCATTTCCATTTTTCTTCATCCCTACTATGTCTTCCCTGTACTTTAATGTGATTTTGTTGATACTCAAACACAGGCTTAAGTACATGGTCTCCAATTACTCTGTGTGCAGGGAACTTCTCATTCAACTTTTCAGCATGTATGAATATTAGGTTCCTATTATATTTTTTTCTTCACATTGGAATTGTGCCACGAGCCATGCTCTCACAAGCAATTTGTACTGACAGGAAAAGCAGGGACACAGTTCAGTTTCCACTAAGAGGTGGTTCACAGTGTGTTGGAGATAGAGCAAAAGATGTAATACATTCTGATTCTCTTTAGAGAGAAACCTGAGAGTTTCATCTCCTCCAGTCAGGAGGTACTCCCAAGAGTTCAGAGAAATTGGCCAAGCCTGGCAATATTTTCTAGAAATATTTCTGTCACTCTCCATTAATAGAAAAGGGGAACTGAGATGACACTGGCTTCCAAGGCAGGAAATCAGCTGGAGTATCTAAAGTCATATGGAAGTATCTGCAAACTTATGGAGTGAACCTGGGCTGCAGTCAGCAGCTGGAGTGCTTTGGGATGCTTTGAGAGCCAATATTCAAGAGGCAGGTCATGCTGTCATGTGTCAGAGGAAAGCGGGACACTCATGTCAGACACTCCTCACACAAATCATTATACTTGACTCTGATTCAAGACAGCCCAAAACATTGGCTAGTACCCACAATAACCCCATTACTAGAGGACTGACACCAGGTGGAGGGCACCCCTATAATATTATTTGTGGTGAAGAACTACTTGCAACCTTCAACAGACTCCTGAAACTGATGATATATATGATTGAAGAATCATAGCAAAAAAAATCAGGCATTATTTTCCATCAAGGCTGCTTGAAGAAAATAAGACTATATTTCTAGTTAGATTTCTTATCATTTGCTCTAAGCTTCAACCTTATCAAGGAATCGCCCAGCAGACCAAAAAAGATTGGAAGAAAAGTAGGTCAGGATGAACATATGATTTAAGGCTCCTCCTTACTGCATGTTTCCTTATTTCCCACCATCACAGACCCTGCATCAATGTAGACATTCAAGGTCTTTCCCATCTACCTGTCACAGCTAAAGAGCTACCTTCATTCAATCACTTTTTTTTTTTGGCACTCTCTCTGCCTAAGACATTTCTCCAGTTAAAAGCACATAAAGCCTCTCAAATTGAAAATACATGAGTAAAACAAGATCAGCTGCTATTGGACTCAAATACTTCAAGTATGACAATGTGAAGATGTAGATATCAAACCAGGAGCTAACACAAACATTATTAAGGCTTATTTTACAAGAAAAATAAATAATTTACTGGTATGTGTTACTGTTTGCCCTGGGAATTAAAAAATCTGACACTGAAAAGCTTTGGGGATACACATTGTTTAAAAAAAATGGATCAACCTAAGATGGCGTTTCGTTTCAGAGGAGAGTAATGGGTACATACTTAAAAACATGGCACTTTTCACCATTAAGAACATTTCACCATTAAGAACAAGTCTACCTCTGTTCATCAGCAACACTCAAATGAAGAAAATTTTCCTAGTAATTTGTTTTTTTTTTTCAGTCAACCATAAATAACTGAGCATGAGAAAGGGTTAGGTATATCTAAAATATAGTATATAAAATGTTTTCATTGATTTTCACATTTTAGTTCTGTTCCATGTAGAGCTGAAGCAATTCTCAGAGCAACTGAGATTTAAAGGGCTCCTGAATGACTGTATAGCCTTCTGTTCTACACTGCTTTATAATTAACAGAGTTCCTACTTGATCAGATGTCAAGCTCCTGAACCAACCTGCCACAACGTGTTCTCTCACACTCCTGTTTCTTCTTCTCACTGAGAGGAGGAAAAATATTACTTGACCCATGCATCCACCATATCACTGACTTCAGCCGGAGTTAGCTCAGTCCCAGAATGATTTTGCACTTCCTAATAAAAAGCTCTGGAGTGTATAGAAAACAAAGATGTCATCAGCCACTCCAGACAGTGATTCAAAAAAGCTAAATACATGTCAACATCACCACCACAAAATTCTATCAGGGAAGCATGTTCAGTTTTAATAACTGTTAACTTGTTTATCTTGGAAGAACAGCTACTATTTCTGTGGCCTGCAATAAGGGAAGATCTCCCTACTGCAACTGGGTCTGCAGAAGACAGATGAATGCAGTGTTTTCTTTCATGTACTATCAGTACCATCATCTTGGAGTGAAACTCCCCATTTTTCACGAGTCAGCAAGAAGAAACTTTTTCTTTTGTATCTTATGCAATCAGTGACCAGAATTGAGTCTGTATGTTCCTGTTTTTTCCTGCTTAGGTACTCATGTATATTGCTTCTCTCATAGATTCTAAGTCTGTCCATATAACGTACTTGGATTTTTTGCCATAACAACTCAGTTTCCTTATTTAGAGAAAAGGGAACCAGCAGTCTTAATTCCCAGTTTTTATCCCAACTAAAATCTTTTATGTTGATTCATCTTTCATAATGACTAGGATCGTTATCAAAGATGCACATCCCTTAGGCTTTCACTGGGCATCAGATACTTGAGAGGTAGCTGAATGCCACTGCCTGCAGCAGACACAAGATGCTTCAGAAAAGTCAATTTATGAATTGCTAGAACTAAGGGAATCTCGTTAGAACTCCAACACAGAAGAAAAGCTGAACAAATCAGTTTTGTTCATAGAATGCAGAGCTAGAAACTGGATTTGACATGAATTTTCATGTGTCCAGAGTTCCCACAGTGTTAAAAAACACTATATAGAAGCAGTTTTTTTGTGTTGTTCTTTGTGATCCAGCAGAACTACTCAAAGCTGTACCTTTATTATAGGGTATAACTAAAAGTGTGCTCTTATCTAGCCTGCAATACTATATTCTTTACTTTCATTCCTATATCCAGAATATGTTGTACATGTTGAATTAACCACAGGTACAGCTCTCTTGCAACCAAATCCCACTTGTCTCTCCAAATCAACATGGGGAGAAAAAAACACCATACAAAAAAAAAAATCACTGAACTTCCTACCCAATACATTCAGATATTCATTAAGTGATGTTATCCAAGCAGAAGTCTTGAAGCATGCAATGCTGATCTTCACCAGAGGTTGAGCTGGTTCAAATGCAAATGAACACCCAAAGGGAAAACAAGACAATATAATAAACTGCTGAAATATGGGCTACCTTCAGCTGTGCATAAGAAAACTTCCTTGTGGTTTCAGGTTTTTAAAGCCTCTTTCCAGTAAAATTTCATTCTTACCTCTTGTGGTGGTCTGTCCTACTGAGTGCAATACTCTTGCAGTGTTCCTCTTTACTTGCTCATGTACACATCTTCAGACAAAGATTTGTCTACAGATCTTTATAAATAAATTCCAATGGGGAACATTAGTAATGTTTATGCTTTCTCCACAGAGCAGAGCAGCATCTCCCTACTGCAACTGCATCTGCAGTAGACTGATGAATGCAGTGTTTTCTTTTATGTACTATCAGTACTATCATCTTGGAGTGAAACTCCCTATTTTTCACCTAACATCTCCTCTCAATTGGCTGCCAAAAAGACCAAGACTGATCAGACTTCAAGTGGCAATTAGAAGAACGCCTGGACACGCTTCATGTGGGCACATAGTCTTCAAGGACATGGGCAGAGAAAACAGGATATTCCTTCCCATCCATTTTCTTCCAAGCAACATAAGGAAGAAAGACAGGCTGAGGAGTGTCTCTTTCCCTTAATTTCCTCTTTGTTTCTTCCTCAGTATTCCCTCTCCCCTTAAATTTTCAAGCATGCCCTTTTGTCACTTTTGACTTCCATTCACCTTCAAGTCCTTTGCTCTCTTCCTATTTCTGGCCTGGAATTATGTATACACAAAGTCCTGTCCCTTGGCTGTCTCTTCCTCCTCCTCTTTCATTCCCCCAATTTCCTAGGTTTAGAAAATTCTGACTTCTAAGATTATTTCCCTGTGTTCCCTTCTCTGGTCTTCAGGCCCTCCACCAGCAAAAAATAAACAAATAAAAAATCAATCCAGCTCTTCTCTATCCCACTGACTGTATAACTACCAATTTTCCAATTAGAACTGCAGACACTTGAGGAAGATGTGCAGCTGCCAAGATTATTCAGACCAAAGAAAGAATTAGATCACAGAAATTTCCTCTAACCACAGGCAGAAAAACCTGAAATGCACGAAGACTGAGCTGAGATTATTTTTAATGACTGAAAAAGAATTGAGAGACACTGAATAAGGAATGATTTGGTATAGAATGAAATGCTTAACAGATTCTAACACTGCATTTCTACATTAGAAACTTCTGCTCCAGATGAACTGAAAAGGCTCCAAAAATAATTGCTCAAAGAAACTTTGCAAAGGTATCTAACCATGCCTAAACAGGATGCAATGCAATTGAATTTCAGACTTATTGTATTTTAGTAGGTTTGCAGTTAAAAGACTCCCATCAGTCGTCTAAGTTCAGACAGGCATCCATGGAATATTATTCTAATAAGAAATAAAGCAGAGATACAACACTCCATCCTCAGGATGAAAAGAAAATCCTAAATTCCTGCTGTGACACTGAGATGATTTATCTCAATTACAGGAGCAAACAACATCATGGTGATAGGACAAATCTATTTTAGCAACTGCTTATTGAGGAAACCATAAAGCAAATCAGAATTAGGAGAAGAAACATGATTTTTCTTTTAATTGCTGGCAGGAAATACAATGGAGTGTAACGCTTTGCTAAGATTTTAGATTGTCTCTTGTTAGGAGTAGTATTTTAAGCATTTTACAAAGGATTAAACATAAAATTACTAAAAAAGTCTATCACTATACTTTTTTAAATGATGAAATATAATTCAGAGTACATAGAGTAAATGAAACAGTTTGACATCTTGATCCATTACCTAGACCTTTTGGAATAATACTCCTCTTGGAGTATATATCCCCCACAATGCTTTTTTTGTTCTCTTCAAGAGGGTAGTTAAGTTTCTCAGAGTCGTGGTTTGTGAAAATCATACTTTTGTGGAGCATAAAATGCAGAGGGAATCAGGAATACACAGGCACTGACCCACCTGTGAGACAAGCCACATCTGAAACAGCCCAAGGTACAGTGTTTTTTGAATGGAGGATTGTTTCAGTGCGCACTTCAGGGCACTTCATCAAAATAGGCTCATACAATAACATTTTTATATCAATATATATTTTTTCTGCTAGATATGCCCTCATTGTGTGGGAATCTCCAGTTCTTTTTAAAGCTATGAGATCTTTCTGCTCAGAATAAAAAATACAAGTTAAGACATTATCCATTGCAGGTGTTTCACCAGGAAAGCAGCAAATCCAGGATCTGTATTAATTTTGGACTTAGAGGTGAAGTGAAACAAAAGTAGAAAAGACTAATACATGAGGATACAATAGGAAAAGATACTGCAACAACATTAATAGCTAACTGTATCAGTTAAAGTATTTCTGCCAGGGTTTTGAAGAGTTTGTCAGGCAGATGTACCTGATCTTCGGCTACCAGCTGCAATCTAACGCTTTGGCCTCTTGAAAGGTGGAGCTGTGATTTTTATCAGATAGTTTCACAAAGTATTGTTACTGTTTTCTTTCCTTTCAGAAAACACAAGGCTGCAATATTTCAAGTAGCTATGAATTCTGCATAAAAGTTAAAAGGAGTTAAATTTTTAAGAAGGAATAAAAAACAAACAGAAATTGAAGTTTTTGTTATATTGCCAAGCTCATTCTTGTTGACAAAACAAAGGTGCAACAGAGTATGCAGCTTAGCAGTGGGAGACTTCAACACTTCCCCCCTTCCAGTCATTACTGAAATAAATCATCTCTGCATACATTGGAAAAAAAAGCTTCTTTGTTGCTACATTGCATGTTGTGTTATTATAGCTGTCATGACCCATTTTCAAGCCAGTGGGTTGCTCACAGCATGACTGTGCTGAGGCCTCCACTGGATGGTGCGGAGCCAGAAATATACTCCAAAATGGTACATTCTTTGCTTGCTGCAAGGAAACATTGGCACAAAAGGACTGAAAGAGATGCCCAATTGGTTTTGCTAAGCAGTCTCCTGGTTCCTTGCCTTCTCTCACCAAGGATTAAACTCCCCCTAGTGATTTTTGAAGTCATCTGTGGGAATTAATCATTTGAGGGCAGAGCTTGCTCTTTCATTTCTGTTTAGGAAGAGAAATTCAGCTGCAAATTACTCCTCTCTGTTCTACTTTGCAGACATACAAATTTTATGCTAAGGCAAAGCAAATTTATGCTTACAGAGGGGACGGATGCTGAGAGTAAAGCACCTGCACCTGAGCACTTCACCTCTTCACAGCTTGGCCCACAGAGCTTCTGCCAGCTGCGACCAGATCCCTACTGGCTCCCTGTCCCCACCTCTAGCCATCAAGGCCATCTAACCTACTTCTGTTAGTAAACCAAGAAAAAAAAAGTGGGATTTTCCAAGCTTTCACTGAAAATTTCTGTATCTTTTATGCCAACTTGATAAAAGATATAGTTCAAAAATATCTAGTGCATAAATAGGGACCTTCAGGCACATCACACTTTGAAATGAAGCTTAGCACCTTCAGAAAGATAAATGGATCAACAGAAATTTCAGTGAGATATTTGAAATTTGACAGGCTGGCCCTACGTATTTTCATCTTTTTAAGTGGGAAAATGATTCATTGACTGAATCTTGAGATCTTCTACAAATATCTTTCTTGTAAAAAAAAAAAAGCTCAGCCATTTCTCCCCCATATCACTGGAGGCTGTAATTGTGTAGTCCCTTAACAGGTGGCAAATTCACGTGTCCCAGAAAAAGTAAGAGAATGACTAAGAATAAGGAAACCGCCTCAGAAACAGCTTGCCAGGGATTACTGCTATGGACTCCCAGCCTATGCTGTGCATATTTCAAATTCATCAATATTTTCTTTTACAGAGGCACCAGTGTGGGAAGACTGAAAGAAAGAGGAAATAAACAGGCTGTGTTAGTTTGTCTGTCTTCCTGGAAAGTGCTAAATTGCTCAAATGCTGCTGGGGCTTCTGCTGAGCAGACAGCCCAGGGGAACCAGCACCGCCTGTCTCTCTGATACAGTCTCTCCACAGACACAAAGCACACCCTTACAAATGCAGCTATATTGGGACTGTCTAGTCAGGTATACTGGAATCTTTGGGCACTTTTTACATTATATGCCATTCCTTTGAGATCATGACCTTGAGTGACTCCAGAGACAGGGCACCACCACCTCCTTGGGCAACATGTAACAGTGCCGCATTACTCTTATAAAAAGACCTCCTTATATCCAATGTAGGTCTCTCCTTCTAGTTCAAAGCTGCTTCCTCTTCTCCTACATTGTTAAGAGTCTTTACCCCCCCCGCCTTTTATTTATATAGCCCCCCCAACCCTCTCTCCTTCCCCTTTTTAGATAAGGAAAGGTAAGTCTCAAGTCTCTCTGGAGCTTGGATCTTCTAGTTTTGTGTTTTTAAGATGCATTTTCTCCCAGGCTTTCCCCTCAAAACCGTGAGAATTAACAGCTATACTTTGCTAAAGATTGAATCACGTGAAATTCACATGACTTCTGCAGGTGTTGTGTGAATTATTCTGAGATTCACTATTGTTATGAGCTTTGAAAGAACCACTCTGCATAATCTTCTCAGTAATTTTACATTCAGGTTTTAAGTTCAAGCCATTTGAGCCACTACAAGGGCAGGAGCCTTAAACAGCCAGAGTCAGAGTTTCAGGAAGCCGGGCTGGTAGCTACAATCTGTGTAAGTGGCAGTCATGGCAAAAGTCTTTGAGTGAATCAATCCTTAATTATGCAAAATGAGATGAGTTATTTGGCAGGCTCTCATCCAAAGCTCCCTGAGGAGGCTGAGCAAGAATATCTTCAGAGAAAGGCCTGCCCTAAGCGCCACTTGTGTTTCTCACTGAAAGCAAACATCTTCTCTACACCTATTTGAAGTTCATTTTGATATCTGTAGAGGATAAAATCTTGTCCCATAAGAAAAGGTAGATGGAAGGTCTGTGAAACAAGTAGATTTCTTCCCCTGATCATCCTAAAAGGAAACTAGAAAGGTGATATATCTCTAAAGGAAAGATGTGATACTACTGGGTGTATTTCTGTCAGTATTAAGTTGCTTGGAGACTCAAACTGTTCCCATAAGAAGTCTCTCATGCTTTCCTCCTGGACAGCAAACAAGTAAAGTGACAGCCTGCGAAATGCAAGGCACTGCTTGCTTTCATTAGGCTTTATTTCACGTTATGTCTTAACTGAGAAGAGCTTGTGGAACACTTCTTCACATGCCTACCATGTATCTAACTATTTTTTCCCCCTGCTTGTACTTACTAGCAGATATTAGGCCTGTGAAACATACTCCAAACTTTATTGCTCCGCTCTGAGGGTATCTACAAATCAGAGTTACTCCAGTAGCTTACCTTGTGTTTTTCCCAGTTGATTTAAGCTGTATAAAACACCATATCAACCAAACCATGCATTTAAGCCAGATTACTCCCTACAACAACACAATAGCAATGCATCACCACCTACCTATAGTCACTAATCCTCCCTGCTAAAATGCATAGGATAACACCAAAGCCTTTTAGTGTCTCTCTGCTTGCAAGAGCATGTTTGGAGATTGGCTATGCCCTGGTCCTGTTTTCAGCTGAACTGATGATGGGTTGCAATGCACACAGACTGCTTATGACCCTGGGCTCAGACACAATTGCCAAGGAGAAACTGCCAGCTTCTGGAGGGGCACAGTTTCCCCCAGATCTTACTCTACTGATAAACCATGAGATGCTTTACCTGGGAAGGGGTAAAACTATAATCTGTGAAAGATCCAACAGATCTTGTGATGCAATTACTACTAAAATACTTTCTGAGGTTCCACTCTGGACACCAGCGCTCCAATGGATGCTTTTGTAACGCAAAGAAAAGTGGTTGCTATATAAATGCAATACAATATGCTGCAGTGTTTCCACTAGCAGGTGCCTTAGTAATGTTGTAAGAAATATTTAATAAACAGACTTACAATCAATAGTGGCCAATCTTAGCAATCTGTATTTAAATCTCTCTGATGACAAGCTCTTCTCCTTCCTGAAGAGCTTGTCTCAGTATCAACTTGCACTGGAATTAGTTATTCAGGATGACCCACCATGTGCAAGTGCCCTTACTCACTAAGAGCTCTACACAGATCTGTTCCTGATCAGGCTCCCTGACAGCTGCTTGTCACCTACCATTGCTTCCAAAAACATCCACACAAGCAGCCAGTGATCATTTGTACTACTGAGTTAACACAGTGCCAGGGCAGGGACCAGTGCTTAACAAGAGTTCTCCAGAACTGCTTCTCCAGTGACACACAAATACGAAGCAGAAGGACTCAGGGCACGTTAATGCAGAGCTTCCAAATATTAAGATGGAAGCATCCTCTCCACATCTAATCCCCAATAGCACTGCTTAAATCCTTCTCCAAATAACTTGTTCAAATGTTTCAATTATTGTGTCAGTGCATGATATGAAAGTGATATGTTTTACATTATTTATTCTTGTTGGAAAACAGACAGACCATCCTGTTATTTCAGCTTGCAAAGCTACTACTCACCCTTTAAACTTATCCTTCCCACCCCCATCCCACCAAACATCCCTCAGATAACCACAAAAGCAAGAAAATACACATATCCACTTTGTTAGCTTAATTCCTAATGAAATGAGAGTAGGACATGTTATTTTGAGAGTAACTTACACTTAATTTGACAATGGACCAACTGAAATGCCGCTCTGTTTATGCTTTTCCATAAGTGTCTTAAGCTTTGAATTCCTAAGATCTCATTCATGGCTATTTGTTCTTGCATTTAGTACTTATCCAGCTTGCCTGCCTCATAAGTTTCAAATGACAATATTATAAGTGCCTGGAGGCTACTTAAATTTTGAACTTATATTTGAATTTAAACATGATTTTAAGTTTTTTTTGTTTGTTTTACACACATGAACCAGTTAGTTATGAAGGAGCTTAGAGTCTAATACACTGAGTAGATCATTTCCTCCACCTGATGAGGTTAGAGGAAGGGAGCACCTGCATATGCACAAGTACATTCATGCATCCATTTGTTACCCCTCAAGAACTGTCACATTCCACATGAACACAGTGTTGGAAAGATACGGCTGTGACAATCTCTTTCTGACAATGGAACCAGACCATAACCTATTCCAAAACTAGACAGCCATGACAGTCCCTACTGATATCAGGTTATATGTAGGCAGGCATTCTGCTCACAAAGGAGCAGAATCACTTCTGAGAGGTTCTTAGAAACACCAGGCAAATTATTCACAGTTAGGCCAATAGTCATATACAGAAAGAAGAGTTGAACTCACTCAACGGCTGAAGAGGCTCTCTAGCTATGCAATACTCCACCTCAGGAAGCAGCCCAAATCCAAGAAATGGCTTCCCTCCTGTGGATGGCCCTTATATATGAGCTCAGAGGTGCTCCACCATGGATCCTCTCCTTCTAGTCACATGGGCAGCACAGGTGCAGTTTGCCTGTGCTCCCTGGGCCAGCCACACCCCCTCACCAGGTGCTCAAACACTAGTTCAAGCCATGATCTAATGGTTCCCCTAAAGTAGAAAATTTAGAATTCCACTAATTGTGAAAAATGCCCTTATGAAAAGTGAATTCATTAACTCCTAGAGGAAGTAAATACCAATATGGAGAAAGACTCATATCTAAAATGCTAGATCTGAGGCTGTGTCCTTTACTTATCTTGAGAACACTCTTATTCTGCTGGTATTTCCACTTGACACAGTTGCTAAAACTGTACTTGAGTAGGGCTAGAAATGGGAGCTTTCTTAGGTTACCAGGGAAAACTGACTATGTCAGAAATTGAACCATACAAACAGCATGAGTCTGTCGTGGTAGTGGCTTAAAAATAATTTTGCTTTCATATGGAGAAATACAAGAATTTTGTTTCTTAAGAGATGTTCTTTTATGTTTGTTGTCATTCATATTTTAATGCTTTACAATCTGTCTTCATGCTTGCACGCAAAATCCTTCATTTCCAATCCTGATCTATCTTGTTCTAGTGATAACAGAAGTTGATTACATCACAGCCTATCACCTTCAAAAAAACAGCTAGCTCTGTCCTTGACTTTAAGAGCATTTGACAGTGTAGAGATCTATCATTATAGCCCTCTTACTTTTTGGAATTTAATAGACCTAATTTCTATTGCCTTTCTCTATAGGTCATGTTTCCTCAACCTCTTATTACTCGTGTTGCATTCCTTTGGACTTTCTCCATTTTGTCTAAATGTCTGTTAATGTAGGTTGTCTAAAATTATACCCTACTACAAGACCTCATGAGAGCATTGAAATAATTGCATCCTAGGTCTTACAAATTCAGCAACAGGGGGAAGAAAAGGTTCAGTGAAGGTTATTAAGTACAGAGATACCACCTTCCCTGAGCTTCAAATTGGTGGTGTCCAAGAGCCTATTTTGGAAATCGGTCTACATTTGTAACAGCAGCATGCTACTGAATCTGATTCATCTTGTGGCCTACAAAAATCCTCAGAGCCTTATCTGCAGCCTGGCTGCACAGCCAGCTCCTTCTCACTGCACTTTACTGAGTCTGCTTTTTTCTTTCTCACTGGGATACCTTGCACGTATCTGATCTGAATTTAATCTGATTAATTATAGTCTGGCTCCCTCCTGCATAAGCACCATCAACTGAAGTCAGAGAAATGAGCTTCCTCTTCCCCTAGGGCGATTGTTTCCCTGTTGAACATTTGACATATCTTTCCAAACCTCAATTGCACACACAGCAAAGGTCCCAGAAATCAGGTTTTTTAACAGGTTCAATAAGTGTGTCGTCTAATTAAGATGTGTAAAACAAAGATCTGCAGGTCTGTCCATCTGTTTTGACTTGTCTGGCTGGTACAAGTGTCCCATAACAAGCCTATGTTTAATGATGGGATGTGGTCTCTGGCCTGTCAGTGCTCATATCCATCTGTTTGGAGGGCATGGTGCCCACTATGTGTTGCTGAGGCACTTGGCACTGTTTTGGGCATTGAGAGGTTTGTGTGGGCAGACCACAAAAGCTGGCTGGCTTGCATCTGTTCTGGATCTCCCCCTGCTGTGTTCTCTGGTGCTGCCAACACAGCTGCCACATGTCTGGTGTTTACCTTGTGTCTGTGAAAAGACAAGGAAAAGCAACAAGGAGCCAGGAGAGATTTGGAAAGCAAGGCAGAAGTTTGTGGTTACTTGTTTCCTTGGGGTGGGCTACTGGGTGCTCAGCTGGGTGAGTTAAACCTGAAAACACTCGCCATAAAAGCACCAGAGCTGTACCAGGCTTGAAAGCAAGGCTGTCTGCAGAGAGAGGTGACAGCAGCACCTACAGAGCTGTCAATCCACAAGGATGTGACCCACACGGTCCTGTTGGCCTTATATTTAGAAAGTATGTACCAAGGGTCTTTTTCCTGGTCCAACCTCTGCTCTAAGTTAATTACAGATTTTATTTTGTGTTCCGAGATCCCAGTACTTATGTTCCTGAAAATGCAAGAATGACCATAGGAGATCAGCAAACAGGGCCCTCAGTGTGATATCTTTTCTCTATCTTATTGCCCTGTCATGGTTTTATGATTTTTGGTACTGGTATTCCACATCATAACATCATGTAGTGCATTTAGAGTTAAAGAGTTAATGCTCCAGCTCCGTGGATCATCGATAGTTCCAGGTATACCTGTCTCAGAAGAGAAGAAGAACTACATTCCCCAGAGGACTTTGCGATGCTTTGCGTTCTTACGTGTTTACGCTCAGAGGGAAAGATAAAAACTGTCTGCGGTCACGGGACACGCTTTTTCCTTTGGGATCGACTCAGCAGTGGGTGCTCGCTGCCGTCCGCCTTCAGCGTTAGCGTAAGGCCTTCGGTTTATCGGACACTCTCTCTTGCTCATTTTATTTGATTTATTAGCTTTAATTCCAATTATATTGTATTATATTGTGTTATTTTCCTTTCTGATATCTTATTTAGTAAATTAGCTTTCCTCCTCAGATCGTTGCCACTGTTTTGTTCCTAGGCCCATCTCCCTTTTCCCTTCTCCCTTTCCCCCTTCCCCTTTCCTGGGACGTGGGTCCGTGGGTCCCCCGCACCAATCGTCACGGAACCGGGCCGAACCTGCCCGTAAACCGTTGACATTTTTGGCGCCCAACGTGGGGCAAAACCAGCTGCCTTAGCCGAGCAGAGACATACTTTTAGAGTGAATCTCTGTCTCTCGTTAGCAGGCTTATCTGTACTGCAGGTGCTGTACGGCAAAACACGACCTTGAAGTCTGGGCGTACTGCCAGTTGTCCTGGGATATTTGTAAACTTTTTGGGTACTGCCAGCTAGTTTTAGAAAAGAAAAAAAAATGCTTTCTCTTTTTAAACTGGTCTTAAAGGGACTGCATTTCATCGGTTTTTCCCTTGTAATGCTCAGAACGTACTGGGACTTAATTAAGTTTGCCAGTCTGATCCATGGAGCTTGGTCTCTGTATGATAAACTAAAAACACTGATGGAAATACCTACTTGGCTTTTGTATATGATGTGGCATTCTGTTCCAGAGGGAGTAACTCCAGATAAAGTTGCTAACTCTATGGAACTTGTGATTTTTAAACAGACTCCAGGCCTCTCCTTTGAATTCATTATGCGTTTTCTGAAAGCCCATCCAATGCTTGTTATGACTGTGGTGTCAGTCTCCCTGAATGTACTTTTACTCAGTATTTGTATTTATAATATTTTGAGAAAACCCTCCCCAGAGCCAGAGAATACTGACTGGCAGGGAGTTTGGAGGGACTTAGGAGAGACTTTAGAGAAATGGGCATCACCGGTGTCATGGAACTTTTCTCCTGAACACCTGCAAGATCCTGAGAACTTAAGCAGATATTTGAGACAGGGATGTTGCGGCTCAAACAGATCTGAGGAGGCCCAAATTATTTGGGGTCTGGCTTATGCTTACCGGGCCTTATTCAATACTATCCCAGAGAGGCATAGAGTTTCTGAAATAGAGCGAGAGAGTCTCCGAGCCGAAAGGGACAGTCTCCTGATCCAGAAAGAGAGTCTTTTAACTGACAATCAGACTCTCCAGTCCAATCTAGACGCCCTCCAGGCCGAGAGAGACGCCCTCCAGACCGAGAGAGAAGTCCTCCAATCCGAGAGAGACACCCTCCAAACTGAGCGAGATGCTCTCCAGTTCGAACTCAACAACCCTCAGTCTCAACAAGATGGTCTCCAATCTCAGCAAGATGCCATCCAGTCCAAGCGAGACACCCTCCTGTCTGAACGGTACTTCTTCAGAACTGAGCGAGGTACCTACCAGCCACAATAGCCCCTGCCCCCCAGCCAGGGGGGGGAAAGGGATAATAGAGTGTATTGGACTGTGTGGATTCGATGGCCTGGCACATCAGAACCACAAAAATATAAGGCACTGGTGGACACTGGTGCACAGTGCACTCTAATGCCCTCGAGTCACCAAGGGACAGACTTAATCTATATTTCTGGGGTGACTGGGGGTTCCCAAGAGTTAACCATGTTGGAGGCTGAAATAAGCCTCACTGGTAAAGACTGGCAAAAACATCCTATTGTGACTGGCCCAGGGGCTCCATGTATACTTGGTATCGATTACCTCAAAAGGGGATATTTTAAGGATCCCAAAGGGTATCGATGGGCCTTTGGAATAGCTGCTGTGGACGCAGAGAACGTTAAGCAGCTGTCTGCTTTGCCTGGCCTATCAGAAGATCCGTCTGTTGTGGGGTTGCTCCAAGTGGAGGAGCAACAGGTACCGATTGCTACAAAAACGGTGCACAGACGGCAGTACCGAACCAACAGGGATTCCTTGCTCCCCATTCATAACCTGATTCGTCAGCTAGAGAGCCAGGGAGTGATCAGCAAAACTCACTCACCTTTTAACAGCCCCATATGGCCAGTGCGTAAAGCCAGTGGAGAATGGAGGCTGACGGTAGATTACCGTGGCCTGAATGAAGTCACACCCCCACTGAGTGCTGCTGTGCCAGACATGCTACAACTCCAGTACGAACTGGAGTCAAAAGCAGCCAAGTGGTATGCCACCATTGACATTGCTAATGCTTTCTTCTCAATTCCATTGGCCACAGAATGCAGGCCACAGTTTGCTTTCACCTGGAGGGGCGTTCAATACACCTGGAACCGTTTGCCCCAGGGGTGGAAGCACAGCCCAACCATTTGTCATGGGTTGGTCCAAACTGCATTGGAACAGGGTGGTGCTCCTGAGCACTTACAATACATTGATGATATCATTGTGTGGGGCAATACAGCAGGAGAAGTTTTTGAGAAAGGAGAGAGAATAATCCAGATCCTTCTGCAAGCTGGCTTTGCTATCAAGCGAAGCAAAGTGAAAGGGCCTGCACAGGAAATTCAGTTCCTAGGTATAAAGTGGCAAGATGGACGTCGTCACATCCCTACAGATGTGATTAACAAAATCACTGCCATGTCTCCACCCACTAGTAAGACGGAGACCCAAGCTTTTTTGGGTGTAGTGGGCTTTTGGAGAATGCATGTTCCAAACTACAGCCTCATTGTGAGCCCTCTCTATCGGGTGACGCGGAAGAAGAATGATTTTGTGTGGGGCCCTGAGCAGCAGCAGGCTTTCGAGCAAATTAAGCAGGAGATAGCCCGTGCCGTGGCCCTGGGGCCAGTGCGGACGGGACAGGATGTAAAGAACATCCTCTACACTGCTGCTGGAAAGGAAGGTCCCACTTGGAGTTTGTGGCAAAGAGCTCCTGGAGAGACCCGAGGCCGACCCCTTGGATTCTGGAGTCGGGCGTACAGGGGGTCTGAGGAGCGCTACACTCCAACTGAGAAGGAGATCTTAGCCGCGTACGAGGGGGTTCGAGCTGCTTCCGAAGTAATCGGTACTGAAACGCAGCTCCTTCTGGCACCTCGACTGCCAGTGCTGAACTGGATGTTCAAGGGAAAGGTTCCCTCCACCCATCATGCTACTGATGCCACTTGGAGCAAGTGGATTGCGCTGATTACACAGCGAGCTCGGATGGGGAACCTCAGTCATCCAGGAATCCTAGAAGTGATCATGGACTGGCCTGAAGGTAAAAAGTTTGGAACAACACCAGCAGAGGAGGTATCACGTGCCAAAGAGGCCCCACCATATAATGAACTACCAGACAATGAAAAGAGATATGCCCTGTTCACAGATGGATCCTGTCGCATTGTGGGTAAGCACCGCAGATGGAAATCTGCTGTGTGGAGCCCCACACGACGAGTTGCTGAGGCCACTGAAGGAAAAGGAGAATCAAGTCAATTTGCAGAGGTAAAGGCTGTCCAGCTGGCCTTAGATATTGCTGAACGAGAGAGGTGGCCAGTGCTTTATCTTTACACTGACTCATGGATGGTGGCAAATGCTTTATGGGGGTGGTTACAGCAGTGGGAACAAAATGGTTGGCAACGGAGGGGTAAACCTATTTGGGCTGCTGAACTGTGGAGAGACATTGCTGCCCGAATAAAGAATATGGCTGTAAAGGTGCGCCATGTAGATGCTCATGTTCCTAAGAGCCGGGCAACTGAGGAACAACAAAATAACCATCAGGTAGATCGAGCTGCCAAAGTTAAGGTGGCTCAAGCAGACTTGGACTGGCAACACAAGAGTGAATTATTTTTAGCTCGATGGGCCCATGAGACCTCTGGCCATCAAGGAAGAGATGCAACATATAAATGGGCTAGAGACCGAGGGGTGGACTTAACTATGGATGCTATTGCACAGGTTATCCATGACTGTGATACATGCGCCACAATTAAACAAGCTAAGAGAATGAAACCTCTTTGGGGGGAAGGGCGATGGCAAAAGTATAAATATGGGGAGGCATGGCAGGTTGATTATATCACCTTGCCACGATCTCGCAGTGGTAAGCGTTATGTGCTCACCATGGTGGAAGCAACCACTGGGTGGCTTGAAACATATGCAGTACCCCATGCTACTGCCCGAAACACCATCTTAGGGCTCGAGAAACAAGTCCTATGGCGACATGGCACTCCAGAGAGAATTGAGTCCGATAATGGGACTCATTTCAAAAATTCTCTTGTAAATACTTGGGCCAAAGATCATGGCATTGAGTGGATTTATCATATCCCCTATCACGCACCAGCTTCTGGTAAAATTGAAAGGTACAATGGGTTGTTAAAAACCATGTTGAAAGCAATGGGTGGCGGAACATTTAAGCACTGGGAGAAGCATTTGGCAGAAGCCACCTGGTTGGTCAACACTCGAGGATCCATCAATCGCGATGGTCCTGCCCAATCCAGATCTCTACCTACTGTAGAGGGAGATAAGGTCCCTGTAGTACATGTAAAGAACATGTTGGGAAAAGCAATTTGGGTCCTTCCAGCTTCTGGAAAGGGCAAACCTCTCCGTGGAACTGTTTTTGCTCAAGGACCTGGGTCCACTTGGTGGGTGATGCAGAAGAATGGGGATGTTCAATGTGTACCACAAGGGAATTTGATGTTGGGGGAGTGCGGTCGTTAATTCCATGTATATACATATATATGTTGTGTGTATTTAAGGCATGTTAATCATTGTTCTTCTATACATATATATCAAACATGATGTAGTGATGTGGAATAAGGGGTGGAATGTCATGGTTTTATGATTTTTGGTACTGGTATTCCACATCATAACATCATGTAGTGCATTTAGAGTTAAAGAGTTAATGCTCCAGCTCCGTGGATCATCGATAGTTCCAGGTATACCTGTCTCAGAAGAGAAGAAGAACTACATTCCCCAGAGGACTTTGCGATGCTTTGCGTTCTTACGTGTTTACGCTCAGAGGGAAAGATAAAAACTGTCTGCGGTCACGGGACACGCTTTTTCCTTTGGGATCGACTCAGCAGTGGGTGCTCGCTGCCGTCCGCCTTCAGCGTTAGCGTAAGGCCTTCGGTTTATCGGACACTCTCTCTTGCTCATTTTATTTGATTTATTAGCTTTAATTCCAATTATATTGTATTATATTGTGTTATTTTCCTTTCTGATATCTTATTTAGTAAATTAGCTTTCCTCCTCAGATCGTTGCCACTGTTTTGTTCCTAGGCCCATCTCCCTTTTCCCTTCTCCCTTTCCCCCTTCCCCTTTCCTGGGACGTGGGTCCGTGGGTCCCCCGCACCAATCGTCACGGAACCGGGCCGAACCTGCCCGTAAACCGTTGACATGCCCACACATGAATAATATCAGTAAGCTTTGGATACTGTTGGCCAAAATGTCTTATCTTCCAGTGGTTGCCAGCACAGGCACTCCCAGAAGTATTATTCTCATATTTCATAGCTTTCAAAGGATTTCTATGCACAAATGTTTATGGTTACATTTGAACCTGTGTCAATCTGAGCATCTGTTCCAATGAGAAATGGTTCTACCTGTGAAATCTTCATGCCTGAAAAATAATTGCAATACACCTATATTCAAAACAGCATTAAAAATACCTTTATTCACTTTGTGAAGCAAAGCTGATTCCTTCACTCCTCCCACAAAAGACATTAAATCATTCATCAGGTCCAGGCTAGGAAAAATGTGAGTTCAATTCCAGGCAGGCTAAGGGAGACCAAAGAATAAAGTCTCATGATTCTTGGACAGTAATTCAGTCCTCTTGTTGAAAAGGCTAGAGCTTTTCTCACTGCTTTTTCCAGAAAGCTGTAAAGGGTGCTTTTTTTCTGCAGTCAACATATGAGTCTAACTGATATTATCAGCAACCCACTTAGCTGAAGGAATTTCTCCCTGTGCCATGATTAAAATAATAACTACAGTGATTGATTATTTGTACTGCAGTGCTACCTTAGAGCCCCGACTGTGCACCCAGTGAGATGGGAACTGTACAAGCACAGAATAATAAGCCAAAGAACTCTCTTACAAGTGTGTAATCACTACTGGTTTTGTTCCATAAACACTTCAAGTTTCCTTCTGCAGCTACAGAGCTGTTCTATTCAAGGTTTCATATGCTTGTATTAAGAGCTAGTCCTTGTTCTCACATCCTACTTCTATAAGAATCGAGGTATTTGCAGAAGGTTGTAAAGTCTTGTGCCAAAATCCGACATTGACACCTGTTTTGGCTTACTGATACTGATATGCTAATTGATATTACTCTGTCCCCTTGTGCAAGGAGAAACTGCTTTCAGTAGAAAAATTAAGGGATGGGGAAAAAAAGACTTTGTTACAGGCTGTGTGTATTATTTCTAGGCCAGAGAGGATGTATTATATGCATTAAAAAAATGAGAGATTTTTGAAGCCTAGTTACAATATGTCTCCATGTAACATACACTGAATGAGTTAAAGGTCTCACTGACAGAAGGCCAAGATGGCAGGTGAGATGACTCAGGCATATGGTATAGCTACATCATAAATATTAGACTTGGCCTCAAAGCTGAGTTAACACCTGGAAACTTTACTTTCATAAAGATGGTAGGATTTGAAAAAGAGAAAAGAGTGAGAAATGAATTTGAATTTGCTAAAGGGCTCTTACCTTTTTCTATTTTTTAATGGCCTAACTTGAATGACAGCTGAGCCATGAAGCTCAGACTGTGCTTACATAGGAACTTTTATATCCATCACAGCTGTTCATTTCTTATTTGTTTAAGGTAGAAATTCATTTAGGGTGTTTGTTTAAGGTAGAAAATACTGATCTTGGAGTTAGGTAATAAAAAATCGGAGCAATCTCCAATAATTTGAGGATTAGGGTAAAGGAGGAGATAAAATGAAGATGCAAAGGACAGCATTCTGAAAAAGTCAGTGTAGAGATCGCAAAAGATAGAGTTATCTGAATGGCAAAAAGAGCTTTCTTTCTGGATGACTGTACAATTCAGTGCTGCTGGACCTGTGCTCTCCTGTGTATGCCTGTCTTTAGTGAACTCCTTCAAGCTCATTCTAGCTATTCAGATCACAACTTTTTCACTTACACATGAATTTTGTGTTTCATTTACCCCCCTCTTTTTTTTCCTTCTCATTTTTTATTTTTCAGATCCTCTTGATTTGACAAAAACTGTCCACTGATCCAAGACTAACAAAGAAAATTTTTAAATAATTAAACTCAGCAAGCAACCAATATGCGTAGCTGCAAATACTGCCTGAACAAAAGAGATGTATTTGGAGTTTGTTTGTTTGTTTTTATAAATTAGGGTAAATGTTTTCCATTAAAGTTTCCAAATAGGAATTCAGAATACAAGGAGAGATAATAATAGTAAAAAAAAAAATGCAATTACATTCTGTATTTCTTGGAATAGAAGCAATTTCAGTTTTTGTACTGATTAAATTCCCTCCTGAGGTACACACAGGAATGCCAGAGATTTAGCCAAGAACAGTGCCAAAAAAACCTATTATGACACAATGTATGTCTTCACCTTTTTTTTTCCAGTCCTTCCAAGGTCAATGGTTTAGCAAGAGATGTTTATGGGTTAAAAGTGAGGGCTAAGGTAGACAAGGGCACTAGGTTCCTTATTACTGTAGAATTTGGTTGTTCTATTCTTTAAAAACTGTCAGTTTCAAACAAGGAGCCATCTTTCTTGGATTTAGCTGTCATTTACAAGTGTCTTCCATTTCACTTCTATGAATAATTCGTCATCTGCAGATGGAGCCCAAGCCATTCATCACAAATCAAGCTATTGAAAGCCAGATGCTGGTCTAACAGCTACAAGTCTACATGCTCCAACTAGAGAGGTAATAAATGCCTGGTAAGAATATGATGAATATGAAATCTTCACTTCAAAAATGTTCTGTAACAGGGATTTCAAATTTATTCCTTTCTCTCATAAATTCATTTGATGAATGTATTCATGGAAAGCTGGAGATAAAATGTAGAAGCAGAGATTTATACTCAAACCTCTGGATGCCATAGATCTAGATACATTTCCCATAATCTTACCGTGTTCCATTAAGAAAACCAGTTAAACAATTTTGTGCCTCAAATTTCCACTTTGAAGGTGAAGGAATAATATGAAAAGGATATTTGGATGAACACATCTTTGTTGTTTCTATATTTCTTATTTTGTAAGTAAACCAAGCCAAGTGAGGAACTTTACAATTAGATTTTTAAGAGGAAAAAAAATCAAAAACCAACCAATCAATCAAACAAATAATAAAAATTCAGAATGAAATTGTTTTTAAAAAAATTGATATTCACTTGTAAGTGTACTGAAAAAGGTTAGGTATTCCAGGAAGACAAATCACAGAATTTGTTAGTGTCCTAAACTGTTTGGCCCAAAATAACCTGGACATTCCACCCTCTGCTGCATTTTGTCTGTACCAAATTCTGAACAAAGAGGTGAGATACAGTGGATTTACATGGAAATCTAAGAGAAAGGGGTATACGTGAACTATAGACCTATGGAAAACATCAGGAACAGGACTATATGGAGAAGTGCTTGGGATATGCCAGACCAAATGACAAAAATAGCAGATGGAGCAAGATGAAGATTTGTATCCCAGATCTTTCTCTGTGGCTTTTGACAAATCACACTGTTGAACAAAGCTGGAGTTGTCAGATATATCAGCCATTCTGCAGGAGTTTGGTGGGGTCCGTCTCACTCAAATTATTCACCACTTTTCTATGCAGACTCCTACTTAGTCTTACCTGAGTGCTGTTTCAGTAAGCACAGCATAGCCCTTGCTGAAACCAGAATGAGTGCATAGACGTAGAGATGTTGCATAGTAATAGGAAGAGGTAGTTCAGAGGTGGTGCTCCAGAACTGTCATGAAAGATCTAATCCCCATATTTCCTTTTCTATTACTATTATTATTCTCCCTGGATAGGCTAATGACAGAGTAAATTAAAAAGAACGGAGTGTTTTAAAAACAGAGTCATTAACAGAATTAAATTTTGCTTGTTTAAAAGACTGTGTAACAACTGTGAAAGCTTCCACCACCTTTGTTTACATCTGGCATAGATTTACTGGCAGCTCTCTTCTCATTATTGAAGCTATATTCAATTTTACCAACAACAATGTATTATGATTGGAGTGAACTGAATTTTATTTTCCATTCAAAAATTATTAGATGCATAATGTAGAACTGAATAATAAGGATCTATCCATAAATATTTTGCCTATGGTTACATAGCATCATGTACCTTCATGACTAGTATATACAGAGAATATCATTATAGGGACTCAGCAGGGTTTAACCAAATGGTCACTTCTGCTCAATTATGTTAGGTATTATACTGACAATATAACCTTGGAATAAAATTCCTACTCAGTTCCTAAATACAGGCTCCTGAGGAGAAAAACCTCGATCAAACTTCATAAAATCAATGAAGATTAGGTTATGAGTGACTTGACTTAATTTTCCTATCCTACACTTTTACAAATATATTATGGACCCACTTTAAAGTGAAAGCCTTCCGAGTTTGATAGTTATATCTACAGGCAGGAAGCAGGGGTGATCTGAACCTGTCAAAATCAGTGAAACCTATTTATTTTCCTTCAAAATAAATTCCTCCTGTTCCTTGGAGCAGAGTCCACTTTCCAGAAAGGCATTCTGAGGGTCAAGCAAATGTCCAACATTGCACAGTCTTATGCACCATGTTACTTTCCGTCTCAGTAATGAAACTGCACAAACAGACTGATGAGATGTATCAGAGCTGGGTACAGGGAAATAAAAAGAACAAGATTCCAAGTCCTGAGACCCCAGAATTTCTGTGTGCTCACATACCATGATAGTATTACTTCTTTCACTTTCTTCTGCTGTCAAACTTGTGAGAGATAAAACAGCAATGAAGTCAAAGGAACCCGGAAAGGAAATGAGGTTGCTCAATTTATTACTCTTGATTAAAAGCTAATTATTCTCCTAACATTTACTTTCATTTATTTGAGAGTGATTACACACAAATAGTAGTTAAAAACACCAGGTTTTTAATAATTGTTTTATTTACCACTGTAGCTTCTTCTGCAGCATCTCTAAAGCCTGAAATACGCTCCTCCTCACAAAATCAAACAAATAGACTTGTCTCTCTCTCTCAAGCACGCTCTTCAGAAGATCATAGGATAAAAGGATCCTTAAAGGTCTTAAAGATCCCTTCCAACTTAAACCATTTTATGATTCTAATGAAAATGACCAATGTTATGTACAAGTTTCTTATTTATTATGTTGGTTGTCCAAGTTGTAACCAAATTCACAGACAGAGAAGCCTAAAAAAACATTTCCATTTCTTATTCCCTCAAAGATGAGCCATTTTACTTAACCAATCTATCCCCTGTATTTGCTTCCCACAGTCAGGCCTATAACCCAGATCTCCCTGGTGGGGCTGTCCTATGCCACAGCTCTTGAAACACTGAACTGTGTAGGAGCATTTATTCCACCATGGTGGCTGATACAGAAGAGAAGGGGCTTCAACCTTCCAAATTACAACTTCCATTAAGCAACACCACATGGCATGGTGAAATTATCACTTCGCTGTTCATTGCTGAACGTTCTGTGAACAATTTTTTTTCATTCAACTCTAATGTGAATATTATTGGAAACACCACACCAAAAAACACAGACTTTTACCTTCAGCTCCACATGGTGGTTTCTGCCCTGCTTTAAAATCCACAACAGGAACAAAACCTAAGCATCTCTTCTGAAAGGAGATGGATTGTCTGCCTTCAGATTGCATTCACTGAACACAGTATTGTTGTGACTTTGTGGGTTTTTTTTGTTTGTTTTTTTTTTAATGTATAATTGTCATTTATGTTGATTTCTTTGGCATCTGAAGGCTGATCCAGACTAAACTGGTCAATAACAGAATGGTCCTACTTTTCAAGTAGTACTGTATTTCCAGGAAGAGTTCTCTGGATATCCACCAGCAGAGATTTGCTCTAATTCTTTCAGATAAAATCTAGCACTGCTGGGAGTTACAACAGCATAATCTCAAAGTGAATATGACCTTCTCAAGAAGAAATATAACTAACCTTCCTGGGATTAGAGCATGGTTATGTTTCTTTATTGGGAATAAACTTCCTCTGTGGATTTCCACATGCATGTGTTTGGGCAACTTCACAACATATGCAAACACAAATAAAAAATTTTTTTCCTTTAAGTAGAACCACAAAATTAGGGAGTGTGAGTGCAGAAAGTGCACAACTTGCTGCCTTCTTGGTAATTGTTTGCAAAAGCAACACAAACTGTTGTTCTCAGTAAAACAGTAGGTCTCTGAGGACTTAAAAGCAGTATCTTTATTAAAATCAGAATTGCCAATTTTGCACAGTTACTTTTGAATATCACACATTTAAACAAAATTTATTATAATTCAGATCCAGTTATGGAGCTGTACAGGGCTTCCTTAACAAGCACAGTCTGGCTGGAGGCAATAAATCTGTCTTTGTCACTAATGATGTTTGCATTATTCTAACATTGTTGATACTGTGGGTTCATGTGTAGGACTGCAGGCAATCATCTTTCCTCCATAACCCATCCTGGATAGAAAAGTCCTTAGCTGTGTGGATCTCAGAACCACACTGAGGTACACCAGGGAAACTGTCCAGGGACTCCAATCACTTAGTCCTGTATTTGGAAAAGCCCACTCAACTCCAGTGGTTCTTACCTATATTCCATGTGGGGGGGAAAAAGGTCCTCTGACAACATTTTTTCAGTAATCTGCAGTTTTTATGGTGAATGTGGTACTCAGTCAGGAGGCCTTGTGTTGTGGTCATTCAGTATACTGACAGACATGAGTGCTGGGAAATGTATTTCCCAGGTGCAGTTCAAATGAATCCCTTAAACACATTTCTTAAACTCATTTCTATCTTGGGAGTTATGTCCATGTCTAAGGTTTCAGCTCACAGTTCTTTATATCCTGAGCATGAGCACTAGAAAGATCTGTTTTTTTTCCAAACAGCTTTGCTGATAGCAAACAGAACAGACAACTCATCTCTGAGGTGAACCTTTGTGAACCTTTAAGAGAGGACAACTAGCATCAGAGTAGGGTAGCACTTCAACTAGTTTGGCAAATAGATACAGCATGTATGAAGAGTATATTATCCCCTGAAATAGTTTGCATATGTTCATGCATTGGCATATGTACTTTAGGCAATTTAGAATCTTGACACAGATGCTCAATGAGCGGAGGTGTGATAGGAATGCAGTGTCCCATGTAGCCGAGCAGATGCAATGCAGACCTCTGCCTGCAATGCTAATTGCACCAAGCACTTTCACTTTAAGTATTTTGTATTCTACCATTTCACTATTTTGCATGGATGGCATTTAATTTGAGGTATTGTGCTGTAAAGCTCAGATAATTGCTATTTGTTGTGGAGGAGATTAATTTGGTTTAGCTGTGCTCTCCTCTTTCTTTGTAACACTCTTCGGGCATTTCTTTCCTGTTTCCTGTCAGCAATAGGTTTTGTTAACTAGTACTCAAGAAAATGATATTTTTAACAACAGCAAACAATTGTAGTAGGTACCTGCAATGCTGTTATTGAACCTGCTGTGGTTTCTGTGTTACTATCTTGAAAATACGGCATGTAAATTGACACTGGGACCCTTGCTCCATATCAGCACTCTGTCTCCCCTCCTCAGAGCAGAGGGGTGGGAATAAGTGTGTGCCAGGAGATTGTAGAGATATAACAGAGCTACCTTACTCAGTTCCTCTTCTCTGAAAAGCACAGCAAAACATGACAGACCAGTAAGGGAGAGAGGTAATATTCTAAGATGAAGTTTTTTCTTATAGGTATTTAGAGCAGATTTGATAATGGTTGGTGTTACGTACCATATCTATTCTTTCTGCCTTGTGATGCTACATGTGCTCTTCCAAAACAGTAAGTAGCCATAACCTTCTTTTATGGGCGTGGAAGGAAGGGTGTCTGCATCTCCCTTTAAGAGATTCTTTATCTTTGTATCAAAATTTCTTCTGCAATTGGGATCAACATGTTATGCAGTGATGTCATCTTATATATGATTTATAATTAAATACAAAATTTCACTGTGAGTCTTTGTCATCAGCAGTTTTTAGTTACTATGTCTTTGAGGATTTTCAAGCTAAGCATATAATGAGCTAATAACAAGTTAATAATGAGAGGAAAAAATCTATCACCTACGACATTTTTGCCATGGAGGACAATGATGCTTATAACATTTATGTGGAGAGTTCTCTTTCATAAGCCTTACTTGAAATCAACTTAGGACCAGTGTATATTCACAACCATGCTTCTTGATGAATTGAGATTTCTTCTGTTACTTCAAAAGCAAATTGAAGAACTCAAGTACATCCATCTTTTCACTGGAAGAAATCCTTTGCTGGCATTTCATACTTTGTAAATGTTAGGCTACCATGTTTTGAGGTCTTGTACAGCTACCCTCAACATATTGAAAAAGGGAAGAATTTTATCAGTAGGTGTACATTTCCACCTGACAGCTGTGCTGATTTCAGTGACAGAGGTTAAACAAAGTGAAACTGTAGTGTCTGCCATGTATCATCTCAAAATGGTGAGGACTGCTGCAACTCGCCTGAGGGGTCCCACCACCTAGATGAGTCATGGCATCATGAAACAGAAGCACTGTCCAATTTAGCTGTTACCTTATTGATGGCTTCCCTCAGCCCACTGACTTGGAAACAACTTAGAGCTAATAGGCATGATGAGACAGAAACGGTATTTAGTTGCATCTGAAAATCAAAAGAACATTATTTTGTGTTCAGTATCTTGTTTCCCAGACAGATGCTCTGCTTTGTTTTCTCATACTCTCAAAAGATGTCTGTTGCAGTTGTGCCAAAATTTAAATATGAAGTCTGCTTGGGGGCAGCTCCATCATTTAGTTTCTTCCCACTGTTTTCATTAAATGCAGATAATTTTTAAAGTAGACATCTGATTTCTCTGCAGCTGGCATGGGATCTTCCAGAGTCCAACTTTAACCTTGTTTTCCTATTTTTCTTTAGTAGAAAGTAGAGGGATTTTTTTTTTCTTTAAGCTGGAAAGATTAGCTTATTTTTTAAGCAAATACTTAGCTCTTATACTAACACCTCAGAGAGGATAGACTGACTGCAGTCATAAGCACAGGCTGTGTGGCTGCTCCTTCTGCCACTGCTATTCTAAGTGACAAACATTGGTGACAGTGAATCAAATTCTCTTGTGTATGTGAGTCATTAAAAACTTTTACCTTTTTTCTTCCCCAGTCTTATTCTTTAACAAAACTGAATTGTAAAGTGTAGATTCACAGGGGCTTCCTGCAGTAGGTGCTCTCCCAGACTGAATCCTACTCTCCTATTTTCAATATGAGTGTTCACATTGTGCTTGTCTACTTTTAGAGTACTACTGTTGAGTTCCTTTAGTTAATTTTGCTATTAGATGTAATAGTGAGTGATTAGTAATTTTAGATTTCATGTATAAGATTTAACCATTGCCAAGCTTATATTGAGGATCAGTAAAGATTTACTGCTGGAAAACTATGCATACCTCATCTGGGGATTTCAAAAGTTGCCACTGCTGATGAAACAGTGATGTCCCTTTGGAGACAGTGGAGTGAAGGCTCTTGACTTCCAGGGAATGTGTAGAGATTATTTAGGATGTTGTTACCCTGTGTTCATCCTTAGTTTACTGTCATCATGTATGTATCATCACATACATGTATCATCACATACATGACTCAGGCATCAGAAGATTGCACACATCCCTGTTCCCTTTCATCATCATAACTTCCTCTCCTGTAATGACTTGAACAGGAGGCAAAGATGAGTTTGTTCACCATGCTGAATTGTGAAGTACTGTGTTGGATACATATCTACTTGTGAACTGGTAAGTAGCAGAAGGGTCTTGACATATCAAAATTAGCTCTCTCTCCCAGTCTACAACAGCCATTGACTTTTTGGGGAACAAGTTTAAGACTTTCCTCTTTCTAAACTAGGCTGAGACCCACCACAAAATTTTTGATCTTTTATACTCCAGCACCAAGAAGAGGAGTGCTGTAATCTGAGTGAGCAGAGCTCTGTAGATGACCTTCCACAGAAAGCAGGAGAGAGGTGACAATTAATTTTTATTCTAGTTATAAAAGCTGTTTTGTCTGAACAGATGTGGCATTTGTTGGGAAATGGTTCTCAGCAGTCTCAGGTCTGCCAGGTTCACAGAGTGGGTTGGACATCTGCTTACACTTGTTGCTCTAAAGAAAGATGAGGTCTCTCCCTCCTGTTACGTCTTTTTTTTACTATAAATGTAAAAATATTAATGAAGAATAGATTGAGTATTTGGGAGAACTCCACAGAGGGGAGGGGGAAAGAGTAGGAACAGAAATCCTGAAATTGTAATTCTGCCATCTGCGGTATAAAAATGTGAAGAATTCATTTTGCATTTGTAAGTGTTTCCAACTGTTACTTTTAATCAAAGTTCCACCCAAACATTGTTCCATGTGGCTGTTGTGGCTAAAACATAAAAATTTCAAGGCCCTTGAGGGCAAGATGGTAGTGTGATAAACTCTGCTGTGAGATGCTCTTCATTGTCATAATCTCTCCATGGACCAAATATTCCGTATTTAAACCTGGGTCAAATCTGTGAACTTGACATCAGCAGCCTAGACTTGCCAGTTCAGCAGAGTGAATGAGAAATGGTTTTTGATTGATAGTGACCTAAGATGTCACCCTGTGCAACATCTGCTCAGACAAAACAGCTTTTATAACTAGAATAAAAATTAATTATATACATCTCTTCCTGGCCACATGAAGGGTAGCATCCACCACTATGCAAAGAATATGTCCTTGTCCTGTGACTCACTGGCATGAAGACAGGTTAATTGAAATTTCATCCTTTACAGCCAGCATAACAGTATTATTTTTCTGAAAGTAGTAGTGAGGCCTCCAGCAAGATCAGACTTGACTCAAGCAGAAAGAAAATCCCCTAAAAAACTCTTAGAGAGAAAATCCTTTCTTGCTGGTTTCTTTGAACTGCACAAACTGTATTTCTCCTTCCCATTTTAGGCCAGCGAGAGTCAAAGGCTCAGGGATGTGATCTCTCCCTCTGTTGAAACGACTAAATATGTCCCAAATACAGTTACAAGGCTCCATGTGTATCATCTGTGACAGTGCACCTCTAAGTGAAATCACTGACAGTCCAGATGACAAATCAAGCTTCCGAAGAGACTGACGGACTGAAGTCCATTCATTCCAAACACATTTTGATTGATACTGAAGGGCTTCTCAAACTGGGACTGACTGGGTACTCTCAAATGTAAAAGTAGTCAAATGTAAAAGTAGTTGTTCCCTTTGGAAATTGAAAGAAACAATCAGCCGATTCTATGCAAAGGAAGAAGACTGCAACTGTAGCTGTCTGCTTTACATCACTTAACATGATTCATTGCACCAATACATTTTGCATGATTTGATGTGAAACCTATTTGTAGAGTTCTTTATGGGCCTTCAGATATTAGTCTAGGGACTTGTGTTGGAAATACTGCTTAAAATTCTTCATTTGCCTTAGTTTGAAAACACAAAAGAATTCTGTTTATACAACTGTAAAAATAAAAATATGAAAAATAAAGGTACACACTCCCATCCAACACATATCATTTTGATATAATACTTCATTTGAAGCAGCAATATTTATCCAGGTGTTAATTTTTCTTTTAGCAGATACAGACTGAAAAGAAAACCCAAAACATTTGCACATTTTCATTTAGTGTCTCAAAAGTAAGTTGAAATTGTTTTTGAGAGTTCAGCCTGTAATCACTTCGTCATTATTTAATGATGCAGCAAGATTTGAGCTGATAGCTTTCTAATATAACCAGTAGGGAGGCTGCAACAATTGCTTAAACTGAAGGCCAACCATAAAACTGCATGAAAAGGTTTTCATGACAACTAAGCTTGTCTCCTTAAACAAATCTGACCCAGAGCTTAGTTTCCAGGCAGTGCCTGCTTTCTCTTGTGTCCCTGGCTGGAGCTTACAGCACTGCCTGGAACCAAACCCTGTCTTCTGCCAAAATATCCAGCCTGAGCCTGGCCAAGTTTCATGGGATACCATGATATAAAGGGTATTACAAAGTTCCCCAGGATGTCTCTAATCTCTGTCCTTTTGTCAGCAGGATACATACAGCTAAAACCTCTCAAAATACCTCTGTCTAAGAAGACATAACAGTGATATTACAGGTGGTCTTGCTGTGCTTAGATGTTTTGACATGAGAATTTTCATGCTTCTCAATGTCAGAAGGAGAGGTAGGAAGAGATACTGGTTTTGATTCCCAGTGCAGGGAGCTTCTTTTATTCTGGTATTCATACAAGAACACTGAATTAATATTTTTGATACTATCTAATGCATTCTTAGTGAGAAATCTCATGGTGTGGCAGCGAAGAAAATTCAGCCGGTTTGTTTACTTACCCTAAGAGGTGAATACACTGCAATATCCAGTAGTGTAAAATTTACATTCCAGATCTTTGGCATTCCGTTTCCAAAATAAATAGGCAATTGCTTATTAAAAAAAAAAAATGAAATAAGTGTTGTCTTACAATCCATAGTTACAGAGCAGCCAAAACTCTTAGGTGTGAAATACTTCCTTCTCTAAGACATAAAAGCCTTGCAAACTATTAATCACACTATGATTAGCTGAGATATCTTAACTGTAAATGATTGTTGCTTAAATATAGGCTACAAAGAATTAATTGGCAGACTGCCACTTCAGGAAAATGAAATCTAGCACCAGAAATGATATCAAAGCTGAAATGTCTATGAAATTTTGAGGGCAGCCTAGAGACAGGTGAATCAGCATTGGATACCTACAGGCTCAACTGCTACAGTCATTTGTGATGAGTGACATCAAGGAAAAAGTGTCTGAATTTCCTGCCTACTTCTTGATACCAGAACATTACTGCAAAGCAATACAAACTTCACATCAAAAAATGGCCACTGCCACCAAGCCAGCTCTCTGCTTGACATAAAAGGGCATGTTTGGAGCTATAGGAAGGTGTAAGGAAAGCTGAAAGGTCTTTTCTCCAGTCTAGCTCAAAGCTTGAGTCTGCATCTGAACAGACAGGTTTGAGGTGAATTCAGAGATATTAAGACTTACAAGCAGAAATAAACCACAGTTACTGTTTCCAACCAAAGAACTCAAAGTTTCTTCAAGAAGTGTACTTAAATGCACACATGATTGATATTAGTATATCAACATCATGTGACAGAATTTTTACAAAGTGCTTTGAGAACTTATAATAGGAATCTCAGCCTTGTGGGTGAGATGTCTGCAGATACAATCTTTCAAATAGGAGAAAAATAGTGAGTGCTGCAAACTTGCTATCTAAAGTGAAATACATTTAGCAGCCTTTATAACTTATCAAACATGGAAATGTATCCACACTGCAGGAAATTCATTGCTATAGTACAAACACAGCCAGTATCTGACAATAACCCTATTAAAGTAAGAATCTCTGTTCACGCTGCTATCATTCATACCATACTGAAATTCCATTTAGCAAGATTAAAAGTGAAATAACTGTCATTTACATTTTCATTTTTTTTTCCTCTCTCTTCAGTGTGTTAAGAAGAGACATTGCTTTTCCCTTTTAAGGTCATCAAAGACATCTGGGATCTGTCTTCTAAACAATCTTATTTTCTATACACTCACACTAGATGCTTTTGTCCTTAGCACTCTTACTATGTCTGTAACATGTACCCCTAAGAAATACTTTCTGGCATCTTAAGAAATTAGGATGATCCACTGCTAGGACCTAATCCAGATTTTCTTCCTACAGCACAAGTATTTTTCAAGCTAGTGGATCAAGATCATAGGGTTCTACTCCGGATTGAAACAGCTGCCCACAAACAAGTTGGACAAGATTAATCAGGTCTACACAAGAGTCCTTCTTCGCATTTATATCAAAGCACTGGATTGTAGCTTCCAGCTTGGAGACATGACCAAACTGGGATAAACAAAAGATAGTGTTTTGTCTCACTCCCTTGACTGAGCAACACGAAAGAATTTGACAGTTTTGCAGGAAATTACCTCCTTAAGTCCCTTGTAGGAACTGGCCACTTGTGGCCTCAGGGATTTCCTTATTATCACCTCAGTGTCTCTGATCCCAGTTCATGAGAGGTATGAGGGGTGAGGTTCATAAAGCAGATGTTTCTCTCTGAGCCGCCCTCAACATCATTGGAAGTCAGAGGAGAGAAACAGGCACTTCTAATATGTGATTAATCCAATCATTACTGATTGTAACCTGTTTTTCCCTTAGTAATTAGGATGAAAGCCTAAGGTAACTAACTCAGATGCAGCATCCAGAGTTGTATGGGATGAATTCCAAACACGAAGATTGAGATCTTCAATAGCAGTAATCTTATTTATACTCCATAGTATTCTGTGCTTCCTCAGGGTGCAAGAAGCTTTCATCTGACATGAGCACACTGTCAAAATGGATTGTCTTATCCCTGGCTGTGCAATCTCTCCCACTCCCTTATGCTGGGAAGGTGTTGATGTGACCATGTGGTAAATTGCACAAACTGCTGTGGCTGAAAACAAATGAATTTCAAGGCTTCATGTGCTGGTAAATCTACCGTATCCTTAGTCACCTTGTTCAGTGATTCCTTACACTGTTGAGGGAAGGGTCATGATTTTTTTGTTGTTGAAATCTATGTCAGATTCCTAGTCAGCCTTTGCTTGCTAGTTTATAGCAGTATCTAGTATCAGCAGTCTCTGTATTTATAAAAAAATAAAATAAAATAAAAATCAAAACTAGCACTGTCACAGTCAGGTACTAGATGTAAATGTACTGAACAAGAAGAATAGTCGATGCCACTTTACCATCTGATCTGAATGGGTCTACTCTGATTTCCAATTGAACATAAACTTCATTTAGGGTTAGAGATGTAAAAGAATCTGTCCATAAAATACTGCATTTCACACTATGTGCATTTAAGTAGCAGTCACTCTATAAATCTTTCTCTAACTTGTGCTGTAGAATATTTATTCCCACCTCTTTAAGGCACAGGTTTTGTGTATGGCTTTTTTTTTTTCTTTTTAAAGCAAAGTATCACTGACTCATTAAATGGACAGCAATTGCAATCATTCATGATGTATTGTGATTTTCAAATGAGGATTGCAAAGTCCATTCAAAAACAATTTGTGCGTAAATACACAGGTTTTGAAGGCTACTGAAACTTCCCTGTATTAGGCAATTTCGACCATTTTTCAGCGAGTCAAGTAGTAGTTTGAGCTTTGACAAAAAATCACTCTCTCTGCCATGTGGAGACAAAAGGAGTGTTGTGCTACACTCTGGAGTTATCAGGGCTGCAGAGTGTCTGAGCTCATTCCAAAGTGAATGTCTTGCTCATAATACAAGGGCAGAATTTCCAGCTCTTCAGACCCTTCAGAGCCATAAGGCGCTGATACTTCATAGTCACAAAATCATAAAGATTGGAAAAGACCACTAAGATCATCTAGTCCAAGTGTTTGCCCATCACTGCCATGCCCACAAAACCAAGTCTCTCAGTGCCACATCTCCAGATTTCTTGAACTGTTCAAGGAACAGTGACTAATCAGTGGCTCTTTCCTTGACCACTGATGCAGTTACACCACCGTAGACAGCCATATTTTGGTCAGGTTCACTTACCCTTAGTGAAACCATTCTGGTTGTCCCATGCTGCATTCCTCTCTTCAGTGCACACAGCCTCCAGGAGGATCTGCCTCACAATTCATGGCAGTACTGAGAATCACCTTTCTCTGTTTCCTGTGCCTTATTGTGGGAGGATCTCTTCCTAGGCACAGTGGTGAGGTTGACCTTCACACCACAGCTAAAATTGAAGATCATCCAAAGCTCACTGCACCTCGAGGATGAAGGATGCTCTCCATGGAGCCTCTCCAGCCTCCCTGAAGCCCCCCCAAATCCCACACACCCTTCTATCAGCAGTACTCACTTGACACTGACATGCACGTTGGTTGATAAACTACTGCAGCTCAAAGGATGGAAATGGGCAGGTGCAGACTTATTACAGAAACAGGAGTTTTTCTTGACCTAAGAAGGCACAGAGACGTTGATGAGGATCAGGTGGCAAAGCACCTGTTCAACTTTTCAGTCACTTTCTTCCTCTGACACGTTATATTATATACTTTAGCACAGTGCCTGGAGAGTCAGCCAGTGCCTGTCTTGGGAAGAATTTGAAGACCTACACACATAAGGAGCTAGGAAACAAAAATTAAGAGTTTGAAACAGAAATGGTTAAAAATGATCTCCAAACATCAGGGTGCCTCAGGGATCAGAGAGCTCACCTCAGCTCCATCTACAGTGATGATGAGTAGAGAGAATTTTATTCTTTCAAATGTGTGTGCATTTATAATGCATAAAAATGTGGTTAAATGCAGGTCGCTGTGTGACTGAAGAGTGAATATTAAACATAAACAGATTCCTTCACATCTGGAAGGAAAGGAAATCAGCATTGCTTCTCCATGGGGTGAAAGAGAAATGTGTGCCTTGCAATACTGTTACCAGGCCAGGGAGAAATAATAATAGAGAGCTGAGAGTCAGTATGCTGTAAAATATGCCATTAAACTATCAGATGAAATGGGGACTGAAGAGGAGAAATGTGAGTAAAGGAGGAGAAAGAAGAACTATTGCCTTTTGGTCAGGATTGAGGGTTTTTTGTGTGTTGGCATTATATATATATGTTTAGTAACTGGTACGTCTCAGTAGGTAAAACACTGATTTGGGAGGTGGTTTTTGCACTTTTCAGAAGTTTACACCTCTTTCTTCCTCTTTTCTAATAATATTTTGTGTGCTTTGTCCATTTAGTTGAATTATCTAAGAAAGTGTTCCTTTGTAAGCTGGTATGGTAGGGCTTTGGTCCAATCCAGGATATGAAGGTAGTTGGGATACCTTTCTTCTTTAGATGAGCAATGTAAAGGCAGCACAGGCAAGTAGGAAGTGCTTATGCATAGATAGCTTTATTATAACTGCAGCTTGCACGATCCTTTTTAATCTTCCTTCTTGTACCCAAAAACTTTCCTCAGATCAGTGTTTTATACAACAGGTAACATGACCGTACTCACTGAATGGATTGCTGCCCCATATTTGAAATCCCAGCATCAGCTCTCATTAGCTAACAACTAATTCTGCTTACAAAAAGTAAAACCATTTAACTGGTTGAATCTATTTAATTCTTTATTTTCTTCCTTCAGCTTGTGAAGCTCTCATCTATATAATTCAGTTTCCAGACACTGACTACGCAAACATGCTCAATTATTTGGGATTTTTGTAGTACATTCCTGACAATGTACATGCAAATTCCACACCTAGAAACATAAAATAGACAATGTATTTGGAAGAGCAAAATTGACATCTACTTTTAAAATGGAAAGACAGAAGCCCCAAGATAAATGTGAGAAGTGCCTCTGAGGCTGTCGATATGAGTGCACAACTTTCCATCCACTGTTTCTTATTCATGGTTGTGGGGTGCTAATCTCCAATTCTGTGTCATTTCTGTCTTGTCTAAGATAGTTACAGCCAGGAACCAGAAAACATTTTCTGTCATCCAGCTCACCAACTGAGGTGAATGGTGGAAAATCAAACAAGCATTCTCGCTGCAGGTTATTGTCAGCAGGCATAGTGACTATACAGATATTGGGTAAGTCCAGGATCACCATGCTCTGCCCACAGGGGGTTGCTTATCCATCTGGAGGTGGAGTGGTTGAATGGGATTAGAGAGGACCTCAGACAGGCAATGACACAGAGCAGCAGTATAAATCTTTGTAACCAAAGTCTGAAATTAGCTTGTATACTTGTAGCCTGTAGCTTGTTGTTACTCCTCAGAGGTAGCTCGTCAGTGAATAATTTGTTGGGTAGGATCAGATTCATTAAAGTGCAAGATTTGAAAGAAAGAAAAAGCAGGAAATGTTTATCAGGGAATTCAGAGCACATAATGCTGCTGTTGATTTACATTACCCAACACTGTTGCAGTTTACACAAAACACTTATTGGGTGGCATGGTCCCAATCAATTTTTGCTAGGGAGAGAGTAAAGTAAGTAATTTAAGATATACAGGATTAGGTTGTTTTAAATGTGTATGATATTTTTTTTCTTTGAAACCTTGCTGCTCTTACTTGAAGCTTCAGTCCTGGAAAGACTGAGGTTCTCAAATATTTGTTTTGCTTGGATTGTCCAGCCCATTGCAATCATCTTTCCCTTCAGTCGAGCAAACAGCACTGCCTCTGTTCTCTCTATCGTGAACCTTCCATTAACAGAAATTAAATGAGCCAGAAGGAACTATCACTGTTCTAATGTGGGTTTTGGGGAATCTCTCCTGCTAAGCCAGGACTTGGCCTTATTATGAGATTAAATAAGGCTAAGGGATGTTATTAGGCCTTGTTTTGACACAGGTCATGTAGGACTCTTCACAAATTTTCCACTTTCCAGGGGGTTGATGAGAGACAATCACATTAAGCCTTTTGAATACAGCCATTCCATTTCTGCAAGGTAAGAGAGATTATTAATATTGTTGGAAATGTTGTTTGATGCCATTTGGCCACAGTACCAGCTAAGAAATATGCTAATTTATTACTATAGATACTGCACCACCGTCCACTCTTACGCTTTTTCATACAGTGAATGAGACTAGAAATTATCTGCTTTATTCCACTCATTTTCTTTACCCATCATGCCAGAACTTGTCATCTAGTTCCCCTTCTTCTTCATGAATCTAATTTACAACTCTAAGCCCCAGATTGTGGTTGGTCTCTCATTTGAGAAGGTCAAGAAGGAATGCAGAAGAGATAGCTCTCCATATTCTCTGGTAACAAAATTTAAATTCAGTTCAAGCGCAATCTGAAATGCTCAAACATAAATCAGTTCAGAGACTGTGGGTTGTTCCTGAATTTGTTCCTACTCTTGATTAAAAACTGGAGCAACAAGCATCATTTTGGATAGAGAATAGTATTTCTAGTTATAGTTATGATTTTGGTCACTGAGCATTATGGAGGCAAAACTTCCCCCTTCCCATGAGCAAACCTTCAAATGTATCTAGCTGTTCAATTGCCTCTTATTTTTGCAGTCGAATAATTTACATTTCTTCTTCTTGCAAGCAGTGGGCTGGTCATAATTTCTGGGTCAGCTAATAAACCCTTTTTTATTCCCTACCTAACTGCTGTGTATTAGAGAATTGTTGAGTTGGAAAATATTAGCTTCATTTAGTTATTGTTAAGTTTTGCTGAGAAAGGAGAACCTAGTTCACATACTGGGTCCCTTTTCAGAAGCAGAATGTATTTAATTGGGCTATTTTTGCTGCCAGCTCACAAAGTTTCTCCAGCATAGGCTCCAATTAAGCAACTGAATCTGATATAAGGTAGTTGAGACTGACCCAGCTGTCTTGTAGTACTCCAGCGTATTGCTGTGGATGGTAAGGGGATCAAAGATCCCTCTGAAGAGTATTCGTACCATGTAAAACAGAAGATGCATATACTGGGATCTCTCTAGAAGTTCCTCAAGAGGATGGATTAGAGCATATAGTTAACCAATTTAAGCAAACCAGTGTGAATACCTCTACTACTACTAACATTGCTGCTTGTGAGACAAAAAACATTTCCTGTGCTGTTATAAGGCCAACATATTTGAAAGATCTATCCAGGCTGTCTTTATTTTTTGTTCTGAATCCACTGGTTTCTCTATTTGTTTCTCAGAAGCGCCTAGACTCTACAGCTACTATCAATGGGATATGTAAGCTCTAATTGTCTCACAAGATCAGCCCCAGGGATGTGTTTCATCTCACCTAACTTTAGCGGTGTACAGTATGAATATCTCCACCTTCACTAAATTCCTGTACATCCTTTACAACAAGTGGGGAGAAATAAATGCATATCCAGGACACAATCCAGCTAAATGGAGATAATGGATTCAAGTTGCACCAAGGAAAGTTTCAGGATAGATAATAGGAAAAACTTCTCCAAAAGAGTGATCGGGCACTGAAATAGGCTGCCCAGCAATGTGGTGGAGTCATCGTCCCTGGAAGTGCTTAAGAAATGTGGAGATGGGCTACTTAGAGATGACAGATCAGTGGGCAGCATTGGTGGTACAAAGACAGTCGGCCTAGATAATCACAGAGGTCTTTCCAACCTTAATGATGCAATGATTCTGTGATAAATTCTTCTGAAAGAGAGCTCTGGGTGATTAGCTCAGATTCGGGAGTCCATTTTGTAGATACCCGTCCTAAAGAACATATAGTGTATGTTGTCGCTCTCAAGTTGTTAACCCATAATTAGTCACTGATTATAGCTTCCCTACTTCTCTATCTTGGACTGAATTACACTGATAATAAGCAGTCTCCAGGCTTCTAAATCAAAAAAAGGAGTTGCTAGAAATGTTGTTTATGTGTAAATTTGAGGCAACTTGAAGGAGAGAAATTACCAATCACTTTCCCTCCTTATAGCCCTATAATGTAATGACAGGCAGCCCTGTAGATTATAGCTGTGATAGGTTCTGCGAGGAGATAATTTATACCAATACATGCAGTAAATCCACAGATAATTGTTAATGCATAGTTGTTTCTGACTTTTAGCATGTATCTTGGCATGCCTGAGCTGCTTTAGGATATTTCTATGAATGTAAACTACTAGCAAGAAGGATTTATTTCTGCTGCTGTGAACACAGAGGGTGGCGTGGTCAGGATCTCCCAACATCATGGTAACCAGACGATTCTGCTGGAGTATATACCCTCCCAGTACTTCTCTAAAGTCAGAAAGTGTTTTTCTTTTTTTTTTTTCCAGTGGTTATCCAGCTGAATTTAAGCATCCTAAAACAGATGCCATCAGTAGATTATGTCAGCTGCTTAATAAACAAGCCAGTTTTTTTCCACTAGGAGAACTGATCTCTTATCAGGAAACAGAAGTCTTAACATGTCTCTGTATCTGATCCATATATCTGACCAATCCCCTTACCACTGATCACCCTTATCACAGTAAGCAGTAAATTCTTTAACACAACCAGCTGTCTTTCTGAGTATCGTTTTTAACACTGCAGCACCTCCTTAAATACCTGTAAAAACTACCTGTGATCTTTAGGAAATCAGATATTTCAGCAGGAGTCAGTTTCTCTTGCAAGATGTTGCCAATACACTGTGTTGCTAGACTATCCCTTGAATATCTTGCAGCACCAAGATCTTGGAGGAGTTGCTGGAAATTTGCCAAGGTGGCAAATGGTATCCTGGGGTGTATTAAAAAGAGCATGGCCAGCAGGTCGAGGGAGGTGATCTTCCCCCTCTATTCTTCCCTGATGAGGCCTCACCTGGAGTATTGTGTCCAGTTCTGGGCTCCTCGGTACAAAAAAGACCAGGATCTCCTCGAGAGAGTCTAGTGGAGGGCTACAAAGATGTAAAGGATGTGGAACACCTCACGTATGAGGAAAGGCTGAGAGACCTGGGTCTGTTCAGCTTTGAGAAAAGAAGACTCAGAGGGGATCTGATCCATGTCTATAAATATCTAAGGAGCAGGAGGCAAAAGGATGAGGCTGAGCTCTTCTCAGTAGTGTGCAGTGATAGGAGAGGGGAAATGGCCACAAACCGAAGCATAGGAAGTTCTGCACAAATGTGCGTGGGAACTTCTTCACAGTGAGGGTGACGGAGCACTGGCACAGCTGCACAGAGAGGTGGTGGAGTCTCCTTCTCTGGAGACATTCAAGACCTGCCTGGACGCCTACCTGTGCAGCCTGGGCTAGGGAGCTGCTTTGGCAGGGAGGTTGGACTCGACGATCTCTAGAGGTCCTTTCCAATCCCTACAATTCTGTGATTCTGTGATGTGATCTCCAATCACACTTTCAATTTTTATTAGTTCCTTGAAGGCAGATCACTTCACTTAAATATATTATTTTTCCTGGAGAAGTAAGATTTTGAATATAAAATGCAATTAAAAAACAGGTTTCAATTTTTCAAGTGAGAAAAAAGATTTTACTATTGACTACATAACCTGAAAAGTTAGAAGAATCCAGTTCATAATTTCCCATATAAAAGTCATTTTTCTGCTCTTATTCCACTCCCTTCTTCAATACAGTTGTGTACAGTTAAATACCACAGCAGAAAAACTGAAGGCTCACTGATGAGGGCTGAAGAGATTTAAGAGCCATTAAATCATTATAGTAATAATGGATGAAGCGAATGTGTTCTCAAGGAAGCAAATATAATACAAGAGGCAGAATCACAGGAAGCGGATTGGATGAAGTCAATTTAAAGTGAGAAATGTACTTTCATACCAGGAGGAATTGAAGATACTGGAAATAACAAGCAGTTGGAGAATATTTGGCTCAAGAAAATGAAGAGATTTTTCCCTCTAGAGGCATGACTGTGCTCTCACTTACAAAATTGCATGAATAAGTGTATGGTAGCAACAGAGAGGGTAGGTTAATTGTGAACAGAATTGGGTACTACTGTGTAAATAAGGATAGCTGCACTGGAGTCATGAACTCTAGCAGAACCTGCCCAAGAACTGATATGGTTTCAGAAGTCATTACAGATAGAATCCCCTGTAGGAGGGTTAGGTTATTAAAACTCATGCTGGATATCCACCTACTTCTGAAATCTTGCCACCATCCTAGTTCATCATTACATCAGGTAATTCACTAAAGATATCAAGGAAATCAGATTGCAGGAATCAAACTACTTTTGGATGGCTCCGCATCCTGTGTGAATGTGTGGACTGTAGTTTTCACACAATGCTGTCCAAGCTGACTAAAAGAGAATTTCAGTTATTTCTTACTGCAATATTCACCGATGGAACATTTATTCTTAATTTTAAACCATCTTCCTCACTTTCAGCCATGTTTCCTTCCTAGCACAATCTTATAACGATTATCATGTCATAATTTTATAATGCAGCCATACATTATTTATGCCATGTGGCATAACAAGAATGATCACAGCCTTCTCAAGAGCTAACACAGAGCATGAAGCCTCTGGGCAAATGTTTAAGGTGTGACAGCTCTTCTCACTGAAGACTGTCACCTTCAGAAACAACTCCAACTACATCCTCCCACTACCTATTCCCTCAGCCCTCTCCCATTTGTCAGCAATACCTTATCTCCTGCTCTCCAAGTATTTCTAGAGAGTTCAGAGATGGACTCAAGCATCAGTGAGTAGTAAAGTCCTACTCTTCAGTCCTAAGAAGTCCCATTTCTCTTTTCTGAAAAAGTTCTCATATCTGAGAAGAGCAGCTGCTTTAAGACCATATCCACAACACACAAAATAAACTACATACAAACCTGCCTAACAGCTTTTCCCACTCTCCTAGTCATTCATTTCAGCTAGACAACTAATAGTGAGTGCTGGTTTTAACTAATTCAAATTTGCTTTGAAAAACTGATTTTATTATACTTTTTTTGTTGAAGTTGCAAGAAAACTGTTTCTAGTGCCTTAATAATGTGTAGATTAATGTATTTGTCTCTACAAATCAATACTTCATTTTTTCTCTTTCACTCTTGTTACTCTTAGAGAGAATTTTCTACACCACTAGAAACTGTACTGCTATTTCATAGAATCATAGAATTGTTGGAAAGGGCCTTTCAAGGCCATCTGTTCCAACTCCTCTGAAATGAACAGGGACACCTACAGCTCCATCAGGTGCTCAGAGCCCCATCCAGTCTGACGCTGAGTGTCTTCAAAAACGGGGCATCCACACCCTGTCTGATCAATCTGTTCCAGTGCCTCAGCACCCTTATTGTAAAACACTTCCTCCTTATAACCAGTTTAAATCTCCTCTCTTTTAGTTTGAAACCACTTCCCCTCGTCCTATCAATATAGACATCTTATGTTCATTCTTTATTTTATTAACAAAAGAGTTCTGTTTTTATAAAATTTTAATTTGAATGCTTCAGGGCCTGGTTCAAGCAGAGAAGAACCTCTCCTTGATTTTTAAAGTTATCTCATGCTCCATCTTAACCATTTTCCAGGATGAGTGCAAGGTATTTAATAGTTTTGGAATTACTGGGCTGTGCAGTAAAAGCCTGTAGCTTTCATCAGCTATCATTGTTAGAGTGTCCCAACTTTTCTGCATGCCAGTTGGCTGCTCTTCTGCACAGATCTACTTGAAGTGTTCCAGATCTCAAAACAAAGAGAAAGGAAACTACATACAGACACATACTTCTGTTATTCATAGAAGTCTTACAGCTAGGCCTGCACAATGACAACTCTAGCATGGTAATAATCCGGTTAGCAGGGATTTTATGCCTCATTTAAATGATAGTAAGAGAAATACTCCTGCTTCCTTTAGCTATCTAATGTCAGCAGATACTGAATACCTTGTCAGAAATGTGATTACCAGTAAGTAACATGTAATTCCACTGCTCTTAAAAATCTCCACCAGGTAGATTATGCTACAAGGATGGATTTGGATTTCATTTTTTTTCCTCTTTCTTTTTTATTCCATTTCCTACTTTTATCTTCCTCTTTCCAAATGCTCAGTGGCAACTTTGTTGCATGCAAAAATGTAATTTCCTTTGTAGTAATTTCCAAAGTTCTAACATTTTTCCCCTTTCTACCTGATCAGGAAGAAAAAAAGAAAAAAAAAAGAATGTTTTGGTGTCTATCAGGAGAACAATTGATTCTTAATGCAGGTGAAGGAGACATTTGGACCAAATCTATAAGCATCTATTGGCATTTGTCAGTTTTAGCTCATTTATACTAGCTGATAAACTGCCTGTTTTAATTCACTGGGAGGTATCTCTGTGTGATTTAGCTAACACTGTAGGATGTATACTTCATAGACAGCCAGTAAATAGAGCACCCATTCCAAGTGTAATCCTTTTTAAGACAGGTTCATAAAATTATATTCCCATTGCTTCTTGAGCATGGGATTTGGTGATTAAAGGAGATTGTTCATCTCTCTGAGCCAAAAGACACTTAAGTTTCTGTTCCAAAAACAGGAGGGTAAAAAGAATGAAATAACTCTTGCTGCTGCTGCTAGGTATGGCATGATGGAGTGGGAAGTAGTGCATAACTGATGGGAAAAAGGTGAGACGTTCCCTTGTACCATATGAGGAGTAACAGCTGAGCTCTGCACTATAAGCACAAGCAAATAAAAGAGCCTCTTGCTTAGTCAAATGCCTATCCAAATGAGGACAGTGAGCTATAAAGAGAATTCATTACCTGTTGGCTTGGTTGATCAGCCTCGTAAGCAGCCAAACCTAACAGCCGTGTAATAATCAGTGACTTGCCACGCTGGGTACATGAGCAAAACTCTGCACATGTCAAGTAAGTTTAAGCGTAATCAGGTTGAGCTGTAACTGAAAGTAATCAGCAGCTGTATGGTCCAAGGCACCACATTGATATACCATGATATGCCACTTCAGTTTCATGAGCAGAGTGCCCTGAAGCAAGGCCGAGGGCTGGTTTATTCACCCTGGGGGGTGCTCCAACACCTAGAAGCTCTGGGGTTAAGGTATGATATCAGAAAGGCTCCTGATGCATGGTGGAAACAAACTTCAGGCATCACTGTCAGGATTTATAAAATGGCAGAGCATTTCAATAAAAACAAACACAACAGGCCAGCCCAATGTGAAATCATCTGCAGCAGATTTCACTGAAGTCCTCCACCAGACCCTATCAAGGAACTCTCACAGGCATCCAGGCTGCATAGACTTGCAAATAACACAGAAAGCAAATTGAGAAAAAATGTTGTATATGAAACAGAGCCCCTTCCCCACTTTATTTCGTAAGAGAGGGTAACGTAGCCCTGGGAGACAAGAAATGATGAGGAAAGTTAAAATATAAAAAAGTTAACCAGTTTGCAAATTGGAATGCAAACCCCCTTCCCACTCACCTTCTTGGTTATCCACACCTCCCAGCTGAAAACTAGTAGATCTAACTAAAAGCAGTTTTTCACTTATTTAAGGGTTATTATAATGCATGCTCTGAGGAAAAGCGAAAGCTGTGCTCATGCATACATCTCTGCTTGTTCCACTCAGCCTGAATATGCATCACTGCCTGCTGCTTATGGAAGAGTTCCAGCTGCTCTCCTCACTGTTTCCCTTCTTTAAGGCTTCAACTAGGATGAGCAGAAATCTGATCTGCCCCTCTTCTGATTTGCTCTTCCTACCCACTCTCAGACGTGTGCCAGCATCCAACCCTGTAAAGCCACATGCAGAAGCCACTGTTTTCCCTTTAGAAGCAGAAGGAGCTCTTCCACCAAGCTCTGCACTCCTTTTCATAGAGCCAAGAGAAAGGCAAAAGCTCAGGAGCAGCAAAGCAGAGAGGAGCCAGGCTTCGGAATAAGGTGCTCGACTAAGTGTGTCACAGCAGTTGCTTAGCTGTCTTTATCCCTAACGGGGAACGCAGCCCTATGGACTAAATGAGCCCTCGGGCTTTGAAAAGGGCAGGCAGCATCAGGCAGCTGTGCAGCCAGGCATAACCAGCTGTCCTGGTGTCTGAGGCAAAGCTCCAGGAGACCTGCATGCTTAAGAGGCAAAACAGACTGTTGAAAACCAGAACATCGCTGCTTACTTTGGAAACAGAGTGAATTTATTAAATGAACATGACCGCGGGAAAGAGTTCACATTACAATCCATCTCCTATATCTTTTTTTATGCAACAGCTTTCATGCAAACAATCATACTCCAGATGCATTTTCAGCCTGAGGTTGCTTCTTAGGATGGAAATGTGTAGGTACTCTAAATCATGACTTTAGGTGCTACACAAATTCACAAAAAAGCAAAAATACAGCAGTCTTAATAAACGCAGATGGTGGGAAGGAACAGGACGTGCAAAGTGACCTTTGCACTGTGGCACATCACAGACATCAACAGGTCAGAGAAAAGAGAGAAAATTTCTGAATCCCCACCTCGAATCTTAACAAGCGGCATCAGCACTACTGTCCAATTCTCATTCTCTCATCTTTGTAAACACTCACCCCAGAAATAACCCACAAAAACATGATACCTGTTTTCTTCTTCAGTGGTGAGGGTGACAGCCTTGCCTTTTGTTTCAGGCCACATCTTTATAGGTGCCCATTTGTACTTGCAAGTTCCCATGCACCTGGGCTCATCCAGGCCACAGCTGACATCAGATGTCCATCAGCACCACCTCTCAAGTGGTTCAGTCAGTCACAACTTATTCTGGGATGTGCCAGCACATAATCTAGGGAGGAGACAAGGGACTGCTCAATTACCTTGTAAACCCAGGGTCCTGCTGACTGCATCAGTCAGCATGGAGAGACCCCACTGCGGACCCAAACTTTGTTTGTTAGGCATGACTGACCCATGTGGTGAAGTTAACACGTTCTGTATTTGAACAATGCTATGTTCAGAGCCACACATAAACACTTTACTGCTGGCCATTAAATTTTATTGCTCTCTCTAATATGCTTTGAGGTAACTAAACTCATGCCTGAAAGAGGCATTTAAACTGTTTAACAGTATCTACTTCACATAATCTTCTTTATGGCACCATCTTATGGTTTTACCCATTTCAAATGTGTTTGTTGTTGTTGTTTTTCAATCAAGGGATTTATACTATGACCTTTGAGCAACAGCAGCCCCTGCGAGAAGACAGCTGGCAGTGTGTTGTGCCGTACAATCTGTAGAGATTAAACTCATTTCAGTCCCTCTTAAGACAGATGACTGGGAGGCTGGTGGATCTGCTGGGATTTGGTGGATTGAATTTCTTTTTATTTCAAAAAGGGAGCTGAAACAAAGAAATAATAGACATATTTTTGCTCAGTGGATTAAGCCCTGCACCGAATCACTTCTCCAGACTGGATAAGAGCAGACAGTGGTATACTTGTACCAAATCCGTGGAGTAGGCATTAGAAAGTGTATGGATGTGTGTGATGAAGAGCAATACTTTTGTTCTGATGAGCTCAATGTACTCCTTCCTCATGGACTGAGTTGCTCAGGAAGGTTAATATCTGCCCAAATAACTCAAGCTTCTGCTGCACTGCCTGTCCTGCGGCTCAAAAGGGTGATGAAAACATGATGAAAACAGAGCTGGAAATGTGCCCAGCAGGCCCTGTTTTTCAGTGTAGACGCAGTGAACCCATCTCCCTGCTGCAGTATAGCCACTGGGGAGGAATACAAAATGGAGCATGTCTCAGGGGTGCTTGGTGGTATGCAGTCTTTAGGACATTATGTGACAAGCGCAAGCACATAACTACAATTTACTCCATATCAGCTGAGGAGTAAGGGCAGCGGTGACACCTTCCATCGCTCCACTGACACAGAAATCAGTCGAGCCCAGTGGGCTGATGTGTGCTGCAGGCATATGCCACATAGAGTTGAGAAGAGAGACCAAATAGATAACTTGAATACCTAAAAACTTCTCTCTGCACACAAACTCCAGTAAATTAAACTATCCTTTTTAATACATCACAGGGCTGTCTTTGAAGCAAATTAGGCTATACCTTCTCTCAGGCATAATACAGGGTCACCATCAGTGAAGGTATATCAGTAGAGTTGAATTAAAAAGTCCTTGAAACACAACAGCTTTGGAATTGTTTCTGAAGCTGATGTTAACATGCAAAGCTTCCTCACTTGCTCCTCATGACAGCACATAGCAGACCCAGGTACCAGGTGATGCAAAGAAGCACTCTTTCTAATCATCCTAAGATGTATATACATTCAGGATGTTTTTATGGACCTTCTCTATAGAACTTAGCAACCCTCCAGAAGGAAACAATGACCATATACCCCTTTATAAATCTTCCAAAGCTACGTGAATTCATGGACATTAACAGAAAAACACACAGGTGAAAATCAGCCTGTATATACATGCAGAAATAAAACATTTCCTTCTGTGGCAAGATAAAAAAACTTAAGATGATGAGAGTTTTTGCAAGTTGAAGATTTTGGTGGCTGCACTATGGGTTTTATAATTGCAAATGGCCTTTCCATTTTTTGGGGTCAGTGTACTAAATTGAAAATCTACAAGAAAGCATTTAATTTAGGTTAATGGAAAGTTTGAATGTTAACTGGATTAAGGCAAATGATTTTTTTTTCTTCTTCTTCTTTTGAAAGGGAATTAGCCCCACTAATCTCCCACGACAGATTCATATAAGGTGTAAATCAGTGTTACTCACTTAAACTCAAAGGACTGTGTTCAGTTTTACTATTTTATATATATTTGTATGGACAATATGCTTAGTTTAAGTTTGTTCTGGCTATCTTCTTCCTTCCACCCCATTATAGAGTTTAAAAATTAAATTGCTTAATTCCCTTTACTCTGTGTTAATTTGCATCCTATTAATTGTATCCTGCTGATTTTGGGGTTCTATAAGTGGAATAGAAGTCTTCCTTTATGCACATGGGATATGGGACTAATGGCCTGAAAACCAGGGGGAGAGGATGCTGGGACATTATTGTTCAGGATGATGACATTCAGGGCCACGCTTTAATACAAAAGGGGGAGGAAAATGTCTTTAATCAGAGCTATCTGAGAATTCAGATTTGAAACATTTAGTGGACAGTTAGTTTCCAGAGCATAAAAAATATGCAATGGAAAAGATGTTCTTATTGCTTAAAGTCAAAATCATATTTCTTTCCTCAAGGAAAAATACTTTGTTCCATCTCAAAGCAAAAAGCACTTCTCCCACGGTCAGAGAATGCCTTTTTTAAATTTTAAACTTCAGAGAAGGAAAAGACCTCACTGTAATAAAATAAATGTTTAAAATTACCTTTAAATCCCTGCCCCTTCATACTATATCATCAGGCAGTCTTGCTAGCTTGGTGCTGCAGAATTTCAGAGGCTGGGATTTGACTTCCAATACACAGCAGCACGGTAACTCTTGTCTTGACATACAGTGGACTAATTTTTATTAAAAGAAAACCATGTATTCAGGAATGTTTCCAAACATAATTTGATATTAGAAATATTATTTCCACATGCAGATATGAAGTGATTCTCAGAGTATTATTTCCATAAAGAGAGGAAGAACTGAATGGGTCAAGAAGAATGAATGAAACTGAAATTAAAGGCAGTGAGGGCACTTGTTCATAATGAAGGCTCTTCCAGATAGCATAAGAGTAAGGTGGATCTAGCCTGCTGTCAACTAAATTATTTTTGATGAGTCCCTTATAGCTGAGCTCACCAAGCATGCAGACAATTCTGTAGAATAGCAAGCAAAACAAAACAATACAAAACAACAAACAAACCTACCTCATCTGTCGATGTTTTAATTATCATTTGAAGTCCTTCCTATCCATCTGCATTTGGTCACCCATACACAGCCCATAATCCAATTTTCTTTTCCACTCACAGACCTGTGCATTGTTAAAGACATCAATTTCTTTCCCACTTGTATTCAATTGATCATCATTTGGATTTGCAGGATAAAATGGTCATGCTTGTCTTTAACTTCACAGTTTTCAGCATCAAAGGTGATGTTTGCTCATGTTATGAGTGCATACTAAAGAAACCAAGCTGGTATTTCACTCAGTATCACACGGAAATAGTGGAATAGTAGTGGGAAAACAGTGTTTCATTCTACCTTATCTTCTTACAATTAGTTTTCACAATCTGGTTCAACTTGCTTGCACGTTCTAAGTCTCAATGCACACTCCTTGTCCTTCATACTCCTAAATAGCAGTTGAATCTTATATTTGATTAACAATAAACTAGATTCAAAAAGCTAATTTTTGTTTTAGGACATTATCTGCTAACTAGATTTTAAGAAATATCATTGAACATTAACACCTTCTGCCTAACTTCTAATACGCTCTGAAAATGTCCTGTATCCTGAGCTTGCTTGATAAATTCCAAACGTGTGTCAGCAATCAGACAGAATCATTCAGACCTCATTACTAATCATCATCTTACAAAGAGAAAAAAAGATCTGCAGCCCAGCAGTCACAGAATATGTAAAGGCCCTGCTGCAAGGAATGATGTTAATACCTCCTAAGTCCAGTAGAGTACATGGCTTACCTTTTAGTATATTTTTATTACTTTTTTAAAAATAATGAGAAATTAAAGCCAACATTATGACTTGGCGTATTACTCCTGAAAACACACAACAGCAGTTGCACTCTCCCTGAACTGGCATGAAACATGACAAGCTCAGAGCAGAGGGGTGTGATGCCATCCAAAAGGTCTTAGTTTTGATTCAGCTTGGACTTACTTTCCTAACAGAGTGAAAGAATACTTCTGGCATTCTTTTTTATTTGAAAACTGGAACATCTTTCAAAGTTTTCATTAGTCATTGTCATGTATGCTTTTGTTACACACAAAAGTATGAAATGGAAAAGTTTCTAAGAAAACTGAAATCATGCATGAATAAAATTTGAGAAAGAAGAATAATTTTGCTTGCAATTCTGTGAACTAGTTAGTCTCAGTTGTCTCCCTATTGTCACAATTTAATCTAACTGAAGATCTGTTCCACTATTTTAAAAAACATCTGAATAATTATTTTTGTGGATTTTCCTCTTCGTTTCTTTTTCTCCTCCCAAAAGATCCCTTCTTTTTTTTCCATTCATGATAGGTAAATCAAATCATGTATAGGAAATCTACTGGTATGAAATTGTTTGTTGATTCGAATTGATTCGAGCGAAATTGAAAAATCACTTGTCTCATTCGTCTTCCTTCAGCACCTACTGATGGCTATGGCTAGAGACAGAACTTGACAGCCCTTGATCTGAACCAAGAAAAACACTCCTATGTTTTCATCATGCTATTAACACAGAAGATCTGTAAAGACAGGATAACGGAGCTTCAGAGAGGATAAAAACAGTGATGTGTGCCGAATATCTTGCCACCAAGGTGTCTACTAGTGTTCTACCTAGACCAAGCTGGAAAGAGGATCTGAGGTAAGTTACCCAGCCATTGATTCTTGTGGTTCTAAGAGATTCATCCCAGTTTCAGGCATTTTTTTCCTGAGAGCTATTTCTAGCATGTCTATTGTTATTTCTGGTGAAAACTGCAACCCCTCATAATGGTATTTGTCTGAACCATGGTGCAATGTGATGGAAAGTACAGCAATGACGTCAGAGCAGTCCTTGGCTGCAGCAAGTGAGGATATGCTCAATTCAACAGCCAGGGGCACAGAAACAAAAGAAAGAAGCTGTCTGTGTTCAGAACACCTCAGGCATGCCAGGATCTCCTGCAATAATATACCCTCACCTCCACTGCCAAAACTTTCATGAGGTCTGGGAAGGGGTGGATCCTGGCTCCAGCCCTTCCAGTCACTTATGTACATTTCATGCACCTGAGCTCCCCTGGATCAGCCCTGACTTCCCACCAGGTGCTCAATCACTGCTTCAAGACATGATTCAGTATTTCTGCTACACATGGGATTACTTGAGTACAAACATCCACTTTTTCAGATCAGCATCAGAGTGAAGTTTGAGCATTGTACTAGGCTATGCAGAAAAACAAACAAACAAACAAACAAACAAACAAAAGAGACACAGAATTGCTTCTCAAAGTGAAATTGCTTAGACCATAACTTCTGGTAGGGTAAATAGTATTTATACTCAGCTTTCAAATCATACACTATTTGTTAAATGTATCCACATGGTTCTTTGCAGAAATACAGAAATGAGTTGCAATAACAACATCTTCAGCATTATCACAAGATTTCTGGAGTGAAAGTACCTGTGTCCTACCTGCCGCAGGAACATATCATCAAGGGTCAGAAGCCCCCTAAACCACTGGTTTAAATGAACCTGACAAAGGAAAGCTGTTTTCCTGACCATTCAACTGATGAACCACCAGATCAAAAATAACAAGACCTCTTTCTCCTTCTGTCAAACACCACTGCTCAAAACTCTTTTCCCCTAGTTTTTAGCCTCCCCATTGTTCTTTATTTGCCACACTTCTAATGTGCTAAGCAGAGTCTAGATTAACACCCTTATCCCAAGGGTCCCGTGCAGGGTAAGCTTCTGTCTGCCTGTGCGGCAATGAGAGGACATACTCTAAAACAGTGCCTCTTTAATCCAGAGCAATGAACGATTCTGTTCTGATTCAGAGAATTATCACTGGGAAACTAGCTTTTAGCTTTTGAAATATCTTTTATGTTTTGTTACCTTTTTAGTTGGAGTCTAAAGCATGAAGGCAAAGAGATAGAGAATCCTCATATCCACAAAAATTAATCTTTTAGAAATAATATTTTTCCCTGCTCTCACTTGACCTCTCTTGTTAACATCTATTATATTCTCCCCAGTTTTTCTTGCCTCAAGTCTCTAGACCCACAGAAGAGAACAGAGAATGGCAAGACTAAAGCTATTTATAATAATAATCCACTCCCAGGCTCCACTGCAGTAGTTTTAATCATCCGCTATTGTCAGGCATCAAAATCAAAAAGATTTGAGATTTGATTTGTTTGGGTTATAAAGAAACCCTGAATGCCAAAGTACGGTTGCTTAAACTGCAAAGCACAGTCCCCATGTGAAGCAGAATGAACTGGTATTGCCCTCTATGATCTGATTTGTAGCCATCATAGCACTTTAAAGTTATTTGATTTGACATCAATTAGCCAGTTTTCACTAGGGGAAAGTCTCTTTTTTGCATTTAGTCCCCTATCAATGTCATTTTCCTCCTAAAATGTGACAAGGAGCAGACTGCTTTAGCATAGTTTGCAAGCAACATGAAGAATAGGATGAGGAGAACGGGGGCTGAGTGACTGCAAGATCATCCCAGCTCCATCTTCTCATTTATCAAGTACTTCATAAAGCAAAGAGACCTCCTGCTCTGCATGTACTGCACTGCTACACTTGCAGGTATTTCTGTCACAGTAAGGATGTGGTTCATCAGACCACTGTGTTCTTGGAGGACAGAGAATCACAGAATGGATTAGGAGGCGTTTTAATGGAATAAACAGAGGTTTGCAAAATTAAGAAATGAGCCAATTGCATATCTGTATGAGGACACAAAAAGGAGATCCAAAGGGAGAGGCATAATAGGAGCACTCTGTGAGCCTCAATCTCTGAAGAGAAAAGGTACGCAGGCCTACAGAATGGCATTTTTTTTTTCTTTCAGAAAGGAAGTACTGAGAAAAGCTGCCACTGGGAGTATCATATTTTTATCAGCACACTCACCCATCTGCATTATTTCTGGACTACACATGTAAGTCCTAGAGGTTAACAGTTATCCGCATAGAACCCACCCTAGGATGCTGAATGATCTAGTTATTGATTGCTTCCTTGCTTCTTTGCCAATAGCTCATAATGTAAAAAACTGGAGTAGGGTGGAGGAGCATTGTTATAACTCACAACTCACTGAACTATAGTTAAACCTTTTTTTGTTTTGGTTTGGTTTGAGTTTTTTTTTTTGCAATCCCATAAGAAAGTAGGTCAGATCTGCAACTATGTGATGACCCTTATCAGGACGATGCTATGGGCAAAGAGGACACCATTGCTTTTCCTGGGAGGAAATAAACAAGGTTATCAGTCAAAAGCAAAGGCATTTTTCTCAATCAAAGGGAAATCAGCCTTGAAAACAAATGCAGCCACATAAAAATTTGGTGTGAAAATAATCCTGAGCCATTTCTAGGTAATGACACAACGTGCATAGAGACCAACCTACTCCTCAATCGATCAATTAACATATATTACACAGTATGCAAGGCAATTCATCAGGAGGACACTCTTCATATGGTACTCAAGTAAAGATGGCTAATGTAAGGTTTATTTCCAAAATCATTTTCCCAAAATAACAGCCAAAGAAGACCTTGAGATGGCAACTGAAGACTGCAAAGTTTGGACTGATTTTCCATTCATCTTTAACTCTCTCTCACAAGAGCACAGGCTTCTTCTGCCTGCTGAGCCTTGTTGCAGCTGGGCATGGAAGGCAGATGCTTTTCCCTGTGCTGTCCCTATGCCCTTTCTGGTCTCTGAATGCTCAGCAGATCACGCATCTGTCTTAGATGGTGGAATTTCAAGGTACTGCCTTTTGCCAGGTGTGCTGTGCACCTGGAACAAGGACATTTTCCAGTCCAGCAGCATCATTCTGAAAGATCTTAATGCTGTGGACTCACCAGAATGATCGCTGTGGTTTTATTTTGGAACCTGCAACTCTTATCTTTCAGTTCCTGAAACTAAGATTGAAGAGAAGAGGTAATAGAGTTGTTAATTTGGGCTTGTAATTATTCACAATTAGCACATCTTTGGTGTTGGGTTTTTTTCCTCACTCCTACTTATTTAGTTATCAGATCCAATTACTAGCCCAAATTATCAGCCCTAATTTTAACTAACAGTTATTCAGACATGAATAACAATGAAACTGTAGCAGCAGAAGGGTCAGAGAAAGCTGGATAACCTAGCAGGAGCTAAATCAATACTTGACAAATACTTCATCTCATAGTCCATATTAAATCCTACCCTACATTGACAAACCAACAGTTTGCAGTAGATTAAAGCCAGCAGAGTCTGAAGCAAGCTGCAATCACAGCTCTGACTGCAGGCCACCTTTACGCTCCATTTAATTCAGTGAAAACAGCAACTCCTCTCTCTCAACACGTCTCCTCTTAATGCTGAAATCCTGGTTCCACAAAATACAAGTTCAGCAACAGTGATGTAACCACCCAGAGAATCACGTCATTCTCTGATTCATCAATGAAGAAACTGATCCAGATTAAAAATAAGCCTTACAAAGGAGGGTAAGGGAAACAGATGTTATTTTAAATGAGGAAAAATTTCTTCACAGAAAGAACGGTGAGGAATTGGAACAGGCTGTCCAGGGAGGTGGTGGAGTCACTGTCCTTGGAAGCTTTCAAGAAGTGTGGAGATGTAGCACTGAGGGACATGGTTGAGTGGGGATGGTAGGGATGACTAGATTAGATCTAGTTGGACTAAATGATCTTAAGAGGTCTAATTCTATGATTCTGTGAAATTCAGCTCAACTATGGATAGCCCCTGAAAAGGGAGCCATGTGGGAGCAGAAATGAATGGCCAAGGGTGGGAAAGAGGTAATGAGAGAGAGCTTAGGGAAGGAACAGAAGATTCAGGAAAAGCAAAAATCCCAAAAGCTGCCAAGAGGAACATCTTTGTATCCACAGCATTTGGAGTTTCCAGGCCCACAGACAGGAGGTACTAGAGCTCTCATTTCATAAAACAGATTGCTTGTGGAAACAAATTATTTTCTTTTAAGTGCTTTAACCACTGATCAAAGAAAGGAAAAAATGGATCAGTTTGGACTGACCCACACAGAGAAAGGACAGCTATTTTTTCTGCCTGAAATTCCTTCACCACAGAGTAACTGTAGTTATTATAAGTTTTTGTTTCAGGGATTGTTGTAAAGATAAATTAACAAAAGATGAGAAATTGCTGTTTCCAAAAGAAAAGAAATGGGTCTTCTGTAAAAGCTTTATATCAGCACCACAGGACTCTTGCCATATTAACTTTAATATTTGATGTTTTGGTGGAAATTATTCACCCAAACTCCCTAAATTTCTCTCATCTGAATACATTTCTCCCAGCTCAAGACATGACATACTGATGGACTGCAAATGAGGGTCACCAGACCTGAGAAATGAAATCAACAAATCACCCCATTCTAACTGCGTACATACATGGGAAAGTGAGTATGAAATGACAGATTTCCAAGATGAGAAAATGCTCATTGCTGATTTATCCAAGGGTGAACTTACCATTCTTCAGGCAAAGCTAAAACATTTGAAGTCTGTATCTTGTATTTATAGGCTTCAGAGTTTTTGGTTTTTAATGAAGACAGCTTGTTTTGCACTGAGTTAACCGACTTGCATATCCACAACCTAAGCCACTCCCTAAGCTTATGTAGGAGACCAGTGAAACTATCAGTAATCACAGATCTCTTCAGTCTCATTGCCATGTGCAAAATCTGCAAGACTACACTCCCTTGTAAATAACATGGATATTGTAGCAGTCTCTTAGAAATAGAGAATACGAAGAAGATTCAGGAGAAAACTATAAAACTTGTTGGTATGACAGCAATAGCATTACCATGATTCAGTTTTGCATGGAAAAAATACCATCCCATCATCGGGACAAACGACTGAGCCTTGAGATTTAAATCCAGCTTTGTAAAAGGAGAGAAAGGCAGGATGGCACTAGTTTTCATTGGGAAATAGAGGTACAAGAGAGCTCTGCAGCATTTTTTCTGGGTGCACCAGGAAGAAGGGGTTGGACTTACGGTGACCTCATCCCTCTGACCCAGCTTCGGCCCTTCAAGTCTTTCTCTTTCCAGTGAAATAAGAGCAGGCTTTTCCAGAATGCAGCTGAGAGAAGACCTGTGATCTTAACTGTCAATTAAGGTTACAAGTAAGAAATTTCCGGGCCAAGTCTGACGTGGTGTGTTCAGTGGTTTTGACTCACATAAAAACAGCATCTGCTTCAGCTTTCTCCGTTCCCTGCCTAGCCCATCTTATTTGAACAGCAACCCCAGGCTAATGAGAAAAAGGCTTATTAGACTTTGTTTCTCACATGTAACCCGTGTCCAGGAAATAATATTGAAGATTGTGAGATACTGAGGTGTTCTCTCAATATTTGCATTTTATAATTGTTTCTCCAAAGAACTCTGCAGGCAGAACTTCCCTGATAGGGCTGTGGTCACCTACCCTGTGTGTATCTTAAAGGAAACAACAGAATATTAATCAGGTTCACCCAGTTCCCTCAGCAGATCATTTACTATTCCTGTTCATTGCTTATTTACAAATAAATCCTCAGAATGAGTGTCTGGAGGGAGCTGGCAGGCAGGGAGGAAGGTGAGCGAAGTCTGCACACCAGGCTGGGAGCAAAAATGCTCTCCAGAAACGTGTCTGTTTGCAAATACAATATACTTGCCCCTGAAAGGCACTGGACATCAGCTTTAGATCACTGCAATCAAAAGCAGTCTCCAGCCCAGTAATCCTCTGTGAAATTCAGGCTGAGCTGTGCAGTGTGCTGGAGCTGAGGGACTGGAGGGAGAGAGATAAACGATGTCCTTTTTCACTCAGACTCACTCCTGATGTTAATGGAGATCATGCAGATGTACTACCAGATCTCTCTAACGGGAGCAGCACAGCTCTGTCTCACTTGTCAGGACAAAGATGAAAAGCAGAAAGAAGTACTGGAGGGCACAAAGGAGTATCTGGGAATTGTACTGCAGCAACAAACAATCCAGGTGCATTTTAATCTGCTGACCAGACTCTTAATTCAGTGTAGACACAAAATAAAGCAGATTCTTGATAGCGTTCCACGTATGTCTTGCCATTACATACTGTTGTGTGGAATCTGGAGACAGTGTCTGCTCAAACTCAATGCTACAGAGCTGGTTTCTTTTCCCTGGAGTTCTTCTGGGCTATGTTTTTGTCCATGTGGCAGAGATGTTTTACACAGGTCAGATATAGGCAGAGCATGATGCTCAGTGGGTTCACCTCTCTGCCTACAGGTGCAAATTAAAAAGATGGTTTGTTTCCCTACTGTATCAACATAAAGCCCTGATTCTGCAGCAGCACAAAGCATCTCAGGTAACAGCAGCCCAGGAGGACCATCACAACTATAGTACAATACTCTCCCATTTGAAAGTGATTTCAGAGACAAGGCTCCAATAAGTAAGTTCATTAGTTCATAAGTTCATAAGGTTGGAAAGGACCTATAAGATCATCTAGTCCAACCATCCTCCTATCACTATCCCTACCCAACTACTAAATCAAATCCCTTAGCACCTCATCTAAACGCTGCTTCTTGAACAGCGCTAGGGACGGTGCCTCAACCACCTCCCTAGGCAGGCCATTCCAGTGCCTGACCACTCTTTCAGAAAAAGAAAGGTCTAATCTAAATCTTCCCCGGCACAACTTGTGGCCATTCCCTCTCGTCCTGTCGTTATTTATCAGGGAGAAGAGGCCCACCCCCTCCTCACCACAACCCCCCTTCAGGAAGTGGTAGAGTGCAATAAGGTCTCCTCTGAGCCTCCTCTTCTCCAGACTAAACAATCCCAGCTCCCTCAGCCGCTCCTCATAAGACTTGTGCTCCAGACCCCTCACCAGTTTTGTTGCCCTTCTCTGAACACGAAGTAAGAAAAAAAGGCTAAGGTACTTTACCTATACAGCATAGATGAGGTAATTGAGGTACAGAAAGAAAAGGGTGGTTGCTTCAGATACCCGAAAGAAAATGAAGTCTCTTAAGGTACCAGCACTACAAGGGACTTGTTAATATTTGCTGACATTTCATACACATCTCAGAGCTACCAAAACTGAGGCTGTGTGTGTGTATGCAACCAATATAATGCAGTGGTGGATAATGAAAGTGAAAGATAGTCAAAAATGATGCAAAAAGAGAGGCAAGCCTCACCACTCATTTAAATGTAGTATTCTGACATAAAGTCCGCCAAGCCTCAAGCAGTGAAAAAAAGCTGTAACTGTTCTGCTCAGCTGTCAACACCACCTTATTAGCACTGAGCAAAAAACTTGTGCCAGTTTGACAGACCTCTTCTCTTTCTTTTTTTTTTCCCCTCCAGCTTGTGGAGATTTCCTCAGTTTTATGCATTATTCAAACAGGAGACTCCCCAGAGGGTTTTAAATCCAAGGTCTGATGGCCAAGAGCTGCCTGTGTCAGAATGGAGTTGAGGAACAGACATTGGCTGGGCATGGTGAAGCATGTGGCAAAGGGTTCACCCTCCTGACTGGATGAATGACTCAAGTGCAACAGCATTTCCAACTGATGGTAATGATTCTTTCTTGGGATATTTTCCTATGAGAAAAACTATGGGGAACAGAAAAGAACTCTGGTCATTTCAGGTGAAGGTTAGCTGGTACTGGCTTATGTTCTCAAGTCTGCTGCTAATCCTGCCCTTTCTGGAACCGTATGTCAAGCCTCATGCCTGTCCTTCTATCTGTCTATCTATCCTGTTATAAGTGATTCTAAAACTAGTTTTAAACATACATACATAAAACCACTTGCTTCTGAAGCAGGTCATCCTGAAGTAACTATAGCCTAGAGACGAGCTGTGAATGTCTGTCACATCAAAGCAGCACTGGTTTGATCCCACAGGGATTTGTTCAGTTATGTAGGAGTGGTCTCTAACAGAGGGATGAGGTCTGAAGTGCCTTGGGTTCAAGGATTCATATTGCTCGGTGGGAATAATTCCCACAACTGAAGCTGACTCAGATGGAGGAGTATTAAACACTGAGAAAAGCAAGTTTGAGGATGATGCAGGTTAAGTACACTACCTGGATGCACACATGAAGGAAAGGACATGCGGGATTTGCTTGTAGAGACAGTGTTATACGTACACTGAAAAGGGGACAGGAGTAATTCAGCAGCTTATGGCATTATTTGCCCTTGGAACAGAGATTTAAATCCATTCCTCTGAGCTACACTTAAAATTCAGTTATGGCTGGAAGTCATAAACATTTCAGTCTGCTTGCATGGATTTTTAATGCAGGGAAAAAACAGGTCTGGTCTCCTCTTGAAGCCACTCAGTGAAATCAATGCACACCAGCTGGGCCCATCTTCTCACACAAGTGGGTTAAAATGATTCACAATTAAAAGATCACCTAAACACTGCTTTGCTTGCTGATTCATTATGCCATGAACTGTTTGCTCCTATACAGCATTAAGTAGAGGAGCCTGTTGGTAAGGAGCTAATACCAACAGCTTTTTCTACATAATGATAAGGTGAACCCGAAAGCAGTCCTGCACTTGTCAATTGGTGTTGGTTTCTCAGCACATACTTAGGGCACATAATCACTCTGACACCACATCCCATTTTGCTAGCAAAGCACAGCAATTTTGATCCCTAAAGGTCTCCTTCTGAAGTGCTTTAAAGTTGTCTGCCTGTCCAATTTATGTAGACACAGTGATTTTGTGGTGACTGAGTTAGGTATAAAAGGTCCCACATTTTCTGATTTCTCTGCCATTAAAATAATATTCCTCCATTTTAAAGTGCACTGGCTAGGGGATAGAAGACAGCAGCACTCTTCAGTAGCTTGCACCAACGCTAAAGAAAAGTCAAGGTTAAGATCTTAACAAGATTGTATTCTTTCTGGAGCAATAATGATCTATTATTATTGTTATGATTATTATTATATTTTATTTAACAGTTAACTCTTAGATTCTGACCACAGTCTTTCCAGCTTTTTTTTTTTTTTTTGGGGGGGGTAGGGGGGCAACTCATTAATATTATTATTATTGTTATTGTAGATACTCCTTAAAGAGAATTATGCATGAGACCACAGATCTGGCAGAGAGGGACCATATCGGAGATCTACCTTAAGATTTTGTCCCATCAATTCACTCTCTCCATTAAACTGTAAAAAATCCACTAGGAAGAAAGTGAGAGCAGGGCAAGCAAAAGAGCAATACCACCTTGATACATTCTCCCAGACTGCACCAAGCTACTGCTTCTTAAGGCAGAAATGGCCATTTTGTAGTTTGTATTTTTGATCAGTTTTCCTCCATGTTGCCATTTGATACTATAGGAATCACAAGCATTCATACTGCATTCCTGTCTTTGTGCTGCTCCAACAGGGAGATTGTGTGTTTGCACTTTTTCAGGTCCATTTTTCAGAGCCAACATAGCTTTTATATATATATATATATACACGTAGAAAGAAGCTAACAATTTTCAGTGGGAAATAATAAAAAGTTTGCTTTCTCCTACCCAGGCCAGCCTTCCAACACTATCCAGGTGGCCTTGGGGCACATGAAACACATTCTCATCATCATTGTAGGGAAACAATGATTTGGCAGGCTGCAGCACAACCCTCTCATTATATCAGGCAGTTTGAACTGAAACCTGGGGCTCAGAGGCAGCTCAGAGAAGTCCTCAGCTGCATATATGGTCACTTCAGCCTAGATGGTGTCCTCTCTGAAGCATGTAGCCAGGAGGCAGTAAGTATCATTTGCTGTAGATGGCCATGCTCCCTGCTCTGTGGGCACAGCTTGCCTTTGGGAGCTGAGCAGGTTTTGTAGCAAAGGCCTCACATGATCAGAATAACTGCAGTACCATGGAAATAGAGACCTTACTCGAGTATTTTAAGACCTGTGTTGCTTCCAAGTATATTACAGGTGTGGTTTCTGCAGTGTTGCAGCTGAATGCTTGGATTAAGGGCTTTTAAACAGAGCCAAATTGATCATTCTCATTTAAATATTTTTTTCCAGACTAGCTTAGCTATTGTTAAAGGTGAGACTGAGATCCTGTTCACCTCCCTGTTCAGCAGTCAGTCACTGTATGGTGCTAAATCACTCGTCTGATGCCCCTGAGCCTTGAAATTTTAGCTCTAGGATGGGGATGAAGAAAGTCTCGTCCTGCCTTTGTTTGCCTTGTCAATTTGAACAGTATGCTGTTTGAAATGGGGACTTCATTGTACACACAGAGACTGTACAGTGCCACCAATTGTCCTAAAACATAAATATTATAGCAAGGATTACCAGCTAATAACATTATGTACAATTACATATTCCTTCCTAGGAAGGTAAGCACTGCAGAGTGTTTTGAGAGATATGGTACAGCTAAATGTGAGAGGCATTGCTTAGAGACTGCAAATAATAGGGATCTATTTTTAATTTTAATTTCTCATTTATATCACATTTTTTTCTGGTACAAGAATTCCTTGAGAAATGGTGATGTTTTGGACAGTCCTGATAATCATGGAACTGCCCAGTGTCTGGTTTTGATCCACACTGCCAAAAGATGTAGATGCACACAGTAGGTTGGTGACAAGGACCTAAATGAAGGCAGGACTCCTGTATCTCATTCCCTTCAATGAGTTTCAGAGGGATGTAACCCAGAAGAAAAGAAAAAAAAAAGGAGCACTCAATGGACATTTGATGTGGAAAGGAAGAGTGGCTTAAAACATGGCAACTTTGTATTGTTGTGCTGTATTTCAAAAAGAAGAAATTACATAGTAAAGTAGATTAAGTTTATATATATAGTAGCATACAAAAATGTAAGTTAATTAGCTCTGTCTGGGAATCACATTAATTTTAAACAGTAGCTTCCAGCAATGCAGTTCAAAGGGTAGAGACAAGACAAGGAGAAGCAGGAAATTTTCCAGCTTTATGAGTAGAAAATGCTACTTTTAAATTTCCTGTGAGTGCAGAAACTCATGCATAGTTCCCCATTCTCTTCTAGGAGCAGAAGTGTCAACAAAACAGGGAGACAGCAAGAGAACTGAGTGAGTCAATAAATGGGAGCATAAAAGTGGCTTAGCAGTTGTACACCCAAAGAAAAGGACTGCAAATTGTTTCTGTATAGTTAGTCTTTAAGTGGTAGTTGGATTGCTGATGTGCTTATCTCCCTTGTTAGGTTATATTATTCTTTCTCTTACAATTGGCTATTTACTCATTCATATCATGTAAGAAACAACATTGCCTGGTGAGCATCAAAATGCTTACCATAACTTTCCCAAGCTTTTCAGAGTATGCTAGTCCTGTTCTTCCATCTCCAAAAGCAGGGTCAGCAAGAGCATGTCACCTAGGACCATGTCATCCAGGAGCACATCCACTTCAGTTCTGAGTATCTGCTATTTTAATTTATCTGGCTGCAATTATTCTTAAGTTTATGTGAATTGCTTTAACAAGGCAAAATTCCTCTAGTTAACCTTTTAGTTAAAGCACTGAATTTCACTTGCAGTATATTCCTCTCTGCAAGAATAGCTTACAGTCTGCACAGTGCAGCTTCTCTTTGGGAAGGCTGAGGATTTTTTACTTTGTGAGTTGTCTGATTACTGAAAAACACTGTTCTTCATCAGCTGCAGTTAATGGTCATTTCATGCTGAATTTGCAACGTTTTGATAAGAAAAAAAAATTGACAAAACAAATTGTTTTAGACTTGTGAAAAATTAGTCTTGCCTTTGTTTGCTAAAACTATTTTGATACATTTCTAAAAACGACCTTCACATCTGCCTTCCCATACTGAAGATGCTGCCCATCTCATCTTCAACATCTTTCTTATGACCTGCATTCAATTGACTTGTAACAAGCAGTTTCTGGCAGGTTTTTGCTGAAGGCATTGTTGCTTTTTTACTGATGATATAAAATTCCTATTATGAGAATGGTACAGAGACATTCAACATAGCAATAGCACAGAGCATCTGGCACAGTAGAGACTGTAGCTTAGTCCTTAAAGAAGGAAAATTTTGCCAGTTCAACTGAAGGCAGAAACACTTTCTGTGATATTTCTTCCAAACCTAGAGCTGTCCTGCTTCCAGTGGCCAGGATTTCTCTCTCATGGGTCTTTATATGAACAAGTTTAATGTTTTTCAGCTTGAACTAATACCTCCAGGAAGCCTCACAGAAGGGATCTAAGAAAGTCAGAATCACTGTGTGTAAAAAGAAGGTGAAACTCAGTTCCCTAATAATACTAACAGTGATTGTTAACCTCTCTGTTAACCTCTGGTGATGTCAGCATCCATCTTTTCTTTCCTCTAGGTGTGTTGGTTTTCCTGGTGTAAAGAGTTACCTCAAATAGAAGATACTTAGATCTGTGTGAATCACTGTTAACCACTGACTTGAAAGGTTTAGCTGCCATTTCACTCTGCTGCTGAAATGAATTTTCTTACATCCATTTTAACCATTTATTCCACTGCTTCTCAGAGTAAAAAAGTATTCTACTTTCTCTCCTTCTACAGATCAGGCAATTCCAGTTCTTTAGGGCTCTCTAGATAAACACCTTCCCTTCCCATTCTCCATTCTTCCTTATTCATTTATTTAGTTAGTTTTTATAAATGAAGATTTGCTCCATCACAGATCAGTTCTTAAATCACTTACAACTGGACTGGTACTTCTGAGTACAGGTAACATGTTATACTGACCATTCCTTGTTATGTTGGGCTTCATTTCCAGTGGACAACAAATTCATTTCCAAAGAAGAGAAAAAGGACTATCAAGGAAGGCAGTTCAGGCAGAAGCTCTTCCTTTGCACATCATGCTCTTGCTTAAGGGTGCTGCTGCAGAAACCTGCTATAGCAGTGTTGGCAGGAGAATGATACTAACAAGTGTAAAATAAAGGGTAGATGTCTTGACTTAGCTGAGGCAAACCTACACCAGAGAGGATTCTATTCATTTTCTTGTGATACCACTGCAAAGACAGTTTGGCTCCAGTTTTTGATGGGACAAAACATATATATATATATATATATATATTATATATATATACATAGTCTCTCACTGAAGTCCCACTCCTGGAATTGCATCAAGACAGCAAAAGAGACACTGTAACCTGGTTCCTGTCTTGAATCAAATGACATATTGTAATGTCAACTCTTTATCATATGGCCCAGGGAGCACCATGTGGTTTTTTTCATTTTTGTTTGTAAAATTGATCACCCTGAGTGTGACCATGTTCTTCAATCAAGCACAGTGAGAGTTTCTAAGAATGAATCTCAGAGCAGAGATAATACTGGCCTCACCCTGCACATTCTCCAAATGAAATACCTGACAAAGGAGCTAAGGCTTCATTTGTAGTTCCCCAGAGATGAACCCATACAGATCCTTCACTTTCTACCGGCTTTCCACCTGACATCTAGCAGCATGATTTGCAAGTGTATCTTCCATTGAGAAAGAGCAACATAGTACTTTTATCATCTCTGACTTAGTGACAGCTTAAGACACTGTTTCTTCCAAGAGTTACATGGAAGAGAAGTGGAAGACTCAGATACTGTTACAGTTTAGTAAAAGTTGATGTCTGTGTGTCACCCCTGGAATAAGAATATTCAGTAAATCTTGCCCAAGAATGTGGATCTGAGGAATGGTAAGCTTTATAACTTCTTATGCCAATGTCATCCTTGAAAGCAACCGCAGCCAGAAGAAACCAGCAATCTTGGTATGATTATCAGAGAATCGCATTTAAACTGTCGCTAACATGCTGCAAACAAGATGTAGTGGCCAACCATGAAATGTGGAACAGATTCCATGTTCTAACTTAAAAAAGAAGAGTGTTATTGTAAACTAGCAGCAATATGTCCAAGGCTAAAATATCCATGGAATAACAGAAGAAAGAATTTCAAGTGAAAAGGAAAATGACAGCCTTAACGCACTTTTACTGACTGCCTATAAAGATCTTCAGGTGACTGAGAAGTCAAAAGGATAAATCCATGCTATCTTTTGCCTTTCCATAATAATAGCTGAAAGCTGAACATTATGAATGAATAGCATTTAAACTCTGGGGCTCTACTGCATGAGATGGAAAATGGAGCCTAAGATGCTAAATGTCAATGATACTGATCTCATAAGCTAACTGAATAGTCCTACCCAGGATATGCTCTTTAAAAATGGTCTCTTGCACAACCTAATGTAGTCATTTTTCCTGCATAAATATCCATACTTTGGTTAGTAAAGATGTTATTCTATGACTGAAGAGAAAGTTAAGAGGGAATGACTGTTCATGACATTTTAGTGAAAACTTAACTGTCAAGTGAACTTTCATAGTAGCTAATTAACAGTATCATACAAGAGAACCCACTAGTTTTTACTGCATCCATCATCCTATTTGCAGAAGCAAAATTGGAATCCAATATCCCAACCCCAATGCACCCACCGTAAAGATCAAATAGGTTGGTTTATTTCTGGGCTTTGTTTGTTTTTAATTTTTCCCCTGTCAGTACTATGATGATATTGAAGAATGGTGGGGTCCACAACAGCTGAATACCATTGTATATTTGCAGGCAAAACTCCGAGAACTCCTATAACCACAATGTCAGCTCTCAGAATTAATAATAAAGATGTGTTATTTACACATTATACATTTGAAGAGATATGTTGTAGTTATGCCTGTTCTTAACATGTCACAGAAACGTACTCGTAGTAAGTAAGATGATTTTTGTTTCTTCCTTTTTATCAGAACACACTGTGTGCATAGAATGGTGATTATACTCAAACAGAAATACCTCAATGTGCCTCAAGTTTCTGATCGCTGAAGGAAAAGATCTCACAGACCATCTGAGCCTCATTACTAGGCAAGGCCTCTTCCTTCCCATTGAAGTCACACTAGGCAGAAGAGATTCCTTCTCTCTCAGGGTTGCTTTGTCTACTGCAAATGCTGCACCAGTAACAGGCACTTCTCCAGAACAACAAATCCTTCCTTCACTCCAGCAGCAGGACTGCTAACCTTTCTGCAGCGTCTGTTTGCTCTCTCCACAAAACAGGCACTGCCTCCTTCTGCATCTCTGACCTTTCCTCAATGTCTCTCCATTTGTTGCTTCTGTCCTTTTTAAAAAGCCTCTTATTGATGTTTTTAAACTGATGGGGGAACATAAACAAGTAATAAAGAAAGGTTAACAATACTGAATCAATACTGAGGAGAGATGTGTTGGGGAGATGGAATTGAGAAGGTTGACTGTGAAAGAAAGCAAAAGGCCAAATTTAATCACAGTGCTATTGCCAATTAAATTACATTTTGGATTGTCCTTTTTATTATTTTATTAAGAGAAAAAAAGAACTAATGAAAGCACTGCACTGACTTATTAGTGCTCCAGAAAAAAGCAAAATGTCTGAATGGAAACTCTGACCAAAGGCCTTTTTGTATTCTTAAGAACAGAATGACTTATTCTCGATTATTATAATCTTTTCCTAACTGAAAAGGAAAGGAAGCATAGGGATTTAGATCTACTACCAATCACAGAAATGTATATAATGTGTGTGCTCCCAGAAAAGCTACTGGTAGTCCTTATCACAGTTTCCACATCTTCAAAATACTGTGAGAAGAAAGGGCAGATCCACTTCTAGATCAGATAACTCCTTTTTTGCCCCCAGCATGTCATCATGAATTCCCACCTTAGGACAGCATCTAGGGCTTAGTTTGGGGTAATTCTTTCAGTTTGGAATGTTTCTTGCCTTCATTTCTCATGCTTCTGCTTATAGTAATTACTTTTACCTATTCATCTTGCTTCCTTTCTTATGCATGCAGCTATGAAACAAAAGCTTGCTTCATCTCCTATGTTTGTGATCTCACCACTGAACCTGCTTTTGCCAAAACAGGGTATGTAGGCTTACGCTGACACTTGGTCCTGCTGTTCCCCAGACCATCTGTAAAAGACAGTGTGAGGGCTCCAACATCATCCCTGTGATCTGATGCACTAACTGTGCTGTGTCATCACCCGTGTAGCATCTGTGGGGTACTCATGTGAAGGAAAGGCACACCAGCTGCTCTTGACCATTCTGGGTACTGCCAGTACATCCAAGCTTTCATCACTTGTAACTCTTACCTTTCATCCTCACAACTGCTATTAGGTGCAAACAATGCAGATTTTAAGAAAATCTTGATTACACTGGGACTCCTGGGAATTGCTGATGTGTCACAGGAAATAAGGCTGAGAACTTGTTTATTTGCCATCCAATACTATGCAGCTTGTCTTTCATATCAGGATCAGATTATCTTAAGCGTGAATTTAAATGCTAAATTGATTGCAGGTGTTCCACACAATAGAAGCCAGTAATTTAAACAATGATACAGAATGTTCTCCTCTGCTAGATTTTGAACTGGTAGGGTAGGAAATTCAGAAGCAACGTTGTTGGATGTAAAGATGTTTTCTACAGCATGTTCCATGAAAGAATACTGAATCAAAACAAGAGAAAGGATGAGATGATTTAAAAATGTCAGTAGTCCCACAGATTTCTTCTTTGCCCTAGGGATGACAAAGTCCTGCATCCAGTTCTGATCTAAATGGGGTGAAGGGAGAGACAGGCTAGAGGGGGTACACAATGCATGTGACAAGGTATTGGTGAGACTGCAGAAGCTGCTCATGAATCTCTAGAGTATCTCCCTGTATAGGATATGAACTGGAAAATGCAGGCTTGTGGTTTGTTTGGGAGCAGGTCTGTTGTTTTACAGAGCTTAGTATTATTATTTTTTTCTCCCTGTTAATGAACTTGTGCAGTAGCCTCCTCAGATAGGCATTCAAAGGCTCAGATGCTAATAAGCAAGTCTCTCATTATGGCAGGCAAAGCCACATAATGGGAACAAGAAAAAGAATTAGCATAAACAAGGGAAGAATACTGGGGATGAGGACTGTTTGTCAAAACTAGTGTTGTGGCCAACCAGAAACAGCTTTGAATCAGAGGTTGCCAAGTTTAGCTCGTGTGCTGCCTATGGTCTTCAGATTTCACATGAGAGATGCCAAATGTGAAAAGAATGAGAGATCCACAAACCAATTCCTGCTAGGCTCTGTAACAGGAAAACGTTACTTGTTTGCCTCCCAGCAGCTGTGTTCACTTGACCTCCCCCTTGTCTAACCAAACTTTTCCTTCTTCCTTGGGAATTTATGAGTTTGTTTCTCTGCTCAGCATCACTCTCCATGTGCAGAGCAAAACCGTTTAATTGGTTTTCTTCCCCGAACTTAGGACAAACATGTCAGCTGGCTTCACTAGCAGGTCTGTTACAAAGGTTTTTTTTAATATCCCTTCTACACTCACAACCTGGTCATTTAGTTAACAGGAGAGGAGGGGCTGTCAAAAACTTGACTACTATTGTTAAAAATATAAAGAGAGCTTAGGCCTTGTTTTCCTCAGTTAGAATATATTAAAAATAGAGGTTGTCAAGTATTCCGTTTGGAAACATGGGAAAATTACCACATGCAGTCAAGGACATGACCCTGGCACAGGGGTTTATTACAGACATCCACAATGGTAACCACAGCTCTGCCTGCTCCAGCTGATCAGGTTAGGACCTGAGAGAGCTAAAGCACGGCAGCAGGTCACCTCAGGATCAGTGTCAGCTTTAACAGTGCTCCAAGTATGATTCTCTCAGCTGTACCACCAACAGCATGTGATATTAATCTTTCAATAATGAATCCATGGCCAACTTCACAGCTACATGTATTACCTAGGAGTTGGTAGGAGAGATGCTGGCAGGCCCAGACTGAGCATGCTCCTTTAACTGTTGGTCACAGCTAATATAACGTACATAAGAATGCTGCTGGTTTTTAACAACCATTTGATTTATACAGTGCTTTCCTGAGGTCTCCACTGAAGAGAGAGCTTGCTCTCCACCGTGGAAAAATCAATGCACAAGTCATGCACAGATCAGGAAGAAAATGGCACTGCTGATTTGATACTTCTTTGTGGCAGAGATGCTCAGCTCCCCCACTGAAGTGAACAGAAGTTCCTTCTGCTCTGCAGAATTTGTGCTGGGAAAAGGCAGAGGAGGACAGCCTCGTGTTTGATCTCCTCCAAAAAGAAAAATGCTCCGTTTCCAAATTTGGCATCATTCTTCCCTAACTCTTGCTTTTGATACATGGTAGATTTATGCAGTTCCTTTAAATATTTACTGCCGTAGCCCATGCCACATAGATGCATTATTACTTTTTAACAAACATTAAAGATTAAAAACAGAATAAAAGCCTTGCCTCATACCAGAAGAAACTGTCCATCAGATAAACAGGAAATGCACCAAGTCACATGTCTATGAACATAAAGGAGAGCTTACAATCCCATTATTTAAAAAAAAGTACTTTCTGTGACATTGGCTTTAATTCCATCAGTGTCGTGGTTTGTTTTGTTGAGGAGGGATATGTTTGTTCTTAATACCAGGTCAGGATAAAGATGTAAACCCAAATTAGACCTCAGAATGGTTGCTATAGGAAAGATTCTCTGACTCCTTCCACACATACCTTGCTTGCTGAGATTGTACAATTCTTGTGAAAGCAAGTGATATTTAATACTCTTACCTGTTTAGCTGGCAGAGGTTGCGTGGACATAACTATTTTTCTGTCTGCACTCTGATCAAACCAAACAGCAGTACTGAGGCACTGTGACAATGCAGAAAGCTGTGTTCTGTAATTCCCAGGGTGCTTCATTGATCTCAATAACAGCTGGGTCTAATGTTTTGGGTTAACTTTTGGCCTGGAACAGAAAGCAGAAGTGTAGTTAGCATTGGGCAAAATATCATTAGGAGTAACACTAAATCATTAAGCAACAACAAGCTTTATACCCCACAGACAATGTACAGCTGTCATATCCTAGATATGTCACTGTCATTTGGGTAAAATTAGAGCTGTTTATTTGAAAACAGCGACTGCAAGAAATTTAGGAGAGAACAGGAAGATCTGCCTTGCCTAAATGGAGCTGCAATAAAAACACGCCTAAACTAGACACCTCTTTTAAAGCTCAGTGGTCCTCAGGCACAGCAAAGAACTGCAGGAAGAAGCAACCCTGCCAAAGGGTGTGAGCACAGATAGTGGATACTGGTGAGGTACTTCAAAAAGAGATCCTTCTAGGGTCACAAGTTGCACGTCACTCAGAAAGACCCAAGCTAAAAACAACTGAAATCTCACACATTTTCCCTTCTTTTTTTTTCCTGTAAGAATTACTTATGACCACTGTTGGACCAGGATGACCATTCCTGCTTTCCAATGACACACACACTTCCCAGGATGAGAATCAGTGGATCATACTACAGACCTTCTTTCCAAATAATCTGTATTGCAAACACACCCCCAAGCTTCTCAATATCTGTCTGTCTTAAAGGTTTGTCAGCCAGGTGAAATGTATTTCCCCCGCTCTGTAGAAGGAGAGGTGTGGAAGTTAAAAGAGCTCAAAAATCAATGAAGGCATAACCTCTCATCAAAGACTTTTCAGTAAAAACATTTAACCAAACTTGACCCATCATTTCTAAATGAAATTTATTTGGGGGAGGGGAGGTGTTATATATTTTCCTTAGTACTGAGTGTATTTGCAGATATCAGCATTAATTCTTCTGAAAGATTTCAATGAATTTGAAGTTTCATATTTTATTCTGCTATTGCAGAAGAGGCTGTTCCTAGGAGAAATGTCACCCAGCTTTAGTAGTGATCATAACTCACAGGAGAAACTATACAATAATTTCCATTGAGATCTATATTGACCTGAACAGTTGCTTGCTGTTGATGCAACACTGCCAAATGCCTCTTCCGTGCTTTATTAATGACAAGACATACAACTACTTATCAAAACAAGAAAAGTGATTCAGCAGTGGCTTCTGTTCATGGAGAATCAAAAGGAAAAGAAAACAGGTGAGCTTTTATGGAACAGTATATATTAAGCAGTCTATTTCTCGGCAATATCACCAACTGTAGAAAACACAGCAGCTGACAATTAGGATGCTCACCATCTACACATCGCTGGCCTAGGGCCAGCTTGATTGCCTTCTTCAGTTCACACCAGAAAGTGTTTTCCTCTTCACATTAAAATTTGAAGCCTACATTTTCATAGCATTAAAAATCTAAAATCCAAAGAGGTGCACTTAGGTCCCCAGAGACAGCATAATTCTACTTTAGTTTAAGATTTGCTAATGCATTGAAGTCATTAATGTTTCATGGTGGTTCCATTTCTGTGTGCACACAAAGCCTTTTATACCACCCTGGCTAATGAACTCCTCCTGTTTCCCACGAGGCCTTTGGAAGCAGAGATGTTTTCCCCTAATGAAATGGCCCAGGCTCTTTGTTTTGAAGTTGTTTACATAGTTAATAGCTCCTTAAGGGGAAAGAACAAAATAGAAGCCTGCATGTGCAGTTGCTCCACAGATAGAGTATACAAGTCATTGAGAGAAAGAAATCATTGAGTTGTGAACAGCTTTGATATGGTTTGGGGGGTTCGATTCCCTTTTTTCTCAGCTAAATTCTAATCTCCATAAAGATAAACAGAGATCTGCCCAGAGGGATGCAGAAAGAGAGAGTAAAGCAACAGGGATACCCTCCACCCTACAGACCATTTGGTCCTTTTAATCAGAAACTCCTACTAAAAAACAAACTATTTCCCTTTGCTCTAAGTTCTCTAATGAACATAATTTAGGACAATAATCCTGCTTTAAATGGTCTGAGGTAGCACTAATTCGAGTGTTTATGGTTAGAACAGTTTCCTTCACATCTACCTCTTCTGTTTCTTGGGGAAAATTTTGGCATCTCAGCCACTCACCTTTAATTAAGGTTTAATTTATCAATAAATGAAACTGAAATAGACATTCTAAGCCATGACAGAGTCATAGCCCCATCTTTTGTCCCTTCTGTCCATTTTTATCCACATCTGACACACTGGCAAGCCCATTTCCACAAAAAATTCAAAAAGCAAGTGCTTGAATAGTGAAAGAATGGGTGTAATATTGTTTGACTCTGTTTTCTAATAGTTACCTCAGTGGCTGTTAAACCTAGAGAATTAATGAGTGGTCTATTATTCCTGAAACTGAAGCTCATTAAAAACAAACCAAAACATCATCACTTAGAGACAAAAAAAAATAATAATCTAAAGAGGCATTCAAAATGTCAATTGTATAACTCACCTGACTCAGCCCTGATGTTACAATGAAATATTGCACAATGAAAAATTGAACAACAGAATATGCTTAGGGCAAAATGATCCAAATTGCCAGTGTCACCAGGCTGATGGTAAAATGTTGAGGAAAACAGCAGGCTTCCTAGGAACAGCTGAATGTTTGCATTTTTCAAAGTGAAGGAGTAAGGGGAAAGAGGAAGTATACCATAGAAAACAGTGTCTTAGAGAAGAGAAAACAGCAGAACATGTTACTCGAAAAGTTGGGGAGAAGCTGGGTTTTTTTCTCAAAGTAGACTAGCTCTCATTTACCAGGTCTGCATATTTTAATCAGTCTAATATAGGCAGTCTGAAGTGCTACCTGTGTTAATTTGAAAGTCTCAGCTGGTGTGACACAGATCTTCCAAATATCTCAGACAAACAGAAGGCCAAAAGACCAAGAGATTTTTACAGAGAACCCAGAAGGTCCCTGGTGAAAACTATAAATAGCTTTAAAAAGTAACAAATTCTCATCTTTATTCAATTTCCCTTCAAAAACATTTTTTTTTTTTCACAATGCTTAGAGGGAAAGGAAAGTAGAGCAGAAATAGAGTGACGAGATGTTTCTTGCTCCAGCCCATAGGACCAGCAGAAGGTTGGTATTCCTAGTAAGCACTATATCAGTCATTGGAAATAAAATCAAAGAATGGTTTGGGATGGAAGGGATCTTTAAGATCATCCAGTTCCAACCCTCTGCTGTAGGCAGGGACACCTACCCCTAGAGCAGGTGGCTCACATCCCCATCTAGCCTGGCCTTGAATTCTTCCAGGGAGGGGGAGTTCACAACCTCACTGGGTAACCCATTCCAGTGTCTCATCACCCCTACAGTAAAGAATTTCTTCCTAATATCTAGTCTAAATCTACTCTCTTCCAGTGTAAAGCCATTTCCCCTCCTCCTGACACTACCTGCCCTTATAAAGAGTCCCTTCCCAGCTTTCCAGTAGGCTCCCTTCAGGTACTGAAAGGTCACTACAAGGTCTCCTCGGAGCCTTCTCCAGGCTGAAGAGCTCCATCTCTCCTAGCCTGTCCTCATAGGGGAGGTGCTCCTATCTTCTGATCATCTTTGTGGCCCTCCTCTGCACCTGCTCCAACAATGAGAGCTCTGCCTGATATGAAGATTTCTTCTTCTCATGTAATTGGCTTGTGCAAGCCATTTTAATTAGTGCGTACACCCTGCTTGGCTTAACTGGGATTGAACTAGAACAACTGCAGAGCAGTTGGATTCGGCTGCTGCTTCCCAGCTGGGTGGTTGGGAAGGTGGATGAGAAACAGGCTGCTGAGTAGTGCCATTTAAGATCATTTCTCTTTTTAATTTTGACTCAAACTAGCAGGAAGGGACAATTCCTTCTGACACAGAAAGGCATTTTCTAAACTTTGGCATAATTTTCTGTTTGGTTGATGTTGAATCATATCAAAGAACAGGGGAAGGGATTCTATCCATGCAGGGGTAATTCTACTGCAGCACCTCCACTGCAAACAGGAAGAGGAAAGGAAAAGGATAGAAAGAAGCATGAAAATATGAATAAGAACTTTTAGCCATACCTACTTACCTCTCCAGTTTTTAATTTTCCACAGTTCCAAAGAGCACACGAGTAAACGAACTCAAAAGTTAGTGGGCTTTTTTTTTTTCTTTTTCTTTTTTTTTGTAATATTTCCTTCTTATTAAAAGAAAAGAAAAATCCCACACGTGAATATTAAATTGCAAGGAATACTGTGTACAGGTACTATCTAATTAGCACTAATTGAACAATAGGAAGGACTGCTACATTTTAATCAGAAACTGCAATTTTACAGCAGAAAACTTTTAATTGTGGGGAAAGCTCTCAAGTCATGGCTCGCAGGTTACACCCGCACACGTTAAGTAACTAAAGAGCACAGCCTGTTCTGTCAAGTAATGATCCATTTTTTTCCTCTGCTTGGGGAAGGAAAAAAAAAAAAAAGATCAACGTTTAAAGTATGCAATGAGCATTTACTGAAGGGAAAAGGAGAAATAAGTCTTCCATTCACACACCAGATGTTCCCATTAAACAATCGTTTTCAAGAAAGCTCAGCTCATGTGGAAAGAGAGTGCTTCAGAGTTCAGAAGGGGGAAAGAGAGCAGAAAGTTAACTTTTAAAATAAGGGCAGTTGCTGAGATCTCATCGGCTCTGGCCTGGCAGACGTCAACCCAACACTGCAGGGCTGGGGGGCCAGGCCCGGTGTAAATCTGTGGTGGTGGCTGAGCAGTACTGCTGTAGGCCACGCTCATGGCCCTGCTGCCTTCTTCTCTCACCCTCTCTTCTCCTCCTCCAAGGACCTGCTGTCACAGCCACATTTGCTTTGTAGCATTGGCACGAGTGAGACTTCTCTCAATGTTTTTTTAATCTTGATCTAGAAACTTCCTTTTTAATCTAGATCTAGAAACTTCCTTAGGCTTTTGCACTTTGAAATTAAGAGGTTTAAGCAAAGCAGGCCCCTCTCTAAATTCTTTGTAGTCTTTGTTGTGCTGTTCAAACCAACACTCACTAGCACAGGCACAGCATGTGGAGATACCAACACTGAAGGCATAGGTAAAACAGCTGGATTAACCTCAGACTTATTCATTTTTGGGCCTAGGCCAAATAGCACTTCATGCCATTTACAGCCTGACTCAAAAGAGTTTTCCCCAGTGCTGTTTGCCCACACTGATTTGTCATCTTTGTGGTACAGTCCTGCTGCTCAGCCAGCTACAGTGCAAACCACTCCACTCAGGCTAGCTTCTGTCTTTGTACTAACAGGAGGGCTCACCAGTCAGAGGAGCAGTGATCCCTTGCTGGACCTCACATAGTGTGTTTCTTGCAAGGCCAAGGAATATGTGGGATGTTTAAAACTTCTTCTCTGGATCACACAGTAGCAAGAGGGGTCAACATCTGCAAAAAATACAGTTCTGGGGAGGCAACCACAAAGATAGTGCTTGCTAAATCGTCAAGGGCAAGAAATACATATATTAATGCCTTTCCTGTTTTCAAAAAATGCATAAAACTAGATCTCTTTAATTTGAAACAACAATTACTGTGTCACTATTGTTATCCAGGGCTTAGTTTGCCATTATTTTATCCATCTTTCCTGAATGTCAGCAGGAATTTTAATTACAGTTCTCTCCCAGGCTCCCCCTCAGTTCAAGGAATCGCCACATGCCCTTGGCAAGTCAGAGCTCAGCGCTGCTCAAATTGGAGCAGTCCATTTTCCTATCAAAGGCATGTTGCTGCAGAGTGATGTATGGCTCGGTGTGGCTCATCTAACACTGTCCTCGTTATGGAGCAAAACAAAGACTGGTGAGTATTCAACCACCTGCACAGGCAGAAAAAAATGTATTAGTGGACTCTGTAGAAGCAGTTGGCCAAGGAGAGCTGTGTGTTTCTGTAAAATACACCACTTCTGCAGTGAAACACCTGGTGATAGCCCTAGGTTTAAAATTCCATTGAAAACAACTATTTGCTCAGTAGTATTTGATTGCATTATATGGTATTATTGCATTACTACTGCTGTAGCTGTTATTCGATACTACGTGCAGCTCTGGATCCAGAAATGTATGCCAAAATTAGTGACAAAAGTGATTTAAGAGTTCAAGCCTGTGCTGTCTTTTCAAGTCATAAAAAATGAATTTGCACTTCATGGGCTATGAAGAATAAAGCAATTTTTCTCTACTGAGCCCCATCTTGTCATAGGTCATAGTTCATTTCCAGCAGCCTTGATGTGCCTCCCTATTCCTGGGTGGGTGGTGGAGCTTTCAGATATCTCTGCCTTATGCCAGTGCACATCCTGCAGGGGACCATCCTGACTTGCGTTCACATGAGCCACACTAAGCTCATTTTAAAGCTCCTCTGTGTTCTGTGTGCTCTTGGGATGACAACATCTCCTTATCACTTGCAAAACAGAATCAAGCAAGGTGAGCATCCATACCCCACTGAGCACTCCATCATACTGCTATGCCACTGATCTGTTTAAAGCTGGGGGCCTGAGGAACAGCTGACACCCCAGAAAGCCAAGTGTTACAGCAACACTACTGCAGCAGAGTAGTGTGATCAAAGATTCTCCCTCTGAACTAGCATGAGGAAGTGGAGCAAGAAAATGTCACTCCTCCTTGCATTTAGAGGGCAACACAACACTTGGGGAAGATTTTATGCATCGCATTTCTGCTCCTTCTTTTCTCCTGTTCAAGTTGATCAACTACGGGCAACAAAGAACATGATGCTTTAAAATAATAAAAAAAAAAATTGGCTTGAGCTTTTACTGTCAAGTCTTAAGCCCCATGGGTAATGTTCTCAAATGACAAAGCTGCTCTCCTTTTTGGCAAAGGTCTTTTATCAAGTGATACAGCAGCACATTTTCAATCATCTCCGTATCACAATGAAGAGACAAACCCTGTTAGCGTTGTTCTCCGAAAATCATAAAATGCACTGGCTCAGTACACCTAGGGACTAGGCTGGGCTTTGAGCTTCCATGAATCTTAGCAGCAGCGGGAGAAGTGTAATTCAATCTTTTTAACTTGGTGATATATATTCATGTCAGTGGCTTTAAGATAAGGAAAAGACGTTAGTTGAAGAATGAAACTTTTGATGAATAACCGAGAGTGCGATGAATAATGTACAAATATTTCTTTCCTCTCAGTCAAAATGATTCCAGATCCTTTTTCACTTTAATCCCTGTCATATTCTTCATTTTTATAAAAACCTTAAAGAAATGAAAGGGGAAGGAAAAAAAAAACCCTATATCTTTAAAGGGCATTGGAGTTCTAAAAGAAGACTTTTCCCAAGTGTTCTCAATTGCACTCAAAGATATTTTTATCAGTTCTCTTAACTGCTAGAAAACAAAAGATAGTTTGGTTACAGGCAGCAATAATGGTATTAATGATGGGTAACCATGTAAAACCTCAGCTTATCCATGCACTGCAGAAAATGTGCAATTTAGTTAAGAAGAATGTCTCTTTTCACCTGGGAGGTATTTTTTATCAAATAAAAAATAAAAAGCTGTTACAAATATTTTCCTTCCTTGCAATTTCATTCTTAATTCTGTCCCAGCTAAGAAATTATGAGAAAAACATATCTAATGGTAGCATCATTTCTGAAGAAAGGCAACAAAAGCAACCTGTCTAAACATATTTTTGTTTGTTTTCTTGCAGGACAGGAGTGGGAAATGAGACAAATAGCATATTAGCTGAGAGCTTTGCCCATTTCTTCATGGGACGTATCAAAGCCTGACTTTAGAAAGATGCTTTGGGCAGAAAGGTTTCACTGAACTGCAGGCAACTGATGGTACCTGCAGTAGGAGGTAGGTCATGTTGTCTGGACCTGTTTGAACTTAAATCTTGTGACAGTCTGGCAAACATGTACAAAATGTGCCTTCCCTGCACCCCATAAATAAAGAGGTCTCTTCTGAACCTTTGAACTAACAAGGACAATTTTCACCTCTGCACTAAACTGGCTGCACAGGTTGGGACTTCTGAGCAAGGATGTGATGCTATCTGAAAAGTTAAGGATGGCAGAGAAATGGATGGTGTGGCTGGGGACAAGGGCTAACCACAAGAACAAGGTTCAATACAGCCACTGGAAAATATGTGATTATAAAAAAATAGGCAAACTCAATAGGTAATGTTAATTCCTCCTATGGTGCTAACAGCAGGATCAGGAGGCCTTAGTTATGCTGCCATCAGTATAGCAATGTTCAGAGCAATGACTGGTGCACGCTTTGTAACAAACATTACCAGTCCTCACAAGGAAAAAAACATTTAATTGTTCATCTCCGGGGGACAACTATATTATCTGTACTTGACTTAAATCCCCCTGCACAGTGCTCAGCACAAAGTCAAAACTTACCTTCAAAATTTCCTGAACAAATCCACTCCTGCCCTGCCTAGATTTCTGTCCCCTTTGATTTATCTTCTTTATGAAGGGCAGGCACATCATGAGATGTGTTTGATGGAATCGCTGCAAGGAAAAATTAAGACTAAAAGAGTAGCTCGCTGAAATCAAGGAGAGTGCAAGAACAGCCCCTACTGAATGGGCTTTTTCTTCATAAACGCTTTTGTTTGAAGTCTGTCTCTGGAGGGGAAAAAGTCTGTCAACAAAATATTTTTTTCTGAAATCAAGATGAGGGCAATACATTTTAAAATACCATGCACAGGAATAAAGCCTTGCTCTTCCAGGCATGCTGAGGATGAAGTGGGTCATTGTACACTTTGATTCACTAACTTGCATCTCCTGCAATCCGGTAAGAGTGCAGTACACTCAGAGATAGCTGTGCAGCAGCTTGTGACAGCCCTGGTCCTGGTCTTGGCTACTTGGCTACTCCTAATTTCAGAGTTTCTGAAAATCGAGTTTAAACCAGTAGGAGAGCTAGGGACTGTAATTGGGTCTCTTCATTGCTGGACCCACGCCCTATCTACAAAAACCCTCCCTGCTTCCCAAGGATGCTGTTCCCAGAATCCATGGTATTTTCCTCAAAAATTCTGATTGAGATTTATATCCATTCAGTTTGGTCCCAAAACTTATCAGAACATCTTTGAGCCAAACTTTTTAGACTGTATTAAGAAGGTCTAGGGTATTGATTTATTATCATTAATTCCTCTTCTTTATCCTTGTCACAGCTTTTCACAGATTTATGAGGTTAAGGAGCATGAAGCTAATTAAATAATCTGACTGGCTGAACATCTGTTGAAACATAATAATAACTGTTGAAGCCAGCACTCCTGAGTAGCTATTAATTCTGGTTTAAAAGTTAGAGGAAGGGTTTTAAAAAAAATTTACAAAAGGGTTATAAAAAACTTGGCACTTTTTGGGTTCAGAGCGAGCCCTCAGTGTCCCTCTGAAGCCTCTCTCACCCAATTTCCGATGCACTGATCCAGGTCTCCCTTTTGAGTCTTCCTCAGACTGGGAGATCTAAAGGCCAAAGGGTCACTAAAGGGATGCAGGACAATTTGTAGACTGTTGGCGTGCAGCAGCTGCAACGAGAAATTCAGACACAGGATGGAGCATGCCGACATTCACTTTAATTCAAACCAGAAACAAATTAATGAAAATAGCTTAGTGATTTAAGTGTGTCCAATTAACCATTTAAGTGAGGAACAAAGCCTCTTCTTCAGTTCCTTTTTTCCCTTCATCCATACAAACCATAGAGGACCCCTAAGGAGTATACTGCCTCAGCTGACATCTCTAACTCTCTGTGAAGGAAAGGCTGAGGGAAAGCTACTCACCCTTATCTGAAACTTCAGGCTCCTGTTTGTAAAGTCTGGGCCACTAGGAGGACCAAGCATGCTTCCTTGCAATCCACCAGCAGCTCATCCCAGTGGGACTCCTCCTCCTGTGTAGGTTATGCACACTCAGACCCAAAGCATCAACAGCTAGAGTGGACATCAGGCACATGGAATGGCTCAGGCTGGAAGGGACTTCAAAGATCATCACATTCCAACCCCTTGCCATGGGCTGGTTGCCACCCACCAGATCAGGGCCTAAGACCTCATACAACTTGTCCTTGACCACTTCCAGGGATAAGGTACCCACATCTTTAGGCAGCCTGTTCCCAGTGCCTCACATCCCTCTGAGTAAAGATTCTCTTCCTAATATCTAACCTAAATTTCCCCTCTTTTAGTTTAAAGGCATTTCCTCTTGCCCTATCACTATTAGGCCATGTAAAATTTCACTCCCTTTCCTTCTTATAAGCTTCTTTCAACTACTGGAGTGCAACAATGAAGTCTCCCCATAGAAGATAATAGGTCTTGTCCACTTTGCAGAGTAAATATAGTCCCAGTGATTGTGTTTACAAATGGCACAAGGCCTCAGACACACAGACATCCTACTTACCCTCCTGTCCAAGCTTGTTTAGACCAAATCCAGCAATCTTTCCCAGTTCTGATATAGAAAATAAGCATTTAGTTGACCAAGTGATGTGAAAACAGACAGCAGCAGAGTTGCAATTGCCTGCTGATAAAAGGTCCTTATGGACACAGCTGCAGTCTCACTGATTGGATATACCTGCCCACAGCCTGGAGATCCCAAGCCCAGGAGCACCCCCAAGCCTAACACACAGGCCCTTGATTCACAGCTTAGCATTGCCTGTCCTAATTTGCTTGGGCCTTGCATTTTCTCCACACCTTGCTCTCAGTGTCACTTTGTCCAAAAATTCTCAATGGAATAGATAAATAAATTAATTAGATCAACTCTTTCCCACTACTCAGATTTAATAGTCTTAAATCCTCCTCCTGTGCTAGCAAAGAGTACAGGTTGGGGACTCACATGAGGGTTCACATTGAGTAGGATGTGCCCCAAGGCATGCAGGGGCTGATGGCTGACCAACAACCATAGTCTTGGTTGTGTCCACTAATGTCAACAATCATCCTCAAGCTCTCCTGCAAAAAAATCACTGGACTGCATATATTTATACAGGACATGTTGTAAATATTGTCCCATACTGTAAATTGTTCACATCCCTTAAGTGCCGTGGGTGTGGATGTGTGAAGAATTTGCTGAGAATTTGCTTTTTAACCTACAAAAGGGAGACAAGTTATATGCTAAAATCAAAGAGGAAAGTCCCACAGCATCATATAACAGGGATCAGATCTCTAGCAGCCCGTAGAGTGGAACTGACAGGAACATTTCAAGGTTAAAAAAAAAGATTAAAAGCACAGTCTCACAGGTATTCCTAACAATATCTCTGTTCCAAGTGTAGGTGATATTATTAGGCAGTAAGGTCTCAAGTCACAAATGGATTTAGACTCCCAGAGTTGCCCACAGTAAGCTTTAGATACTTAGGGGCATATGTTCAAGCCTGTGAAGCAGAGCTCCAGAGATAACTGCAGCATTTCTCCTGCTGGCCGGTTCTTGTCCAGCTTGCTTTGCTTTTTCCTGGTGGTCATTTTGTCCCACTTTCATTTTTACCAACTTTGCTCCTCTTTAAAAACCTTTAACTTCAAGGCTTGCCCTCAGGACACAGGAGAAGAGATGACTCCACTGCAGGTACTGGTTGTGCTACATCTTCTCTTGATTCAGTTGATCCAGCCCGAGAGTTTAGACATTAAAGCAACTAAACATCCGTTTCTCCCTTACTGCATATGCTGGTCAGACACAGCCTTTCAGCTAGTCCATTGTTCTTCTCTTCTTCCTCACTGCTTCACATCTGATTTTGGGTTTTCCTCTCCTTTTTGCAGGTTCATGTAACAAGCATAGGATTTTTAACAGTGCACATCATCATATGTTTCCATTTCCTTTTAATAAACACCCTCCTACTTCCTCCTCACTATGTCCCTGGATGCGTTATATTTATTAGTAGTAATATTACAAACTCCCTAAATGTTGGGCTGAAAGCTGCTTGAGATTCCCAAGGCATTAAAAAGGATTTATTCTGTCCCTGAAGTAGGCATCTGATTCCTCTTAATGAGAAAGCTCACAGTGGTGTAAATCTAGACTTAACTTCACTAACGTTGGCAGCTCTACACACAAAACTAACGTCAAGCAAAGAGGAAACCAGCCCTCTTACATGGATCAGGTATAAAAACCCAACCTCAAACACAAGTACTTTCTGTCCTGTCTCCACCTACACAACCGCATGGAAACTAAAACTGAGCCCTACAAGGTGTCTAAAATTCAGGACCACACCATTTTTTTTGGTCTAGCAAGGGTACATCTGTGTCTTCTGCTCACTTGTGCTAGTCTCATGAAACAGTTTGCAGCAAGCAGACATTCCCTTCTTCATGACTCAAAATAAACCCATCCCTACGGGCTCATATAGAAACATCAGCAGCCTTGTTTAATTAATGTTCCAGGGTCAAGGGGAAAACATATAGATAAATATACTTAAAAGCATTGAAAGCTTGGTGGCAGCAGTCCAGCAGTTCTTTCTTCATCTTTGCTTGCTGTCTCAGGGAAAAGAAAAAAAAAAAGAGGAAAAAAAAAGCAGCCCATAAAGCTTAGAAAAGTGATCTGTCTCCGGGTCTGGGGGTCCTGTCAGTTGTCAGTCCTGTGATGTAGCACTGTGATATACGATGGGAGACCAGCACTCAGATGATGTATTACAATAATATGTCAGCAGTGCAATGGCGCTTTGATAGTGCTTAATAACCAGAGTACTTCACTGGGGCCAAGGGAAAAAAAAAGACCTGGGCAGAAAGCAAATCCAGCTAAGGACTGCCTTACTCCATTGAAATGCTGAGTTCTGAGCAAGGACGGGGAGGTGGGCACCAGCATTCAGCAGGAAGCACCTGAAGCACTAGGTTCCTTTGGGTTAATTCTCTGTGGTGTAAGAACTTGCATTTCTTACCGCACCAAAATCTGGACGGAACATGTCCAAGGGAAGGAGGTTCCTCTCCTACTTTGGCAAGACTGGGAACACTACTGGCAAGCAGGAGAAGTGAGCATGTACCTCTTCAGGCTAATTACAGAAGAAGAAAAAGATTTATTAAATGTCTCTCAGGTTCCACCTTTCAGCCAAATGCCCCTGAGTCTGAAGACAGAGCCTCACCTGGTACAGGCACATACCTTCCCTTCATCTCTGTCCTCCCCTACAGCCTGTGGTGAGGATGTAGCCAGCTCTGGCTGTCTCACTGCACTTGTGCAGCCCATCACCAACACTGCTGTAACATGGTTTACTCAGTCGTGGACACAAGGGGGATGTGTTCTCAGCCAGGCCCTCTAGGTGCTCCCATTATACAAGCAATGAACTCTCCCTGTCAAAGGAACACAAGAGTATCAAGAGACAAGAAGCCCAAACCAAGCACACCATTTGATATCAGCACATCAGGCTGGGACAATGCACTTAAAAGTACATTTCTATCTTATACTCCAGCTGTCTCATCTCTCAGGTGTCAGCCTTGGTTCACACAGGTGTTATTGAGCACCGCTGTGAGGATGAAACAAGACAGTGGTGAGTTGCCTCCATGAGTAAATTATGATGGCCTTTTCCTGTGCAGCACCGTATCCCTCATGGAGGGATATTTGGTGTAAACATATGGATACCTTAGTGTAGTAAACAATGCTTAAACTGGATTCAGACAAAAGCAGTTCTCAGATTAGGAGGGCTGCTGTTTAAGTGCCTATATTTGACTTCTCAACTTCATTTAGTTGGGTTTCTGCACAACTGATAACTGGCTCTTGAGGGTAGCTCGTTATGCCACTGTAATTTCATCACTTGTTCTTATCTGTTCAGGATCTGTATTTCAGGATTTCATGAATGGAATTACACTAGCAGTGCAGTAAGAGGGCCTAAGAGGGCCGAACATAAAAATTTCAAAAGCTGGGAGGTCTTTCTATGATGTTAGAGATCTTTAAGACACCACTCTCAGAAATAGCCATCCTAGTTCTTGGTTGCATGACCTTTTCAGTTTAGTAACTGAACAAAAAATAAATGAAGAACAGAAACTACTAATTGCTCATTATAAAATGGAGAATAAGCATATCAGCATTCATGTGTAATATGCACATAAAACATTTGCTGCATCAAGCCAGAGAAAAAGCTTGGCCCATTAGTTCCACTTTCCTAAGTGACCAGTAGTAGACACCTGGGAAAGTATGCAAGAAGGAAACAGTGGTAGGGAGATGTTCCCCATGTAACTCACACACACCAGAAATCTGCAGTTTAGGAGGGATGGTGCGTGGTGATTGCAGAGAGATGGCTGATACATATCCAGAAACACATTTGCATGCACACTCTTTTCCTTTTTAATCAGGCTCTTGTGCCAAGGACTGAAGGTAGCTTTGCAGTTTTTTCCTTGGCTTGGGCACTCTGCAGTGTTTTCCAAACTAAAGTCTTCTAGATGAGAGTTTGGAATTTACAGAGCCTTGACTGCATACGCAATACGCAGGTAGGTCTCCCTTCCTGTTTACTTTACATGCTCCAAAGAGGATCAGATCGGCCTGTTGGATGGAAAGGCAAGGAGATAATTATTTTTGGAAGATAGCAGGAAGAAGAAAAGACAGGTAGTTGTTTTATCTTTTAACTTAAAAATTACTGTCTTTTGACACTTCTCTGCTTTCCCTCCATGACCCTGAATAAGGTATAGGGTTGAGGGGGAAGATACGGCAAGAAAAATCCAGCAAAGACAGAGGAGATTTTACCAAAAGGAAATTTGAGAAAAACAAGGACTGAAAGAGCAGACAGAGGTAACTCTGATGTACAAAAATACATTTATTTTCAACAATTTCAAAACCACTGCCTTTTTTTACAGTAAAAATATTCAAATGGAACAATAAAACCAAGAACAGTATATATATATGTATAGATATGACTCATGCATTTGTATTACTGTGTTTAATACAAGTATTGCAATTGTCTGCCTCATTTAATCCTTTAAAACCATGGTGGTGGTTTGGATTTAATGCACTGTCCAACATCAGAAGGGATGTGAGGATTCAGGTTTGGTTTTTTCAGACCGGTGCAAATTGGAACGTGTGTGGGAATTGACTGGAGGGAAACCAAAACTTAATCCAGAAAAAAATGCATGTTTTCTCCTGCACATATCACATTGATGGCAATAGACCATAAGTGAAAACCTCTGCAATCCCAGTCTCTATAGCCTCATTTTCAAACCACCATCTTCTTTAGTGTTGGGGCTCTCAAGCAAAGGTTAAACCACATTGTGAATCTACTGTGTCTTGATAACATTTACAGACACAGAGTCAAAAGCTGCAGCTAGTCTCTGTATCTTATGCATTATTTGTATGTTGCAGACAATACAGCAGAATCCATTGCAGGGGAAAGGCTGGCCGTGATAGAAGGCACTGACCCAATCATCTGTGCTCTTTCTTTTCCTCTTCATATACAACTAGACTGTGGGAGCTATTTATGTTATACTCATATTACTGCCTTTTTCCGTCCTCCCTCAGGTAAATAATCATCTACAGCTTCAAGGATTTCCATTACGTTTCCCCTCCAATGTAAACTTACAGGGGAAAAGAAAACTAATGATGTCTCCAGGCTGTTACTTGATATCTACACACAAGTAAAAGTGGACGATACTCCAGTCTATGCCCAACACCCCAGGTCAGTACCTTCCAAAAAAGAAGACAGCACTGGTTGACCAACCCAAACCTCAGAGGTCCCACGAATAGCTGCAGCCTCAGGTACCCCACAGGGACACAGCAGTTACCTTTCTAGCACCCTAAGGGAGCAGTTTTCTACTATGAACACAAGGTTTTTCCAGCTGTAATCAGCAATTATTTGGCCTAATGCAGGAGGTACATTCTTGCAAACATGGTCCCATGTACATCCTAGGGCGATCTCTTTCCAGACTTACATGGAGCTTTCTCTGGTCCAAGTAGCAGTGTGACAAACTATTCTGAGTGCTGATAACCACTAAGTCTCATTGAAGATGAAGTTTGAGTCCAATCAAGAACCAGGCAAGTATTTTTTTTTTTCCTGGTTTAATTTTGGCTCCCTGTTTTTGGTTTGTTTGCTTTGGAACAACTTCAGGATAACTTTTGATTAAAACTAGTTCTTCAGACAGATATTTCTCTAAAAAATTGTCTGCATCATTTAGAAAGTCCTCAGCCTTCATTGAGATTAAATTTTCCTTGAAAAGTGAAAATATTTCCTTCTTTTTTCCAGTAACTTCCAACTTTTCCTCCTTGATACCTCCCATCTGTTATGAGTTATTTTAACATACTCTCCACTGCATCTTTAAGAGTATAGATGGAGAAACTGGAGGAGAAAAAAAAATGTGAAAAGAAATTGTGAAAACTGTAATCCCAAATCTTCCTTTTTGAATGAACATAAGCTCATTTCTGTGAAAAACCTAGAAAATTTGAAACAACACCAAACATTTTCACTTCGTTTTCTTGTTTAGAAATTATATGGAAAATAATTTCTCATTTAGTCCTCTGCACCAGCTCACAAAAGCGGTCCCTCAAATCCAAACGATCAACAAAGACTGAGATCAGCCCACAGTTTAGCTCAAGGCCCACAGGACCATTCTTTATGTACATCCCTCCCATCTACGTCTAAATGGGAAGCTATGGCCTTGCTCTAACAGGGTTATTACCAGATTGGGCCATTACTGTAAACTACTTTGGTGTTTCAGAAGAACGACAGTAGCAACAGTTTATGCACATGTGAGAGATGGAAACTTAAGTTTAAATAGAAAAACACGGCCATCGCTCTCCAGCTTATGTTTGGAACTACAGCAGAAAAGTGAGGGAGAAAAGAGAAAAGAATTCTTTTTAAAGCAACTGAAAAGGCCCACAAGCCTTACTGAAATGGAGGAGCAGAAGAACTAAGAATATTTAGCTTTACTATTTCACACAAAAAGTAGCTTGCTACATTTTGGTTTTACAATTTTAATTTTGAAATACCCCACTATTTTTTTCAGCAAAATATGCTTAACCACTGTTTTTCTCCCCTTTCACGACACATCAGCATTAGAATCCCAAAACAACTTTCCAGCCCCTTAACAGAACAGACACATGTAGCTGAGGCTGGTTTGTAGTCAGCATGTTGCAATGCAGAGAGGTAGCAAGTAAAGCCTACCCATCTTCCCATTTCAGGCCAGATACACCAGTGTCCTCTATTCAGACTGTCACCTGACCTAATTTCTGTCTGCTCTTACAAGTCCGCATGCACTAGAACCTCTTCCCAAACATGCCTACAATCTTTCTTCCACTCCCATTGGGTCTTATAACTCAACACTCTGTAGAATAAGGTCCAATTTTAGCATCAACTCATGAAAAGTGGATAAAAGCTACTTACTGCATCAAAACCCCACCCTTAAGGACTATCCTCAACTCAGTTAGGTTGAGAGGTAGATTCTTTAGGAACTTTTCTGATAACTTTTTTTCATTAGGTTTCTTGCACTGATCAGAAACGATCGACCCAGCGTGCAAAAATTACTTTGATAGCATTTCCACCCAGAACTGGATGCAGCCATTCTGCAGCACTCACAAGAAAGACCTTTCCTAGCTCAGTTATATAGATCTGACTGTGCATCCTCTTCTCCAGAGTGGTCCATAAACACATGCGTCATGTTCAGCTAAAATCTCCTGCACGTCCTGAAAAGCATTTACTTCATCAGCTTAACTCTCAAACACACAACATCACTAGGAACAAAGGTACTGCAACCAGACCCACTGTTGAGATGAGGTTACACTGGGAAGTATAAACATACTGATGTTTGTGCACACTGAGATTGTGGTGATTTTGTGTTTATTTTCCTCATCTTCCCTAGCTGATGTCATCAAGAGCCTTCTCAGAAGTGGACAACAGTGATAGAGGTGAGTAGATGATGAACATCATTAAAATATTCACAACAGACCCACAGTCTGCCCTGATGAAATCTTTTTCTGCTCCATCATAAGAAATGATAATAAAAAAAAAAAAAAAAGAAAAAGAAAAAAACAACAAAAACTTGCAGTTATAAACAGAGAAATAAATGGTGCTGATTGAAATATGACAGACAACTGGAACATACTTGGAACTGAAGTGTGATTCAAGTGCTCACCACAGTCCCTGGTTGGCTGGAGTGCGTGTGTGTGCGTGCATGTGTGTATGTGGTTCAGGTTTTGTTTTAAACATATCTTCCTTTACTAAACATTAAATTATTTCCTAAGAAATAAAAAGCTATGTACATTGTAATTATCTACAGTAGGCCTTCGGCATCCTTGCTATTCACATGCATGGGGTTTGAGCTGCATCCATAAACTCAAGCATGTTTCTTCAATGCTTGTGGTGCTGTCCCCTCCAGCCAATCCACAGTCCAAGGAACACTGATGTGCATGCTCTGAATTTATTTTGCCCCTTTCTCAGCAGTCAACAATGCCAGAGAGTGACTGAAATTAAAAGCAATTACAAAAAGGCAAGATCCTGCAAAAAGCTGAGACATGCACGTCATCGGAATGGGAGGGCTGCTGGCAGGTAGCAGCCTGGTCCAACAGCCCAGCCTAAGGCTCCTGGCAGGGTGAAGCCAATGATTCATGACTCACAAAAAGAGCAGAAAAGGGACCATTCAGCTACATTTACCTTGCCAAAGTAGGTACCATATCTACCTACTGCATTTGAATACTTAATTCCTACTCTGTATTTAACAGGAGTCAGGCATTCAAATCCCATTGCACACTTCTCTCATTCTTTGCTTTTTATTTCTGATCTGATGGACATTTCCTAAGTATGAAGAAACCTGCTGTTTATGAATGCAGCCCTGGTAAACAGAAAAAGCCCACCCCCATTCCCTCCCAAATGATAATAATGACATATAACTCTTTCCTTTTTCATAATAATAATAATAATTATAACAATAATAATTACAAATAAAAAGTCAGAAATTTTGTAGACCAAGAGGATTCTCAGTATTAAACACTAGTGCAGTTGGGGATTTCCTTTGTGCTTTCACTGTTGGCAATTGTTGAGATGCTTCCTGTGGAGGAGAAAATGGAGAAGAGAATCAGCACAGTATCTTCAACAGTTGGGTCTATATTGCTTCTCACTTCTTAGGATGTGACTGTGTAAGTGTAGAGACAGAAAAGGTGCTTAAAAGTAACACATTCTGCTTTGCATTTGCAATAAGCACAGAGTACGCAAAAAATCTGTTATTACAGTTCTGCTGGCTACCAATAAACTTGTTAAGCTATTAGCGACGTATTCATTTGTAAAGACACCATATCAACAGTGTAAGCTTGGCTCAGTTGATTCACTGAGGGTTCAGTGAATTTGGGAGCCCTCCACAGGAAAGAAAGGGTCATAAACAGACCTAAGTGTAAGTCACAGCCATTACTGTCTCCTACGTATCTACTACTATTTCCAGTTTCTTGCTGTAGTCACATAACGACAGGAAAAAGGCTGGAAAACTGTAGGAAAAGCTCCCTGTTACTATGCTGCTGATAGAATTATTCCCTTCCTCAGTGTCTCAGCATCTGCTTGTACATGGGATCGCAGTCACTGCCTCACTTTACACCCACATCCTCACCTCATATACAGAGAAAAAAGCCTCAGCCAAGAACTGTGTCTCACCCATCACTCGCGTGTCCAGCTCTTTGTCCATCAGCTCTTCAGGGTCTGTGAACTCACTCAGAGTGATTTTAGGAGCGTTTTCACTTTGGCTGACAGAGCCAATCATTTCCTGTTCCTTGTCATGCTGAACTTGGGCATAGATATTAATCCAAGGGATTTTCCTGCACAGAAAATAGGAAAATATATTTTACCAAGGGATCCTTGGTATGTCACTGATTAATCAGACCAATTAAACTGAGACCAATCTCAAAAACACAGCAGTGGCAGTGATGCAGAATATCATCTCTCAGATGGTGATGGCACCACAGTGATATTCAGCCCTAAGCATATCATTAAGCACCCACTAATAACAACACCAGCCTAAAGCAAACCCAAGTCTCAGGTCAGTGCCTTCCTACCATGTGCCCAGAGGCTTCTCCAGCAGCAAACCTAATGTTCTGGTCCTGCCCTTCTAAACAAGAATGTGTGTGCACACTGGACACTGCACACCCAGCTCAGACAGTAGCAGTCAACTAAGTATAATCAGTTGCAATTGCCAACTCCCTCAGTATTTATTATATGATCGGTGGTGCACTGGAAACCAAAAGTAAAAATCAATTGAAGCACTACTATTAAATGAGAAAAAAATTGCTAGGTTTGTTTCTATTGACAGGCCCACAGCAACACAGTAGAAAATGCCACATCAGAAAGAGTTATAAAGAATTGATCCTGCCTCAGAGAACGAAAAGGACTTGAACCTCATAAAACCTACCCAATATCTATTTGTTACCATTTCATTGCAAAAACAGGGTTGGTCATACTAAGGATCACGACAGTTTGCAGGGACTTATATTCCCTTGCTGCTCAGGGAACTGAGAAAGTGAAAGCATTATTTCTTCTTCCTAATTCCAAGAGAAGTTAATTTGGACTACTGAAATAATATCCTTGAAAATCAGACAGTTAGACAGTAAGACAGATAGTCAGGTAGGCCCCCAGGCATAGTTCCTGGGGGAATATTTAAAATAAGAGAACTGAAAAGTAATGTCTTCAGTGTCCTAGGGGTTTCTAGGATTATTTGTGCGCGGTGGACTGTTGGAAGGTGACCAATTGTTTTTTCTACCTGCTGCGCCTGTAGCTTGATGGACTTAATAATAAGAAGCCTATGTGCAAACCACCAAAGCACTGATTCTATAAATCTGTGGAATTAAAAATTCATGCAGGCCCATGCTCTTCCCAGAACATTTTCCTGTTAGCAGCAGTTCTGTATTCAGGCCAGGATCACCGCTAGTCAGGAAAGTACATACTGCTAATGGACTTCTGCATCACTGAGAGCTAGAGGAAAGCTTTTGTTTTCAACTCCTTTTAACTTTCCATTCATAATTGTTGCATGCTCTCACTGAGTTGAAGTATTTACTTTCCATTCGAAAAAAAAAACAATCAAAACAAATCAAGCTGAGGACACTCTGGTTATCTAACTTCTAAATTTTGGCAGTTCCACATGCTTAGGACAAAGCAGACTAAGAACTGGTAAGGTGAAGAGTTTTGGATAAAGCAAAACATACTTTTACCAAATCCTCTCTTTCTCCCTTCCCATTCAGTTTCTAATGCATTACATTCTCAGACACATTTTAAAAGGACAGGGTCTTTCCAGCCCTGGAGCACAGCACAAAGCTGATGGATGCTACGCTCAAGGTTTCATTAAGGTTCAGGATGCTTAGCTAGTATGAGAATTTGTTCTATGAGATATAGAAGCATAACATGACGTGTATGCAGATCCTTCTTCTTGATTGATCCCTGGCCACACGTCTAAAGACATTAGCCCAAACCTAAGAAACTATCTCACCAAGATGAAAAGAAAAACACACCTTACTCTGGCCCACAGAAAAGATAGAGTGAAAGATGTAGTTGAAATTCAGACAGGAAAAGATGGCATTTCCCAGTTTAGAGGTTTACAAACTCTTCATGTCCAGATTTTCATTTTTATGTTTCTAATAAGATATTTTGTCACTAGGCAGGATGTGAGCATACTGACCACTTAACACAGTAAGTAGTTTACTGAATACAAGTTCCTGATAAGAAGCTCCATCTGCCTAAACTACATTCTCATAAGGTACCCTCTCAGTTAACAGGTGGTTCTTATCCACTATTTTGTTTGATAGCTTGCAGCAGCAAAGCATCATAGGCCAGCACACGTCCTGCCTACTGTCAAAGTAAAAGGTGCATTTTAACATCTGGCAAAGTAAATCCCAGCATAGATTCCCAAAGACATTTTGATGCATAACACAAACTTTACTGCCATCAAGTTTCCGCAGTTAACATAATGACACCTGATTCTTTGCTCTTGCAAAAGCTATTCCCTTTGTAAGATACAAATGAGATTCTACTGCACTAAGGCAGTTGGCAAAACGAGTATAGACTGTATGAAGACATCAGTCATGTTTTTTGACTAGGTGAGCACACAGGCTTCCCATTTTCTGGTCTGTGGTTCAAACAAATCTGCTGAAGCAGAATACAGCTTGACTTCTGAGCTCTTGGTGAGCTTTCAGAGCACTGATGTGGAAGAGCAGGAGGTGGATTTCTGTCTGTATTTAAGAACTATGGCGCTATACTAGTCTAAGCCTTAGGCCAGTACAACACATTCTACACCTGCAATCCAAGCACTGCTCTGCCTAATTTCCTGTAAACCATCCACCATCTCCCCCTCCTATTCTCCACAGTTTTTCAACTTACCTCTTGAACTTGTAGATCAAAAAAACTGCCAAGCCTACAAACACCACAGACAACAACATGAGCATCGCCGAACTGCTGTGACCCGTGCTGGAATCAACAAGGGGAGCTGCAGGAGGAAAGGCAGAGCATTACATTTGCAAGATACCGTTAGCCAACACGGAACTACCAGAGAATTGAGCTCACCTCTGTCTTTGTCACATCTGCTTTATTATCACCACTGCATGGTGCATGCTGTTTCCATCAAGACCAATCAGTAGAAAATTAATTGACTCTCATATCCTTTAAAAGCCACATTCCTTTTTCAAGGCAATGCAGTCTAACATCTAGTGAAAAGGCACAGCAAGCCTTGCTCAGCTGAATGGCTGATCACTCCTGTGTTAACACTGAACTATTTCTTTTTAAGTTTGTTCAGGGACAGAAATGGAAATGAAATTCAGTTTGACTTAATACACCTCTATTCTCCTTTGGAGAAGTAATCTCAGAGTGGTTCTCATCTTCCAAGGACATGTCTGCCTCACATGTGAAAGAGTCCTGGTCTTTTGAGAAGCTCAAGGCTCATCCCTCTAACAAGACCTAACTGTGACCTTTCAATTCAGTCATTTTCATTTTATAAAGGAGACCAAATCAATAAACCTGGAACCAAGCAGGCATTACACATTGAATCTTTGATCCACCCATCCTTGGCACTTTTGGTAGGATAAATAAAGTGTATTACAAAACCTTGTTTGTGCAGCTATTTCCACAGCTCATTGGAACACACTGTCTTAATGGACTGAGAACTATTAGAGAGTCTGATGAGCTCTAATAATGTGCAAATGATTGTAAGTAGCATCTGAACATTTCTCACTGCATAAATATTATTTGGTCTGGTTTTCTTTCTTGGTTGTTTTTTTTTTGTGTGTGTGTGTGTGTGTGTGTGTGTTTTCTTTTTCTTTTTTCTCTATTTTTTTCTATCCTCTTTCTACCACCTAGATAATGGGGACAAATATTCTGCAAATAGACACTTCTTGTTCTAGCTGCAACTTTTCACATTTAGGAGTCTGATCCTACCTTCTATGAACTCTTTATTGGAAAATAACTGACTCTTATTTCACTCAGTTAAAAATAATCTATGGGAGTGGCCATGAAACACAATGCAGACACAACACCCCCACTGACAGTGTCTTACTAGAACAAACTCTGAGACAAACCTGGACACTGCAGAAATCTGGATTTCATTCTGTTTCGTAAATTTATTCCTTTCAGACTATTTCTGTTAAGGTCTAACTCTCAGACCCAAACAATAATCAGAAAGCAAAGGTACAAAGGCATTATCTGTGGGATCAGGACACGAATCTTGGTTTTGCCAAGTCTTGGCTCTCTGAGAATCTCAAATAAAAGGAAGCTAACATGCATTATCCTAGGACAAGAATCTCACTTTTCCACAGAGGCTATCAGCAAGATCCCATACTTCAGATAATTGCAAGGGTAGCCACAGAAAGCAAGAGCAAAATAAATCCTTCATCTGCTCTACAACTGTCACTGTCTCAGCAATAACTGAAAGCTTCACTTTAGGCTGGCCAAAATTCACAGCTGTAGCTGAGAGCTTCACACCAGGGCAGTCTGAAGCATGAGGATGAAGCTACAAGAAACTACTTTCTTCTATGTGAAAATGGAGATAGGTAACAGCGAAGCTGTGATTTGTAGAAGGTCTAGATCTTTTCATGACTGTTGCCCTCATAAATCTTCTTGGCTAGTCATAACATTAACAAACCCTCTACAACAAAGATGTGATCCAATATTCATGAAAGTTAGTAAGAATACTCCCACTTAATTCCATAGGTGCCCAGTGAGAGTTTAATAGAAGACCATTAACCTTACGTTCTAAAACGCTTAAAAAACACCAGTGCACTAATTACACCATAAGGAACTCTTAAATGGTACTTTTAATACTTGTACAAACTGGTGCATGAAGATACCACTGCTCGATTCTGTTTGCAATACATCGAACTGTTGAGTGCTCTAGTGTAAACTCATTCACCTGGAGCCATGCCACAGTTATGCCTTTAATCCACACTCACCTAATGTTAACTGAGTGACATACACAATGACTTCAACACCAGGTTTCAGTTCAAACTGGACCAGGTTCTGATTGAGAGCGTTAAAAAGGATCTCAACAACCTGAGAAAATAACAAAAGATACAGGTCACAATATACAAGAGAGCCAGCTCAGGAGAATGTATGTTGTTGGAGAATGTATAATTCGGGAATGTATGTTGCCTATGAACGATGACTAACAGCTCTTACTGTCTTCAGAAAGACGAAGAAAGCAGGGAAAAGAAAGGAACGTGAGTCGACTGAGGAAGTGAAGAGAGATGTGCGTGTGCTTCAGAGGGAACTGAGTGTTACTGAATTTAAGTCTCTCTGCAGGACAGACACACTTCTGAGGCTCAGAATGTTATTGTAATTCTGGGAATACAAGGAAAGCATGGGAGTGTGGTGTGGAAGAGAAATAAGGATCTTCTCACCCTCTACTATCTCCCGTGAGTTTGATCTAATGCACTTGGACACCGAGATATTTTCACTGGTGGGTGATGGAACTGAGCAGAGCAGTCCAGCCTAGTAACAGCTCCTTACTCCCTTGATTAGCCTAACCTCCCTTGATTATCCCTTGACAAGCCTAACCATGTAGTTACTGCACGAAAACACTGTTGGGATGCTACTATCCAGTGACATCAAACTTTTTATATTTTTCCCTCATTTAGATGAGAGGCCTTGGAATGGAAGCTACTCAGAACTCAGCAAGCCAGCTATGATGCCTCACATTGCCTCACATCATGTATTTGATTGCCTCACATCATATATTTATCATGTCATCTGGAGCCTGAGCTGCTAAGTGCCTGGTAAAGTAATTTTCAAGTAATTTTGATAGTCAGGGCAGAGCTCCTCAAGCAGGAGCCATTAACAGGTTCCAAAGTATAACTGAGTAGACTGTCAAATAAAGTTAGACCACTAGAGCTACAGCTCATGGTCAACTAGATCAGAAATCAAATCAGATGTCTGCATAATACTAAAACATTTTCACAACTGTGTGTTCAGAGAAAATTTTAATATGAGTAGGTCCAATGGAACTGGACTGAAACAATTCCAAGATAATCTCTTCAAACAGCTTTCCAAAACTTCCTCTACAATGCCTCTCTTTTGTACGCACTTAAAGCATTAATTTAAGAATGCAGTCTTGCTAGTTTTCTACAACAAATATACTACCCTAAAGGAGCTAACTTTGCTCAGTGGGTGAAAACAACCTCCACAGGATTCAGGAACCTTTTGAATTATTCAATGTTCGATCACAGAAGAGTTACTCCCACAGGTGCTTTGAGGTGGGCGCACCCATCGTTTCCACATAGTAGCATAGCAGGAATGGTGCCTACAAGAACATTCACTAGGGCAAAGCAGCTTTTTCAGCACTACTTCACTCCTTTCCTTTCATAAATTTGATGTAATCACTTGATAATTCTAGCAAAAAAAGCTTCAGCAGACTAGTGCTGCTGTTCCTAGCTCTTCCCTTGCCTGTATATCACTGTAGCTATTCATCACTGTAATTACCTATTTATCTAAAAGGATGGATATTGTAACTTTCAAATATAGTTTGCACACACCGTGTGCTGCTGCAGAATAAAGAGGTCTTGTTTCTGTGATATATGAGCTGAAGAGGTTGATTTATTTTTAGCAAAGCTCAGTATATTATCTTGCTGCTTTGGCCTTTGTCTATTAGCATTCCTCCACAGGGTGGAGGGAGTACATATTCAAGGTTCCTTTGGCCATAACTACTGTAATGAGGACACACTACTGATCTAGGTAGAACCACTACTAGTAGATGTCCCAGTGAGGAGCTTGGAAAGCCCATTTTCCCTGTGAAAGTCATTCCCTTTAATGGCATAAACTCTACATCCATAGTCCCAATGCATCCAGTTCCATCACACTTATTGCAAGTCATTTCCAATGCTAAAAAGGTTAAGGGATCCATCTGCAAATGGTACAATGGGAATGAATGAACACTGAATCCTCCTTTCCTTACCTGCTCCAGATCAGCCTCGCTGCTTTTCCTCCTCTCTGTTGTGTTTTTACGGGGTAGCACAAAGAGCTCAGCAGAAGTAGGCAACCCAGGAAATACAGCTACCAAGATTTGTTCATCAGGAATACCGGTCACCTGAAAAAAGTAAATAGGTGGTCTTTAGCTGCTCTTCTACTACTGACGTTTCCATCAAACTATGTATGGAAACTACGCTCCCATCAAACTGTAATTTGTCAGTTCTGCTACAGCTGTTGTGACCCTCATGTTGTACCCACTGAACGAGTCTTAAAATAGAGGTCCTGCTAATGATGCACTCTGTCAGTTCTACAAGGAAATGTAATGTTGACAACATCTGTGTGCCCAAAGATCACAACCCAGAGTTCAAAGGCAAAACCTATGATCATTCCATATCTGAATCTTCCATATAATCCCTTGCTATAAAAGAATGAACCAAAGTCAGGTCCAGAGACTCAAAGAGACCGATAAACGTGCAGCTAGCAAGGATACATGATGAAAATTACTTGCAATCACCTTCTAACAACAGGTCATGAGGATCCACATTTGCTACATAAGAAGCAAATGAAACGTATCGATGGAGCAGCCTGTTCCTGGTGGATTGTAGGTTGCAACCAAGCAGTCAGAAAAGGATATACAGACAAGCATTTCTACATGCTTTCTATTGTTGATGTTACTGTTATTACAATATAATTGATTTATTTTTTTCTCCAAACTTGACTTGAATGCATTAAAAGGGAAGACCAGCTAAAACAAATGAAATAAGTGTTTTCTCAGGGTGAGAAAACAATCAAGGAAACTCTCATAAACTGTGAATTTCAAGTAGGCTGCAGATGAGAAAAGTTGAGCAGGAACACACTTTCCTCATAAAAATAATCAGCCACTATTTCTAAGAACAGATGTAGCTGAAGCAAAAAAAAAAAAAAAAATATATATATATATATATATTTATATTTCTGGTAGAAAGTAAAGAACACAAAGACTTGCTCAAATCTATTTCTTGATTTCACACAAAACCACAATCCCTGGTTATTTTATGCCATAAATTATTCTGTCCATTTTCCTGCAAGAATTTGAGTGCTAATTTACATATTCTAATTAATCCCAAAGGAAGATTCTGTATCTTCTGCTCCCTAAACCTTCTCTTTGCCCTGTGTTTTAAGAAGTAAGTTTATTTTCCCTCTGAATCCTCATTTTCTGCCCCAGTTGGAAAAGGAGTAGACCTTTATAACATTCACTAGTTGCTACACTTAATTCCATTGGAAGACTGAGTATTAGGAATAGATAAAAATATCTTCCTCATGCACCTAACATTACTACATCTATCTGTCTTCTGGGATGGAGTGGATCAGCTGTTAAACTGCACACAGTAACACTACCCAAATGTCTGGAGCTAAACCAGTGCAACTTGTAACATCAATCTGGCAAAATAAGAATAATTGTGAAACCGTTATAATCAAGAATTTTTAAAGTCCTCAGGGATATTAAAAACTGAAAAATGCCACAGAAACATTAATAAAAGTAATTACAATATTTCCACAGAACTCCCAATATACTGTGCCTCTATAAAAAGATTCAGCATATTACAAAGCAGTCGATTTAAAATGATAGCTTCATTACTGCGTTCTTCCCACTCTTTTAAGCTAGTATGTTGAAAAAGTCTGCATGCTTTATCAGCCTAATCTACATCAAGCAGAGGAGGTGGAAACAGAAGCTCACCTGTGCTAAAGCCCTCCTGATGACTTTGCCAATATCTTGTCTCCATTCAGGGATGTCAGGATTGTGGTAGTCCAGGTTAGGAGAAAATGAGAGGAGCTGAGACTGGAAATACTCTGGAATAGAAGAACAATATTAATGAGATGATTAAATGTGCAGCACGTAGGTTAAAACAAAAAGTGGGGATTCAGTAATACCTCCTATTTATTTCCATGGAAACTCTAACAGATACAAAGAGTCCAATAACACTATTATTAACACTATAGAGCACATTCTCAGCTACAAAACACTGTATTTTTCAACACAGTCACCACCATTAGCCATGCTTTTTCACCAGTGATGAACAAGGACCTGCAATGCTGTGCTTGTAAAAATCTGCACCAGTGGAGGTGACTCACTGTCACTGTTGTCACTGCTGAAACACCACACCCAGTGCCTCAGTGTGCTCACATTCACTGTTTGGTCTCAATAAATGTTCAGCAAGTGATGATGAATGTCACTGGGTGCCTTTTTTTCTGCACGGAGGAATTCAATGACATATCTTTGCTTCATAAGCACTTCCATGTCACATGCCATTCTGTCAGACCGCCCCTTTGCTGCCATCTGTCACATGACAACAACATGTAATGGAACAATGATGGAAGAGTCAACCTCTACGGATATACTACCAACATCCACCTCTGATGTCATGGGCCAACAAAATAAAATAGGAGGCATTACTTTTAGAGCAGCCCTCATAATCATAGAATGGCCTGGGTTGAAAGATTATCTAGTTTCAACCACTCTATTGTGGGCAGGGTCATAATAAACGTGACTTAAGGCAAAAGAGAGATGAAAGAGTGAAAGAAGGAAAGGGTCTGGCTAACACCAAGCAGGACAGAAAACTTGCAAACAGCGTACTTAAAAGGGAAACCTTGCTTTTATGGCAGCTCATGGCTTTTCCCAGAAGAAATGGAAGTAAAAAAATGATGGAAGTGAGAAGATGCCTTCCTTTCGTGCTGGCCTTAAGCCAGCCAGAGCTAAGTAATTTTGCCACTCAATTTCATCAGGTTCTGCTTACAAGAAAGTTAACTAGTAAATAAGATGGCATCTGCCTGAAATTTGGAAGGCCTGTGAAACTACATGCACTATGGTCTGCAGAGAAAACACATACTGTAAGTAATATGTTTTCAAAAGCAGGCATTATCTGTCTGCTCTCCTGGAGTGAAGCCATGAATGGTTAATTCCCCAACAAATCAGAGCCCAGTGGTGCTAATGACAGGGTAATCAAGCCATGGCTATTCAAGAAACGCTTTGAAATTACTTCCTAATTGACTGATTGCAGGAGGAAGAAAAACTTCCTAGACTTCAAATACAGACCAATTTAAAATTTTCTCCAATTCCATCTCTCCCCTCTTGTGTCACTACAGTCCAAGCCTAACATTTGTGACAAACATGCACAGTGAATTTATGAAAGTGGGAGAGAGAAATTCAGGATGGTAATGACACTCAGACAGATTCTCAGGGTGGAAGACTGTCCTTTCTGTTTCTAGGGACATGCTCCATCACACCTTGAAGCACCTGATCTGCAGACACTTAAATAAGTACCAATAATCATTTTTAAGAAGGTACCAGTTTTAGATCAAGCTAAACCAGCAAGAGTATAAATAAGGAAATCCACAATAGCAGGGTGTGCCAGCACAGCATTTGTCTTGCATCTTTTGCAAGTTCTGTTCTTTCTTTATAGGTGCTGCAATGTATTTTCAAATAAAACAAGCATAAAAGAGTAGACAATCTCTCTCATGTTCTTTCTGAAGGTTTAACCCAGAGCCTGACATATAAAGCTTTTGACATTTGAACTCTCAGTACAACGTCCAATTTATTTTTTTTACTAAATTCTGCACTGTTAGCTACAATTTTCAAAAACCCTCAGTAAATCTTCTCCACTGCTAGCACCACAAAGGCATACTCATGCTTAGAGCCATAATCACTAAACATAGGGCACAGATTAGAACTGATAAATTAGTGTTACCAGAGAACATGTTTACCAAAGATGTCTCTTGTTTATGTATTTAGACTTGAACTGATCACCAGATTTGGGTTCAGAAAGGACTCCTTCCTTTGGTCAGCTCAGTTTACAACATTGACTCATGTAGAGGACTATTTGGATGTTCCAAATGCATGAATTACTCTGATAAAGTTCCAAGCTCTGGATATTTTACAGAGAACAGCAAAATTTCTTACAAAGTATTTGAAGACAGAGTGTGAGAAATGCACAACGGGATTTACTGGGACCTTCAGTTCGCATACAGAGACTGAGAACATTTCTTGAATAATCCTGATTTATGTTTATTCCAGAAACCAGTGGAAAGCTGCAAGCTTCACATAACTAAACACTGCATTTTTCAATGCCCAAAACATTCAAGTAGAGGTGTATGTAACATTTGCTAATAGTGAGTCTGGGTTACTCTAAATCGTACCAGCAAATTTTTGAAAACCCACAGGCAGTCAATAAATACCTGTTCAGCTGGTGGTTAAATCTGAACATAAGCTTTCAGCTCAACAGCAGCAAATGTATTTATCTTTAATTATGGAAACAAGAGAGACACAGTTTAGCTGCACAGGGCAACCTCAGATATTTGAAGACCAGGTTTCTCAATAAAACCTGCTGCCTAAAGAAAAGCTTGTCCTTGAATGCTGGGTGCCAAACACTAGGTAAGTAAAAAGAAGGCTAGCCCAGGAGAAAATTCTTGTACAGTGCTGAACGTGACGCATAGGGAAGTGTGGTGAACATGCAGTGAACCTCCAGCTACAGTATGGAAGATGGGCAGAAATACCAACAACAGAGCCATCTGTCCCACTTCTTCCCAACTCCTCACCTTTATACAGTGACTATGAGAAAAGAAATCCTGGCTGCACAAAGACCGCTTTAGTGATGCTCCATGTCTGCTTCTTTCCTCAACTAGAAAACAGAGGCAAGATGCTCTGCCTATACTCAAAATTGTTTTTGTTTATTTGGGAAAGTTCCCATTCAGGAAGCCAATGAGAGCAAAGCAGAAGCCAGGCAATTCACTACAGTGCTGAATTTATAGACGCAGTCAGCTGCCCTGAATAGTTCACTTCTGCATTTAGTAATCACAGTAAATCTGATCTACTTTGTCCACAGTTAACAAACATTTTACTCTGGAGGTCCCTCCAGGCACCAGAGAGTTCAGAGTTCATTTTGGTTCAGTGACAACTGCCTGTTCTTCTCTTCTGTATGTTCCCTGACATCTCATTGTAAATGGATGAAGTTACCGTGTACTGCGATCTCCTTGGTGTCTTGGATGAGGGTGTTGCCTGCAGCAACCTGCACAGTGACAGTGTTCATCCCCTCCTCGTTGAAGATGTAGGAGATACTGCTCTCAAGGGTGATGAGGGGCTGCAAAAGGGAAACACAAACAACAATGTCAAAATCAGAATGCAATTAACTCAGGAAAAACAGACAGCTGAATAATCCACCAGGCCAAAGTCTCCTTTTTCCCCTGGCTGATACAGGGTGCTCAGATCTGCTTGTTCTGCTAAGTTCAAAAAGCAGGTGATCCAAACAACACCCAATAAGACTATTCCACAGGCTAACCTTTCTCTCACTCCACTAAATGCATCCTGAATTTTTTTCCACTGAACTGCAACTCATTATGCTATGAATACCTCAGCAGAGCACAGTCTGTGATTGCAAAATTAAAGCTGCTGAATGCAGTACTGTAAACACACAAGCATGACCACTCAGCATAGTTGCTTTCTCAGCCACGCAAAACAGTCTCCATCTTAAATCAGCAATTGACTCTAATCCAGAGATACAATGCTTCTTCAAACAACCTCTTGGTCAGATTCAGGACCAGCTCCCTCTCTTCAGAATCATAGAATCATTAAAGTTTGAAGAGGCCTCTAAATGTCCAATCCCTCACCGCATTTACTCACAGAATCATGGAATCAGAGAACTATTCAGGCTGGAAAAAACTCGAAGATCAAGTCCTGCCATCAACTCATCACCACTATGTCCACTAAATCACGTTCCTAAATGCCAAATCTCCACAGCTCCTGAACACCTCCATTGATGGAGATTCCACCACTTCCCTGGACTGTCTGATCCAAAGCTTTAACACTCTGAGATTTCTCCAACAATTGTGTCATGGTTTTATGGTTTTTTGGTATTGGTATTCCACATCGTAACATCATGTAGTGTATTAAGAGTTAAAGGGTGGCCCGTACGGGGATCGAACCTGTGACCTTGGCTCCTAACCACTAGCCCAAGAGCATTAGCTCTTTAACTCTTAATACACTACATGATGTTATGATGTGGAATACCAATACCAAAAACTATAAAACCATGACACCTTGCTAGTCCCACTACACCTGCCTAAAATAATAACTGGACAGGGAGGCCATGCCACTGTGATTTGGAGGTACCACCATGCTATCACCGGGGTGAGGGCATGGCCAGAAACCCTGTCCAAAGTCACCTATGGATGTAATGAGGGGCTCCTCAAAACCTCAAGGACTCACGCAGCTCAGCATAGTTTGCTCTCACTTAAGAGTGCAAATCCATGCATCTATCTCAGAGCAGCTCTACTGAGGGCAAAGTAGTGGCACCAAATATTGTCTTGCCCGTGTTTCAAGTCTGTAAGGCATAAGCTAGCTTCAGCTATAAGCTAGCAAGTTATGCTAAGAAGACTTAAAACATGGCATAACACCTACAGACACTACTGTCTGACTGCAGTTGCATGGCTTCCAGAACAAAGTTGAACAGTATTTGGCTAGTTGCAAACTGTGGCAGAGAAGGCAGACTTTATTTACATCTTCTCAAATACAACCTTGGTAGCACTACAGCTCTCCTGTTTGCACAGGAAACTCTTACACTGATACACATCTAGAGGAGAAAGTGCACCACATTTAGGGAAAGAGATTCGTGTATTGAAAATCAAAGGTCTAGCCCTAATAGTGCCTTTGAGCTGACAGCTTGTCTATAGACAAGTCCCTTGGTTTGGATTAAACCATTACAATAGAAATAGTGATACAATCTCCATCGCAAAAGTGCTTACAGGTCTCAGAGCATAGACAAAACAACTGTACCATTACAGTTGCTCTTTCTCCAAACTGTCAGTTTGTTTCCAAAGAAAAAAACCCTGAACATTCACCTTCCAGCTCTAACACTTCATCCCATCAGACTGATAGTTTGCCTGCATTTCAAAACAGTGGCCCATACATGTTATTCTCATAGACAAATTAGCTTTCACTGGCACAGCCCAAGCTGGCAAAGAGATTTCTCCCCTGCAGAATGCCACCTTCCTTTGACCCTCTCTTCATTACCTGAAAAAGCAATAAAAGAAAAGCCTGTTTGACCATTGGGAACTCACAGAAAGTGAGCAGGGAAGGCAGCCTGGGGTAGCAGCTAACATATACTAAGATACACACCCTGGACAAGCAGAACAGACCTACATTAAAATGCAGTGATATTAGCACTATGCTTAAAGGTTACAGGTTGTGATTACACGCAAAGGCAGATAAGAGGAACCAATCTGGTCTTTAAAATTACTATTATTTCCCTTTTTTGTGTGTGTGCATGCTGGACATTCCATTATCATGGCTGATTTCACCTCCATCATGGAGCTGTAACATTCAGCCAACTCCTTAATTTTAATTCAGGCACCAAGACCTGGAAATCAACTCTAAATTAAATCAAGTAGTTTAAGGTTCATTTGCTCAAACCTATTAGACAGCTGGACACATTTATTAAACTGGACCTGTGTTAATCCAAGCAAATTGGCCTTTAGGTGTACTGCAAAAATTAGTACAGTAGAAATTCAGTACAATGATTGCAGCAAGATGTTGAGGGCAGCAGAAGGATCTCAGCCAGGTTTATTAGAATGTAAGACAACCTTTTCCCGTGTAGTTGTACAGAATACCTCTGTGAGAATGCACAGTGACATAAGACACTAATAATTCTACGTGGGATTCTGCCTATGGGCTGATCAGACATAGAAGTTGCTATCCTTCAGCCCTGGAATCAGAGTATAACAACGTCAGATAGTTATTGTGCACAGCATTATACATCACATCCTACAATTCACAAACATATCAGTGTCCCCAGATTTGAGCAGTACTGAAACCACCAGTTTGCCCATGAGACATATATCAAACATCCCAGAAGAAGTTTTGATGTGATGCAGACCACTGTTTTGGGGAAAAAAAATAGATTTTAAAAGCAGCTGCTGCTGTATCTATATGCTTTGTCATTCTTTGTCAGTGGCTAGGTGACACAACTGAAATACATTACATAGTTGGAGAGAGCACTTTACAAAGAATGAATGGTGCTCTGGATCTTTGATTGCAGACAAGAGGAACCATCTCTTCTCATCTGTATCTCAGTGTAATTCAATAACGCATAGAACCACTCCAAGGAATTTAAAGTTTAGCTATTGCACATACAGCTATGACCAAAGCATCTACACATCTACAACTGCCTGTGCTCTAGTGAAATTTGAACTAGATGATAGTACAAGTAACAGATCCTATTTACTACAGAGATCCAAACACCACGACAGATGGATGAATATCTTTAGCAGATAATTGTTTTCTCCACATTTTCTATACTAATTTCTACTTCAAAAAATCTTCTACATTAAGGACAAAAGTTACAGCAGAAAAACTATGACAGTAGTTCTGCTCTCTCCACTAGAAAGCATGATCACAACTTGTAGTTTCACTTACTTTATGTACTGATAAAAAAAATACTTCATAATAGGTTTTTGCCATTACCTTCAAAATGCACTATAATGAGGTCTCATCTCTATCTCTTAAATATATATATATATATATATATACATACACACATATATCCAGCCTATGAACAATAGTGACAAACAGATACTAACAATTCCTTGAGTGTCTAACTTGAAAAATCTAGACAACTGGTTATTTGTGTGATTCTGTTTGAACACCAACAGCTCTAAAGTATTGTGTTGGAATGTAGTGTTATATACAGCATACTGGTGCATAATGGAAACACCCATGGTTATTTGAACACTGGCAGTTTTTAAATAGTGTTGAAAGCCAGTATTATCCCATACATAGAGATATATAATTCAGTTACACTGCAAGCAAACTCTGGTAATAACAGTGGTCTTCAGAACTCAGTAGGGCAGATAACAACCAGATGTAAAAAAGTAACTACTTCTAAGAACATGCGAGGCAGGAGGAAAAAAAAAATTTACAAAGCTGAAGTTTAAAATAATGACAAGCTTTTTTAGAAAGTAAAAAGGAAAAAAAAATAATACAAAATAAGCAACGACAAGAACTTTTCATTGAGGTGAAAGGAATTCTCTGCCTTGTAGGACAAACTTAGCAAATAAATGTGAATCAAAGGGCAACTGTACCTTGGTGCTGTTACCAAACCACCAGAAGTAGGTAAGTGTGCCTGCTTGGCTGGGCCAAACCACTGCAGTAATGTTGACATCCTTATTTCTGATAGCAACAAAGGGGATACTCAAATGGACATGTTCCACTGGACCTGTGGGAAGAAACAGTCAATTATTAGAGGCTCTGAGTTAAATTTTCCCTGCTCAGTTGTAAACAGGAAGGATTTTCCCTTTAAATGAATCACTGTCAGCAGTGAGACACTATTATAGACATACAAAAGAATTTCTGAAGCCAATAAGCAGAGGATACTAAATTAATAAAATCACACTTCTGTTTCCCACTCAATTCTTGAAGAACCAAAAATGCACATTTTAGGCTGTGTCAACTTCAGAAAGGATGAGGACTGTGTTTAAAAAACATTTTTTTTAAATTCAGACTGAGGGAGAACAATGAATTTGCTTTGCACAGGATAGGGCAGGCTGCTGTCGAAGTCTTGATGGAGTTGTAGGTGTCCCTGTTCATTGCAGGGGAGTTGGACCAGATGACCTTTAAGTGCCTCTTCCAACTCAAGAGATTCTACGACAGGACACTAGAGAGAAAAAAACTGTCATCTTGAAAAATCTACCTAGTGAACTGAGGTCAGTGGGCAAACCACATTAACTAAGTTGGCTTAAACCTGATTATGTAAGAGGTGTTTATGACTTGATTAAATATGCCTTTACAGTTCCTCTTCAGAAGTTATTAAAAGAAGATCTGTGATTTTGGGCAAGAATGGAAAATTTCAGTATCACTTTGACTTTGGCCCAACTTTGAAAAGCCTATGGGAAGCCAGTTAACACCAGCAAAAAAGGAAGGAATAACTTTAAAGGTATGTGCATTGACTTATTAAGGCGTTTTTCACAGGGTCACAAGAATGTGTTTTCAAAAAGATTTAACGAAACAAACAAAAAGAACACCAAAACATTAACACACACCGAACATCAACGCAAATTACAGCCAATAAAACCAAAAGTCCAGAATGACCCCAGTGCAAGAAGTCCAGAATTAAGAAGAAAATTATTCTTGCCAACCACCACAAAAAAGTGTACAAAAAATATTAAGGTTATTTATTTATTTATTTAAAGTTTTTCCTCCTATATCAATTTCTACCTCCTGCTTACACTGAATTCCAGCTGGTAACTGGTGCAAAATGAGCCCTTCTTGAGTGGTACCTTTTAATATGCAGCAAACTAATAGACCGTCACCATGAAAAAGAAAGAATGAGCAAGAAAGGAGATCTTTATTTTTAATAAAATATTAAGTCAAGGAACCATAAAATTTGCTGATTTAAACTGAGATTATCTTCTTAAGTTACCTATCAGCTTTTCAAATATGAAATGGGGACGTTAATTACTTCACCTACTTGGACAACAAAAGCTGTTCTTTTACCACCAGAATATAGAGCTCCTAGGACAGAACCATATCCTTTGTTTTGGCTCTTAGTGTAATTCCCATTTTCCTAAAGGGTCTGCCAGCAAATCACTTCTGAAATTTGACCGTAACAATTACACAGGATTCCCATGAAGTGCAGGTTCCCACAAACATTTTCTGACAGAGCAGTAAGAGGAAAAATGCTAAAATCTTCACTTCCTTTAAATGAGGGGATGAGCAGCTTGAGAGTAGATTTCACAAAGACGACTGCTCTCTGTTAAGGCTGAAGGAGAGAAAGCTACTGCTGCTTGTAGCCCAGGATCCCCTTTTTCTCTCTCTCTCTTTTTTTTTTTCTTTGTATTTTTTTTTCAGCACAAAGCTCCTGCACCAGACAGACATTATATTTAAGATGACTTATATAGCTGCCATTTTGTCTGTACAGTTGAGCTTCAAGGGCAAACCTCCAATATTGACTAGTATATCAAAATATTAAAAGTCTAGTACTAAGATTTTTTTTTTTTTTTATTCTCACTGTCAGTGTAAATGTAAATGTCTGGGAAATATTTATCTAGAGATAATAAGTTGGCCATCTAAGAATCCTACGCAGTTTGGTCAAAGGAGAGAGATCTGAAAAGCTGAGGGAGAAGAAAATATAAACAAGCCTAGCAATTGCCCCTCTTTTGCATTCTGTTCTGAAATCCTCAGCATGGAACAACAGTTCCTGGGAGAAAAATCAGATAATCCTTACCAAGTTCGTAGTTATTACCAGGTAACCATCACTTTTGTCAGCTAATGGCCCAAGGTGAAGGAAAAAACAGTTAATGCTCTAATAACTGGTTGTAAAATGCAACCATGATTGACTTTGAGGGAATTATGAGCATAATAAAAGCTTCAAGGAACATTTATTCTTTCAAACAGGGAGCCTGAGATTTAAAAGAAGAAAATAGTTCTCCCATTTTGGAAATGTCCAACTTGTTTCCAGTGGAAAAGCTCAAGTACAAGACTGGCAGAATAGAATACTTTCTGACAGGCTATGGGAAAAGATGGACATGGCTGAGAACACCAAGAGGACCACAACCAAACCAGGCACATCTGAGCACAGATGGAGCTTCCTGCCCAAGAGACCTAGTAGCATTACAGCAGAACAAAGAACCAAGACCTTCCTGGTCTCATCCTGTTTCTCTCTTCCCTTCTGAGGCTCTGATAAAGTCAGTCAGGGGCTCTACAATTCTGCTCACATGTCAGGTGGAGAGAAATTAGACACATCTCTGCAACATGAATGGAAAGTCAGTAGCACATGAAAATGCATGAAACATGCAGTTCTCAGTACATCCATATCCCAGGAAATATGCTCATCACAATGATTTTTGTCTTATTTAATCTGTGCTGAAAACATCTAAATACCAAGTAAAAATGCAGTATATTAATCTAAACCTCTTGGTACCAGGAGCATACTAAAAATACAAATCTGGATTTTGTTTCATATGCTGTTTCACCTCTGACCTTTTCAAAATCCCTTTCAAGCTTTTTCCTGAATATGAGGACTGTAAATATGCTTTTGTTAAAAGATGCTCCCTCTTCATTAAATAAGCCAAAAGTTGCATTTATATGTGGGTATGCACTCCTAGGCCCCAGTGAAGCTGCAGGGATTTTCAATGGGTTTAGGATTTTGCCCAAGGAATCTAGCAGGAGGAAATACTCACAGACCACATGCAGGAATAGGACAGCAGTGTCAGAGCCCAGGCTGTTTTCTGCATATGCTGTCACCTGGAAGATTCCAGCACTCTTATACACGTGTCGGATGCCATCTTCAACGGGGCTGAAATTTGCATAGGATACTGCAATGCCATCTCCAAAATCAAGTTGAATATTTGTTCTCTGGAGATCACCCTGCAACACAGAAAGCTGGATTAGGGAACTGGGGTGATAAGAGGGATTTATATTACCCTTTATCCCACTGCTCAGCTCCATTTCATTAGTGTGGACACAAGCTTACGACTTTACTAAAAAAGTCTAGCTTCATTCTGCCAGATCCAAAAGGGCCCAGATTCAAATCAGTGCCAGCTAACTACTTATTAGCAATGCTTAGAGCAGCTGAACATTTTCAGCTGTTACCCTGCTGTCTTGGATGTAGAGATTTTGAGAAAGTAGAATGTCAAAGATGCATATATCAAGGGGATCGTGCATGGTTGGGGATTATGTGTCACTGAAAAGGGCAAGACTTTGCACAGCCCTTTGCTGAACGGGTGACGTCCAACAGGCACTTTCATCAGAAGCAGCAAGATGGGAGGCACTGCAGTGACTGGAGGCTAGATGCTAATTGCTAGATGCAATTCCCACGTGTAAATGGAAGCCTTGAGAACATTCTGGAGACAGGTTAATAATTGATGATACTGACATACTCAGGTGTAGCCTAACCTAGTTTTCAGGCTTCCTGAATAGTCAAAGGAAAAAATTTTAAAAATGAAAAAGGAAAGAGACCAGTGCATTCTATTCTGAGACAGGTGACATGAATTATCTTCTGCAAATATCCATCTCTGTACCCTTATGATAAAAAGTCTAGATAACTAATTTCAGCCAGACATGTAACTTCTGGATAGCAGAATTTATTAAGGTTGAGTCCCATACAGATGACTGACAGCTTTTGTCTAATGCCAGTTAACACAGAGATAGGGCCCAGTGACATGCAAGAGAATGCAACAGATGATGAGAAAATCCCTACTAAGATTATTGTCAATGACAGCTATTAAAAGAAGGAGAGAACAGCAGACGAGATTTTAGCATTGCAGGTGTTGTCCACAAGCAGCAGCTGCACTGCTTTGGTTTAAATTTTGTTTTAAACCACCGTAGTTGAACTACAGAATTGTCATTTCAGTTTCTGGGAGTCTTATTATTTATCTGCTCCCAGCTGACTAAAAGTAACACAAAACAAGTCTAATTCAAACAGGTCTAAAGCCCACCACAGTGATTTCACTAAAGTGAAATGAAATTACACCCAGATAATACCTATGCAACTTTCTGTATATATGTAAGCTGCATTAGCCCAAATAATTTATCAGAAGGGCTCCACTGTATTCATAATGGGAGAAAAAGATACCACTATCTTTTAGAGATGATCCCAGCTGTACTGATGATAAATGAGATTCTAGAGTAACAAAAAAAACAACAAATCAAAAATCTTTGCTTCTAAATGTATGTGGGATTTTTGTTTGTTTTTTGTTATTTTTATTGTAGTTGTTCTTAAAGGAAATGTGGCATTATTTCATAGCCATCTCATAAGCCCCATTTGCTGTAAGCACACAGGGTTAAGAGCAAAGCAAGTGTCAGTTCCAGTCCATACTGATCTAAGCAGGGAAAGTAACCACATAACTCAACTCAAAGCTGGTTCTGATGGACTTCCAAGCCCTTCACAGCCAGGTCAGACCCTGCACAGACCTATATTTGCTGGAAAAGACCAATGAACTCTGAATTCACAAAAGTCTCTGGGCCAGCTGTTCATAAAAGTAGGGCTTCACGGAATCACAGAATGATTGTGTTGAAAAAGACCCCAAGGATTAGAAACATAGAAACACGAGGTTGGAAAGGACCTACAAGACCATCTAGCCCAACCATCCTCCTATCACCATCCCTATCCACTAAACTATTAAATCATATCCCTTAGCACCTCATCCAGATGCTTCTTGAACAGCTCTAGGGACAGTGACTCCACCACTTCCCTAGGCAGGCCATTCCAGTGTCTGACCACCAATGGCCAAGTTCCAACACCCCTGCCACAGTCAGGGGCACCAACCTCCAGATCTGGTACTGGACCAGGTTACCCAGAGCCCCACCCAACCTTGTCTTGACTACCTCCAGGGACAGAGCATCCAGAGCCTCTCTGGGCAGCCTGTTCCAGCCCCTCCCCACTCTCTCTGTAAAGAACTTCCCTCTGACTTCCAATCTAAACCTGCCCTCCTTTGAGCTTAAAACCATTCCCCTTTGTCCTATCACTATCTACCCAAGTATGCTTCCTACAAATCCTGTACAGATAAGACGAAGTGAAGACATCGCCAGGGATAACCACATTGTGCCAGTCCCAAAGAGTTTTAGATCTGACAGTACCATATTTCTACTAAGCAGTACTTTTCAAGTTTACTTGTATGTGGAAGAACATACAGTTTTCAACCTAGATTCTGACTGTGAATCCCTCTGCCATAAATAATTTTTTTTCTGTAAAAACAGCAATGGCAGGAGCAGGATGCAGTGTTTTGCTACTGATTCAAGTTCCAAAAGTGCACCTGATCTTATTCTCTGGATGGAAAAACTGGGAGTGCAGACCATAAACCAGACTACACTGCAGTAGGTCTTTGAGATTACAGCTTGCCCACAAACTTTCTTTCCCATAGGCTATGCCTGCATTAAAAAATGGAGTGCAGAAATGGTATTTTACGGGATGATTTTGCATTGAGAATACATCTGGAGTCTTAAAGCTCACACTCAAAAAGTCTAGCTTATTATGTAGGTTTTGAAATATGGGCATTTGATTACACGTCCTATCTCTTCTTTCTTGCTCCAACATTCTCATTTCAAATGGGTCAAGGGAGTTATGCTACTGACTTTATTAGGAACCATATATTTTCACCTCTGTCCTATTAGGACATTAAAATTACAGTAGAAAACAAAAAAAAGAAAACACAGAAATAGAGTGGAAATAACAGCGAAACCTATATCTATAATGCTGAGTAGCCAATAACATTGTTTTGATAGTGAGGTTTCTTTCCGAGTCATTCAGCAGAAATGTCTAACAGGGAGAAAATTACACTCTTGGGATATTCAGTTATTTGATAGAAAGGCTCACACAGCTTGTTAAGCCCTTCAAAACTACTTCTCGAGGGAATGTACTAAGACCACAAGCTCATATCATATGGAAGACGCTGAACTGATAAAAGTCAGATCTGGGCTGGATTCATCACTGGTCCTCAGGCTGCCTCTCCTGTGCCTATCACAGGAGCTCTCCTCTCTTGCTTTACAATTCTATTTTCTCCTTGCTTCTCCAATTTGATTCAATTTGAAAGAAGAAGGTTTGAAGCAGAGAAACAGGAAGAGATTTCTTGTGGCTAAGTACCACCTGATGATGACAGTTTGGTCTTCAATGAAAAACCAGCCCATCACACTAATCTTTACTTTCTCTTTTCCTTACCTTTGTATCCAGTATATAAATAATAAAGGAAGTGTTAGCCCCACATACAGTGCCAGGCATTCTGGAATTTCTAAATTTAAATTTAAATAGAAGTTGTTGGAGACATTTCAAATGGATAAAATGAATTGCTTTCTATATATAATCAAGAGGCACAATTTATTGCTTTAAGCCCCATAAACGACATAAGGCTCTGAGCTAAAGGCTGTCAACAAAGGCTGGAACAATTCATGCAGGCACCAGTGGGCAGGAGGATGGTAATGGAATAGGTCGAGAATACTATTGCCACGTAATAGCCTTTCAAAGTCATATCTCAACATGACCACTCTGGAAAAGTTTTCTTGTCTGTGTTCATACGTAATATATTTTGGTCATGAAACCTCAAATAATGCACATAAAGGCAAAGCTCAGGGAAGAGCAGGCAGAGTACTGAAATCAGAAACAGATAAGCTGGAAGAGGCTTGGGAGGAAACTTTTCTTCCCATTGCATTCATAAGCACACAACATTGCTTCTGCTGAATGAAAAGAGCAGTGCTCCTCTAATGAAGCTCTCAAATTGTATACAAATATGGCACATTTGTGGCTATCTCCTTCTATAAACACAGTTCAGTAATCTACTAATAGATGTTCAGAGCTCTAATACTTGTTCAGACTAGTACTTCGAATAGTCACTGCTTGCTTTCTCAGCTCACCTGCATTTACAAACCTGTTATCAAGCTTAGCCATCACCTTGTAATTACTGAAAGAGGGAAGCTGTGCAATGTCATAAACAGAAGACAATGGAACACAACAGTTCACTATCTGGAGCTGCCACCCAAACAATCATTTAAGCCTGAGGGGCCAGCTTTCAGAGAGGAGCTGAGGATATATAGGAAAGATCAAGTACAAAAACAGATTCAGGGGTCTGGTCAAGAATACAACTCCTTAACTTAACAGCATACTGGCAGTCATAACTCTTTGTGCTCAACCTCAAACAAAAAGTAGAGAAGGCTCTTATTTCCCCATGTTTCTCTGCATATATATGCAGCTCAAATCACAGCACAGCCTCATACCTTCAAAAACAAAGCAAGGTCGTCTGTCAGTGCTTTTCTTTGTCATTGCCATGCACATATTCTGAATTACCACCGTGAACAGTACTGAAACAGAATCTGCAAATCCTGAGAAATACAGTTTTCCAGCACTATAATAAAACATTATTTTATTATTGGACAGCGTAAAGGTCAGTCACTCACACCAGTATATATATAGTGATGGGGCATGTCTTTCCAGGCAGTGGAAAGGAACTGATGGCTAAACTCAGTGTTGCTGGTCAGGTTTAGTCTGGTGGAGCAGAAGGGCTGAACAGAGCTCAAGACTCAGTTGCAACAAAACCCTCAACAGACTGTGTAGAGGAAGTTAAGTGAGGATGAGGTTAATCTGTATGACATTATGGTATGTAATAATAAAGATTTCTCCAAAAATGATTTCTTCCAATTGCTCAGGAATATTTTGATGACAACTCTTTAGATTGTTGACTTTTCTTTCAAACAGTCTCGGGTTCATACTAAAAGTTTGAAATACTGAAACACATCTCCCCAAAATCTCAGGGTGTTTTATATTTTCCCTTTTTAAAATGACCTTTTATTTTAAGGAACAAGCTCAACACAGTTCTCTGTGGAGTAAGCTGTTCACCCACAAAAATGTGTTCTTGAAAATACCCTTTCCTTAAGACAAAAACTGTTCTAGAAAAACGTTTTTCTAAATATCCTTATTTTTTAACAAAAGACAGAGTCAACACCCTCACCTATTTATTCAGCAGCCTGTTCATTCTCTGAAGCCTTGAAAAGGCTTTACTCTTCAGCTACTTTGACTGCTGCCTTATTCCCCATCTGTTTATCATTCTTTGTGCACAGCAGTTCCACTTGAGTTCCTTAATAAATTACTACTAGATTCCTAATTTTTAGATTATGTCTGTTCTTTTCTGAACTCCCACTCACCAGTGTCTGTACAAATCATCTTACCGTGTCAATTCTGCAGAATATAAAGGAATCAGCCATGTAGACAAGAAATTCCCTTTGTATAAAACCAGAGCAAGAATCTCTGAGGAACTATGTAAAGAAGTCCTATCAGATTAGTGGTACCAATGACACGTATAGTTACTGGACAAGTAATTAGATTAAGTGTATTTAAAAATAATAATAATAATAAGCTATTACAAGAAAAAGTACTTTTTCATGCAGCATGCTCGGAGCACTTTAGATTCTTGAGGGTCTAAGTGACCAATGGAGTCTACTCTCCTCCCTAAAGGGGAGTGCAGTAGCAGCAAACAGAGCAGTCACATATTCCCCTAAACACCAAATCACAGACCAGAAGAAACAAAAATATTTTGACTAAAACAGCCCAAAGACATACAAAATGCCTTAGCTACCTAACTGTACACTGGGCCACAAGACCGTGGTGTAGAGGGCTGCAATGTATGTGTTCACCAAGCAGAGGGATACCTGACCTAGACCACTGGAAGTGCCTCAATATTTTCATGCTTCACTGTCTGTACTGTTAGCTAAAGTGGGAATCCTACCATGTTCAAAATAAAACAAATAAGCACTGGAAAACTCAGAGGTGGGTTGAGGAGGCTCAGTTCCTACTGCAAAGCAATAATGTTTAAACATTCCCCCCTGCTTCCCATGAGACTGAAAACATTTCCCAGCATTCTTAACTTTTCCTAATAATGCTTCACCTAAGATGGAACTAAAGGTTTGCAAACCAGAAACTGGGAAATGGTAAGCATAAAGATTCGATCTCTGACTCACAAACTCAAGGAAAAGAATACCAGTCCTGCCATGCTGTTAAAGACTTGCTGAGTCTGAAACACACCTCTTCCATAAGGATGATGAAGGTGGCATTGTGCCCTTGCTCTGTGACCAACTTTCCATTGCTGGTGAGGATGTGTAATCCTCGGGGTGCTTTTCCAGGGCACTTCTCCATCTTGGCCTTATACTTCTCCCGTAAGCCATCTGTGCAGTTGTTGGACACAATCCTTCGGTACCTGGGGAGCAGAAATGAAAGGAAACTGGGCTCAGGCAATGGGTGGAAAAGTTTCTTCTTTGTTTTTGTTTTATTTGCCCATAATAATGATTCGTTTTCTCGAAGGCTAACTGCCTGTATGACTCCCTGACTAAAAGGAAGAATCACAAATCTAACACCTTATTAAACCAGAGAATACCAAACAAATCACAATCCAGCCTTCTCCAGAGATTCTCAGCAGCACCACTGAGAACAGACAATTATGGAGGTCAATTACTCTGTGTTTTCAAAAGAACAAGAATTTCCCCCAATTTGCTATGCCTGCCGGATTGCCCCCTACATCCCAGCCTTTTATTATTCTTTTTATTACATTGTGACCATCCCCATTCTGCTAGTAAGCACTTGGAAGGATCTGATAATGGCTTTGTCCAACTCATTTTCAAAATTTTTCATGGAAAAGGTTTTTCTTTTGTATCTTCTTGGAAGATACTGGCAAACTTGCAAGATGCTTGGCTACTCCCAGTGCTGTTGCCAGTGATCAACCCTTTCTGATTATTTCACACTAAAACACTGGGTTGGCTAAGAAGATCCACATTCCAGCAATTTTCTCCTTGTCCTCTGTCAAGAAGGCCACAGTCAATCACACTGGCCAGGGCTGTCATTACATCCCATACTTATAGGAACCTCTGAGATGAAGAGGGATAAGGGGAATGTTGTCTCTGAAACAAAATTACTCAAAACAGCCACATTTTCTTCAGCCACTCCCATCTATCATCTTCAAATGACCCTTTCATAATGAAAAGGCATGCAGAACCCATGATTTAGAAGCAGTCCTGTAAACTCTTAAGGGCCTGCACAGCCTGAGAAGGAGCATCACAATTTTGCATTAAGTGCAACTAGCATTTACAGTATCCTCCACACAGCAGAATAGCATTTGCAAATGATACTACCAGAATAAACCAACATTTGCCATATGTTCTGTGTACAGCCAAAAGAAACCAGCACATTCAGGCAATTTTTTCTTGTCTGAAAATTCACTGCACTGAATATACAAAGTGAAAATGGCAGGAAAAAAAAATCACAAAGGTGAAAAATTGTTCGTTTTAGCCTTCACAGAAGCTGTAATAGAGCTTTAAAAAAGAAGGAGGTTAAATGAAAAATAGGGTGAAATACCTTGAACCTGCCCTTTAAAATGTTCAGCTGTCTCTCAGATGCACCTTCTTGATTCGTGTTTTAATTTTGCAGCAAAGAGCAGCCCCAAGTCTAGGCTCCAGGGATTATACATCATGTGATAGCAATACAATATCTACGTGTCACTTATGTTAATGTGCTTCTCCCTGTCTCTGAGCAATGAGGCAATGTTCCACATAGACATAACTGCAAACATTACTGCACGAAAAAGATTGGACAACAGCTGAACAGGATGTGTAGGAAAAGGTCAGTCCAGGTTCTCTTGCCTACCAAAACCAGAGAGCTATCAATGTTCACTTACCCAGTACTGTTCAGATAGCTTTGACCAATGCTGCAGTCCTTAGACAGGGAGGATGGACTGAACCAGAAGGCTGGGATACACTGGTTGTCACTGTGCCTCTCATAGCCGTAGTCACTATGGAGACAATAAGTCATGAGTGTATTTCTGTTCCTATTCATTGGATTTAGCTCACCTTTAAGTGAAGCTCTTGCTCCCCGGTGTGTGTGTTGGCAGCTCTGGATGGCATGGCATTGTGAATTTGGATCATTCCAAGACAAAGTGTCTGATTCGTTTGAGAAACCTGACAACACCAGAACTACCAACACTGCAGAACACCAGAGGACTTCTGTTTCATTTGGTAACAAAACAGGGACAAGGAGTCGGAAGGAAAATGATATCGTTAATTTCTAATCACTGTATTTGTTGGGTTCTTGTGGTTTGCATGCTTTTCACAGTCTTTGCTTTTAGAGTAATTCAGACTAATTCAAGACAATTACACTTCTTCACAAGGAAGTGCTTTGGAACATAAAACTTCTTGAACAACGAGCTTGTATGTCTATAAACATGTATGCTAATGGCTCTTTGACCAAGCTAAGGCTGGCCTATAAAAAAAAAAAAAACACAGCTTCAGTTTTCCCAACCCTAAACTAAAATAACAGTCAATACAGTACTGAAGGATTACACAGTACTATGTTAAGTGAGGAAGGTAATCCAGAGTACTGATGCTTCCTTAGATCACCAACGAGAAGAAGTACGTGTAATTGCATTTAAGACGATTTTTACAGCTGCCTTTGCATGCCAATATAATGATGAAGCAATAGGATTAATCCAAAGCTTTCCACAAGCTTTAGTAGGCTCTCATTTGAGTTTGTATGCACATCCTTTATTGGCAGGCTGGATTCACGGGGTAAATAAAAATGGAATCTGGATTTTTGCCTGAAGCAGGTTAACAAATGCCAACAAATTAAACCTGTGTGGAAACACAGACATTGCAGAAGTCACTGCCTTGAGAACACTCTATGCCCTTTAGGACACTCGGGGCTTTATCCTCTTCCCTATACAGAGCCTGAATTGCCAGCAGAATGTCTCCAAGAAGAGCTTTGGTGAGACAAAATTGTGTTATGTCTCCAGTGACCCCAGATGCTACTTCCTTATTCGGAGGGCAAAAATTCGGCAAGCTACTTTAAAAGGTTCAGAGATTCCCTAATGTTCTTTCCCTCAACATTCAATTTAATCATTCTCAGTGGGTCCGACCTGCACAGTCAAAAATGCCTGGCAGTGACTTGGTAATTAAAAATATTCAGGAGGAGCTGTACTTTGCCCCAAAGAAGAAAAGAGCTGCATAAATATTTAATAAAATTAAAGACAACATTGCTGTATGCCCTTAAGGTTCTGCGCTTGTTCATTAACTTCTGGTAAATGTATATTAAAACCTTGTGTGCTGCCCACCTTCTTTCTCATGAGCCCCAGGGTTTGCATAAGTTAAAGAAATAATCAAGTCCAGCTGCTCTGCTGTCGTTCTTAGGAAAGCTATCTTGACAGAGTAAATAAAGAAGCAGAAAGAGGGAAAAGAAGGATCAGTAAGCATTTTAATAACAATTCTGCGTTCATTCTGCCATTCTCTCTGTCAAAAAAGGCCAAGTCTTTCCTTTTAAAATGACTGTGAGGGTTGGAAGAAATCATCCTTGACCTTGACTTGTGAGCATTTGTTGAATGGTGACCCTGGATTACAGTTTATGCCCCTGAAATTCTGATGAGCCTCATATCCAACAGCAGGAAACTGATATCATTGCAACACGAGGCAGGCGGGGGCAAAGGCTCTCTGACCAAATGAGAAGGAGAACAGTTGTCACAGCTTGTGCTGTAGGGCTCCTACAGTCATCTGTTCCTTCCGCACTGCTCTCAAAAGACAGATGTCGTCACACCTAGCAGTGTGGGATGCTCTGTAAACAGAACAAGCCTCCAGAATTACTTACTGGAGAAGACTGAAGTCAGTCTTTTAGAACCTGCTGGCCAGTGTTCTCACACAATACTGGCTGCCAGACCCCCTCCTTTCTCTGGCTCTCCATGAGATGTGCTCAGTTCACACATAAGAGAGACTAGTTGGTGTTTCCAAGAGCAACTGATGACTGAACCCAGCCAGAAGGGCTTAGTAGATATCTTCCTCTTCAAAAGCACCAAATGAAAGAATAGAAGCTCTTTCTCTAACTGAAGATATGTAAAACAGAGGTATATCTCCATCAGATCCCCTGTCTAGAGCCTTCTCCAGGTCAGCAGAGAAGAGGTACTTCTCAGTACCTCCCAATCTCTTGTGAAAATCCAAAAGGCTGACAAATCATATCCTAGAATAACATGTATCTTCCTGTGGACTAAAGAACTACTTCAACCTTTAGAAGTCAAAAGTCAGAGCAGACAAGTATACCTCTCCTCTTCGAAGATCATCCACAAGATATATGGAGCTTAACACCCTATTAACAACACTGTTAACTTTTTTTTTCTTTTTAATTACAGTTGCCCCATACCTTCTTCCAATCAGCCTTGCAAACTAGCATCAAATCTTACCCTTAATGTGAAGCTAGTTCTTCCGATTCTCCATTAGCAATGGAGACAATTATATAATTAGAAGTTAGTCAGCATTGCAGAGTCTGAAGTAAAAAGCAGCTTGCTGTCCTCTAACTGCATCTCCTCTGCAGGACTGACAAGGTTAACAGTGATATTCTCTCATGTTAGTGGGAAAATTAAGCAAAAATGATACCAAATGCATGCAAGGAGCAGGTCAATTAAATGAAAAAGGTGCATTCTGATGCAAACACTTTGAGGCAGAACAGCATTTAAGGCCAATTTAGCTACTGCAGTTTTCCACTTACGGCTCAGAAAATACAAGCTTCACTGTGAAATTATAAAGCTGGTGAGGCACAAAGCAAAGAGCAAACTCATAAGCCTCTCTAGAGATTAGTGCTTGGTGCAGCTCTGAGGCATATGCCAATGCCAAGGGCAGAGACTGCAGGGCAAGATACTCAGTTCATCCTGTAAGTTCTCATGATGAGAACAAAGCGAAAGATCTCCAGAGTCAAGCTAAGGAGTCTCAGATGTAATTTTGGCATTAGGAACAAATTAAGCATACGTCCAGATAAGATGAAAATCTCTGCTCTGTTTCCCTGAACATCCTACAGAGACAAACTACTCCAATATTCAATAAATCACTCTTGTCTATATTTTTATCCATTTTTTTCCGTATTTCAGTGTATTCACAGTCTGAAAAGAATGGAGTCTCAGCTAGCCTAGGTCCAAATAAGTTTGCAGACCCCGTGCTTCACATTTCTTCAGGCTGAATTCAAAGATAAGTGAAGTTTTCATGAATCACACTGATACTAAATCAGACACTGATCCTGATAAACTGCTATAAAAATGAAAATCAGTTTTCTCAGGGTTATTTTCAACCCCATTTAAATGATGCCCTGATCATGCAGGCTCAAACATCACAGCTACTGACAGTCTTAAATCCTTCAAGTATTGCCTATCATGGGTTCCTCTTAGGATATCCTTGTGCAGAGATCCTGGGCTGTTATATATTTCTCTAGCTCCTGTCCCTGAGCAAACAAGCCATATCAAAGAGCAGTTCATTCTTTCTCTGTTTATATTTTTAAGCTGCTTTCAAAAAGCTTAAAGCAGTTCAGAAATAAAAGTACAATTAAATTAGAAAAAACAATATTTATGCAAAACAAGAGGTTATATCTGACAAGGGTGGATGTACAGTCACATCACTGTGGCCTTTTCTGAGATTCATCAATAAAACACTGCTAAAAAAAGCAACAAACAGTTCCATGGGATTTAAAGGAATAATAAGCTAAAATGTGCAAGTTTTGCTAGCTTGCTCCCAAGGTATTCAACGACCTTTGAAGTGAGTATAGAGAAAATTTCCTTTTCCTACTTTAAAGGACATGCTTTGGACCAAAGAGAATAGTACTGGCTGTCACTCTTTTAAAAACGATGGACGTAAGAATGTCAATCAGTGCTTGCATTTTTCTACTTTTGAATTTCAGGCTTGAATTTCTTACAGAGATTAATAAAACTCCCCTGAAAATGATAGGCATGCATCTCTCACAATGGCAGATATGAGAATCACATTTCTGCTACATAGTGAAATCAAATTCACAAAGCTGCATGGGACCCAGTTTTCCCATCAGGTTCTTTGTCCAGGCAGTCAATGCTACAAGAGGCTCTGCAAAATTTACCAAAATCACACACTCACCATTCAAAGTCCCCTTGACCACAGACACATGGTTCAGACACCACAGTTTGGGAATAGTCTCGACCTAGGGAACACTGAGATCCAGGCTTGCGTTTTTTATAGATCTTCCTCTCTCCCATGACACAAGGTTCCCCCTTTGGCAGCCAAGGATAAAGAGGAGAAAGAAAAACAGTTATAGTAGCATCTGGGCCCTAAACCCTTCATTTTAACAAGGAAACAAAAGATAACAAAAGCATTCATTTACCACAGGGAGAGTTGAGAGCTTAGAGTCTAGCTGCCTTTTGTGACTTTGAAAACTCAAAAAGCACCTTGGGAGTACCCACAAGTACTCTGTGTTCAACACTTGAGTAGGGATGCTAGCCACAGTATGCCCATAATGCACGAATATGCAAGCCATCACCTGGTTATGTCGTATTTCATAAGGCACGACCATGTCTCTAGTCCTGTGAATTATCCTGAGAAGACAATGGGAATGTACTTCAAGGTTTATTCCCCATGTCAGCCCTGGCTCCCCTCTTCCTTCTATGATAGGCCTGGCCTCATTGCAGGCTTCAAACGCTTTTGATGGCATGTTACGTTTGGCTTTTTGCACACAGTTTTTCAAGAGCACTACTGTGAATAGCTTACCTAAAAGAAGTGTTTGACATTTTGTTGAGTTGTTTTAAGCAGAATTTTCTCTGATGAAGAAATAATTTATCTACATAAAAGTAAGAATAAAAAGACAGCATCTAATTAAAATATTTCTCTTCCCCATTAATAGTGATTCCCAAGATGGCTGCCTGGCCACAGATGTCCTCCCTTTTCTTTCATTTAAATTTCTTTCATGTATCCTCTTCTACGATTTTAGTCATCAGATACATCCTTGCCTTATTAAATGTTCATTTCTAATTCATGGATTTCATACAGGAAAATCAGAGTGCCAATAGTTCTGGCTTCAATTTAGTTCCCCTGCAGGTAGCGGGACATCATACTGGTGTCCAGTAATCTGTAACGAATCTTCAGAGGGTATTGAGCTCCCTCAGTTCCAGTGGCTTCAGGATCTAAGTATATCCAGAATGAATATAAGCCAGAACATATGAAATGTATCATTTAATAAAATAAAATCATTCGGTTTTCTCTAGTGTCTTTTATTCAAGGACTCCCCAAGAGTTTTACAGACACTAGCAGGATGTGAAAGATGAATAAATGTTTTTATTTTCATTTTTGAGTATGGAAAGTAGAGGCAAAATGAAAGAAAATTATTTTTCTGAGTCACTGACAGAGCTACAAAGAGTTCAATGTCTCCTACAATTCAATCACAAGGTGAGGTTTTACATTGCCTTGAGCACCGAGGGCAGAAAGATCCATACAGTAAAATGGAATATTTTCATACAAAGAGAAGTTAACAATCTCCTATACTTGCCTGGAGAAGACTGACCCCATGTTTATTTATGTATATATTTCAGGGGAAATAAAGCATCAACAGGTTAGAATTGTGACTTGATTTATGTCAAAAACATGCTCTGCTGAAAAGAGCATGTATATTCCTACCTGGAAACACAGAGTATCAGAAAAGGACCCACACTCATCTCTTCCCTACACAGTCAAAGTACCTGATTGTGCAAATGCCAGGTTTGGTAGTCATCTTTGTTACACCTCCGGCTGAATATAGGCTTGTAGTCCACCTTGACCAGCTGCCATTCAGAACGGAGACTGAAGTGCCCAAAAACTCTGAGCAAGAGAGAGGGAGAAAGAAAGAACCAGAGTCAGGCAGGGATATTCTTCCATTAAGCACAATAGGCTCTGAGTCTAAAGCAAACATCTAGGTATTGCTCAGAACAATAAAGAACCACACTAGAAAGTTGCACATCTGAAAACAAGGGAGCTACTCTGATGAATATATCTATTTTGTCTGTCACAAAATCAAGCCTTTCCTTAGCATAATTGTTCTCTTTACTGCTCAGCTGCCTGGTTGCACAAATGTACTACTTAACAATTGTAAAAGATGCACCTGAAATAACACTTGGGATATGGACTGCAGGCAAGCAACCTGCAAAGATGCCAGCCTCCCTCCTAACTTGTAAAAGCTGGCTGCAGCTCGTAGGAGTGGAATTATAAACTGTCACCACTCTAATGCTATCAACAGAGCTTCTTAATTCTTCTGAGTAGGTCACACATCATCATCAGTCACTGATCACAGCCCATGGTTCAACAAAGTAAGTAGTAAGTTGATTTTCAGGATGAAAATAACATTTTTCCCACACAATTCCAGGAGACCTCAAGGCTCATGCTGAGTAAAGCTGTTGGAGCTGAAGGGTCAGCACTCAGAAACAAAGGAGAAAGGACTCAGACTGTAATTTGTTAACCAAAGCACAGACCTGTTACAAATGGGATCATGAAAGAGATCGTATAAAATTAAATAGCACCAGAGGCTTCTGCCCAAGCTTGTACTTGCATGTTGGCAGTAGAGACAAATATTGAACACAGATCTCTATAAATCCCTTCCCACCTATACAATCCTCTTTCATCTACAAGGGAAACTATATGCTTGAGTATCTAGAAAAGAAGGATAAAAGCAATGATGAGCACTGGTGATACACATCACCAAAACCACCATCATCCCAAAGACTAAGGGAATCTATACGTAAAAAGCTCACACTATAAACATTAAAAAAGTAAAGTCACAACAAGCACATAATTTAATTAATACCAGATACTCTGGCAAAAGCCTCCATCCATCCAGAAACATTGCAAATGTGCTGCAGCATGCTCATTTTTTGGTCAAGTAACAGCTTCCTACTCCTTTGGTCAGCCATGCTTTTCTCAGTAAGTAGCCGTTTTTCAATCAACTGCAGCTGGATTTCCAGAGAAGCACGTAATAGGAGATCAGGGCAGAGATACCAGTGACAAGATTTCAGAAGTCACATAAAATAGTACACATACACATTGGCTGGGAGAGCACCCCAGTCCACATTAAGAACAAAAAAAGAAATCCACAACAATTATGTTGATTTGTCATTAAAACAAAACTTCTTGGTCATGTCCAATGAATACAAGAAAGAACCTAAAAAATCACTGTCATTACTGATCCAAAATATGAGTTCCAGATTAAAAGATTCTGTATGTAGTGAAACCGAAATCTTTTCTGACAGTCATTCAGCAATGGCATCATATCACTCTTACTGTAAAGTTCAGAAGGCAGAGAAAAAGTATTTTTTTCATTACATATATTCCCACATATTATATTTTCACTATATTATATATATAATATAAGATATAAATATAATATAAATATAAAATATAAATATAATATAAATATAAAATATAAATATATAATATTTATTATATTATATATAATATTTATTATATTATATATAATATAATATAAATATAAAATATAAATATAAGATAAGATATATTATATCTTTCACTAACCTACATTTTCAACCAAGCCACTTTCACTGCAATCACTTAGTGTTGCTGGCTTTGCTCTCATCTTGCTACCCACACTACTTCTAACTCCAGGCCAGACCATGACTTTGTCCTGTCACTGGTTAAATCCCACCAGCTCTCATGCCACAGCTGCTTTCACTCCACGCTCTTACAGGGTGCTCATCTGGTCACAGTATTATCACACGACTGGGCAGCTCTCCCATGAATCTTGTTTGTCCTGGATTTGATGCATGACTAAAATGCCATTCCTGCAAAGCAGCAATTCTGCAAACAGAAATCATTTAGTCCAGCAGATTTAGATCAGTTCAGGATCTGACCTGTGTGTGTGTAACAGAAGACAGAACAAGAGGAAGGGAGAACATACACACAAACACTTGCCTGAACCCAGAAGATAACAGGGTTAGCAAAACCCATTGCTTTGTCAGCATCTGAAGGAAAATGTTCCTCAGACTGAACCATAACTAACTGCTCAGCAAGAGAGTAAAATGCTTCTTTGTGCTACAAAAAAATCAAGCTACTAAAATCACTGGAACCCTTGCTTTTTAAATCTATTAGAGCAAGCTAAAAACCCTTTGCCACTGAAATTCCTCCGTGATAACAATAATTAATGGAAAAAAACAAGGATTCCTAAGTGGAAGGCTCTATATTAGCATTCCGAAAGCACAGAGCATTAGCTACTCTTTAATTAAATGATTTCAAAGAAGATCTTTGTATATAATTGCTATAATTTAGATGGAAACAATACTACTCTAAATGTAATTAGAGGAATGTGAACAGAGAGGGATGTTTTTCTCTGTGCAGAGATGGTTCTGGGTCACTTGATTTCTGAAGTGGCAACTTTTTCCCCTCCTGCTAATAAAAAGCTTCTTAAGCCTGATCCATCACTGCAGTGCAGCCTTCAGAGTTAAGAACTGCACATGTGCACAGCACCTAGCAAGCAACCATACATCACGAACACTGCTCATCGGTCAAACACAACCCAGATGCTCACAGTACTTCTCAGTTGGAGGGATCGGCCAATGACAAAGGTTATGCTGCATTTCAAGACTGAAAGTATGAAAGTGTGAAACTTCTGCGAAAGTAAGCAAATGTAACTAATGGAAGGGAGATGTGTGTTACTCGTGGAGCTCCACTGAACTCCCTGGCAGCGTTTTCTGGGAAGTGATATAAACCTTCACCTTTTTTTTTGGCATTAGAACTAAGATAAACAAACCATCAAAGGGAACAAATTCTGACTGCATACTACAGTTGAACTCTACTTTTATAAGTTTTGTGAACTACATCACTGGATACTTCACCAAAGTGAGTCCAGGTGTACCTGTTCTCCTCCACAATCTGTTTTGGGGTCACCAGGCCCATCCAAGAAGGCTGGGTAGATCACAGAGAGCTGAAACACCTTAAACTGCTGGTGTTAATCTGTCAGAAGTGCTCAGCATTAAGTGTTTTGGTAGGTATATTTGGATTTTTTTATTCAGCACAGTTGATTTAGAAAGAGCTGTTGAAGGCAAGATAGAAGACAGCATATAGGGGGCAGTCACTTCTCATTAGCTGAGGATAGAGAAATCTTACACACTCATTACCTCAGCAGTATGACATGTTTTTTCTCATTTTTGAATCTCTCAGTTTTAGAAGTAAAACAAGTCTCAATCACTCAAGGAGAGAGACTAAAAAAGGGCTGGTGGAATTTGTTCCCCCAATTCCCTCCAAGTGGTAAATCATCACATCACTTTAAAGATACAATTTCCTTTTTCTTATCCAATTCCTATGAATCTTAGTTTCTCATTTACTCTTGTTTAATAAATTAGGGGCTTTTTTTTTTCATCTAAATATGGGCAAACTATCAAGATAACAGAGAGGAAGAGCAGACATAATGTACTATGAATTTTGCCCCAATAACCTTGCCTACCACGGTCTGACTGAGAGCTCTTAAATGCTCATTGCAAGAGCAAGAGCAGAAGACAAAAGAAAGGAGCTGGGTTTTCAAGGTCTTACACTGCAAAGCCAACACAAAGATAACAGTTTGATTTTTTCAGATATTTGTAATCTGATCTGGAAGCCCTTGAGAAGCAACAAATACAAGAATCCAGCTGGCATTCAGACAGTCAGTTTTCTGAGTAAGCTCAATTTAAAAAAGGTTCTCCAAACTAAGCCATAGAATGGCAGTTTACTGACATTAGTCAGGGTAGATTTTGTTCTGTCCCTCGGAGTAAGCAGTTAAAACACCACATAAAATCTCAGCTAATAGGACAGCATCTTCTCAGCTGGATCTGTGCACTAGTCACAGTGAAGCCATTGCTAGGAGACCAGAAAATTCTTTCCAATCTCTTCCTTTGAGAAACAAGGCAAGGCTTTTATTGCCAGAGCTTGATGTCATTAATTCGCAGCAAAATTACTAAGAAACAGAAAAACAATTCTGAAATGCTTACAGATTCATGATGGAGTCATTCTGGAAAAGGTCATTGGTAACAGTGCTATAATTATATCTTTCATTAATTTTTTAAATACACAATAACTTACAAATGTGGAATATAGTGACTGGATAACCTTGTACAGAAACTATTTAAGAGGGTTTTTTTTAATATTTATACAGTATTCTTTTGATGAACTGTAATGCTCTTGCCTTATTATCCCCTGCACTGTTGATAGCTGTGCATTTTATGTCATTGAATATTGCTCATTCCTGACAGGTCAGTGGGAAACCTTGGATGATCTGAGGGTCACAAAGTAACAACTCATCCACCTCAAGACCAAAGACTCAATCCCTGTCCCTGCCTAGGTACGAGAAATAAATCTTCTCACTTAATAGTTTCTGCATCGATCACAGGAAAGCTGTCAGCTGTATCCATCTGGATCTATTCCTTCTGGCAGTATCAGATAAGCTGCCCAAGCACAGAAACAGAAGTATCTTTTCATGGGTAAACCAAGTTGACTTCTACCATTTTCATGGTAAATTGGCAAGACATTATATGAAGCATGCATTAAAGCTGTCTGTATTTGGCCAGTCTAGATACAGAGGTAGGACTTTATAATAGTCATCTCTAGCTCCTTTACATATAATGAGAGATAACAGTCAAGACCCCCTGGTAGTACTTTATGATCTCTTGTTGTGCCCATCCCTGAGATGACTGAAGATACAAAGAAAGGAAGCAAATTGTTAAGGTCATCTTCACTACACAAAACATCAAATGTATACTACTTTCTGAAATATTTTTCCTTCACTGGATATCAACTATGTGAGAGGGATCAAAAGGTACCTCATTTTGCTTCTCACAAAGTACCCTGGCAGCCTCTGAAGTGAAGTTTTAACAAGATTAGCCCCCACAAATAGGCTGCTTATGTTTTGAGCATTTCAAACATCTAAAAATAAAATGAAAGCAAAAAAACACTCTTAGTAGATAGCACGTTTTTAGATAAACCATACAAAGAGACAGAAGGATCAACAGAAGACTAAATAGAGAGCAAGAAAATGTACCCTTTAATTAATAACAGCGAAGGAAAAGCTGATTGCAGTGTTAACACAAATAATTCAGAAAAACCTGAAACCAAGCTTGTTGCTTCTTTCTTTTAATTACTAATACTGTAAAAGAAAAATGCTTGCACAGGAAGCATCCTAGCAAGCAAAAGAAAACAGCAATATCATCCAGAATGGTAAATATTTCAGCCAATCAGAAACCATGCTTTCATTGTGGAGACAGGGAATGAGAGAAAACAAAGCATGGTTGTCCTCTGGTTCCAGTTAAAATTCCTTTTTCTTCACATCTGTGCCTCTAATGGGTAGAAGCAGTATTGAAATGGGAATATCCAAGAAATACTATTAAGCACAAACTGGAAAAATCCCCTCTTGGAAGAGAAACACGCTTTTTCCAGTTCCCTGGAGGGGATGAAGCTCTCTTTCAAATCAGGGTGAGACCCACAACTGGGCAATCACGACTGCAGGAGCACTGAGCAGTGAATCCACCACAACTGAAGGTGCTCACTCTCCTGGCTGCCCAGCAAGCAGAAGCATCTGCTGTTATTGCTGGATTTTTAAGAGCTAGCCAAGCATAAAAGACCATGCTCATTTCCAAGCAAGCACAACAATGTGGTTTCACAAGCTGGGTAAAGGGGAGGGCTGGTGAATTGTCAGCCTTGATGTAGGGAACACAGACCAGCCACGAGGGGTGGACAAGCAGAAAAAGCCAAGATCCAGCCAAATATATTAGCTCTAGCTGAGAGGTGACTGTGTGTCTGTACAAGGTTCCCTCGCTTCTGTACTGCCTAGATTTGGTTTTAATTTCTGTCCCCGTTAGCCAGGTTACGCTCATTCTACACTACCTGGGACAAGGGTGAGCCTACTGGCTCAGTGCACACACTTACAGAAGGTCCCAGTAGATAAACACACCTCCATCTCTAGTTGAATTTATAGTTTTTAAGACAGTAAAAGAAACTGCTGACAATTTTGCACAGACACAAGAGCCCATTACGAAATCTGGATCTGAAGCACCAGTGTGTGTAAGAAAGTAGTAGAAAAACAAGACTGGCTCTTGTGTGCAAGCTGTGCTGTTAGGGCTGAAAACACACAAGCTGCAACAGAACAATTGCAAATTGTGCTGGGGTTAGGTTTTATGAATGGGGAGTAAGAGATGAGCCATTTCCCCATGAATTAAACATAAATCATGACTTTAGAGAAAACCAAATGGGCTGTGTAACCTCCTGATTGTATTTTATTAAGGTTTGGATGGAATTAGCATTAAAGGAGGTCACTAGTTACATGGAAATTGGATGGAAAGGGACTGAGACAAAGAAGTAGAATATAATTGAGAGAGACACAGATCAGCAATTAGGGAGAGTGGAAGAGGAGCCAGAGTTATACTGCCTCATGACTGGCAAGATGATGCAGGGACCAAGAGACTGGAAATGAAGGAAGCATAAAAGATGAAACATGGCACTAGAAAGGCAGGCAATTGCCAGCAAAAAAACACTTTCTAATTTTTTTCCTAAAAAATAAATACAGTCTTTAAAGAGCCACTTTGGAGCTTTTAATTAAGATGCTTTTGGCTGACCTGTTAACTAGGAACAGCAGCCCAAGGGCAACTGGGTGATGATTCAGGGCTGCTACACTTCTGCCTAGGAATGGGAAAAGAATAAGAAAAATGGCAAACTGTTAGGAACAGATTAGTTTTCTTCCAAATAAAATATACTGACTATTTGGGTCTAGATTTTCAGCTGCTGCAAATCAGTGTAACTCCTATAAGGGCCTATTCTGTTGTTGCTAATCATAGGGGAAAAATGCATCAGCTCTGAAATTTCTAAGAATATATTAAAAGTGGACAGAGGCTCCCACGATGACAAATTTGGAAATAAACTTGCTCAAGAAAATCTTGGTCTGCATTCTATTTCCCAGAAGAAAAGGTCAAATAAAATTTTCACAGAATTGCTCACATAGAAAAAATTTGAAGGAAATGGTTTATTTCCACATCCAAGTGAAAGTGATTGCCATTACGTGGAGGTTTTCTGCAAAGGAGAAATTGTAAACGTTGGCCAGATTCACTGACTAGCAATCCATATCAAACTGCTCATGGAGAGCTGAAACACAACCAGATTCCAGGCCAGGAGAGGGAGAGAGGGGATGGAACAAGGGAAGAGTTTACATGAATACTGAGAAAAAAACTAAATCGTCCCCATAAAAATCCTGCATGGTAGACCCTTTTCTCTCAGCTCTGGAAAACAGTTCTGGGATTATTCATCACCCTGATGGGCACTTCCTTTAAAGCACAGGAGGAAAACTACTGCAAATGATATGGTACAACATAGTTAGCAAGTAATGCCAAGTATTATTAGCAAGTAATCTGCAAAACATATAATTATGAAGCAAGCCTACTGCTTCAGCTCTATTTCTCCATTAACTGCACAAATACTGTGCAAGGCAAAAGGAGATGAAGGGAACTTTTTTAATTTTTATTTTCTAATACAAAGTGCTATCAAAATAAGAGCTCACTGTATGACAAACCAAACCTTTTGAAATCCAGTCTCTAAAAAAATTATTGCTAGTGTGCCCAATACACTTTACATGACAATTACTTCAAAAGAAATCCCAGCAACATGAAAGGGAGTGTGAGACACTTAGAAAGGGGATAGGAAAGCACGTTAATTTTTAATGCTGTTTTTTTTTATAGTGTTATCTCTTCTTCGAAGTAGTCATGAAAGGCAACCAGATTCTGACTGCTTTGAAACTTGAAGATGCTGCTTCCTCTTCTAGAAAAGATACCGGCAGCTTTCAATGATCTGAGTGTTAGCAGAGGCTGGATAACACGTTTAGTTATTTTACTAGTCATCCCCTATGAAACAGCAGATCTCCAACCAGAGATGCTCAACACGTGTGGAAGACATTACTCAGAACGCGAAAGTCCCAAATACATATAACAGCTTTATTTTTTGTGGTGGATTGGGGTTACAAGCTTTTCCCAGCATAGATTACCTGAGAGCTGGACACAGAGTGACTGAGATCATAGAATCATTCGAGTTGGAAAAGACATTTAAAGGCCATTCAGTCTATCTCCCCTGCACTGAACAGGTACACCTACAGCTCCATCAGGTGCTCAGAGCTCCACCCAGCCTGACCTTGGGTATCTCTAGGGATGGGGTATGCAACACCTCTTTGGGCAACCTGTGCTGGTACATATCACTGTCCTTATGGTAAATAACATTTTTCTTACATCCAATCTAGATCTACTCTCTTTTAGTTTGAAATATGAGAGCTGTATATAGCCGAGTGACAGCATGAAGTGGTTCATCAGCTATAGAGGGAGAAGTTTCACAGGTTTGAATCAAAGAGGTCATTAAACAGGGAAACCATGCACAATGAACATAAGAGGAAGGGCTCTCCTTGGTAACAGAGGCTTGTAGCACCACCTGAGTGATGTGAAATGCCTCAAAGTATAGCACTGTCACTCTGGAAAGCTGCTTTCAACCACTCACTACAGACAAACAATGAAAAATCAGAGTGAACTCAGCAGCTGAGGCAGGGCTGAGCCTGCCCAGCATCCTGAGAAGCTGTGAGCAGTACCACCCTCTGCCCCATGTGGGATCAGGATCAGGCTGAGCAGAAAAGTGTTGAGGCCATACAGCTTCTCAATCTGCCCGAAGCTGCTGAGATATTTTGGAATATTTTATGGCTTCCCCTAACTGAAAGATGAAGGAACCTGAGGAAAAAGTGTAAGCACAGCACCTCATCCTTGACTGTTCACCCTAGGTTTAGTATGGGTAGTTAGTATAGCTCACCCCAGCTGTCAGCAGGACAGCACAAGAGCTGCAATTCATCCATCCATCCTTATTCAAAAGTACAAGCGTGTTCCATCTCTGGGGTTGTTTTTGGGGCCCTCCTCTGGGTGTGCTTTAACAGATCCGTGTCTCTCCTGTACTGAGGACTCCACATCTGGATGCAGTACTCCAGGGGAGCTCTCACAGAGCAGAGGGACAGGATCACCACCCTCCTCCTGCTTGCCATGCTGCTTTGTGTGCAGCCCAGGGTATAGTTGGCTGCCTGGTATACAAGGAAACACCGCTGGCTCATGTCCAGCTGCCATCCACCAGTACTCCCAGGTCCTTCTCAGCAGGCCTGTGCTCTATTCTCTCATCCCCCAGCTTGTACTCATAGCAGAGATTCCCAGGGCAATACGTGCCCAGAGTGTAATGGCTTCTGTCAGGAATCTTCTGAGTACACAGTGCGATTGCTGGGAACTGATCTCAGTTCACAGCCATTCTTTTCCTAAGGCCCTATAAATCACACGACTCTGTCTGAGAAAGATTTCCCTAAATAGTTGCTCTCCTCATCTGATTTGTCTACTCAGGTGCCAGCGTAAGACCATAGCTCATGCTGCAACTATGAGCAGCATAATCAATACCATGTCTCTGCAAGATGCTTAGGTGAATTCATGCAGCAATTCAACAGCTAATGAATATAACAGTCCTTTGGCAGGGAGGTGGGAGAAGGAAGCGACACTGATTAATCTGTGATCATTAATAATGTTTTTAAGCCTTGCAAACGAATATAATGATATGGGTAATCAACTGTCTTTCTTCAGGGTCTAAACTGATCATCTGCTAGGTTAAAATGAGAATTCCTATAATACACGTTTTCTTGTCCATTGTAAAATCACTTGATGGCATTAGCAGATTGATCGTCTTCTCTCTAAGTTCCAACTATTCATCCCTTACAGATGGTTTGAAATTAGATTAGCTGATCCAGGAGTGCAGCTCACTATAACAAATGCCAATATCTTCTCAATCATTTTGCTTTCCTAACTTAGTAATCACACCTGCAATTTTTCTTCGTAGATCAAATTTTAAATTTTACTTTTCTGTGTGCACAGAATTATCATCAGAGTAATTGTAATTTCATGAATCTTGTTCTTAAGAGTCCATATATAGGTTTTCACACTGCAATCCGAGCAGCCCCGTGAGTCAGGAAAGTAGAATGAACTCACAAGGCCACAACAAAGTCTTGCAATAAGATACACAGCCAATAATAAAGTCAGCTGCACCGCAAAAGGTTAGTGCAATATTCATAAAAAGACAAAAAAAGCAAAGTTACAAAATGTAACTCCACAATGCAGACAATAATTTAAAACTCACAGTCCTCTCTAAAGTACCTTGCCAAAGCAGATAAATTAATTTTTGAAATCTTCCCCTTGATTTCTCTAAAAACAAAACTATTTTGGCAGAACTCAGGCTGGATATTCTGGTTTCAAGCCCTATTTTGCAAAATCACTGAAGATTTTGAAAGATACAGCTGGGCATCCTTCATCACAACAGCCCCTGCACAAGATCCCTTCTGGAATCCCTTCCTACTGGAAACAGAATGTGAGATGCAGTTTTTAACAGAACTCACGAAATCTTCCCTCCAGATTCCCTCCAGATTCCCTCTTCATCAAACCCTCTGCTCAGCCCAGTACCAACAGTAAAAAAAAATCTGGACTTTCTCAGGTAGCTTCTTCCCCATTTCCTCAAGCAAAGTGCAGCTAACAGAGACCTGACTGACAGCAGAAGAGTCTCTGTCCTCTGCTGGGCCACAGGAACTGTGCTACAGCCTGTGTCTTTTCTTTGAGCATGTTAGGAAAAAAACTCAATTACCTTCATCAAGAACAGTCTCTCGGTGTTTCTGTCATCCACTCGCCTATTCTCTCATCTGCTGAGACTGCAAACAAGGGTGCCAGCTCTGCAGGGAGTAAACTCTGTGGGGTGAAAGCTTACCCAAAAAGGTGAAAGCTGTCTCCTCTGACTATCCCAGCAAAGGCACTATTTTCAACCATGTGTCTGTTTTCACCTTGCTTTTCTCAGCACAATAACACAAAGGTGGTAGATCCACAACTCCCTACCCCTAAGCAAAGGGGCAGAATCATTCAAGGACATTGTGTCAGCTTGTAATTTTCTTTTCCATACCAGCTTTTAAATGTGACAGCAAGACTTGAGCAGAAGGCGATGAATGTTGCCTTGCTTAAAGAGGAAAGATGATAATCACCTTATCAGAAAGTGACAGAAAAATGACTCTTGACTCCTATGTAATTTTGAACTCAGTAGGAGCTTGGTCCTGGGAGCTGTTGCCCCTCTCGTATTCAATCTGCTGGACTTGTGCCAAGCACTAATCAGGATCTGTCCACATTGCCTTATACCTGCACATACTTTGTTGATGTCTTCCAAAAGTCAGTCGTTCTTCAGACTAACAGTTAACTCATGGAATTCCTAGCTGTGATGTGACTGCTAAACCTTTTAAAGGATTTCAGGAGAAAAGTCCTCAAAAAATTAGAAAAAGATATCATGAAAGTCTTTGAAATGCATAGGATACCGTGTTCGGCAAAGAAAGGCTCTTATTTGCAAATCTCTATAAATTGGTCCAAGGGATTTTATTTATTTATTTATTTAATACTTTCAGCATCCTCTGCTTGCTGTTGTTGGAACAGGCAATTGAGCAAGATGGGCATCTGGATTCAATCAATATTGACTGTGCTCTTAATACGCTTCTCATCTCGAAAGTCTCCCAGCCTCCATCTCACCACTCTCCTGCCACCCTGTGATGGGTTGCCAGTAATGAGACAGAGCTCCTGAAAAAAAGTGCTCCTACTTCCTCTGGTAAAGCTGCATGGCCATGTAAACAGGAAGGTGCTGGAAAGACCCAGGGCTCACAAACTGATCATTCACAATTAGGAACATTAGGAATTTGGCCTTTCTAATGTACATGTAGTCACAGTAAAGAAAAACAGCTACGTTAAACTAGCTAATATTAAATCCTCTCAGTGAAAATGTTAGTACTCAATGATGCATATGTAGGTATATGTGGATCACTAAGTACATGTACCTAGAAACCCATACATATTTATATACACATACATAGGTGTGTCTACATAAATATATATTGATCGGCAGAGACAAACTTAATGATCCCCATCTTTATATGAGTGCCTGCATTCACGCATGCATAATGCATCTACTAAAATAATAGCAAAACTTTGCAAGACTGTAAAGTAAAAAGGTTATTTCTATTTATGCAGGTTCGGAGAGATGCTTAGCTCAGTAGATGAAGTGGTAGAGATAATAATTAAGAGTAAGAGCTGGAACGATATAAAGAACTTCACTTAATCCAGAAAAATATCTCTTCTTCGATTTAAGTGTTATAGACCAGCAACATTCAAGAAAATGCAGTTTCTTTTTGGATATCACAACCTACTAGAACAGGAATACAATTGAATTGCTTTTCATTTGTGTACTACCTCAGGCAAGTAACATCCTTCGCCTATGTCTTATCAACACGGAAAAGTTAGACCCAGCCCACAAGAACAAAAAATCATGAAAAGACATAAAACTCACCAGCAAGGGATTCAGGACTCATTGGGTCACCTCAAAAGTGTCAGATCCATTGCTCCTATCCATTTGAGTTGTTTTCCTTAAAGACTCTTTCTTTTGTATAGTTGTTTTCCTCACAGCTAAACTAAACACTACAACATGCTTTGGTACACATCTGCTGAAGTACTGTGATACTAAGGGAACTAAACCAACCATCTTGTCAGATGAAATAGTCAAAATACCTAGAAAAGGAGCTGCAGAAATGGATAATCAGCCAGGATTACAAAAAGGGAGAGTAGATTCACCTTGCTTAGCCAGTAGCTCCAAGTTAGACTTTGAACTCAGCTCACTCAGTCTCATAGTACCTGTCTGTATGTTACAAATCTACATCCTGAGTTAGAGTCCATACAGCTTGTAAGGAAATAATTCATTTCTTCACTCTGACAGTCACATTACATGAAAAAAAAATCACAGAATAATCTAGGTTGAAATAGACTTCTGTAAGTCATCTTGTCCAATTCCCCATTAAAAACAACTTCAAATTCCACTATGGCAAAGCTTACTGGGATACTCAGAATTATATAATGTCCCTACATACAAGTTCACAGATTTTAGTATACTGCTAAGTTCTTTAAAACTGTTTTAGGACAAATAAACATAGCACACAGCACAGGATCCCAAAGACTAGGATGCTCCTACAGCACAATTACTGCAACTGCTCACATACCAGCTATGAAGTGACATGAAATTCTTTGATAAAACTGTTACTGCTTCCTATAACCCAGAAAGCCCAGTCACAGGATTGTGCCAATGAATTAAAGTTGGGAATAACCGCCATTTTACTGATATACTGATTTTAATATAATAGCATTATGATAACATTGTTAATAATGCAATATGGTAATAATAGAAACATAGACTCTTTCGAGTTGGGAAAGACCTTTAAAGATCACCTAGTCCAAGTCCCCTGCACTGAACAGGGACACATGCAGCTCCATCAGGCGCTCAAAACCTCATCCAGCTTGACTTTGAATATCTACAGGGACTGGGTATCCACCACTTCTCTGGGTAACTGAGAGGTGCCTCACCTCCCCCCCCCCCCCCCCCCCTCCACTTTAATGTAAAAACTTCTTATATCCTGTCAAAATCTGTCCTCTTTTATTTTGAAACCATTTTCCCTTGTCCTGTCACCACAGACCCTCCTAAAGTGTCAATCCTTTTTTTCTTACAGTCCCCATTTAGATATTGAAAGGCTGCTATCAGGTCTCCCCAGAGCCTTCTCCAGGCTGATCAGCCTCAGCTCTCTCAGCCTGTCCTCATAGCACAGGCTATATAATAGTTGGGCTATAGCAATCATTTACTACACATCCCCCATAGAACGTATTTTTTTAGTAGTAGTTGAGCATATACCACTTTGATGAAAATAAATGGCAGAAATATTCCCCCACAGGAATCAGCCAAGACATGTAAATTGAGTATCTCACACGTTCCAGGGTGAAACAAAACTTTAAAAGCCACCCATTCAATTTGTCAATACCTCAATATGAGCAGAGTCTTCACCCGTATGTCCACTCTGCTTCTATTTAAGAGATCCTCAATTGGAAGATGTGATTACAAACCATTGTGTTGCACCCATCAGCTTCTTGAAATCACTGATTTCTACCTGCAAATTCCAAACACCAAGGCTTGCATAGCATATTCTGACTTAGAGGATGGCCAGTAGCAATAGATAAGCACTGATTTCTTCTTAGTCAAAGCTTCTACAAACTCAGCTTGATTATACACTGCCCTTACACATTTGTTAACTGAAATACTCATTGTGAAAAATACTTAAGCAATTGGAATACAAGTGGTTTTCAGATAAGTTTTAAAAATAGACTGTTTTCTAAGTCCGTTCCTCTAACACTGTGGATAGGAATTACTTTAAATATTTGTGGCAATTATAATGGGAAATTACTTTTTATGGATTCCTAAGTATAATTTTTGAGGTTTATAATGATGACTAATCATAATAATAAAAATGATAGCAATGATTTCAGTAGTCAGAAGCCAATGCAATATTTAGTGAGACTACTCATAACCTACATTCCCCATCAGAAGGCTATGAAGATACAAGATACCTTAGACATGTAATGCATCTTCCACTTAAAAATAGAACCACATTGATTTATTAATCAAACATGCTAAATCCATAGGTAGTTGAAACTGATTAGCTCCATTGATATCAGTGAAGTTGCTGATGTGCAGATTTATTTGAGCTCAGATGTGGTTGCAGAGTTGCAGATGCACAGTTGGAAAGTGACATCCATCCTGCAATGCTTGAAGAATGTCATGTAAAGCCATCACATTAGCCAGCACAGAAGGCTGAACGTTATTGCTGCATTTGGAGAAAAATGTGTAGAGTGAACAGAAAGCACTCTTATCTGTAGTCAGGGATTGGCATGTATATTCCCATTAGGATGCTTCACTGCTGTCTTGTGAAAAGGTTCACAGGTATATGATACACTGCTGTCTTTTGTTCTTGGCAATGTTTGCTGACTATGAAGCAGCAGATGAACAGATATGTAGTTTTCTATGCAAACAGGGTGAAGAAAAAACTGAAGCCAAGGCATGGTTTTGGAGGGAAGAAAAGAACAAACTAGCATCCCTATAAAAAATGACACAACCTCTACCCCAGTAATAACCTCAATAACTGTCAGCGACAGAAGCATTGTGCTGCCCTAGCATTGTTTGGTAAACAAACTCCAAGTCCCACAAATGTGCCACTCCTATGCCTTATAGACACAAATTATAACCATAATTACTTACTCTGGCTTCCCTAGGACACTTCAGAACAGAAGATAAAGAGTTAGCTACAACCTTCCAATCCTCTGGCTATCCAGAACTACAGCACTGTGACTTATCACTTGTCTTGACATAGATAGCCAAAAAAAGTCAGCTCAAATGACCCCTTGCTATAAGACTATTTCCCCCAGTCACCTTCAGCTAAGGTGAGCCCTCCTAGATTCCATGTAAATAAACTCTTCAGCCATTCATAGTCCCTTCTGTTCTCATAAGGCTGATACACATCAGTTTTGAAACGCATACCAACACAAATCACGCAACCCAGTTGGAACATATTCAATTTACTAGCAGAAACGCCCAAGACAACTGTTATCTTAACCAAGCTTTCTTAAGAACTGCTGACAAGCACACACAGCAGTCTACTCTCAGTCTGTCACTACCTGTGACACCAGCAATGAGATCCACCTACGCTTTCCTGCCATGTTAACTAAGCAGATGGACTGAAGTCTAGAAGAAAACATACCAGGCCTGCATCTCTTTCCTATGGTAACTATTGAAAATCTGGAGCACTTTGCAACGTAAGGTGCAGAAAGCAAGACAAACAAAAGGTTAAATTTATCCCACGTTTCCCATCCCTGAATTTGGGCAGGAATGACACAAGACCAGACTTGCAACAATGTCTAATGCGATCAACCAAGGGCATTTCTTTGTGACACAGCAGATATGCTTTGCAGGCATGCCTCAGTCTAAGAACAGCCTCCTACCAGTTTGCTTTCCAATCCTTTTCAGAAATCCATTCCAGCCAGTACAGATAAAACACAGGTATCTCTGTAAGAAAGGCAGTGCATCTAGTTCTTGTTTTGTTAAGAATCCCAGAGCAGTGTTCTGATCAGCTTTGCGAGAGAAGTCAGATGACTCTCTGAGGTGCCTTTGAACCTCAAAGTTCCCCCTATCCCTTCACTGTTAAACTCAGAACTTTTCCTGCTCTTGGAGCCAGGATCAATTCACCCTTATCTAGGGCTACCACATTCTAGTGAAGAGGAAGATCCAAGCACCTTTGGTACCAGCCAAATTTCTCTTTCCACACTGTGGTGGATCATAGGATACTATACCTCAGTTCAGGAAGGTTATTCTGAGCTCAGCTCTGCATCTGCACACTGAGAGCAGCTTTATCTTGAGCTAAAACTAGATGTACAACCCACAACACATATTAAGCAATGAAGCTGAGGAATATTCAGACCCAGCAGCAAAAACAGTGAAGCATCTGGAGTAAGCACAGAACTGACATTAGGTGTCACCATCCAGACTACTCAACTCTGAAGAGCAACACAGTTCCAGGGCCATCAGATCTAAGGAATGGTGTCAAAGCAGTCTTTGTGAGAAGAGATTGCTTGATGTAAGTAGTTCAGCTACTTACTCCAAGAGAGACTGTTACCATCTACATATCAGGGCAGATGTAGCTTTATCTAAGCCAAGGCTTGAAAACATCCAGTGTTTTCAAATTTGTAGTATTTGTAACACAAATTCTCAGCAACCTGACCATGGCTTTGCCACCCTATTGAGAAGTAGATATTCTTTCTGTACCATTTGAACTCACAAGTCACAGCCTGGGATGAAGGACCTCCTCTCTTTGTTTTACTTCTCTGTTCCTACTGGGAAGAGTTTCACTGCATCTGCCACGTGTGTTACACAGACAATTCACCTGAGTGTGTGGCCATCAAAATAAAACACAAATCAACACCATGCATTTACGCAATATTACATGTGTAGCTACACAGTGCTACACTGTACAGCAGAGAGGTTCACCATGCACTGCAGGATCTCCATGCACTCCCTCTTGCATCACACTTTAAGAAAGTTAAGAGCTGCTATACTTACGTCATTATCTGCGTCTCTATGCCAGGATCTACAAGGGATCCATCCACAAAAAGTGGTGTTGATGTGAAACTGTATTTACTCCAGGATCTTCCTTCATCAAAACTCACCCTGGGATAGAAGCAGACAAGACTTATACATGTAAAAAGACTTACTCTAGAGCAACTGTGGCAACTGAATGTTGGCTGAGGTCTGCAAACCAGCAGCTAGATTTATAGACAGGCACCAGTCTTTGCCACCTCCTGGTCACCTAATTTACATTCTTGGTATATTTTGAATGGTCAAAACTTAGAGACTGTAAACACTGGGAATAAGGACACAGATATCCTTGATCCAGCTATACATCAGACCTCAGAGGACAAAGGGGCATTGTCAAGTCCTGTTTCTGGATCTATATGATCATGTGGCGTGGGGCAGAGCTCAGAGCACAAGCAGCCCTTGTATGACTGCATGAACATTGTTGTCAATACCATAGGATTTTTCAGCCCATGTGTGTAGCAACGCCGTATGGCATTAGCTACAATTCCTCCATCCCTACTTGTAGTTACCCCTGTTCCAAGAAAGGTGCCCAGAAGCCAGGTCTAAGACATGGGGACAGGTCCCAGTTTGCTCTGCTATATCCTTCACTCCTGTCTTCATGGCCAGGAGCATGGCATGGAGCTGCCAGCCTTCATGTCACCCTGCTCCAGAGTGCAAGAAGCAGTCAGAGGAAGGTATGCACACCCCCTGTTGCAGCTGACTGTTAGCCTGGCAGTCAGCATCCAGCTCCTACACCTGCCACCCAACAACACCTCTGAGATCAGCGAGGTTTCCCTCTGCCCAAGACTTCATCCAATTGCTTCTGCAAATTTCTGCCCAGAATTTTATCTCCATGTTCTACTGGTAAAGGGAGAATAAACAAAGAAACACAGAGGTTTATTGGCTCTTAAATTATTTGATCTCTCCCAACAGGACCATTTAAGAGTTCTCTGTAATTTTCCAAAGTACCCGCGCTGTGAAAACTGATAGATTACCCTAGAAGGACATTACCAGAGAGACAATCATGACCTAAACATCTTCTCCAAGCAGCAAGAAACACTTCCATTTTAAAGTGAGCATAAAGAGAATTTTTACTTAGATTCTATGCAAGGAAAGTTTAGGGATGCACACAGGTGTGCATGTACCTGAGCAGGTGGATTTGCCTGAGAGGATCCTGCTGGAAACTGAGTCCTACTCAGCCCAAGTAGGCAGCATCAGGGACACAGAGATACCACCTAAGGACTGTCAGGACAGTGCAATGTATGCTACAATAGGTTACACTAACCTGAGATAAGTAATGTGGATAGCCAAGGGGTTTTTTTGCATTGTAGTCACCACTCCCTAAATATCTGTCTCTACCAGCACTTACCAAAACCTTCACCCAATTCACAATGCACTTCTGCCAGAAAGGGAAGCTGACTACAGATGAAAGACAGAAAGCTGGAAGAACAGTAGCATACAAAAAGTTTATCTGTCCCAAATCTATTTATTTAAATATATGTATCTTCCTGTACACCTGCACATTTGTATGCTGTTCTGCCTGCATGCTTATCTATCTAAATAGCATTTCAATTTCTGGGGAACAGCACACTTCATTAGGTTAGCTAAAGTTCTCTCTGCTTTTCAATTATCTGCTCCTCTTTTTCCTGGGATGAAACTTATTGTACAATGTCTCAGTCTGAGAACTAATAGATACCCTTTAATTTATTCTACTCTTGTCCGTAAAATGGGTGACTACTGAGGCAATATAAAGCAAATTCCTAAGCTCCTAAAGTACAGTTTTGGAAGAAATCTATTGGAGCTCATTGGTAACAGCTCTAAAGCACTCCTTATTTAATAGATTGGGTGGGTCACTCATGGCACACACCATTTCACGAGATTAGGTTGCAAGGAAGAATACATGAAAGGAAACTTTCCAAGGCAGACAAAGGTGAACTGGATTCTCAGTTCCTATGGAAAATTAACCTGTGACCAAATCTTTCCTGAAATCTAAGTATATGCACTTACTCATCTGCACTCATTAGATCCAAAGAGCCTCCATAAGGAAAGACAATTAAACGTTACACCTTGGTTGAAGAATTTAGCTATTACTCAGAACTCTTTCAAAAACTGGCTCACCTTTCACTCTTCCAGAGCTCAGCTTGCTACAGCCTGATAAACCTACTGCATGTGACTCCTACCCTTGACTAACACATAACTCTCCTGCTTTGGTTCCTACTTGACTTGGTTTAAAGACTTCAACAAGGTTTTCCTGATATCCTCTTTCCTGAAGTAATTTCAGGTATGGCCGTGATTACCGAATTCCCTAACACAGGCAAATGTTTCTAGTCACAAAAAACCACACACTAAGCAAAGACAGAAAGATCCTAAGCAGAACATAGCTGGAGCCTGCTGGGAGCATCATTAGAGGCTGCCCTGTTACAATTTTTCTGTATATGTCCCAGTTATAGAGGCTGTTGGCATCAGGATGGCAACCTAGACTGACTAGCTTAGTGATCCTGACTGAGAATGTTATTCATACCTTATGACTGCAACAAGTTTACTTAGGATAAAACAAACATGAAATCCCTTAGGAATCAGTAACATCTAGCAACATATCCCTACCATCCTTAATTTGGAGAGGGCAGTTTAATACTAACTTTAGCAAACAAAAGTCAGAAGTGATGGACACCTCCTCTGAAACAGCTGAAGCGCAAAGGATGGTTTCTTGTTTATTACATATGTATCTTCTAGCATAAATAAAACCCACCTGAACATTATTAGTGCAAAGAGTAATTCATATATAATTACATACATAACCATTAAATTTATATACATTATATTTATATAAAGCACAAAAATCATAGTATTAATAAAAACAAAGATACATTAAAATGTTTATAAGAACGATCTCATTTGCTCATTTAATAGGCACCAGAAAACATGAACCAAGAGAGATTAGCACCACTGTCAGCTCATTCCTATCATGAAAACTTGTCAAACGAAATAGTTTCCTTACCACAAGTGTCGGATGGGCATTGATGTCTGTTTCAGGGCCACTAGTGCCCCTCCCCAGTCCAGAAACCACACATTATACTCCTCCTCGAAGATCTGCAAACAAAGCAAATACTGCATGAATGCTCCACTCCACCAGAAAAGGAAGACTAAGAAGAGGAAGAATAGCAAAAGGCTCTATTCTTTTCCTTTCTCTCTCTCAAAAAAAATTCTCTCTTTCTCTCAAAACATACCTGTCTCCAGGAATTCCCACCATCTGAAGAGATGAACATGCCAACATCAGTGTAGGAAAGCTCAGAGCCAATATTGCCTGCAAGAAAAAGCAAGTGTCAGAAATTCCTGTGGGGATGAACATAAAACTGCATATGAAATCACACACCCATTTGGTGCACATAAATTGAAGTAGCAGCAAAATAATGGCTAAAGACTCTGGCCACCATATATAACACTGTAAACACATTTTTCTCTGAACTTTCAATCTCTATGCTCTGGCTAGCAAGTTGGATCTCTGTAATCTGTCAGTCTTCATCATGCACAATGTAATTACTTCTGTCTCTCTCTTGTTCTTGTGTAAAGGAAAGCACCCAAATGCAAGTTACTTACACAACTGAATTTAAAGGTGAAAATGAGGCCCCTGCTGAAGTTCCTGATTATGAGACTAGGAAGCCTATTTGAGGTTCTGTTAAAATGCTTAAAAATTCAACTATTCTCAGAATCTGCAGTTAAACGAGCAAAGCTTCTTCCTGGGTCTGCTTATGTTTTGTGAATAATGAGGACTGAGATGTAATAGATTCATAGATACATTAGGTTGGAAAGGACCTACAAGATCATCTAGTCCAACCATCCTCCTATCACCATCCCTACCCACCCAACTACTAAATCAAATCCCTTAGCACCTCATCTTAACGCTTCTTGAACAGCACTAGGGATGGTGCCTCAACCACCTCCCTAGGCAGGCCATTCCAGTGCCTGACCACTCTTCCAGAGAAAATTTTTTTTCAAAAATTGATAATGAAATATCAGTTCTCTTTAAAGGAAATCTTAATTGTTTAGGTCTGAAACTCGACTGGGAACAGAAGCAGTGCAGAGAATAAGCTGGGTAAAAAAAAAAATAAAAATTAGCAGAGGTAGAGACCAGGCTAAGCATCATTCTAGATAACGCTGACCATTCTCATTGACCCAACAAATTGTAGGATTCTTAATTTTAACCTTGTAATTTCCATTATGATGGAGTGTTCTGCAAAAAGCTCTATAGAGTGAAATACCCATGTGTTAGGGAATGGATATGCCATATATCAAAGCAATGCAAAGTTCAAACATCAGCCTGAACCATCTATACGAACTGCACAGCAAAACATCATTTGGAGATGGTATCCCAGAGCAAAACAGATATTTTCACAGGTAATTCATCCGAGATGGCAGACATTATTTCATCTCTTGTAGCGCTACCTCTTAATATGGAGTACATAATGAATTTGTACTGAATTCTCAGCCCTCTAGAATTTTGAGCATCCAACAAAATACCATAAGCCATGTCAAATAGCTGAAAAACTTGTAAATGGTCTGAAAAACCTCATTCACTTATCCTCACATTACCTTGAAGTAGGCCTTCTTGCTTCCAGAATTAAAACGTCTACAAGCTAGTGCTTGTTCACCAAGCAATGAACTTAAGTCTGTTCTAAGTTATTTCACTCAGTCCACACTGCTTCCCAAAGCACCCCCTGGTTTACAGAAAAGCAACCAGTCACCCTGTTTTTTCCTGATAGCCTGTCAACAGCACCTTCTGTTAGTGCTAGATGGGATAATGATGGTATGAAAATCTCTCCCACAGGAAGCAGGCAGATATAGTACCAGCATACTCCAACAGAAGGTCGCTCAGTCATAACAGCCAACAGTCATCACATTGTGGTCAAACCCATAACTTTTTTAAACAATGAGCCACTCATACACCTTCCAAGAAAGACTGTTTTTAAAACAATTGTAATTTCAGTGAAAAGAAGGAAAAAGCTAATATATTTTCCTTCAAAAATAGCAAAGGGAGAACTGGCACTGTAGCATCACATCTGTAGCATCAACAAGAGCACAATAAAAACACCCTAAGGAAAATGTTAATTGAATTTCTGACTTTTAATGCTGGAAAATGAGAAATTAAAACCCAGATGTAGGTTGATGCATTCCCAACAGCACCATGGAATCCAACTCACTCTATAGTTATGACAACACCATTTCCAAAAATGAAACTTCTGGCTCAAGGAGGAAGGATAATTCAAGAATGACTTTTCTATTAATGCTCACCATATAGAAAATGATACAGTGCCCATCAATCTAACCTTCCTTCCCTGATACCAGCAAGAATGACAAACTATTGCAGATGAAGGTACAAAAAAAACTCTACCATGAAAAATCATGTAAAAAGTCAGTCTTTGGGGGCAGAACAGATTCACAAGAGCAAATCTACAAGAAGTCATTCAAAGGCCCAGTGTATTATCATGAATGGAAGTCATCAAGAATTACTTGCTGGCTTAAATACAAAAACATAAATTTTGTACAGTGATAAATATCAAATTAAATATCAAAACTGAAAAATAAACATTCCAAACAGTTTGTGGCAGGAAAAGAGTAACATAGTGAGATTCTGTTGATACCACTTCTCTTTCTTGTTCTGTGTAAAGCTTTACCATAATTTTCTTCATTCTTTCTGTCTAGTTTTAATTCAGTTACATGGATTCAAAATTTACAAAACATTGCTAAATTCTAGGCAAGCAAACAGGATTTGGTGGCTATAGAATTAGATATTAAAACATAATTCTTCCTTTTGCAAGAATCTAAACTCTGCCTGAGTTTCCCATCATTGCTGGAAATGCACAGCTGTACATCAAACAGTAAGATGTTGCTTAACGGAGAGTTTGAGCAGTCAGTACCTGTTGCAGTGCTTATTCTGGAACATATTTGCTAACATGGTGATACACTCCTGTTTCTGTGAAACTGGTTTGTGGAAACAGATGTGTATATTCTCAACAGATTAAAGTTCTTTATTGCACAAAACAATAAGGCAGAAATTATATTCTGTCTCTTAAAGGTTAATTGTTAGACTGGGAAAGCATTCATCCCATCCACCATCAGCTTGAAAAGAACTTCATTTACTAACAATGTTGATCAATGCCTAGAATCTCACCGTCCTACTTCTTCTATTTGCTTCCTAAAAGGATAAAGAAAAGTAAGTCTGTAATCACAGCATCATGAGTAGGCATGCTCCTACACATCTGTCTAGCAAGTGTGGCCTGCCAGGAGTGATGACTCCACTTGGCTAAGCATAAGAAGGTCTGGAGGTTTAAACCAAATTATCTCGCCCTGTTTGGCCTGGATCAGTGAACTGGAAATCACACAGTATTTCCCTTGTGGAATTATAAATGTCATGAAGGGAACCTGTCTCTTAGGTTCTGGCTTAGTCCAGCAGACATGTGGAAGTACAGAAGAGCAGGTGAAGGGAAATGGCTGTAAGAAACAACATAAATTCATACAGGCAGTATGCTAAAATGGCAGAACTGCAAGCCACTAACAGGCTGAACAGGACAAACGAGATAACAGTGACAAAGAGAACAAGTTAAAATGAACCCTGGAAACCTCCCTAAGAAAAGCCAGGACTGCCTACTTGCTTCAGAGGCCAGTTTTCAATAGCAACAGCCACTTAGAGAGCACTTTGTTACTCTAGCAGCTCCCACAGAGCTGCAGGAGCTCTGAGCACAGTTGAGATCTTGACCTATCCTGATTAGGCTGCACACTGTATGTAGGCAACAGAGGACAAAAGCACCCATAATGGTTGTCAAATTAATTATAATGGGTCAGCCACTGTCACTGTGCAAGTATTGTAGCAGGTTGTCATTAAAACACTGCCACCTGCTAGAACACCATTCTGCAGTATGACACACAGGAACAATGACCCACCAAGTGCTGATGAAATGCTGCCAATCTTGGAGCAGCACAGTACAGAAAGTAGGTGCCACACACAAGAGAGGCATTCATGAAGTCCAGGCTTCACCCAACAGGCTTTGAGACAGCTCTGCTCTTCTTACTTAGTAGGTGGAATTCATTGATACTGCCTGGGACCATAGTTCGGAGTCCTCATTCATAGTTAACTTCAGCCCTATTCTCATTCATAGTTAACTTCAGGAAAATGGGTAGACCTCCAACAATGACTGTAAGGTAGCCAAGTGAGAGGAGCTAATTATGACAGTTGGCAATGATCCCACACAGATGTGGGCTTAGACCTGCTTATGGGTTATTGCACAGCAACAAATACCTGTCAGACATTACATTTGTTGAAGGGTCCACTTGTCCGTAGGTCACAGCACATAGAAGTTAATTTGAACTAGCTTAGCACTGCCTGAAACAGAGCTGAAAACTTTAACATCAACAGCAAACATCTCAAAACACACTCAGATTCCAAAGGAAACATGGATAAGTGCTGAGAAGCACATGAATTCTTACCTGCTGCCACCATCAGCCCAGGGGCTGTCTCCTTACTGGAAATGCTTCCTGAAGTATATGGATTCTCTGAGAGTTGCAGATGTAAGTGCAATGAGCAAAAGGGCTGTTGATGGGAAACAAACAAAAGGCACAAGTTTAAGCATTCAACAAGTCAAATAACAGAGGAATCCTTGTTGACTGCAGACAGATGCTCCAATCTTCCTGAAAATGACCCCTCTACTCTTAGTGCTGTAACAAGTATGCATAGATTTTTTGAATAAGCACCATAGAAGTAGCTGAAAGCAAGAGAAGCAGAAATGAGTGTACTTGCATTTGTTTTTGCCATCAATCTGATATAGAGTACTTTCCACTAAAAACTTCCATATTCTAATGGTAAGTTCCATAAAAAAAGGTGAAGCAAGATGGTGAAAATTTTCTATTTGTATAGCTTCACAGAATTTAAGGAAAATTTACTTAAGGGAATTCTCTTAACACCTAGCAAATGTGGAGGAAAACACGCAGAGAAAGTAATCAGTGAAACACCACTCCTTTGAAACTCAGGGGCTACAGTCTACAGTAAAATAACTGTTCACTGAATGCTGTTGAACTATGTTGTGAATCCAAACTAAAGTTCTCATCTGTAAACTGAATTCCACTGTGGAGCACCTGACTCTGCAGTTCCTTGACAGGCAAGAATCCCTTCTATCCAGCTTCATTTGAAGCTTTTTTTTTTAAACCTGTGACTTACATAAAGGGCTCAGAAAGAGTCAGCTGTTCTTTCAAAAGGTATGTCACTCACCAGCTGGCAAACGACAGGATCCCCTCTCAGATTAGTGTCTGGAGCCTTCAACAAACGCCAGTCTCTGCCCTTGTTGTAGGTAATGAATGTCTTGACTTGGTCATCTATCTTTTTGTTAGCCAGGAATATGCCTTTGATCCCTGCTACCTAGGAAAAATTGAGAGAGATGAAAAAAATACATCGGAAGAACAGGCCAATGGAAAGGCCCACCTGAGCAATCTCAGCAGCAGAAGCTCTCTGCTAAAGCAATAAAGCTATCTCAGTCTAGACTTAGAAGATTGTGAATGGCATTACAAGTACACCTTTGATGCTTCCTGCACAGCTGAAAGGGCTGTTGTTGTGTTGTGTAGTTCCTCTCTCTTTAAGAAAAAGACAAATGTGCCCATAGAGCAAATCCCTATCCAACAGCCCACTCACTGATTTCCCTAAGTGATTGCAGACAGATGCATAATGGGCTTGAAATGGCAGCATTAACCACCCCCCTGATGAGCTCTGTAACCTCCACTCCCTCCTCAGGTTTCCATAACATGGAAGACAGCAGGTCACACCAGAAGTAGATGGAATCTGTTTGTTTTGGGCTTTTTCTTTTTTCTTTTTTTATTTTATTTTATTTTTTTACACAAAAGATGGAAAACCTGAATTATCTAAACACTGATGTTTTGCAAACTTGTTTTCTTCATGTTCTTCCATTCCCAAATTCTGTCAAAATCAACACAGTTGTTCTAAGTGTTTTGATTTTTGTCAGCAGAACCAATTCCAGCAGAAAATGGTCCTGCCAAAATGCTCCCAAGCATATTTCATGTTGAGTTTGGTCTCTGTTGCACAGCTCTGAAAGTGAGGCAGGAAGGAGCTTCCTGCAAATCTGGAACTTTCTGGCAAGAGCCAGGATGCAAATCCTTCCAGCTGTAAAGGCCTCTAAGTGACTCTACTCTTGGAAAGACCCCATGAAAATCTCCATTGGTATTTAACAATAAAGACTGGTATACAAGGGGAGAGCACTGACTTTGCCCAGGAATAGGAGAAAATGTGTGTTTACATCAGCTGGCCCATCACAACACAGATGTACAACTTTTTTCAAAGGCAGGAAAATATATTTAAGCAAGAATAAAATGTAAAGCCCGTCCTTAGTATTGATCCATGTGTTACTTCTGAGTTTTTTCTCACTGCCTTAAACCAACTGGATTTTTATAAATAAATACACAATGTTCCTAAATTGGCATTATTCTGGCTGAAATAAATTCATATATATGCCTTACATATATGAAACCAGAAACACACTTCTCAGTGTTACAGTAAAATTTAACCAACTTAGTCTGCAACCACTATTATTAGTATTACCAGTACGTTAATATCGCTGTTTCTTGCTGGCAGAGCACTGAGCTCTGAACCTCAGCAGGTATTTAAGCAAGTCGGATCAATGCACCAAAGCCAGGATGCTTTGACTAAAACAGTAACTGGAGCAACTACTTTGAATGAACTGCTCCTGGCCAAGGCTGAAAGGCCTTGAGAATGAGAACAGAAGATCATGAAGGGTAAAAGTTATTTATTTATTATCTCTAAACAAATGACACCTGTAGGCTTTTGCTTCCAATTCACAAACTGATTAGTGCTTACAAAGGTGGAATTTATATTCCCTGCCTGTGACCAGGTGTCTCTAGCTATCCAAGGAAAAAACCTGCATTTTTAAACTTTCTCTAGACATCTAGTTTAGGATGAAAGAGAGAACTGTTCTCTCTTTGGGAAATGTCACATAGCGTAATTAGGCACTGACTTGGAAAAAAAAAAAAAAGCAACAATTATCATCCTCATAGCAGAACACTCTGCATCTATCCCCACATGAGTAAGCTTAACATCAAATTCAGTAAGTGCCTCTGGGCTGATTCTAAAACAAATGAAGATCTTGGAATTATAGTAAGTGATTTTCACTTGCTTGAACAGTAGTAGTTCTTATAGGATAACCTTTACTACATACCTCATAAAGGTCAATCATGACATTCCCCTCCAGTCCTCTACTGCTTTTCACATTTTCCAAGGCTAGAGTGAAGTAAACCCCTCGAGTGTCCGAAACATACAGGTTGTACGTATCATTCTGGTTCCATTCTTGAACAGCTGCAAATACCTGCTTCTCAGCTGTACTGATAATATGCATGTCCTGTTCAAAGAAGAAAAAAGACCTATTACTAGGACCCCTATATTTCTTTGCCCTTTGGGAGATGTAGTAATTACCATGACTTATGGAAGAATGGAGTATGAATTATAGGAATGTTAAACAATTTTCTGTTAGAGGAAGCCAATAAATTACCACCATTGAGACTTTTCCACAATTTTTTTTTAATGACCACCAGCTGGTTTTTGCTTTTTTCATTTATGGTAGCTTCCAGGAATTTCATCCAGCTTCATTTTTTATTTATCAATTTGAAAGTGAGTTTTACCATTGAAGGAAGTTTCACAGACACGGAGCCAGGAGTTCTCCCATAGTCAGTATGATTCACTGTGTCTGAATCAGTGACAATTTCTATCTATATGCTTACCTAATAGATTTTGTTTCAAACAGGTAAAAAAATTGTTTTAAACAAACAAACAAACAAACTGACAGTGAGTTTACATATTCTTGAAGTTGTGGCACAAGTAGTAGTTTGAGACAGTGCTGGTAGTGACTTTTAGTAACATAATTTTCTATAGAACGTATGTCTGTTACTGACTACCAAACCACTAGACCACCTACCAACCCTTGCTGGTTTCCTGCCAGCAGACAAGACATGGTCCGACAACATTTTAGAATAACAGAATTGTTTGAGTTAAAAGGGACCATTAAAGGCTGTCTAACCCAACTCCCCTACACTGAACAGGGACACCTACAGCTCCATCAGGTGCTCAGAGCCCCCATCTGGCCTGACCTTGGATGTGTCCAAGGGCATCCACCACCTCTCTGGGCAACCTGTTTCAATGCTCCACTGGAAGCCTTCTCCATTTAGTTTTAATACCAAAGATTCACCAGTGTATTTCCTCAGTATTTCTTCAAAGCAAGTTCGTGACCTGGAAATGATTTGCAGGGTAGTGATAAGTACTGAAACACTTAATCCCTGCCACCCTTGTTGAATGAACTAACACTGGATCCACTACAACTAGAAGCATAGTGTCTGTGGGAATTCACTTATTTGTACATTCAAAATGTTGCCAGGATGCCAAGGAGACCTGATTAATGTTTGGTTCTTGCACAACAGTTCTAATTCCTTGAAGACTAAACACATACACAGTCTAGTCTAGCAGCACAAAAATAAAGCAAATATCTCAGTGACTTCAATCTGTTTTGGTCAGTTGCAGCGGAAATACTGCATTACCCTATTACCAGCCTCACACGTACACCTCAGGCAGAATTCACTAACGTACAGCTAACAGGAGAGTTGTTACTGAACAGCAAAAGCATTCTGGTGACTAAGGGCAACATAAACAAGCTTCCTTTACAAGGCTAAATGACTTTGCCATGAAATCATACATAAAAGTAGTTTTGATTTTTAAATAACAGAAGCAATCCAGATTTTTTTACTATGCATCTGTTACAAACCAAGGCCACCAAAAAATCCATTTCATAGCAGGCCAGTAACCTAAGACAGCGTCAGTCAGGACAGTCATGGGGCAATCATTCTCTCTGTTCAATTGTCTTTTTATTAATGGGCAACCTTCAATACTCTGTAAGAAGGAAGCACAAATACCACTTTTCTCCTGTGAAAGTGCAGTAGTGTTTCCAAAAGTAATCAGATGTTTGACAATAGCACAGAAGAACAGAGACAACAAACTATATTTGTGCTATACAAGTGCCAATACACTGTGAACTATCATCAGCCCAAATGAGGAAAAGTCATGGAACAATATTAGGATTTTAATATACAAATTTCTCACAGCTAATAAAAGTTTGCAGTTACAAGTTAAAACAAGAATCCGATATATGCTAGGCTGTAGGTACATTACTGGCAATACCCAACACACCATTCAAATCTGTTCAACAATTTCACAATTACCACAGAAAAAATTTCACTTGTGGAAAAAAAGGGTAAGGTCAATCCTGCAGTATCAGACCTATACAACAGTAGTCTCAGTAGCCATTCTGTAGCTACAAAGAGCAGGAATGGTCTGAGCTACCTAGAAACTTCTATCAGCAAAGGCAGTGTAAAGGTTGGTCCCTTCTGTTCTGCAAATCCTAAGCAAGGACTGCACTAGGGAATTCGAGTATAACTTTCAGGGATGTATTCTTGCTGAGCTTTGAGACATTCCATCTTCTAAATAGCTAAATCCTAAGTGAGAAAAGACAGGCACAGTTGAATGAGAAGTACTAACTTCCCTCCTTCCCAGCTCTTCCAGTCACTGCTCATCTTAGGCACTGCCACCTGAGTCATCTCATAAGCAGCAACATACAGTAGTAGTATCCAAAGTATCACTAAGACACAACTTTCAAGGGAGTTGACTTTATCTCCATGATTTATTGACAATCTTCAAACATAAGATGGGCATGTTGGATCTGCTAAATCTTGTGCTGTATGGAGCAGTATGGAGTCTGCAGTAGCAGTCAGCATCCAAGCATTTCCCAGAATCCTCAGGTGCCATGGCAAGACTTTCTTTATTAGAAAGCAAAACAAGACTGGGGAGAGGAGTTTAGAGCAGATAAGATCAGGAGGAATAGGTTTAGCCTGTCTGTTTTTGGAGTTACTCCCTCATACCCATTTGCTCTTTACAGAGGAAAAAAAAATTCACTTTCTCTGAACAACTCACAGATCCAAGGCAGATAAAGATCCCAACTTCATATTTAAGAAAGATCATTCAGAAAGCACAACAAATGTAGGTCCTCAGAGAGGAACTCCATTGAGAAGCCTCACCACTGGGCAGGATGTGCTATTAAAGGTATTTGTTTGTGCTCATGAATGGCGCACTCACCTTAGGAAGAGAGTATTTGGGTAATTTAATCTGTGCAAAAGGCTCCCGTCTGTATGACACATAGTAATTTGCTCTTCCACCAGCTGTCATCTGTGGAAACACCAAAGAAAGTGAGTGATGGCCCTTGTGAGACACAATCTGCTGACATCTCTAAGAAGGTTTAACAGCTATGTTTTTCAGATATCTTTTCTGTGACCTACACAGTCGTCCCTGAAAGCCTCTGTGTAACTCTATCAAAGAAATCCTAGACTTGGAAGGGCTGGACAATTATTACTTAAAATGGAAAGTACAATGGCACAGCTTATCTCTTATGCTTCAATTCCAGCATGACTTTAATATTGGGCATCTCACAAAAAAACAAAAAGTGTGAAGTTTAAGGTCTTGTGTGGAAGAAAGGAAACGATCTGGTTTTTATCACATGGTTCCAACTCAGCTACCTTGGTCAAGTTATTTAAAATCTCTCTCCAATTGTCTTCCAACAACCATGTACAGTGACTAACATGAGAGGTGCAGACAAGCATTATTTAATACAAACAGTAAATGCAGAGTATTCTCATGGGAAGCTGGAGCTAAGCTCTCAAACGTTCTCTGTCCCTATAGTTTCTCAGAAATCATATCATCCCTGAATGAGAATGTGAGAGAAACTGCTAGATGTTCAAATCTGTGATTTTATAGAATGGATGAGCATACAAATGTAATGCATCAATGAAGTCCTGATAACGTGTGATATATGGGATTTTAAATTTGTCACTAGTCCTTCACTCTTGTCATGGGTGCTCTTTGGCACCAATTCAGATCTTGCTACAACAAGACTTTCATTGGTGAATTTCCTATATTCTGCAGTTCTGGCAAGCTTACAGTTTTTGAGATAGAACAATACCACAAACCATTTATTATAAGGATTTGTTGGCTTCTTTAGTTTCCAACAAAGCTAACAAAGGTCCCAGATTCTTTTCTAGATATACTCCTTTTTACTATCTGATAGCGATACTTCAGAATGAGTCTACATGGAATATTTCTATAGCATCAATTATAGTCTCAGTAACGACACCACCTCTAGATAGTAGCATTCTTCTACAGAAGTTTTCATTCGAAGGACGCTATATCACTTCATGAAATTTGGTACCTAATCAACTCAAGATAAGGCTTTTCTATTAACAGCTTGAAGAACTGGAAAGAAAATAAGGTTTAGTAATAGGCTATACACATAGAGATTTCTCCTTCTGCCTGTTTGCCATTTTTACTTGTAATGCTATTACAGTTACATTTAATGCTCCCAAAATAAAACATAAAAACAATAATTATGCCATATACCACATATGAAGCCAGGAAAAAAGCCCACATCATAATGAAATGAAACTACAGACAGCATATAGCTAAAACCAAGGTGAGACAGAAATGAAAATGAAGATCAATTTGCCTATAATCTCAAAACAAACCAGGAGCTTGGAAAGAACTAGAGTCACTTGGCTCTCACTACAGGTAGAGTGCACTGTGGACTGGCACAGCAGTATCTATGGGCACTGCCCTCCAGGCATGAGGATTGTGAAAGAGTTGTGAGTGATATTTTGAAAGGATATTTTTTCTCATCTAGTATTACCACATCAAAATCAAGTTTTCATAGCAAAGAACAGACTATGTAGTTGATTCAAATTCAGTATAACTTAGAGATAAAATGCATATTTGCAATAATTGTGTATTTCTATCAATACATTGCACAAAGCATCCCTCACTTTTAGGCGATTCTACCTAAATAGCAAAGGGAATACTTCAATATCCCCTATTCTCTTGGTATATTTCTGACCTCCAGCGGAAGGCCCACATTCTCAACTGAGAAAACTGTACTACATCAATTCATTTAACAGCAATCATGATTTCAATGCCAGCTCAGTTTATGTAACAGAGTAAAGACTGAAATTGATATGTCCAGTGACTACTTTGTAAGGTCTATGCTCAGTATCTACCTCTTCTGATGGACTATGGCATAGGCATTAATTCTGCTTTAAGATACAGATAAGAACGTCTACATACTTCAGATAATTAATTAACATAGGGAACAGCCCACAATTCAAGAAATATCAAAAGGTGATCAAATTCCCCCAGCTCCGTGCCAAAAGCAGGCTACACATGCCAAATCTGCAACACCCATTACACAGTTAAAATGTTTCATGCTACTGCAAACATGTAAATTTTTTGCTTCTTTTTAAGGCAGACACATCAGGATACAAATAGCATTCAAGTTCACTGTACATTAGATAGATTCTCTTTCAACATACTACCTAGCAATAAGGTCACATTGACAAAGGTTTAGAAGTAAAAATCTTAGTGGTCTGTAATCTTTCTCAGAAAGTTGTGGGAAGTCACCCACAAATTCCGTTGGCAGAAGTTACATGAGGATTATCTCAGCCAAGACTTCATCTTTGCATGATTTGTATCCAGGGTTATAACTGTTCCAAAAAAAAAAAAAAAAAAAAAAAAAAGATCAAACCTTCAATAAAATTTTGGCAAGCATTGCGGTAGAGAATGAATTTTGGAAGTACCAATTTAATTTATTTTGATGAACTTTTTCTTTTCATGAGAGCAAAATCTCAGACATTGTAAATCCCAGAGATTATGATAGCATTATCCCCTCTAATGCCTTATCTTAGTTTACATTTGATGAATGTCACCCAATTATTTGCTGTGAGCTCATCTATCATGTTCAGTACAGAATTAGCTGGGTTTGTCTTTTTCCTCCTCCTTTGCTAATGACTGGCTGGTTAATCTGTTTTTCTGGATTTCCATTTTATGTGTTTAATTGGGCTTCTGGTCAGTGGAAGTGATTCCTTCGGACAAACGTGTTTGTTGTTAAACACATTTGTCTTTCCTAACCTGTGCTCTTCCTTCCTCCTTCCCTCTTTCATGATCTACTAATCCTTCTTCAACACTTCCTTGTTTTGCTATAAGATGAAAGTCTGGTCTCACATTAGTTGGCTTTAAAAGAGAAACTTCTCATGTTTCTCTTAAGAGCCATAGAATTCTGATATACTAGATCATCATCCATCCCGATCTGAAAAATTATGTTAAACACAGAAGAAAGAAAAAAACAGAATTATGTTCACAAGGCTCCAGAACAACAAAAAATCTTTCACAGAATCCATTTATCTCTATAATTTCTGAGATATGCCTAGAAACATTGGTTATGGTTCTTTAAGAGCAGATTTGCATTTCATCTAACCAAAATAGATCGAACATGTGGAATGAGTTAGAAGGGGGTTCCAGAATATAAAGACACACAAAATAACGTCAGGAAAATGATCACAGCATAGCAAGCTTCATGCTTATTTTCCTGGCTAGCTGATACTAGCACCCATAACTTCTAACATAAGACAACAATTGCTGTAACCAACATGGAACGACTCTATCTCCCAAAATGACTTTAGGCTCACAAAGTCATTTTGGGAGATAGAGTCATTCCATGTTGGTTACAAGACCACATCTGCTTTCTGCTGCTCAAAGAATTCTTAGAAGGGATAAGTGTATGTGCACTGATGGAGATGTGCACACACCAGGTGTCAGAGGCACAGTCTTGGTCATGAAACATTTACAATGCACAGCTAGCACATGAGAAGACTAGATAGGGCTCTTTTCTATATACTTTATCTGCTTGGGTAGTTTACAAGGAAAATAATCACTTGCCCTGAACAGTTATTGGAACAGGACATCTATTTTATTGTCTTGCATTGTTGATATTGTTTATATAAAAAGAGAATTGGTAATATCACAGCTCAACCTACAATCATTAAACATGTTTAGACATTTGTAATTCCTGTAATTTACCTCCCACATCAAGCATAGTAAATGGCAACTTCGTTGATTACAGAACCAAATTTTAGACTTCCTTGTTGACAGTATGCCTTTGGATGTTATTTCCAGTAAATCTCTTGCTTTTGATGAAACATCTTCCTCAGTTTGTAGAGCGCCCTCTTTCCCAGTAACATAAAATAAGTTAGTAGAAATCAAAATTTGATAAACGCTTTATCAAAACGGTAACGGAACCCTTGATCTGTGCTTTCCATCTCCACAGGGTGTCCTGGCATCTCTTCTCACTGTTTCAACACTGGTTACCTTTTCTCCTTCTTGTGGGCATAAAATCTCCTGAGTCAATTTTTGGATTAAAGCATGGAAGAGTTACAGGAAGTATGTTTGTTTCCTAGCAAAGAACTTTGGTTGTTTCAGACCCAGAGCCAGTCACAAGAGATTCAGGAGATACAGAGAGATGGACACCTAAATGAGCCTCAAGTGATGTTTTTCTTTCTTCGCTACTCATCTTGGCCAGGACTAATCATCATCCAGATGTTTCTGTGTGCCAAGCTTCCCCACTGCCATACACAAACCACACTACAGGCAAAGTCTAGCCTGAATTATCTCCCTGGTTTTCATTAGTGTTATGCCTTTTGTGCAATCATTAAGGTAATATACAATGATCTGAGTGTGAGGAGACAGAGCTCCATGCTGTAGAAATGCTTCTGTAGGCTAAGCACACACTCAAGCCACCTGGTAAATTCAGCAGGCTTTGAACACATGCCACACTTCAGAGTGTCAAACTTATCAGTGAAATTTTGTTAAGATAAAGCAGCACTTATTATATTGGCCAAATACCCATTCATGCCCTCTCCCCTCAGAGTTATGATGGCACATGATAGAATGAAATTGTTTTAGACAGAGTACTGGAACAATTTGAAAAGCAACTCCTGCAGAAAACATGCACAGTTGTACCAAATAGAAGCCATATTAGAGCTGCAAACATACGCTACCCACACACAAACCAACTTAGTAGAGGTGAATAATTGTACACGTTCAATCTCCTGAGGGATTTCAGAGAAAACATATGAGTCTGCCATGGTAATCCTTTACATCTCCAGCTGCAGACACTGCTGATAAATCATACAAGATGCAAGAAGGGTACAGAGTGATAAAAAGTAGAGCTCAGAAAGCCCTAGAAAGAAAATATATTTAAGTAAATACATAAATAAGGAAATAAGAATGCTAATCATTTTTTTTCAACAGATGTTTAGCTTCTCATTCCAAATCCGGTAGCATTTGGCACAGCAAAGATGAAACAGTGGAAGAAATGGATGAAAAATACACAGCGGTGAATAGGAAAGTAGCTAACTGCTCAGTGCCTATCTTGCCTTAAGAAGAGCTTTTAACTAGCACCTGGCATGCGCTTTCTTTTGTCTGTACGGATTAATTTCCCCCTCTAGAGCACTGTCCAGCATTTTATATAGGGGCAAGATCAGCTGTGGCAGGCATTATTCACCAGTAAAACAGGTGTAATCATGTTCATCATTTAAACATCTTCATCCTATTAGTTTCATAATAAGCTTTTAATGATTTCTTCAATAAAAGACTCAAAGACCAAACCCTACAAGTTGGAGAGTGCTACATTGTCCCATCAAGCCGTTCTCTCCACCATCGATCGCAAAGATAAAAATCAATCAGAGCTAAGCAGGCTGAAGTTAAAAATAAATTGCACCGATTGATTTCTGTTAAGACCTTTGGCTCCTAGTTAAAAAATTGAGGAAAGAAAGATATATTTGAATGTGGTGCATTTAACTTCTATGAAAATAATGAGAAGGCTTCAGACCAGGAAATCAAAGTTTAATTTTTCCCCTTCTATCTCATTTCACTAAGAGGTTTCACAAAAATAAATAATTAGATAGTAATAAAAAAGAATACATACCCTTTTTTCCCTTCTTTATTCTTGAGGAAATTTCCTACTTAAGTTATTAAATTGACAGTTTGAGAGCTGAAGTTGTGTATCCATATGAATTGGTACCATCTCAGCTGTGGCTGGTGATCAACCTCTACTTACCTACTCGATTCAAAGCACGATAATTTAGCCTATCCCTAAATACTTCATAAATCCAAAACATACACTCACGCCTTATTAAATATAGGCACTTCCAAGTTTTCTAAGTAACCATAGTTATAAACAGTAATAGTAATAAACTGTTTATCTGAGGTAAGCTTAAAATAGAATCTCAGAATGATTATGGCTGGAAAGACCATTAAGATTATTTATAGTCCAACTGTCAACTCACCACCACCATGCCCACTAAAACCATGTCACTCAGTGTGGCATTTATGCTATTCTTGAACACTCCAGGGATGGTGGCTCCACCACCTCCCTGGGCAGCCTGTTCCAATGCATCATCACTATTTCTGAGAATTTTTTCATAATATCCAACCTGAACTTCCCCTGGCAAATCTTAAAGCCATTACCTATAAGATAAGCCATTTTCCTATAAGATACATGTAGCTTATACAACAATAATGAATTTCTTTTCCTCTGTGAAGTCTTAAAGAGAAATTTTCCCCCCATTTAAGATCTTAAGCTAGAAATAATATTTTTCTTTCTCTTAAGACTGGGAAAAAAAAGTCCTCATAAAGATACCAATTTGGATTAAAATAGAATTTGATTCAGCTAAGATTTTTGGACACACACAGATGAGATGCCAAGCATTCAGAAAACATCATATCATTGATAGGTGCCATAAGAAGCTACCAGCAATTATGGGCAAATGCTGACATCTGTGTGTTCTAAGGAGACTTACTGATGAGAAAGAACACTGATTTGCTTCAACAGCTTTTGGCAGAAGTGCTTGCTCCTGTGAGCCAGAGAAATTATTTGGATCTGTATTATGAGTGTTGCACTAAGCTGCATCACATAGGAACATCTGGGGGAAATTCTGGGTTTGCTTGTTCTTACTCATCTGAGTGAGCAGACTGAGATACTGCTCTGCTGTACATTTCTCTGAATTAAGCAGAAAACTTTTAAATATAAAATTATTTCAAAGGGTGAAGAAGAGAATTTTGACTTTTCACATGAAATGCTTGCTGCATATGCAAGCTGTGAGTGACCATCATCCTCTGGTCCTAAATGTTAATGCTACCATCCCATCTAATTAGGGAGGGTTGGTAATACCAGCCAAGACATCTCTTCCCTGCTACCTCGTGCTTCTGCCTTCATCATACCACTCTCAGAAGAAAGGACAGCCACCAGAGCAGCTTAGCCTTATGGGAATGAATCCTTCACATATCCCAGGACAAGCTAAACCAGAGGAATCGAGTCAAAGCTGTGGCTCCTGGGATTCCCAGAAGGCCAAATCACAAATGAAATAGTATAAAAAGCTGCCAAGAAATCTTTCCATGAGAAGGGGCCAGAAGAGAGACAGTAGTTTTTCAAAATGGTAATGCCTTACAAGTACATGGGGACTAGGCACAAAAGACCCTCATATGAATTTGAGCCTACAGTTAAACGCCTTGATAAATTATGCTATGGGAGTAGAAAAGGAAAGAGGCTCCCACATTCTTATTCTATAAAGGCCCTGGAAAGTGATAATGTATTGCCTCTCAGCATGCCTCTCTGGTCAGTGGTGCAAGAAACTTCTCATCTAAACTGGAAATGGAGCAGAGCCTGACATAAATAGGAGGCCCTTTTCAACAAGAGTTTGCAGGTGCCATTCCTTGTCCTTACAAGGTGAGGCCACCAGCCTCTAGCCCTACAGGCAAATTTGAGCGTCCACCTCTGTCCTGGTTTCAGTTGTGGCAGAGCTGATTATGGCTGGTACAATGCCATGCTTTGGCTTTAGGAGAAAAAAAAAGTTGATAAAAGTTGATAACACATTGATACTTTAGTCATTGCTGATCAGTGCTGGACAGAATCAAGGATGTTTCAGCTTGTCAGCTTCTCATGCTGTTCCACCAGTGAGGGAAGCTGGGGGGGCACAAAGAGCTGGGAGAGGACAACCAGGACAACTGACCTAAACTGGACAAAGGGATATTCTATACCATATGATATAATATGAAAAAAGTATAAAGCAAGTGTTGGCTGGTGCGGGGGCAGCTCCTGCTTGGGGATTGACTGGGCACCAGTTGGCAGGTGGTGAGAAACTGCTTTGTGCATCACTTGTTTTGCATATGGCATTATCATTACTGTTATTTCTCTCCTCCTTTTCTGTCTTAGTAAATAGTTTTTGTCTCAACCTACAAGTTTTACTGGGAGGTGGGTGAGCAAAACACTGTGGCATTTCATTGCTTGCTGTGTCAAACCACAATAATTTCCAAAGGGATTTGCTCAGGCTTCCAGAGAAAGCTGGCAAATTCAAACCAGGTACTAAATTCTTCTAAAACTTACAAGACTTTGCTGTGGCCATAAGCCATGGAAACACTGGAAGTCTGAGCTACACTTCAAATCAACTTCAGCTACAAATGGTACAGATTTCCTATATCAACCCAGAGAAAAATAAAGACACAAAAAACAGTCATGATGGATATTGATTGCCCATCCACACATCTCTGCACTGACCTACAGCCAGTTCAAATCAAACAGACCAAAGTTACCTTAAGGGTCTCCAAGCACTCACAGAGACAGAAACTTAAGGGAGAAAAGGGGACAGCATTAACTGGATGCAGAGCAGGACAGGCATGACCTCTGGGAGGAAAGACACACACCAAAGAGTTTACACAGGGAAAACACAGGAAGATTAATAGGGAAAGGAAACAGGTTTTATGAGACTTGCATCTATAGCTGAGGGGCAGGAGATAGGGGGAGATATTTTTCACATACCAAATCCTTCCTCGAGTCCCTTAGGATCTCATGAGTATGCTCAAAAGCTTATTGTATTTTCTACTTCTATCAATTCTGAGCTCATAAAAAAAAGCCTATCCTGTAAAGTTCATCTCACATGCATCCTTAGGCCAGCAGCACTATAACAGCAGTGCTGCTGGCAACCTTCATGCTACACACCCTGGAGAGTTTCATCTTTATTACCGTCCCTCACCTGACACCTAGGGATCTGTGGGAAAATCCAGTCCTTAGCCACGTCTTCACTGAGTCCACAGACCCCATTGGTCCATGCACCCAATGGAGCCACTGAATTATCACACTTGAAATAACTTCATGTTGCTCTTAAGTCACTGGGAATGACTTGGCAATAATTAGCACTCTTTGTCATCTGTAGGTCTGCCCACATTAACGTTTCTTTCTGAACAATGGGCTTTTACAGCAAAGTTGATTCCTAGCAATTGCAATGTCATTTTTAGTACCTGAATTAGTTTTCAGATCACCACAAATAAGGGACACTGTACTGAGACCTTTTCACCCCAGACTTTTCCACTCCCTGCAATAAGTGACAACATTTGCTCATACTTTCTTGCATTTTCACTGGAACTTTCTCATTTGTTGGCGGGGAAACTTACAGAGAATGTTTCTGCTCTTCTTTTTCATAGCTGCTCTAAAAAGCTATGACATTGACATTATTTTCTTACTGAGAGAAAAATAAGTTTTTCCTCCAAACAACACTTCTCACTCAAAACACAATTTTCTGCAAAATAATCCCCATTTTCATTAAAGCATATTGCATTCTTGTTTCTTTTTGGTAACCTGAACAATTCCTTTAGAAACCCTGATACGTGACTTGGTTGAAAAATCTTTTCTCCAGAACAACAGTGATTTATTTATACTGTAGAAATTCCACAAGCCATCAATAAAGTAGATATATATATAAAACAAAAGCCAATCCCTGACCCCCGAGTCTTGTAACATAAGCTGTGCACGTGAGAATACCATAGCAGTTCAGGTAAATGTCAGGAAGCCAATTCTTACAGTTTTCAGGTTCTCTCTGTGCCTGAATTTAGAAAGCCATACAAATACTGCAGCAACTATACAAAGACACTCATAAGGAAAGGGGTGTGGCACAGCCATAGAGAAATTACTGGCACCTCGATCCCACAGCTATCTAGTTGAACGTCATTGACGTTGACCTTAATGGCGAAGTTGCAGCTTTCATGAAATTAGCTCCTTTTTGGTATAGTAAATAAATTCACACTGCATATCACATTCCAAGGTTTTCTCACAACTACACAATTCACACTGCAAGCTCTATGAATTTTAAGTACTAACTATGATAGTAGCTCCTGTCTAGCACCAAACAATCCTGGGAACAGAATGAAATCTCAACACATAACAGAGGGCACAATTTTCCCTTCTACAGAATTACCCAATTTTAGAGCTGCGCTAGGCATCCTTCAGCAACTATTGATCAATTCAGTAGAAAGCCAATCAGTAAGTTCAGAGTAATCATTTACTGTTCTATTCATAAGGATTCTTCCTAATCTCTCCTCATTGCTATTTCTTTCCTCCTTGTTCATTACTTTTTACGTTTTTCATCATGTGCTGTGTTATTAACCTATGCTATTTGCTTAGTAACCAAACTCAACTTTTTTCAACCTCTTTAAAAGCAAGGTTCTTTCAAGCACAGAACTATTCTCATTTTCTCTTTGCACTGTGATTCTGGATGATTCTTTTTGAAGTGCTGTACAACAATACTTCACACAGGAATCATTTACTTTTAAGTGCGCTATAACGTTTTCCATATTCTTCCTTCCCCTGCGCATTACGCACCATAATATTACACCTGCTTTGGGTGTAAACTTACACAAGGTTAATGATACCCAGGAATCTACAGGTGTGCTTATCAATTTGATTAGAAGAAATACACACTAGTGAATAAATGTATAAAGATAATCCAAAGCGTTATCAACAGTTGGAATTCACTTGTTCTAATTTTAGCTGTTGAAAAGTTAAGGTCTTCTCTAAGCTATATTAGGCATCTTCTTACACTGATGAGAAAAGCACATTCAGAGAGAGATCTTTTACACCCTGCAGCAAGCCTCTGGGGGAAAATGAATTGCCTCTGATGGTTTTGATCTGTCCATTCACTTTAGAGGAACACAGACTACCAGTTTAGACTGGAAACCTAGTGCTTTCATGATGAGCATTACAAGAAATGTTCTACTCTATACTCTACGACATTACTTCTGATTTGCTCCAGCACAGACACACTGAAACTCATACACCTATCATTATGCAGCTATTAAGCCTCACCAGGTTCTTAACATTTAAACTGGTATTTATTTATTTATTCATCTCTAATATTTGAAATTCAGAAGATCTGGTTCCCATATTCCTGTCCAAGATTACTCAGACAGAATGATACGCTTGAGGTACCATGCACACTGAATCTAACACATCCCATAATAGGCAGCAATCTCACATGGTTTGTGAGACTAATACATCCAGGGCACATCAGTACTCCTACATATGTAACAGACAAACACTGCATAGCCCATTGACTGTGTGCTGAACACAGTGGATGTAGCACACCTTCAGCTCAGCAAAATGTGTGCAGAGAATCTGAAGTGACTAGGTGTTACTTGAGTACTCCATGGACTCAATCAGTGTGCAGTTTCTGCAGCCAGTAACTCTAGGCTGGTGGATGGCTGGAAATCCCAGAGATGGGGTGCAAAAAATTGAAGCAGAAGTGATAGAAAACCTGTGAAAGGGAAAGTCTTTCCCCCAAACCTGCAGAAATATTCAGTTTGTGCATTTGAAATTTTTAAGAAGTGCCAGTTCGTGATTTTCACTTTGAACATCCATTATGCTAAAAAAAAAACAGTGATTAAGATATACAAGGCACTTGAAGTATTACATACATATACACATGCATGTATACACATGTGTGTTTGTACACAAACACATTTATTTAATTTTTAAACTTGAAGCAATTAGCAACTATTAGCATGAGCCTGGAGGACTGTTTCCATCCTTGCTAACTTGACGCAGAGACATGCACACACCAGGCAGATGTCCTTACAGGGAGCCCAAGCTTCTAAACAAAGCAGCCTTCATTTACCACAGGTGAGAGCTGTGGAATGAGAAACACCTGTGAGGCCTCATGATTGCCATAAAGAATTGGATGCTACATAACAACCTCAGCCACAGGGATAAAATGCCAGATAAAAAACATTTCTCAAAAACATTCCTTGGAGAGTATGGCCAATTGGAAGGTATACCGATTGGAAAGATGTTGCCTCTAGTGAAATTGTGACTTGCTAAGTTGCAACAGCTACACTCCTAGTATATTCTAAGAGCAATCTGTCTTCTCCAGTACAGCTCGCTCCTCTTCACACAAAGAGACCGACAGTGTTATTTATATGCATGCAGTTTCCACACTGCAGTTTTCCCAGGTCACATGGATGCAATCCCCCACCTAGTCCCGCCACAGAATTTATCAGTCTTCCCACTAAACTCACAATTTCACAATAAATGGAGTAGAACTTCCAATTTGGATGCATTCAAGAAAAAAGTTCCCTCAAGAAAGAAAAACAGGAGCTTAGTTTAAGCCAGTCTTAGTCAAAAAGGAAGTAGGTATCTTTACCACCTGGCTCAGAACTTCATCACGTTTCATTCCCCCTGTTCAGCAAGGGGAACAGCTGTTACCATCAGCACGTGCATAATCCCTATCTCCAGAGTTTTCTATATCTCAGAATTACTGCAACACAGAGTACAGTCTTCACTTTTGGCACATCTTCAGGAATTACTCTTTCACATCACATGATTCATTCTCACAACTCCACAAGTAAGAAATAGGGAGAGATGGCCATATTCCATTAGGTCCAAGTTTTCTCAGAAAATCTCAAAAACAGGTAGTTTCTTATTTAAGTTCCATCACTGTCTCTTCATCTACAAAACCATCATCAGCTGGCTGGCAAATTTACAGCCTTCTTCTACTTCGAAGGTGCCCTGTAAAGTCTTTTTTCAATCTCTGCTGTTTACCTCCCACTGCAAATCTTTGTTCAATCCATTAGCATTACTTCTCTGTCAAATTAACATAAACCTTTCCATTTGTTAAAATGATCACTCACTCCTCTTCTTTGTTCTTCTCTCTTCTTTTCAGTTAATCAATAGCTTATTTGCATTTTCCAAGTAGACACAACAATAGCAAGTTAGAGTTTCTGTGACACACAGGCACCCTCATGATTATTGATGAGTGAACTTTCAAAATATATCAGATTCAACAGGAGACAAATGAGTAACAGAGACATCAATTGTTTTGCTTCAGACTGCATAGCCACACTACAGCAGGCAGATATACACTCACTCCCTGCTCTTGTGATTTGTGTGAACACATGCACTTGTCCTAAAAATATGCCTTCTCTCCTGCACAGAACAAATAACTGCGCAGGCAGAATTCATGTCATGTTCTTATCAAGTCAGCGTACCTGGATGAAGATATATTCATCTTGAACAACAAGGGAGTTGATGTCAATGGAGCGTGAAAATGGCCCACTCCTTTTGGTCTCTGAGCAGTCCTGTATCCGACAGGTCAAATAGTGGGTGTCTGTAATGGGAGAATACACAGACGTGAGAAATGGCCATACAGGAGACTGTTGTCTAAAAATGTCATCAGCAGTTCAGAAGAAGGTCTCTGATCAGAAGCCTTAATCTCATCTCCAGTTCCCTAAACATTAGCATATGATCCACTTACATCTTTTAAAACCAGAACTGCTCACTGGAATCAGGAATTTATTACACTTCCATACCCACTGCTTTCCTCCCAAAGTGCAGGAACTCCTCAGGCCAAGTACAAACCATACATGTACAAACCATAAATGGAGAACCGAAATAAATGCAGCAGAAAACTGATGGTGAGATCATGAGAAGCAGTAAAAATTTTCAAAAGCCATGCTGATGGCATTTATCCATTCCACTGTCCTGCTGGGGACATTCTCCACATGAAAACCCTAGTTTTGATGTCTGGCTTTTCTTGTGGAAGTAACACACAAGGGGGAAAATTATATATATACTTACTACTTTATCCTTAAATTAATAATCATTTTAGACAAACATAATCTAGGTATGTAAGCACCATAGACATATAAAACAGTATGAAAAGTTGAGGTGTCCTAACAATAGCTACATGCACAAGAGGCGTAGAATGCTTCTGTCTGGAGAGAGGACAGAAAGACCCTCAGGTAATGGGATGCTCCATCAGTCCTTGCCATTACTTGAGAGAAGGAATAAAACTGGGAGAAGAACATAAAGAAAAAAGGACATAAGGCAGTAATGGTGCTAAAAGAAAGGGGCATGTGTAAGAAGTAAATGATATAGCCAGATGCTCAGTGTGTTAAGCACAGACAGGCTCACCTCCAACAATTTGGCAGAGGTTGCAGGGGAATAAGCATTGTTTCACTCAAGCTAAGAAAAGATCTTGTGAAACAATCATGGCACAATTCCGTCTCTGGATGTATGTAATCTAAATATGCCATCTCTGCCTTTCAACTGCTCTTATGAGAAGTGCAAATTAAGAAGAAAACGAAAATACAACTAAAATGATGGCTCCAGTGATAAAAGGGTCATATCTTTTACACTGCAGCACTTTTACAGACTTCTTAGCTTCAAGCACTTGTTGACTTTTCTACAAAGGGTGAGAACGCAGCATCTAGGAAGAAAACTGAGTTTATAATGGCTGAGGTGAGATTGATGCAGAGCACCGAGTTCCCACGACTGCACCTATTAGTAAGGATCTTGCTGAACTGTGCCTAAAAAGATAAAAGAGAGCTTCAGAAGGGGAATAGTCTAGCAAAGCTGCTTACAGGATTCTCCATCCCACAGAATTTGTTATTGTCCTTTGTGTCTTTAGAAAGAGCAAAATGTGTTTAACTGCAAAGCATTTGGGGGCATAACTGAGATTCTCTGACACTGCTAACTACCATCTCAGGTTCAAAAACAAAATTCTCAAAGTCTGTCAGTTTTCCCTTCCACTGCCAGTTCCACCTACTAACTCTAAGAATGCAACGTAAGTCGAAGGTACTAACTGTAAAAAATGCCATGAACAGCCATTAAATGTTAACCTAATAAAGGTTTATGCCTAGCTCCATGGACTGAAGGTCCATGGTTCAAGGCTGTAAACCTGTTTGAGGCACTGGGAATTCCAGGTTAATGAAGGCTACAGAACCAATTCAGAGCTGCTGCATACATCTGATGCTGCAATGAAAAATAGTCCCACTGATGATGCTGAAGCAGCAGCAAAGGTTGCCAGTTCCAGCTCAGACTACCTAGGGATAATTAAGGCATATGGCGTACACTAGAACGTATCTGATGTAGAGGCAGTGCCAAGAACTGGAGTATAAAGAGGAGTTATGCTTTCTTCTAACACAAAATTCCAGCAGTAGTAGAGAAGTCAGATTCTCAGATGAGATAAATTAAGGCTTTTTATCAACTAACGTGTACAGACTTGGTCTGGAGTTGCTGTTTATGTCCTGCATGCGGAATCTAAGACATTGAACCAGCTTCTCAGTAAACGAGGTTTCCTGTATCTTCATTCAACCCAAAATGCTCAGCAGCCCTGATTTGTTCTTTGAGGTATCACTAAAATTAGGCAGAACAAGAAGGAAAGGTCAGGAGCTGTATTTTTAGAAGCTCATTCCCTCCAGTATGCTCTCCCACACAGTTGCCTGGATATTCTTATCCCTCCAAAAAAGGGGATAATTTGCTGCTGCTGAGTGACAGAATGGGAGGAGGAATAAAAACCTGTCACAAATAAATGCAAATAAACCACAAGTGTTGACATGACAACTAGCTTCCTGCCTACTGAGAAATGTGTCATTTTTAGTGTGCTACACCAGCAATCAAATACACTCAAAGAATGGCACCAGATTAATACTCATGGGAAGTTTGCGGTGGAGAAGGTGAGTCGTACCCTACTTATTTTCTGCTTAGTCTCTTGTTTACTTATTTTCTTATATTTTACAACACAAAACCTGAAAAAGAAAACAAAGCAAAAAAATTGTCTTCAAACCTGTCTGCCTTTGGGTTCAAAATTAAGCTCAATTTTGAGTTTCTTCCTGATGACCCACAGAAAATGAAAAATGATTCCTTTTAAAGCACCTTAAAAAATCTGGTAAAAACATGACACAGCATAACAAATAACTTCTGAACAAGAAAGAAAAGTCATCCAGCATAATAAATGTCCAAAGTGTACATTTTACAAGGCCAGAGGATCAAACTAGAGAAAAGCCCAAACCAACAGTTAATATTAGGATATGGCAAAACTCTCAGAACATTTGTTGGCAAAGGCAAAAATTTCAAGGCCAGGAAGGCTGGTTTTCTTCAAGTAAACAGAAGCTGAGGAGCTAAATTCTTTAGCAGTAATTTTAGAAGACCCTCCCTATGCAACCATTTTCTAAAATAATATGCATCTCCTTTCTAACATTTGAGTTCCTTGGATCTCTTCAGTTTTTCTGTAATGAAACAGTGAATTGCCCCTGCATTATCCACCCTGCATTCAGTTCATATTTCAGTACTGCTGAAAGCAAGAAACAATCCCAAGTCCCTGTGCAACCTACCTCAAGCGTAAGATACCTTAAGGGTTATGCTCTTATTTACAGAGCATATCTTCATTTGTATAGATAGGCTTGGGCTAAAAAAAAACCCAAAAACATCAAATAAAAAAGAAAGGAACACCCTACCATCAAAGCTATTATATCCCTCTTCACTGAAGGGAATTTTTCATTCCTGTTTTGCAGAGCCACACAGAAAAAGTTTGGCATGTGCCCAAGCTAGGAAGACTTTACAAGGTTAGTGCCTAACCTTTCCCTGGAAGATGTATTCCTTATAAAAAGTTGGCTTTGATTTGAGGATTATTTCCAGCTTGTACAATGTTCCAGACAACACCAGAATTAGAGACTTCCCTCACCCACCCCCCCCTTCTACCTTTTCAGAGTAAAAAGAGTTGAAATTTCTTAGCCACCCTCAACAACTTCCTGTGCTTATAACCCACTATCCAGTTACTTTCTCAGCCCATCTGTGAATGAGGCAATATGGGCACTGTGCAGCCCAGACATTTTCCTGCAGCACTTTCAACATCCACATCTCTGCACAACCCTTCCCACAAACGTTTCACACTCCAGATTAGGGACTGTTTTTTTTTTTTTTTCAGAGCCACATTCATCTTCCAGTTAAGGAGCTCAAACACTTCCCTACTGCTAATTAACATGGTCTTCCACTTTAAGAAATCAGAGTGTATTTATACTCTTTTTAGAAGCAATAAAACCAAAGTAAACTCAGAAATCTGCAATGCTATGACAGCCACAAAGTCCCTTCTTTGCCCACCAGCCATGACTGGGCAACTCTAGGGGGACTCTTGTGGGTTAGACCTGAGGATGGGATCCCTTAAGGGAAGCAATAGTAAAGTCAAACCTGCCACTGTGCTGAGGGCCTGTAAGGGTAGATCTGTGTGGCAGGTTACTGTGACTTGTTACAGTACTGGCTCTTAGCAGGGCTTGCTCCTCTGGGCAGCATTAACAAGCCAACTCGAGCAGGCATGGCTAGCCAGTATGGCTAATGGGAAGAAGGGTAGCTGAGAGTAACAAGTTGTTTTGGCAAACTGGCTCAGAATAAAATCAATCTGATGTTTCAAGCTTACCATGGAAAGGGGAAAAAAAAAGGTTGGAAAAGAGGATTCAGGAATGTAGACAGGACTGGAAATTACTCTCTAGGAATTATTTACCACTGCCTTCCTTAATATTTCAAGGGTTTTTGTTTGTTTGTTTTTGCCAAATTTCTCTTTTCCCTTTAATTGAAATATTGTTTATTGCATCATACCTGTGAGTGGGGAAATTATCACATTGAACAGGAAGTTTAACTGATCTTTCCCAGGAGCACTGGCGGGTGATTGTGTCTCAGGATCTGTAATAGTTTCTTTGCTTTCAAGCCTGTCCTTCCTGCTATTACACCCAGGCCAAAGGTACAGTGCCCAAGGCTGCAGAAGACAGAAACAGCTTGAGATCAGCCAGGCACTGGAATTCACAGCATCCTACACGCATTTAGTGGGACAAGGATACTGAGGAAGATAATTTTCAAAGATGTTAACATTCCTAATGACCAAACAAGACAAAATGCAAGGAGAAAGGCTGCACCTATGGAAAAGGAAAAACAGGGCAGGACTTCTACCTCACAGCTCCATGAGTTCGCTGATAGCCCTGACTCATTTATGGATGAATGATATTCTACCATGTCCCACCAGCTGTGTATTCTAACCTCCAGTGTCTGAATCAATATTAGATCAGATCTTGAATCCCATGAGTAATTACTGTTAGAGAAGGGAAAAAAAAAAAGTCAAGTTCACGATTCTAATCCAAAATATCACACATTAAAAGGAAAAAAATGGGAAAAAATAAAGACCAAATGACAAATGCCACCACTAGAAGTGTATACTTTAAAAATTGTCAGAGACATTACAGACCAGAATTCTAGTTCCCAATTTAAGCTGAGCAATGTGAATAATCAAAATCTATGTCTCTTAATGTGTCAGATAAGTGACTGAGCCACAGACTGACCTGAGAGGCATTAAAAAAAACCTCCTCTTCCTTCTGCCAAGCACAGAGTAAAACTTTAGTCACAAACTTCTTGATCAAGAGGAGGTAATTACAGGGATCCATTTTCCAGCAGGTATAAGTGCCTCAGCCACTTCACTGAGAGCACGAAGTGCCATTTTTGTTACGGAGCCAGCCAGGGGAAAAGCTTAGCCTGCAGTACCTAAGCACACAGAACTACACCATTTCACACCAGGTGAGCCCATAGCTCTGAGGCAGTCAATGTTTTTGAACACGATCTAATATTGTTTTAAGCCCTAAAAACTCTAATTAGAGTGATGTTATTTTGTGTTATGCTTGGCTGGGAGAGGAACCTTTTCAGTGCTGTCCCCCAGTGTGACACAGCAGTGGGGCCAGCACAGCCCACTGGGACCCTCCTAACAGGACAATGCCTCGCTATGCTCCTAGTTTGTTGACACTACTGTTTGAGTCTGACTTTCAGGGAAAACCTCAACGCCATCAACTGCCAATTTCAAAATGCTGAATTCATGCATTAAAACAAGAACAAACAGCACACCCCAAGCAAACAAGACCTGAAGGAAGAGAGCTGTCTGGGAACTGGGGAAGCATGTTTCAAATGAAGCACCTACAGCTTTGACGCATCCAGTATTCAAATAGCTGGCTGAGCTAGTTTAAACCTAGTTTGAAAACAGACCTCATCAGCATTTTGTTTACTTACTTGCTTACCTTTTCAATTGCCACTTCTCCTAGCATCTCTACAACAGCATATGCAACACTGAAGAAGCCTCCCTACCTTGCCCACCCACCTGCAAGCTTGTTTTGCTCTTTCCCCATATTCAACAAACAGCTGTCACTCCTAAGCTTTATTGCCTGGTTATTTATTCAGCTGCAATCTCTAAATAGCAGTGGGAGGCTCATGAATGATTTTGGAAGATCCACAGCCTCAGAGAAGTCACCCTGACAGACAGGAGATTGTTCACATAGCATCTGGCCTATGCAGCACTCAACTGAACAGAAAATTTGCAACCAACAAAGATGAAACCCTTTTCCCCCTAGAAATCTTCTACAACCTCAGTCCTATGCTGCTTTTCTATGCTGTCCCTGTAGCATAAAGGGGACATATCCTGTATCTGGAAAACCCCAAGCTGGAATAACACTGGCTCTGCTACAGGAGATGCGTTACTAAAACACTGTAAGTAGTGGTGGAAAAAATTCAATTTAAATACCCGTTTTCTTTGTTGGAGGTTAGTTCCACATGAATCTACACCTAGATTCAGTTCAGGGAGGGGTTAAGATATTTTTTGTTTTGTTTTTCTGTTTATTACCTCAGATACAGGTTATTCTTCCAGGCATGTTTCCAATACAGAAGACCTATTCATACACTTTATGCAAAACTAAGAATTCCTTCCAGAATGAGTCAAAGGTTACCTGGGGCATAGGGACATCCTAGCTAGAGAAGTCTAACTGTAAGCAATTTTTCAGTCTCCTCCGTAAAACCGAGCTGTTGTAAACACCTCTGGAAACACACAGATGCTGAGCAGCACAGCTCTTTATGATTCATGCGTGTATCACATAAAATACATTATACTGAAAACAGCTAAATAGTGAACAGTACAGACTGCTCCTTAGCCCAACAGATTGTGCTTCCACCTGAGCTCTCCACAGACACATGTCCTGCAGCCTCTGAATTCCCCCCAGGTTTGAGGGATAAGAATTATGCCTCAAATCAAACCCCGTGATACACATTTTTCCTATCAATTAAAATGTAAATGGAAAGACAAAATGAGCAAAGTGAATTTCAATTCCCACTCCATTCTTTACTCAAAGTACAGTTTTTCAACACTGAATGCAGGCACTCACGTCCATCAGCCGTCCGGGCTTCCATGTGTACAAGGTCTGGTTCTTTATCCAAACCCATCACAGACCTGGGAGAAAGACAAAAAAGAAAAAGAAAAAGAAGTCAAGAGGTGAGCTAAAAGGCTGCAATCAGATGGACAGAGAGTGAGGACTAACAAAACCAGTTCAACTTCATGACACTGGGCACATAGGTCCCTGCCTTTTGCCATCTTTGCAGTCTCCTCTGTTTTTATATAGCCTGCTCTCAGGGGCTAACTGCTAAACTCAGCCTACCTTCTCAGATGCTGGTGAATGAGCCTGCCTGCCCCTTGCCTACAGCAGCAAGACTACAGCAGCATTCCTATGGTGGCAAAGATAGCTGGTACAAGATTCAGTAAAATGAGAGCTCTATTTTCATGCTACAAGACAAGGATACAGCAGACAAAACTTATAGACAGAAAATTAAAAAGGGGGTTTACTCAGCTGAATAGTTTGGTGACATCTGTCCTGTGTTTTCAGGGCAATCTTGCTACTGATTATCTTAGTTTCCCTATCCTCAATTCAGATATGCATGCATGGTGAAGTTCAGACAAGAAATTGCAAGACAGTATTCATTATTCACTTCATGTCACAGCCCCCAATAATCATGAAATAAGGCATGAGTTTCTCTAAACCTTAGGAGCTGAGCACCTCAAGTCAAATCTTCACATACATTTTTCTTTTCCTCCCTAAAAACATTTTGCAAGACACACTACAAAGACAATTTTCCTCTTGGCAAAAGGAAAGTCAAGCCCAGAACAGAAATGTTATTCTTAGTGTTCTGGCTGATAAGAATCACTAGGAGATGAACATTTAGTCCTAGCAATGGCTGGCAGGGGAAAAAAAAATCCATAGATGTCCACGTGATTTATGGAGCTGCTTCTCCTGAGTTAACCAAGGGGTTAGATTAAAAAGGGACAATGACAAAAATCAGTTTCTAATTTGGTGGAAGCTGAATTTGATACAGTAGATTGTAAATAATAGATTCCCTCCGAGCCAACCAACAGTCACAATTCCCTAATGCTCTGAAGCACTTCCATCACAATCTTTTGCTGCTTAATCCTTTGGGCATCAACAGCTAAAACATTTCAGAAAGAAAAAGAAAAAAAAAAGACTTACAAAATACAGATGCTCTGATATATTTCTGTGGAGCTGGAAAAACAAAGGAATTAAAACAACAAGCATACATATGTCCCAGAATTTGGCTAAGATCAGCCAGTGCTCCAAATGCCAAAACAACTACACTGTGACCCAGAATAGAGAGGTAACTTAAAATGTCTCTTCTTTTTAACCAGAGCTTCATATTAACAGTGAACCCACTCTCAGCACACTGTGAACTGTGGCAAAAAAACGACGAAGCAAAAACAAAGCACAAAGGTAGAATTTTCATCATTCCACTCCCAGTGAGAAATAGCCTCTTCTTTAATCGCTTCCGTCAGTTTCAAGGTGATGCCACAAGGAAGAAAGCGCTGTTCATTATCAGTAAGAACGTCAGAAAGGGCCAGAGTCCCTCTGACCACATAATTGTTGGGGTCAAATCTTCTGAAGGATCTGGGCACAGATAAAAGTGGCAGTAGGACAGGTAAGACATTCCTTAAAAATGTCAATGAAAAACATTACCGAATACAGCAAAATATGTTACCAGTGCACAGAAAGAGCATGTTTTTCCAGTCTATAGAAAAATTCTTCTGCCTTTTTCCCATAAGTAGCTATAAATGCTATAATCTCAGTAGTTAAGAAATCACAAGTCACACTTATGACATATCAAATGGGATGAAGGTATATGTTCACCTATGTCTCTATGCATCACAACTTTACCAAAGGGACCGGTAATTTCAGTACTTTTTGGTAAAGGTTGAGAGCACATCAAGAATCAATCCAATAGTTCTTCCCAGAAGGCTTTCTAGTAGATCCAGCTATCACTCTAGAGTCTGCACTCCCCAGTGTTCTTCTGGAAGCCAGATGCCAGAATTTTTCACAGAGCCATTGGCCATGTCAGCAATGCCAAAGTTGTCACCATTCCCCTTGGTACCTCCTGGGTTCCTCCCACTCTTGGCCCAGAAAAAAAGCATCAGTATGAGGCTGCCATTATGCCATCCATTTTAAAAGTGTTTGGAATTAGGAGAACCTAAGCATTTCTGAATAAAAGACAGAATTCTTACTACAATTGCGTGCTTGTATACACAGACTCTGTGGACCACCACCACTTAACATTCCTATTATGGAAGCAGCAGAACACCTCCCAGTATTTCTCTGCTCAATGAACACTGTACTTCAAGTGGAAAAGTTCACAAACCTATCTCCTGCAATCCAAAAGCAAAACAAGCTCCTGTTATTTGCAGGTAGATAACAAGCCTGTGAAGTAATGCTTCAGTCCTCCTTCCTTCACCCAAACCAAGTAGTTCTATTCAGAGCCTCTCACTGCAAAACAAATCCACAATCAGTGATGTTTCTTCAAGTCTGCTCCCACCCACAATTATGATGGCTGTGCTTTGCAGTGTGTTTGCCTCCAGAACATGGATGTTTTCAGCAAACATTCTCAAGTCCTTTCTGTCTGGAGAAGCTTTATGTGAAGAATGAAAAAACAGCTAGGTAATGGAAAAAGCAAGAAGTGAACATCGGTCCTACAGCACCCTTGCAAACATGCACACAGACTGTAAAGCTATTCCTCATCCCACATGGTAACTGCTGGTCTTGAGAACACACTGCAACAACCACTCAGATCTGGCAGTACAAGAAGAAAAAAGACACCTTTACAGCTGCACATTTTCTCATGCCTTCTGTCTTTGAAGGACGTTTGGAGGATGCACTGCACAAAACAGCTTAGCAACTTAAGTATGATGAGGAGGATGTCAGCATTCTGTGACTTACAGTTTCCCTTGAGCGTTCTGTACAATCAAGTGGAGTCCACAGAGCAGACTTCTTGGGAAGGAGTTTCACTGCTCCCTGACTGACAAACAGCTCTATTTTAGAGGGTTACAATGGAAACAACCCACAAAACCATAAGCATGGCTTGAAAACATTTTTCCTGCTATGTGGTCACATCTCAGGCTCTAGGCTCAGCTCAGCTCTGTTTTGGATGTGCACAAACTCCAAACAGCGCAAACCAAACCAAGCTCCACAAAATGCACCATGTATGCTGCTGCTCTGGATGGCACTGGGCTGAAACAAACAAACAAAAAAAGGCTCTCGCACTGTGACAAATGATGCTAAATCAACATCCTCCACCATCTCTATTCATTTATCACCACTCAGATGAAAAAACGCTGAGAAAAGAGGATGCAGCCAGAAGCGACAGGAAAGGTCATTTTTTTCCTGCTGACATGTTCCCTAACTGCTGCAAAGGCAGTTTTTGAAATGGGGAGCCTGCAGCTAATGTTGCAGCTGACATGGGATCATTGGCCAATTAAAAATTCAAACTACCTCTGAATCCCATTAGGAAGGATGCAGTGTTACATGGTCTCTATCTTCTGTTGCTTTTCTTTTCTGCTTTCATAGTAATTCTTAATTTTCACAAGATCTTTACTCTCTTTGCTCCAGGAGAAGACTCTGAAAGGTTCTTGAAAGGTGAAGGACAGACAAGACCCTCACGAGATCTTTAACTGTATCTTGAGGGGAAAGCACTGTGCACAGATGCACATTTATTATGCTGTTCTGATAATATTTCTTCTCTGACCTGGAGGGAGAGCAAGCAAGAAGGACAAGGAAAACACAGTACTTTGCATTGCAAGTAGCTATTCCTATAAGACACCGTGTAGTTCAAAATTAAAAATACAAAGAAAAAGAAAAAAGTAATACACAGACTCTCAGTCTGGGTTCCCTGCCATACTGAACATCTCAACTCACTGACGGTATCAACTCCATTGCCTCTCCCTGAAACAAGTCAAATTTTTCTACCCAGTTTTCAGACATCAGGTATTAATGATGGAGATTTAACTATTCTCGTATCTTAGATCAAAAATGCTGAGCAATTCAAACTGCCTGCAGTTCCCTAAACCAATAAACAGAGAATAAGAGAGACTCTGCTCCTCCATCTCCTGGACCCATTCGTATGTGGGGTGGAAGAGAGCTAGCACTAGAACCCAGTAATGTTTGAGTCAAGGACTTATAAGATGATCAAAAAAACAGGTCACAGGGTTCAGACATTCAAACTTGGTCTGGAAACTGCTAGACTGAGCACATGGCACAGGAGTTTGCATTGTTCTGAACCAGTCAAGACAGCATTCAGCAGCTCTGGCTTTGAAAACAAAAACAAAACTTTTAAAATGGGCTGAAATTTCCCCAAGATGACAACCTGGAGACTTTTTTGGAGATTGGAATGTCAGATGAAAGGTACCTGTGACTGCTCATATCCAAAAACAGAGGAAACATATGGAGACTGCTTAGCAGGTTAGTGTGCATCAGGACTGGAAATAGGAAAGAACAAAATACATTTATTGTGTAATAATATGCAAAGGAGGAAAAACACATCCTTTTGCTTTAGGCAACTGCAGTCAAATTAGTGGATGTTGCCAATTAGCCTGTTGCAATTTTAATTGTATCCTGCTCCAGAAGTGCTGGATACTTGTGGATAGTGCCAGGCAAGCAGCACTTGTGATCAAACTCATCCAAGCAACAAAAAGGGCAGGTGAGAGCAGAAACTGACACAGACCATTACTGTACAGCTGATGTGGATCTTCTAACATTTAGCGCTATTGCCAAATTGTAAGTGCCCTTTCAACATAGGCCAGCTGATTGCCTTCTCCATAATGTTGCTGAGGCATCAATAAGTGACATGAGATTTCCCTCAGCATCAATAACTGGGGTTGTCTTCAGATGATCAAGAGGATTCTGTGTGTTTCCCCACTATTTATTGGAGTGAAGCCTAGAATTAGATCCAGCAGGTATTGACTGTGCATAAGGAACAGCCAATGCACACAACAACTACACACACACAGGCTGACAACATGAAATAAACAAAAACAGTTGGGGAAACTATGCATACAGTTGAAGAAAGAATGCATTTATTAAACACATAAATACAGCGTTATTCTCTGAGGCTGAACAGGGAAGACACTGCTGGATGGGTTAGGATGTGAAAAGGCTCTGAAGAGTTATGGTATTCTATCCATACAAAATACCTCTATGCACAGCACATTTGAAACAAAGCTTTGGAAAAAAAGCTTGGCAGGAAGATACTGTAAGAAAATGTCTGACGCAGGTCCTTGGATCTTCTTACATCTTCTCCAGAGCTAATTTCTGCGATGCTACAGTTCTGGATATCAGTAAAACTATATTGTGAGGCTTAGCTTGCTAGATAAGGCAAAAAATAAAAAAATAACAATTGCCAAGTGTCTTTTCTCAGCTAACTTCTTTTCAGCAGAGACAATGTCCTAGTTCATCTTGAGGAGGTATTCTGTCCGCTATATCAAAGGAAACAAAACTTTACAGTCCCTGCTTGTGTGTTCACATGTGCATACATGCAGCTGATTACCTGCATCCCACTACCTGCTGGACAGCTAAACCAGTTTTCTGCCAACTCATAATGGATTATAGATCCTAAAATGAAGAAGTTGCTACAAGTTTCACAGACATAACAGTTCAGCAGGAGGAAAGAGGTCCAAGCCAATCTTTTCACTGAGGAACAGGCTGATATTTAAACTCAACCCCCTTGCAGATCAGTAGAGAAGTCACACAAAACAGAAAGCTTTCCTGCACACAAACTTTTTCCCTCTTCTCATTGCATAAAAGAAGGTGACTCTTTATTTCACAAAAATTAACAGAAACTCAAAAGAAATGTCACTGAACCTGAGAATACTTTTAAAGGATCTTAATCAACTGAACAAAGCCACTGCTGGATCACATTTTTCTTTACTCTGTATGCTAATACCAAAACCTAAGAAAGTGCAAATATTCCTAATTCTCATCTAGCTAATAGGTCTTAGCTCTTTCAAATCCTCTGGCATTTCTCAGCTTGCCTACACTATGAATCCCAATAAATATAACTGAAGTTTGTGGTACAATCATGAAAAAATGCGTGGGCAGAAGGGTGAAGAACCTTACTCGCAGCCCTGTCAAGGTTTGAAAGCTCCAGCAGCACCGGCAGAACATATGCCAGAGGTGGCATCTTAATTTCCCAGCGGTGCCAGAAATAACTTCTCCTGGGGACTGAGGCTCATGCAGGGAGCTGATCTGTCAGCTATGTCAAGGCAGCACTCGTAGCGGGTGTGCTCCCAGGTGTAGTCACAGTCCTGCTGCTAACTTACAGACTAAATCAGCTCTCCCATGCAGCTTGCTGTTCCTCTGCTCCTGACTCATCAGCATACACCTGAACCAGGGTATGTAAAAGCAGATATGGTGGAAGTAAAGCAGCAACTGCTCACTGACTTAAGATGTTATCATCTCAAAGATCTCAAAGCTTCAGTACACAATATACCATCTGTCCTACTCCATGCACATCTAATACAGACAGCGATGCTCTGAGAAAAGTGTTCAGAGAAAGTAGAGAGTGGATCTGCCTGGGATCAGAGGTCTGCGAAATTAATGGCAGACATGTTTGAAACACTTCCCAACAAAAGGAGGTGATGATTTGATTCTGTTTTGCATGCAGAAGGGTGGGGCGTTTATTGCAGAACTCCCCAGTATTTTAGATTTTAAGTCCTTTGAGGAAAGAAAATCAATTTTTGAAACATTAAAAAGGACACATTTCAGTTGTGTCTTCTTTCTCACCATCCTTTTTGTTTTGGAATAGAGAAAAGAGCACAGAAAATAGCACAGAAAGGGGAAAAATAAAAATACAGAAAAAAACTTGTACAAAAGCCATTTCAGTGATCAAAATCTAAGTGAGGGGGGATGTTGTTTGCAGCTTTTGGGGAAAAAAATATATATGTATTTGTGTGTGTGTGTATATATATATATATGATCAGGGGAATTATATTTTCCAGCCAGCTGCACTATGTACAAATTTGTGAAACTCCAGCACAGTCTCTGTACCCAGACTGATCACTGACATTACTGAGTGCCTTTCAGCTCTTACTTTGCATTTGGTTTAAAATGAGTTTAGTGCCTACTACATTATGAAGTCCAGTTAAATAATGTTTGCTCAGTGCTTGGCTATCTTCCTTTCTGCATGCATGTCATGCAGATTGGGAAACATTATTGATTACTGCTTTGGTTTTTCAGAAAACATGAATCAACCATGTTTACATTCAATTTAGAAAAGCAAAGCTCATGTTCAATGAAACCATCAGCCAGGCCTGAAGTGAAGGATTTTGCTCGAGTTACTGTTTCTCTCCATGGAAAGGAATGCTTAGAAGACTCATTGCTCTCAGTTTGCCTCCTATCAAAAGTATCCTAAATGCAATCTGCTCAAGCAAATGTTTTACACAAGAATAAGGATTCTCAGTTCACTATGTGTTTAATTCCCCTCATTTGTATGAACATTTCCTAACTGCAAATATGACATGCCTAAAATACTAAGGCTCAGTGATTCTGCTATTAACAGAGTCCAAGGCAGAACACAGTGCTTCTGAAATGCTTCAGTGTGAGCGCATCATTTAATAAATGAATGCAGCATTAGATGAATAAAAATAAAACTTAAATTGTCCAAAGAGGGGATGCCAGTATGAAACTTGGCACAGGCAGAATGTATAAGATATGCTGATGAGCGCCATATGCCTATGGGCATTGTACATTGTATTAATTAAGGAAGGATGAGTCTTCATATTCTCTGATGCAGAATATTGCAAAGAATAAACATGGGATAACACCTAACATTCTAGAAATAAATCTGTTGTTCAGCTTATGCATTTTGGAGAAAAGCATTGTGAAAAAACAGATTTGCACAGCAAACCTTTTCTGAACATTGTTGTGCTGTATTTCAAACACAAGCCTGAAGAGAACAAATAGCTTATTTAATTCTTTGACTTTTACAAATCAGCCAGGAAAAGCAGAGAAGAAGATGAGATGTGGAGCAGGAGGAGAAAAAATACTTTGTTCAAGAGCAGCAAACTTAACTGTGTCAATATGTCTATTTGCCCCCCAAAAAATCACATTCAGCTGCTAAGAGTGAGATACACATTTGTCCCAACATCAACAACAGTGGAAGACAGGACAAAGAAGGAGAAAGCAAAAAGCATTCTGGCAGCAGTCACATATGCAAAGGCAAGCTCCTTCTATAGAAACAGTGTGCCTATGTGGCTATGATGTGTAAAAGCAAACGTGACAGGAGGTCTGTACACTGTTGTCTGTAGGCAACCCAGTATCCCCTGGCAAGATAAGTTTGCATTAAGAACACAGGCATCCTCAGATACAGCATGGAGAGAAGAATAATAAAAAGGGCAGGGCTACTTGCACGTCTGTCCATCAGTGGTAGAATGAAATTGTAGCAGGAGAGATCTATGAAATCATGAAGCTTTTGTGGGTTCCTTTGCTTTCAACTTGGATGGATGTCCAACATCCTGGCAGGCTGAGTATAAAATGCACTCCCAGCTCTTCTGAACAATTGAGTTCCAAAGTATCACCATCCCCATAGCATTCTCCCCATTTCAAGTAGGAAAGCTCACTGCAGAGTGCTACAATAGGAGTATGTACTGCCTAAAAGTCAAGAAGTGAAGATGTATGGCCACGCTGTAAGTGAACAAAGAGCTTTTCTTTGTCTAGTTCTTAATCTGTTGTTAAGGATGAGCAATAAGAGGAAAGAAAAGTACAAGGCCAAATGAAATGTAATATCCTGCTGTTTTCTAGCTTCAGGGCAAATTCTGAAGTGTCAATGCATTGTTCAAATCTAATGATTTGTAGAAAGAAAAAGAATTCTAGAGAAAGATCTAGAAATAGGTTTAGGGATACACTATTACAGATTGTCCCCTGAAATCAATATTATAGTGGAACATGTCTCCTTTCCTCAATCAAAACCTGAATACCAAAAGCACTGTGAGCAAAGCCCAAGACTTTCCACACACTTTGGCCAAAGACCTGGCAGGGTTTCTGGTTTGTTAGTCTTTTTTTTTTTTTTTTTCTTCTCTCTCCAATAAAAAGTGAGCAGTTATCCTATGGGAGAAAACACAGATCTACTGCAATCAGTTCTGAAGACTGCTGGTTTTATTTATTATTTCCTCAAGTCTTATCCAGTAGTCATAGATTAGTACCTTACTCTGAAACTCAGCCACAAAAATTCTGATATTTCACTAAACATGAAGATGTATATACAATCTGATTTTATTGCCTTCTGCCCAGTGGAGGACAATTATCCATAAGATAATTACAGAGCTACAATAACCACTGCTATCTCCTTTTCCAATTAGCTTGCTACAAATATGCAAGTATAACAGCCTCACTCACTGCCTTCTCATCCTTATTCTATATATGATCAGCAAGAGACAAGTTACTGAATCAACGTTATTTAAAAGAACCTGTGGCGTAGCTAATAAGATACTCCTTCCCACTCTTACGTTCTGATGTAGCTTCGTGCTTGTTATGCTGAACAATAGCAAAATTAAACTCATCTCATTCTACAGAGGAGGCTCAGGGGAATGCCAAGGAACGAAAGGATGGGAGTTTCAATCTCTTCTCTTGCCGAGAACGAATTCTGCCTCATATAACTGCCGATGAATTGTCATTTTAAGAGGGTTTGTTAATTTCCAACAGGCAGAAGGCATAAAGGGGGATCTCCTTATCTGTAATGGATGTTATTGAGCAACATAAATGGTTCACATTTAAATGAATGCGGAAACATCTTGTCTGTTTTGCCATGATAAGACTGTTCTTTCTGCACAGCATGAGTTCAGCTCCTTCTGTTAAATAAAACAACTGTTTTTGTTCAACTTAATGGCAGGCAAGCTTCCAAAGGTTGAGAGGCTGAAGTCAGTTCAGGGATATGAACTGGAATTTATCTGGGTCTCTTCTGATTCTTTTTTGAGAAAATTACCTGAGGAGCTTTGAGATACGACTGAAATTCTAGTTTTAAGCAGAAATGGCCCATATGAATGTGATGCACTTATTGAGAATAAATTTTCCATTATGTTACATCCTTCTCCAATGTAAGAATGCTTCCAGCCTCAGCTGCTGCAAAGAGGCAGGAGATGTAAGAACTCACACCAAAGCGTGTCTCTGGAAATCTAAGTGGGACATCCGGGATGAGGCCAAAGGCAGTGGGGAGGCTATATCCAGGAACGCTGCTCAGCTCTCTACTGTCAGCAGATGTTTTTCTGCTGAATTGAATGCATGAAAATTTATGTCCATAATCAAAGCAGGTAAAAAGATCATTCCAAATCTTCTTATAACAGTGGTGGTTTTAAAAACAAACCCCACAGATTTCTCGGCCAGTCATCTGAAAGCAAGAGGGATCCCTCCTACAATGAAAACCAGCCCATTTGCCCAGAAACAAAGAGATTAGCTTGGTATGAGCCAAAGGACAAAACCTAAGCCAAATCACACATGAAAAATTAGGAGAATATTCCTCACTAGCCAAAGAGCACAAAATATGATAATACCATCAGTCTGGCAGCCTAGCTTTCGATTTGCTTTGCCAAGCCATGACAGTATGGGAGATCCCCATATGCCTCAGGGAGATGAATTATTCAATACAATAATTAGAGGGAGCTGGCTTTCATCATCGCTTCCTACAAAGTATCACACAGAATTACTCTGGGACTGTTACTGACAGGCTGAAATTAATTTGTGTTTGAGTTCACATGCATTAGGAAAAGGCAGAACAAAGTCGGCCCATGCAGTCCAGAATAGTCTGCCTCACAGCATTTAGGCTTCCAATGTGGACCATGAGGCTCTCATCACATCTTATTTGGTGCCCTGTTGTACTAGAAAGAAATAGATCCTTCCACCATACATAGTCTGGAATGACACAGTACTAGGATCCAGCACAAAGATATGCCTTAATTGGGAAAGGCATTGAACCAATCCATCCTTAGACTTTTTTTGCAAGGTGGTTTCTCTGGTCTGCTCCAGTCATGGACAGTTAGTCATGAGACAGTGGGGGATTTGATTTAGAATGGGGAAATAAGAGAAGACACTGGCCCCTGGGGACAAGAAGAAACTTGAGAGAGACCGAATCATGAGGCCTTTAGATGGCAGAAAGCCTAAACTGTGTAGAACAAAGTGTGACATTTTATAGTAGGTAGCAAATTTAAAACAAATGAACAGAAATATTTCAGCCTTTCCTTTTTGAGTCTTAAAATAAAAAAAGACACTGCCAGATGCATTATAGTAATATATATTAAAAACAAAAATTAAAATAAAGAAAAACACAAATCATACTAAAGTTACAACAGGTCACATTTTAAAACCCAAATAGTATTTGGGTAGTCCCTCCTTCTCCAGTTTGTACCATCTCTCTAAAGAAAATGGAGATTAAGAATAAAAAACTTCCTCAAAAGTAATTTATTCAAAAAACTTTTCTCTTAGAGATTATGACACCACCTTTGAAAAAGCTCATTCTGCATCAGTGCCAGTATTCCAGAAGTGCTACACAGAACTCTAAATCTGATATCACGTGGCTCTCTTATTTTGGTTCATTTCTTACGTAATTCATGGGTTTTACAAGTATTTCACAATCACACACATTCCTTACAGTCAGCATGCTTCTCTCTATCTTTCTTTCTTAATATAGCAGCTTTGAGCCCAGGGAGCCAGCCAGCACAGCATCCATGAGACTGCATCCAAAAGTCAAGCATCTATTTCGCAAGGAAAGCAAGAAGCAAGGAGAGGAGCACCACCAAATAAATAAATAAATAAACATCAGGCAATGAATATCATTTACAAGTTCTTCCAAAGTATCAGCCACTGTTTAGAGCTACAATTCATAACGCGAGAGACAAACTGTATCAAATGTCCTTGTAAACTGAAGTCATTTGAACAGGTGGGGTCACGGGGTGTTTGTAGAACAGTCCTGTGGGATTTTCCAAAAACGGAACCCAAAGAATTTTCATTTTCATCAGGTAATTTAGGATTTTAGGCTCTCTTAACCCCGTATTAAATCTATCACAAGGTCCCTGGAAGAATACATAGCAATCTATGGTGAAAGAAATAGGATATTACTAAGTTTCAGGGAAGATACAATCATAGAAGAAAGCAACATATAAAACTTCCAAAGGTTTTCCAAGCCATGCTAGTCACTCTGGTAAGCTAAAAATCACAGTGATGAAGAAGTGATTTATGAGTGTCCCAAACATCTAGTTTGGATATCAGGAGCCAATATCTGCTCTGCATTACAAAACACAGGTGTTGAACAGGAGTCAAGACCCCTCTATCCAGACACTTTGTTTCAGATTGCACTACCTCTCTACTTCACTTTAAAAAGGTCATTTATATACTGAAATAAGATTTAATTTCAAATTTAGAACTCACTTCAAAAAGCATGCAAAAAAGTCATCCACTTAAGGAGGGTTCTTTTTGTTGGTGTTTGTTTCTGACAAATCTTTTACAAGTATTTAATCAGATTCCTAAAATATTGGTATTTGAAACTTAAAACAAACAAAAAAGCCACAACATGTTTCAGCCAATAAAATACATCCAACTCTTATATCCAAGTTTCCTTTCTATCTCTGCCACTGTCATACTGCATAATCACAAACTAGTCAGCTACAATCTCATATTTGGAAACATTAAATATCTATATTGCCAACTGCACTAACTGTAGCACAGCAAATGAAAAGAAAATCACTATCCTTACAGTTTCCCCATTTGTTCATCTTTTGAATGAAGATGAAAATAAAATTGCTCTTACTATTACCATAGTGTTGTGATCTTTAATTAAGTAATGTGCCTCTGTAAGAAATCTTTCAATATATGCCAAGACCTCATAAGAAGGTCTCTCTTACTCAAGAGCTTGAGACTAGAATTGTAAAATTATCCTACCCAGTGAATTTAGTGGTAATGGTGGCTTGAATAACATAGTCCAGATTTATGTAAGCATCACCCCCTGGGATGAAAATCTTTCCCAGGTGTTCCTACCCACAGGACACGGTAAATGAGTCCTTTAACACAGGCAGATGAGTCATTAACCCACAGCAGCTTAAAGGAGTGACAGGTCCCAGTTCAGTCCTCAAGGTGTAGTCTATGTGTATAAGCACTGTGTATACGCCTCCATGAGGCTACAGGCAGTGGTAGCCACGGCTGCTGAACTGGATTTATTCATTTTTTATTCATAGCTCCAAGTCCAGTATTGTTTTAACTCCAAAAAACACTAATGCAGAATTACTTAATAGTGAATTTGACATTACAAAACTGTACTTTCTTTACATTAAATTTGGCTGTAAAAATTCAGAGATGTTCCCCAAGCACTGTGCAATGACACCATCTGGTAGTTAATGATTAGTGGGATTTACAGGGGAGCAGGCACATATTTGACTAACCATTTAATCACTGGAAAACAAGTGAAGTAAAGCTAACCCTAGCTGTATCCAATGATCACTTCTGGAATTGCCCCTGAAACAGTCTATGTGAAACTAAATTAGCACTGGGATTAGAAAATATTAGTGCTCCCACAGAGTTCAGGGATAAAAAGATACAAACCACTGCCCATCTGTAACCTTTTGAAGCACTGATACAACTTCCTTATCTTCTGCTTCTGTGCTCTTAGATATTCACATTAGCCTCTGCCATAGTCTCCACAAAATTCGAGCTGCAAACACATAAAAATACACCGGCTAATAGCATTGTTTCTATTCAAAGCACAGTGAAAAGGACCAAAAACCTTGCCTTCAAGAGACAACTTGCTGGTTTATTCCTCAAACAACTGTGACAGAAAACTCACAACTCCAAAATACAATCCAAGTTGAAGCACAATCTCTTTCCTAGTTTCTAATCCCTGGAGTTCAAAACAACTGGGGCTGGCACTCACAGGTATCAGAACAACCAGAGGCCTCATTAATAAGCAGCCAGTGGCAGGACAGGACAACATCCACACAGTATGGTGGTCACTGTATCTGCTCAGCAAATATAGGCAGGGCCTCCAAAGGCAGGTGAATGGCATATGATATCAAAAGCTATTTAGCTGACTAGTCAGAATCACAGGTCACCCTGGGGAACTCTGCATTTTAAAGAATAAAATCATAAGACAGTAAAAGGACTTTATAACCACTGATGTATCTGTTAACTCTGTAATGTCATCGAGTATTTACAATTAATGCATGGATATGCAATGATGCAGCACTTGATGTGACCGTATTTGAGTACTTCAACCATTATAGCCAGCAAGGAAAAGATACCGTATCTGATCTCAAACTTACCTAAGGAGTAATAAGGCAAAGGAATCTTGAGTCACCCAACAGGACATGAAAAAGCCATGGTCCAATTAAGTACACAACAAGGCTTGGTAAATGCTCCATTAATCCAGTTGTCTTGCATCTGGTTAGTCCTACTGCCCCACCAAAGGGAGAGACAAAGGCAGCAATGCAACTTGAGAACTCAAAGGACTTGATTGTCCTTATCTGAACAGAGACACAATCAGTCAGTACAGAACACACCACGTGTTTTGCAGTCAAGAAAATTCCTCAGAGTTCCTACAGTACAAAATACCGACTGTACTTTTTATAACATTACACATGTCAGCACAAGTGTCTACATTACAGTATGAGAAAAAAGTAGGGCCCAGAGGCAACTGAAGAAATACGTCTAAAAAAGAACACTGAGTATGCCTCTAACTGGAAACAGCACGAGTGCAGAGTTCTTTATCTTGTGTCATTTCATTGTGTGATGAAGGATTTGGGAATTTCTGAATCACATTAGTGTAAGCTCCTATTTCCAGCCTTACAGGATCCTAAATTATTAAAATATTTGAGGCCAAGGCACGTGGGAACCAAATTTGGATGCCTGTAATCATATCAAGTAACACATGCTGTTCAAGCTGTGCCACTGCCATCAGTGGGTGTAGCTAACAAATGAATCATTACTACAGAAGTAGAGAACTCAAATCCTAGTTTTTATAACTTCAAGCGGCCCAGATAAGAATCTCAGCATATGGACAAACTCAGAGCTGGATGCAGGAAGCGGTGAGAAACATCCCACAAGCTGCGGTACATGTGATACCCATATGGAATGAGAAAGCAGTGATCAGCACTAAAGTCTGAGACTAAGGGAAAAGTCAAAAGCAAGAGCCAGAATAAAAAGCCACAGGCCAAAATTACAGCTTAGGACTTTGCTTGTGACCAGCATAGAGACACTGCAGGTGCAGTCTGACAGAGACACAGCAAAACGCACAGGATAACTTGCGTCCATGACTACCAGTGTGCTCTTGCTCACTGGTCTGAGTGAAAATTCACATTCCATCCTCAACAGTTCTGATACCATTGTAATTTCCTTCTGGCCTTAAAGTCTCTCTATTTGAGCTCTCTCAGAGAAGGTATAATTATTTGGAAAAGTCTCAGAGAGAAAAATACGACCTCTCCCTATCAGGTTGACTGATCCTTGAACCAGGTGAGGATTACAGTCTTCACAAACTTATTCATGCTGTCTGAGAGATGAAAATCATGTTTTGAAGGAAAAAACAGTAGACAGAGGCTGCCTTAGACAAGACCAACTGCATTTAAATCAGATGATAAACCCATTTGATGGAGAAGATTTACATGACCTCCTCCTAGTAAGTAAACACGGAACACCACAAGTAAGCAACTGACCACTGATTTTGGTACCTTCCCGTCATTAATTCACCTTTCCTGGAAATTTTAATGAATATGTCTGATAAGTAGATTATAGGTTGATGAAGGGCACTGAGTAGTGGCTCTGAAACTTACAACTACGTCTCCTTTCTCCTTCTTCCATAATCTAATAAAAAAGAAATCATCAAATTTTTGAAAGTGTTCTTGCATTTCTTTTTTGGTACACTTCTTACATGCTAGAGCTTGTAAGAAGTAAGCTCAACACAGTTTGCAGCTTTAAAAAGAAAGGACAAAAGAAAAAAATCAGACAGCTAAGGGAAGTTATTACGTTCCAAAGTTTCAACTTTCTGACCCCTGCACTACGAGTTGGTTCAAATCTGTCTCACTCTGGGAAAAACCTAATTCACTCTCTTGGAAAGTGTATTGTCAATGGGATTCTACTGTTTCTGAGTGGAATAAAGATTTCTAGATCTATGCCATATCAGTTTTAACAACAGAAGACTTTTATGTTTTCTAAGAGAAAGAGATAATTGAAACAGAACTTTCTTTTTTTCCAATGCAGTGATAAAAAAGAGCATTTTAACTACACAGTGAAGAGACTGCAATAAAAGTAAAGCAAACTGTAGAGAAATCTACAGCTTTAGGTGTCAAATGGACAGAGATAAGCCATTAACCGTTATTATTAAGGAAAACAAACAAAAAAACCCACAAAAACCAAAAATAAAACAAAACAAAACAAAACAACCAACCTAACAACATCACAGTATCACCTTTAGGAAGAGACTGTTTTATTCACAGGTCAGGTCAGCCCTTGCACATTTTCCACCAAGAAAGTCACTCCTCTAAGCTCAGCTGATCTATTTGAAGGGTAGGGTACATCTATGCCATAGGACCAGCTATTTTATTCCACAGAAGTATACACCTGGAGAAGTTCTATGCTCATCTGTGTCAAGTGCCCCTAGGCATGAATGATGAAATCTAATGATTTTTGATAGGTCAGGTAACTGCCTGTCACCAGAACCAGGAGGATATAACCACCTTTCCTTCATTACCAAAATGACAACAGTGAGAACGGTCAGAAAAGAGTATCAGTCTTTGATATATTTTGCAAGTCTGTGGGACTTACATTCCTTACAACTTCCTTTCCTATGCATTCAAACATCTCCTTTCACTGTCCAAAATCCAAAGGTACACTAAGATAAATCAGACATGCTATGAAAAAGCCACCTTTTAAATGTGGGAAACTCACCTAGATAATTTGAAAAACCTGAGAGATGTCTTTCTCCATTGCAAGGTGCGGAAATACTGCAAATTCTGTCTGTGGACATTTTGGAGTGGATTCCAGGCATTCTTAATGATGAGCAAGAATGCAGATTTGACTCTAAAATATTTACATTGTTCTTTGCAATAAGGAATCGACACTTAAATCACCCAAGTCCTTTTTATTACTGACTCTTTCAAAATAAGGGCCTCTGGTTCCTTAATAATCACATCTTTTTGGCTTTAAGGACAAGGAACTTATTTAACTATTCACAGATACCATAAATCAGCACTTTCACATACTCACATACACTGTATTACCTAGCATGTACTATGAATTTAAGGCTGATTCAAGCCCCACATCCTAGATTCAGCTATAGAAGAATACCATTGGATTCTTTTCTCTCTCTAAAGTCAATTATTGAGCCTTCAAGTGGTGGGGAAGTTTGGAAAAGCAGCATCTGAAATGGAGGAGCCTGGAGATAGGAACTACGTATATTTCATCTTCCGTTTTTAAAACACTTCCAATTTTGGATACTAACAGTTGGGAAGAGGAAAGAAAGATAGCCACAAAGCAAATTCTTAGCAAACACTTTGCACATCCTGGGCTCTCTCGAGTCAGTAGAAAGAAACTGGCTCCCCAGAGGGTGATTCAAAGCAGAGTCTGAGTCATTCCTTCTCCCAACAGCTTGCATAAGGAGACTGGTCAGAGTGACTGGATCTGTGCAAAGATTGTGCTGCAGGTTAAATGAGCTCTCAGAAGAGTGGAAAAAGAGACAATCTAATGATCACAGATTTGCAACTGAAGTACTGGGGCAGTTCTACTGTTACTGTAAGCAGCTACATGAAAAAAAAAAGGAGATCTGTGATTATCAAAAGACTGATACTGGACAAGAAAGAGGTAAAAGCATGGAGACATTCACCTTAGATATGCAAGATGCATACTATGGAATGAGCATACAAAGTTAATCATGACCAAAATCAAGAGCATATTTAGTGTCCTGGAAAACAATCAACCTCTTCAAATTAAGTACCATTCACCTCTCTATGACATTTTATGACATCTCTATGACCATTCACCTCTCTTCTGACAAGTCAGAAGGCAAAACTCACCAGTAAAACCTGCTTGGAGTGACCCTCTCATGCATGAGCTGCCATTTTCTTCCAAAGTCAGTAGAGCTGTACAGCTGAAAGACAGAGAAAGAGAAGTATAAACTTTGAGCAAGAAAAGGAAAGGGTGCTGCTCCATAAAGGATTAAAATTTGTTCAGATTAAAGAATAGGAAAGGATTCTACTGCACAGTTATCTATCAGCCTCATTGTCAGGGATGGCTAATAAGACAATCTCCTCCTCTCATATTTAACCTAACCACACTACTGAGACTAAAAAAAGGTTGGCTCTTCCAAAACATTTTCAGACATTTTTGCGCTTCCTAATTCTGTTTCAACACATTCACTTTGGCTGCTGTTTGAGGAACCTGGCAGGCCCCCAGCTTTTTCAGCCCAACAGGAAGCAGGTGATGGATGACATGTAAATTCCTATCATTAGTTAGAATGAAAGATAAATGAGATTAGTTAACATTCTTATGACATGGTAGATAGTGACTCTATACTTAACCATCATGCTGTGATTCGTACTTATGGTGAGGATTACATCCTTCTCCAGTGTAAGAAAGAATATGATACAGAACGAGCAAGGTCTACATTTTGAGACCGGCTTGGAATCAATCTGCTCAAGTAGTTAAACATTCAGAATACTGAAGCAGAACTTCTTGAAAGCCAGATTTTCAGTCTAATAATTGTTCTGTGCCATTCTGGTGCAGCAACCAAATTCTAACGCAATTCCACAATGTCTCAGACATAGGTTCACTTCACATGTACTCTGTTTCACACTACATACACCATCCTCCACTTAGTTTATCGCATACAATTGATTCATAATCAATTCACGTCTAAGTTGTATTCCTGCAACTTTGAGAATTTTTTTTTCTTTTTAGAAATAAACGACACTTTCAGAAATAGCTACTCTGCTGTATAATCACAGAGAAATAACAGGGTTTTGAAGGGAACTTCAAATAAATTCTATCTGAAATAAATTCTGGCTTAACAGAATAAGGGTTGATTGCAGGCTAAGCGTAACAGCCAATAAACTTACATGTTTGTAACATTTAAACTTTAGATTCTTCATGGCAAAGTGATAGCATCTGAGCTAAGGTTGTGCATTTGATTTGGAGCAACTGAATTTACAAATAGGAGGCAGGACCATGTTCTGATTAGAAGGGTTCACAACCTCACAATGTGGACTACGGCTGTGCTATGATGGATGACAAAGTGCATCTGGGGAGAGAGACTATACATGCTTGCACTGAATGTTGAAACATCCCGTATATTTGACCACAAGAATCCAGCAGTCACATCAGAGTAGATCCCTAGAACAATTTACCAAAGGAGATAGGGAAGAACAGTTAAAGCAGTGTCTGCACTCTGAGGCAACTAGCTAATTCTCACCGTGTTTGCACAAGACCACCAAGTCAAACCTCTGCAGTGCATAACTAGCAAAAGGAATCTCAAAGCAAGACCCCAGCAAACATTTAATACAGCTAGTTCCACAAAAACAAAAGAATCAGATCTTTTCTGTAAACGGAGAAAACTTCTGGCACTGATAACTCAAGCTGCCAGTGAATAAGGCCTATTATGACAAAGAGTAGAAGCAGGTGCCCTCCAGTTTTTGTGTCAAAATGAGTTCCACTTCTATAGACTTCAGCCAACATTGCTGGGTTTGTGGTAAGAATTATTAGAAAAGATTTCCTGATCTGTGTTCCACAGGAGATCAGACTTCCTATCTGGCTTTATTCCTTCGGCACTGTCACTAGATAAGATACCGTACTATAAAACTACTGTTATCTGGACCTCCTCTCCTTTTCTGGTCACCCATCACAGTGATAAGTCTTAAATAAATAAATAAGTAAATAAATAAATAAATAAAGCCACGAGTAGAGAAACCTCTGCCCCATTACATATCTTTTTTTTTTCTTCTTTTTTTTTTTTTATTAAAGGAACCAGGGAAAGAAAATTCCTTATCTAAACCTAAGAATAGCCTTTTGAATTCAGCATCAATATTAAGATAACAACTCTCTGAGGGAACATCCTGATTTACATTGTTTTTATAGAGAATTATTGAAAATCCACAGTCCAGAAGTAAAATGGGACAGCGCTATAACTCTGCCTTAGCATTAGTCTGGCACCAGCAATATTCCTTATGTCATTTAACATGGTTTCACACATACAAGGGCTTGTACACACAGACTCAGAAACATCAGTCACATGAAACAACTTCTCTTCCCTATCGTGACCATATGTACAATTTGCAGACTGATCCATGATGCTTTACAGATCATAGCCTCAGTAACTCCTGTTCATAAGTAAGTGGGACCAGCAACCCTATTGTATTCTGCAACAGATTAATCATTCTCACCACGAGCACAAAGGATTAGCAAACTATATCCATTTCTTCAGATTCTCTTTTATCTTTTGCCCCTAGCATTTCTTTTTCTTTCACAGCTCCTTAACAGCAGTAGCTACAGAGAGCTCAGTGGCATGAGGCACAATCTCTTCCTAGCTACTCGTTCTCTCCCACTGTGTCTCATTCAGGGAACATCATTTCTCTATCAAGCTGAAAACCAGAGACCAACTACAGAGTTTTTTTTTCCCTTCTTTCTATTAAATCTCAAACTGGCTGACGGTAGAAAGATTAAAATGAACTTGCAACCTTTAGGTGACTTCAGACAGAAAGATAAGGAGGATACATAATCATTGAACCCTATGGTACCTGGCATGGCCCTTCTGTCCACCCACCACATCCACCCAGCCCATGAGCACCCTGTCTGCTTCATGGCTCTCCTTTCTTACTAACACAGTTTTATGGTTTTTATTATCAGTATTCCACATCATAACATCGTGTAAGGCACTGGGAGTTAAAGAGTTAATGCTCCAGTTTCATAGACTTCTGAATTTCTGGGTACCTGGTTCTCAGAAGAGAAGAACTCCATACCCCAAAAGACTTTGTGTTCCCGTTTTCCACTCAGAAAGATAAAACTGCACGCAAGTTCCAAGACGTCTCTCTTTTTGCTGGTCATCTCAGCAGTGAAGGTTGCCTAGCCATTTCACCTTCAGCTTTCAGTAAGGCCTTTGGTTCTGGACACTCTCTCACTTTACTTGATTTACTAGCTTCAATTCCAACTATATTGTATTATTATTATATCATGCTGCATTCCAATATCTTATTTGGTAAATCAGTTTTTCTCCTCAGATCATTGCCACTGTTCTGTTTTTTTAGGTCCACCTCCCTACCCTTTCCCTTTTTTCCCCTTCCCCTTTCCCAGGGCATGGATCTGTGGGTGCCCCGCCCCATTAGTCACAGAACTGGACCAAACTGGCCCATAAACCATTGACACTTATTTTCTGTCTGTTTAGCTTGGAAAAAGTCTTTGACCAAATACCCTTTAAGAAGCAGACAACCTCCTTCTATGTATTCTTAAACCATTAATTTGAAAAACTTGTACTTATTTATTCATCTATTTTAGGCATTCACTTTGAATTATAACCACAGGATTGAGTCTTAAAGTTGTTTGTGGTATGACAAGAAACTCCTGAAGGGTATCCCCAGACCAGTTCACTTGCACAGTATTATATACAGATGCAGAAGTTAACACTGAATAACTAAATAAGACAATAAAGACCTTCCTGGTATGCATTAAAATGCTTTCCTTTCCTCTCCCTTCATGGGAGAAAAGCTACATTTTAGATGAGACAACAAATTTAGTGGCAAGTACAGCAGGTTTCAATAGAGATTAATTTGACCTAAGGCTGAATACCAAGTGATGGAAGGAAATGAGGTTTGCATGGTGCCAAGATTTTCCTTTTTTAAAGCTCTGCCCTGGTTCTTCAGTGATAAATAATCTTTGGCATTTCCACCTCCCAGACCATTCCAACACATCAGCTCACAAGACAGATGGATTTCAGTGTACCATGAGTATGTGCCCTTTTTGCAGCTACCTTGTGTTATTTGACCTGCACCGATTAATGGAAAATTAAGCACATTACAGCTCATGGTGTTTGCATGGGCTGATCCTCACTGCAAATTGGTTCTCATACCTTGGCACAGTTGAAAGGTGCCATGCAGAGGCCTTGACAAAGGAGCAATTCAGAAGCAGAACCCAAAACAGAGGACTAAGTCCTGGTCTATGGCAAAGGTGACAAGATACAGTTTTTAATGAGAAGATAAACTCACCATCCTACATCTACCGCAGAAGAATCTCAGTAACCACCACCACTGGCCCGTCCCAGCAACTGCTATTTGAATAAGCAGCTGCCAAAAGCAGACTCCTTCAAGTTCCAGTAATGTTTGCAACATTTCACTTAATATGGCTATTTTTCCTGAGATAAGCAGCTAGACCTTTAAAAAGGGAGCTTTATCCCTGATGCCACATTCTAGGCCATGAACACGTACAACACACCAGAAACAGTCAGAGCAACTCAGTTAGAAATATTTTTACATACGGACAGTGTTGCATATGAAAATAGTCTCCATGCTCTTCTAGTTCTCCAGGAGAAACTCTCTAACAGAAGTTTTACTTGCATGATCTTGTTTGAGGCTGGGATCATTTATTTTGGGTGATTTATTTTCTCAGTGATAGTTAGAAAAAAATTAGATATTTTGCTCAAGTCCAGCTTCTCAAAACAGAAGCAGTGTGAGAAACTGGCCACTCAAAGAGACAGGGAAAATATGAGCAAAGAAGGAAAAGCCTGGAAATAAACAGAACAGATCAATCCCCTGACGTTAGTCACACACATGACAGTCACCCATGAGCTAGTCACCAGAGGTCATTTTTAGACAGGCAAGAAACAGACATTTCCAAAGCTCAATTCCCATACCAAAATACACTTCTAAAATGGCTGATTACTCATGACTCAGAAACCTCCATTTCTCTCCATAGACACTAAATTAGTCCATACTGACTATTGCAGATGGAGGTACCCCCACTGTAGGCTGCACATTAGGTTTCTTGTGCCCACACTGACTTGCCTGGTCCTCATGTGGAAGCACGCAGAAGACTGAAAATTCAGTGGGAGGTAGGGAAGGGCTAGCAAACGATAGCCTAGGTACACTTAGCACAGCAAAAACACTGGCAATGTCATGTCTATTACTTCTCTATACAGCAGACTAAATAAATTCATAGAAATTGGATAGCTATATGCTTTCTTGTTCAAACATGGAATAAGAATTATGGCATCAAGAACATGCATAAATAGCCAACATCCAAATAAAATCACTCTTTGTTGCTATGAAATCAGGACTATTGCCCTGAGCAAACATCTGGAAAGAATCTCACTAGTTCCATGACTGCCAGCCAACCCTGGAGTGCATTCTGAACTTGTGAATAATGGTGCCAGATAGAGTGAGCAAGAAAGCTGGACTATATGTACTTACAAGAACAATTCATTTACTATGCACAAAACGATGCTGCCCTCCTCAAGTCAATACATCCAGTTGATGATGGCACTATATATTCATATGAATCCAGCAGGATGAAAGTCAGGCTAGGGGAAAATACTAGGCAGCAGCTGACATGCAATAATAGAACAGAAGAGGAAGGGCAGACAAGGCAGGTCAGTCAAGTGCTCAGAAGAGCATGATCTTGAGCAGTAGCTTGGATTGCTTATGAGAAAAAATGGCTCTGACACAAGAATAGCACAAAAGCAAGCTAACACCTTCTCAACCAGAGCTGGTGGGAAATATCTACAGAATGTGTGGAGGATTCCTGCCAAAAAAATCAAACTAGGACAGATGAAAAATAAAATCAGGTCAACATTTCTTTAGGAAATTGGAACTGCATGCAAGATATCTGCAAAAATGAACTCAGAAAAGTAGTCCTGTTGCAGAGTTTTAAATTCTCTCACCAGACGGAGAAAGATCACAATTACTGGAAAAGATTTAAAGGTTCAGAAACCGAGTAAAAGTTAACTACTCAGAAAATTGCAAGATGTGTTTTCTGTCTACACTATGTTACAGATGAAATTATAAAAAGGGAAGAAGGGGCTATCATTAATATGTCAGAAAGTTCATTTATAGAAGGAAAAAGAGCTTTCTGCAGGAAAAAGTCATAGTGCTTTTCAGCTTTTATAGCACAGAAAAAAGAATCCATGTCTAAAAGAAACCAGAGAAGACTCACCATGTGGAGGAAGATAGTTGCATATAACAAACTCAAACTGCAGCAGAATGTTTCAGAAGATGACAACATCAGGCTTCTTATAAAGGCAGATTAAGTATCTACATACTTCAGGAGGAGAAACATTTTGAAATATCTTAGAATATTCTATATTGGATAAACAGATGATTCTTGCTTCAATCACTGCAAAGATATTTTTTTACAACTAAAATTAGTTGTAGGAATGAACTACTATGGTTGCCCTTACTTGGCAAAAGTAAATGAATAAAGGGGTCTGTACTGTCAGAGATAACTGCTCCAGCAAGTAAAAGAACATGAAATATAATTACAGTTCTGTAGCCTTTCATTTCTTTCATCTTTAAAATTATACCCATCTGAAGTCAACAACTGTAAGACTGCTCCTGAAGATCAAATCCAAAACATGCTCTCTGTTGAATTTACCACTGACGTTTCAAGTTGTCAAAATATTATTTATTTCTAGTTTTATTTCATTGTTTCACCATCTGAAAATGGTGTCCTTTAAATTCAGCTCCAGCTGAATCCCTGAGAAAATCTCTATAACTTCTTATTCATGAGTTTTCATGAGGCACCTCCACAATGTCAAGCAGAAACTACAATCATACATGAAGGCTTCTGTCACATTCAAACTGATGTCAGACTCAAGAATAACAATGCCATCTGTGCTTATTCCTTCCACAGCCTCCCAGGGAAATACCTGTTCCACAACATCTTGATTTTTTGGGCCTGCAGAGAAGGACCAAGATCTAAAGCTGGGAAGTTCTTCAGGACCTCCAGAGAAGGTAAACGAGAGCTTTGCATTCTCTTCTCTTGTCACAAACTACTTAGTGTCCAGTAAGTGGACATCCTTGTCAGCTCCACATTGAGAAAATAAATAAATAAATAAATAAATAAATACTGTTTCCTGAGCCAAAACATTTACGTAGCAGCTGTTGGAGCTGAGTTTAGGTGAAAGAAATCTACTAACACCATCTTTATGGACTTTGTTTACCTAGAGTTGTAAAAACTAGTCATTGTAATAAAAACAAATGGACCACTTTATGCTTCGATTTCTTTTCCAGGTGATTATGAGTTGCGTAAAGACAACTCATTAGAGCCCAAGGCTCCTCTCTATCACAGAGCAAACAGACTTTGTTAGGCATGAACAAAGAATGTGTCCAAAGAGTGCTGTGTGCTCAAGACCCTCCAAAGCTGCTCATTTTGCTATAGATGTTATACAGGAAAAGGCACAATGGAAACAGACTCTTCTGATGAGAATCTGGTCTAGAGAAAAATTAAATATTATATGTATTTGTATCATTTCTCTCATACAGGGAAAAATAAAAGTACCAGAAGATGGGAAGTTTTCTTGACACTTTAAAATCTCTTACTGAAATATTTCACATCAGCTGGTGGTTTCAATCAAATCAAAAGTGGTTCTTCAGAAAAAAGAAACTCAGACTACACCATTGTAAAAAATTGGTCAGGGATCTTCTGTGCAAAGCCCCAAAACTTAAAAGGTTTAAATTCACATTATAATTGTACATTTCTATTCAGATCTGGCTTATAAAGCAACAAGGTAGTGCACCAATGTTATGTTTCATGGTTTTACAGTTAAACAAATAAGTGCTTTCATCTGATGGGTCCAATCACGTAAGTTGAATTTGCTTAAAGGAGATGCTCAAAGCAAGACCTCCCTCTCTCTGCTTCTCCCCTTCACTTCCAAGATAAAGTGGTAAGTGTATTATGGTGGTATAAAAAAAATGTCTCCTCAAAAACCTTCACATAGCAATTTCTCTTAAGCCTAATTGGTACTGAGTATACTCAGCCAAAAAAAAAAAAAAGCTATTTCTGCTAAGAGTACAGCATATCTTTTGCTTTTCCACTGCATGACTGGTTTGCAGTGGAACCAGAAGTCCAGATACAGCTGCAAAAGGAGTGATGACAAAAATGCGTGTCACTAAAGACATTAAGGCATGCTTCAGTCCTGAGCAAAAAGAGCCTCTCTTTCCTCTAACTTCTCTCTCAGCCCCCAAAATACTGGACTTGTCTAGAACCAAGATAAAAAATCTGAAAGTAATGCTTTTTCTCTTTAACTGAAAATCTGGATGAAAAATTCTGCTCATTTTTGGTCACTCCAAGTATATCTCAATCATTTCTAAATAATTTAGTTCTAACAACTTGCAAATGATACTATAAATAGAAATGCCATTTTGAATGAAAGCTCACTTTTTTGACTGCTTCACTATTCCTTAATTCCTGGCATTTCAAATACTCCAGAAATACTTCTAGAGTCTAGGGGAAGGCTAAGGTTGAGCAACCTGCTGCCACCAATCCCCTTTGTGACTAAAGTTTAGCTAAACTTTTTGAAAACTGCAGGTATTAAAGAGGTGAGGGAAACCTGAAACTTATAAAGAACTCCACCAGAGTTTGAGAACAGATTGAGACCTAGCAGATGAGGCAAGCAAGGTGTGGTACATGGGGACATGATTTCCCACATCAGTGATGCAGAGCAGAGTGTGAGACTAGACAGTGAAGGGGCAGAGATGCAAGGGAAGGGAAGGACAATACTGGGACTGTGAGGAGTTCAGAATGGGATGGAGGTGGCAGAGCCGCCTCCTGGTACCAGGGTCCACAAAGTGCCCTAGGTGATGCTTTTGCTAATATTTCTTCCACTGGCAGAGAAAGGCCTGTTCCAGCAGCTGCTTCACTTCCTTTTTCCCTAGGATCAGCTCTTCAATACTGACAAAAGACCGAGTCAGATCTATGGCTGGTGACTTTTCTTCCTCTGAGCTGAGCTTTTCCCTTTGAAGCTCAGTTTATTCTCAGCTTAAAAACCATCATCAAGCAGACATCAGTCTGAGGTCTGTGCTAACCAGATTCACCAGCTGTTCCACCAGGGAGCTCTATGCTCTCCTAGCCCAACTGAAAAATCTTATTTGCTCCAGGGACATTCACACTGTATCTTTAGAGGCTCATTCAGTGCTTATATTCCAAAAGTTTAACAGTAAGGGAAACTGAATGGGAACCACATGTCTGATGGGAATATTTTTCTTTTAAATGTGCTTTATTGTGTGATATATGCCTTTAATTAAAATGCAAGCATCTGGGTACATTCATTGCTATTACAGACCAATCTTTCACGTTTATTAAACATAATACTACAACAGGGAAAGCAGTTGAGGCTCAGACATTAGCCAGAGCAAGATGTAAAGCTACAATCACACGCTTGAATCTTCCTTTCCTCCTTCCTTGCAGCACTTTCTGTAGGGTAACCTCCATATTATGCAAAACAAGGTTTAATGAAAAGGTTTTGGTTTTATTCCCCAGAATGGTGAGACAGATTCCACACCATCAAAATACCTTGCAAATTCATAAGACTTTGCTGAGTTATTTCTTTTAGTGGAACAAAATTATCATTTCTGGGTATTAAGGAAAAGGGTTTGAATGAATTTTTATTCTGAGATGTAATTGTTCACGTAAAAAAGTTCACATGGATAGAAAGGAAGAAATGTTAATCTGGGCTCAATCTAAAAGTGCCATTTTGGACAAATTAGGGCAATGCATTTTGCCTGAGGTTAAACTGTATGCTATTTAAGACACACCCTGCACCACCCAATTCAGCTTCAGTTTTCCTTCCTTTCACATTTTCACAGGTCAGAGAGGCTAGTCAGTGTGGAGCTCATCACCCCATAGTCACTGAGCCGAGATGCACCTGATACTCCCCAACTCCCACAAAAAAATGACTTAAATAAAACCTTGCTGAGCCTATCGCTTCCTTGGCAGCAATCACACAGAACAGAAAATAAAGTTCTCCCATTTGGGAGCTCTAATTAATCCTACTCTGAACCCACCTTTTTCTGCTGCTGGAGACCACTGCAGCCTCTCTGCAAGCACACATGATATCAAAGCTGTGAAGTTCAAGGGGTATACTCTGCTCAGTGACATTAGCACATCAGCCCAGGTGTGCATTCACAATGGCTAAGCACTTTGCTCTCCTCGGCATGGGTTTCTGTCTGAGGCAAAGATGCACACACAAAGAAATGCATCCTAAGTACAGGTGCCTAACAACTCAGAGGGAAAATAGAAAAAGGTAATAAAAAGTGACTCAAGGAGATACATTCCAAGAGTTGAATGCACAGAGTTTCTCCAGAGATTGTAAAAAGGAAGCACAGAATTGTCTATCCATATGTATATGGGATAACACCAAGCAAATGTGAAACTCTGACAGGATTTAAACTGTATCACTCACAGAAAGAGGTAAAATTAAGAAGTTAGTACAAAGAACAGGCTGGTATGAGTGAAAAGGCAGATACTGATATTACCAACCTTTAGAGGACATTCTTAGATAGAGTTCCCAGAATTGCAAATACTCATTTTTTATTATTTTTTTTCAGTTTCCAGCTGGTCTTATTACTTCAAATAGCAACACAGTCAGTGAAGGGGCAAAAGAGCTATATCCTCCCCTTTGCCTGATAAGAGACCCATAAGCCAGGAAGGTTGACAAAACTGTTCTCTCTCTGCACTCTCTCCAGCACTCCGGCTCCCAGAATACACCGTGCTACACCCTTTGGTCATTTATATGCCCCAGATGCAGGACAACTCTGACTGTGAAATAACTTATTATGCTAAAGAAGCAGCTTTATTCCAGCAAATACCATATCCTACTCAAACATCCCAGGTCTTGCACCAACTTCTACAATTCCTCTAGGCTATCTTTATTACCTTACACTTGTCATATTCTGTCCTACAATAAATCAGGGGAACTAAAATTTAAGATGAAATGGACCATTAAGTCTTGCTTTGTTGAATGCCACAAGTACCAAAGCAAACTTGCTTCTATGAGTTTGAATAAATTAAAAAATTAAGAAACAGTTCCTCAACTTCATTCTGCTTCTACTCAGTCAGCTCTGGTCTCTGCTAGGTGTTCTGCTGGCTTGAAAATGTTCTCAAGCATTCTTCTTACTGTAACATTCTTAAGATGTGCTGGAGTAATTCTTTCTTATACACTGAACACTGAGTGGTGTCATTGCAAAAAAAAGACAGTGTCCTCCCTGGGCTTCACGGTGCTTCAGTTCATCCTCATTGAAACACGCAGAGATGGATAAGTACCACCCATGCACAAGCATGAAGGGCAGCATACGGATGCTTACAGGAGGAACCCAAATGAACAGCATCATTACAAATGCCAACCACCATCAGGAAAAATTTAGCTTGACAGCTGTAGCAGAAACTGTCACTGCACCGAGGCATCACTGCCAGAAAAATCACCAAATGAGAAACTCGCATGTTACAGGGATCTCCTAGGGCTATTGGGCATACACCATTTACACTGTCATCTCTCATTCATCCATCATCCAGTTCCTGCAATCAAACAGTGGAAAACTATACTTTTGGAATAAGTGAATCTGCAATGGCAAATCATGCAACAAAAAGGACATTCCTACCCAAACTCTCTCTGTATTTTATGTGGTGACTATAATTCAACGCTACCCCATTTAAGTCAAACTCTTGATACCTTCAATCCACCTCATAGAGCAGTAGCATGAGGAGGCATGGAAAGCAAGCCTGATCCAGGCCAACAAGCACAGTCTAAAATGAGTGAAGCAACAATAATTCCTGAAGGTAGCCAGAATTCTCAGTGATTCTAGAGTATAATTCTTAGGATAAGGGAAAGTTGCAGAGGAAAAACAAAGCTGTCTTCACTATGCTGTCACAAGAGAAAAGCATAGGTCATCTGGATAGGGAACATCAGACTCAATTTTGCAGCAGACCTCTTTCAGGTTTGTCACATCCATGCCACTGGGTGCACATGCATAGCTTTTATGGACTTGCACTGGGAACTAAGGAAATCAACTGGCCCACAGCAAGAGCTGTGTTCTTAAGAGGACAAAACTAGAGTCCTGATTCGGCAGCAAAACTTTTGATGACATTGTTCTGCTCCTATTATACAGCAGGAAAACCCCCTTGGGTACACTGTATTCTGTTAACATATTATTTGTACGTGCTGTTTTCTCTTCAAGACTGCAAATACAAAATGCTACCAAATTCAGTTGGTTTATGATGACAGAGCCTCTGGCAAAAAAAAAATAAAAATAAAAAAAAATTGAGATGCCCAAGGTAGGAGAGTGTGGGAAGAATCAGGTTTTCCTCCTTTGCTGTAAAGAAAAGAATTTTCTATAAAGCTAGTTTTATTGCTTGGTTGGTGGGTTTTTTGGTTTTTTTTTTTTTTGTTGTTTGGTTTTTTGGGGTTGTTTTTTTTTTACTTGTCCTTTTCTCAAAAAATTCATTCCTCATCTTGGTCCCCCAGCTCCTCCTTTTATCACACCCACTACACTTCAGATGTACCAAAATATTACTGCAACATGCCCTAACTTTCATTTTACAGCCACCCATGGTCCTATAAAAATCAATTGAACACAAACCCAAAGAATTTTATTACAGTGGAAGAACATCTTGCAAGTGCCACAAAACTGCTGTGGGGCTTCTACAGCAGAATTCCAAACTTGCACACAAATATGCGCATCCACTAATAAGCAACCCATTAGTCCTCTTCCAGACAACCTATAAGGAAGGCCAGGTTCAAATGCAGACCAAAATGGAACTGAAGACAAGCAGTATTTGCAAATGATGAATAAAGAGCTCTCTTGAAAGGGTAAATGGACCACAGCATAATAATGCTAGAATCAGTTTATGGAAATCTTGGCCTTTTCTTGATTTGTTTTTCTTTAGAGATAGAACTTCTAGTCTTTATAACTGTGAGGAAGCATTTGAAAAATATCATTCCCAACCTGTCCTTAGTTACAGAAGCATCAGAAGAAACACAAGAGAGAACAACCAGAATTTCTCAAACGTGTTCCAGATTTTCTTTCTGCCCAATTCATTACCAGTTCATGACTTCTAAGATCCCAGGATTAGTAACCCTGAGGTGCTAGACAAGAAAAATCGATGCACTGGTCTACTTTTTCACCACAGAGGCAATAAGCACAAAAAGCTGAAACCCACACTGCCTTACCACTGACAGCATGCAACTTCTGAAACAACCCTGCTTACTGAGGGTCAAAAGACTTCAGGGTGTGCCCCTGGCAAGTTGATGCTCCAGAATAGCATTGGTTACATGCAACTACTATCAGAAGGAAAAAAATACCAGCCAAGGTGAATTTCCATATATCAAGCTTGAGCAATGGAAACAAACAGTCACCTTTGCATAAACAATAACTTAACACACAGGCAGATGAGCCCACCAGGGACTCTGTATCTCTCAGCAGGCAGATTTTTGGGGAAAAAAAATACTGCACACTGGAAGGAGTAAACTACATTTATCTTGTTTTCTCAAGGGAACAGAATACGATGCAAGTTTTCAGGGCAGATCTTCCAGACTTAAATCAGCATTTCCCTGCTAAAATCAATGGACCCACATTCAATTTCAGCTGCTACATATGTGACTGCATGCATCTTTTGTAAACCAGCTCAGGTGTGCTATTAGATCAGGTCACGGTCCATTTACCTGCTGAAACCAAACACTGGAGGCAGAGATGAGTTGGAGTGATTCACTAAAAGGAAAGAGACAGAGAAACCTATTTGTGATGAAAAATCTAAAACAGAACTGGGGCCATATACCAGCCACCAGTATTACAGAGATCTGCTTCACACAATACCCACTAAATTATTTGAAATGAAATGTGTGAGCTTTTTAGTATACTGCTGTGCTACTACAAAAACAAAGGGCCCTCTCTGCCCTGTGGTACATTTACAATTACAGCAGCTGCTGGAATGAAATTCCCACACAAAGCTCATCCCAACTGTGTTGGAAATTTCGCCAGCGTATGAAGCCTGGGGAGAAAAGAGGTTTCAAGGGGGACTCCACAGGGTCATCCATGCCAATGAAAAGTAAAATAACATGATTTGGGAAGCCTGAGTAAATACACAGCTCTGCCACTGGTTAGCTGGCTAAGCTTGCACAACTCAGTACACCTTCCTGTGCTTTATTATCCCTCTAAATTTCTCACTGCCTCACGTACTCTGCCTCTGCATTAGCAATGATAAGGCTGTGTCTCCTGAGCCATTCAGGCTTCCTTCTCCTGACAGCTGAAGGCAACATAACCTGGGCAGGACTGTGATAACACAGGCAACTGCTGGGTAAACCATATGAATCTTTCTGGTCATGTCATGAAGGGAGCTGCTAAGGACTGCGTGGTGAAATGCTCACCAGGGCATCCCGGGGTTTAGTACATCCTGTTGCACTTTAGAGAAGAGTGGTGGAGTGGGAATGTCAGCTCCTGTCTGTGAACTTTTTGAGGAGTTTGTTTTGTTGGCTGTCAGACATGTACCTGTCAGCTGTATAAACAGACTTACAGAAGATAGTGGTACAGATAAGATATAGTAAGAGTGTTCAGTTAAATGGATGTGCCATGCCCAGCAGCAAAGCACTAGACAGATACTACCATTATAGCAATAGACTCCCAAAAGTAGTAAACTTAGAGATTTCGGTGTGTTCTGAGGTCAACTTGTATGATCTGATGGCTAGATTGGCCAATGCCAACCTTACCAGCTTTCAAATCATTTGTAACTTAAAGATACAATAGCAACTAGAAGCAGCATAGTACGAAAGACTTTGGTTCTCAGTACTGCTAACTACAGCCAAGGCTCTGCATTGGACTCAAGACTCTACACATTCTAATGGTCCCCATTCTTGGATAGCTCACTTAACCCTCTTCCCAAGTACTAACCTTGTTTTTATATTCTATAAATATGCCAAGAGTTCAGCAGCTGCTAGTAAGAAGATTAAACAGCCCTGAGTTAGAGACAAAAGTGAGAGCAAAGGAAAGCCTGTTGTTCCCACTCCTGACTGCAATTCTGGCACATAGAAATTCATCCTAACACAGGCTGTCTTATTTCTTGGTTCCTGATCATGTAGTAAATAAGCATGTGCAGGTGCAAGCATGGTGGGGAAGAACAGCATTTTCTCCCCTCAACTTCATTCACCCAGCTAACCACCTAAAGGCACTAGTCTATCCTACCATCCCAGTCATCCATCTTGGATGACATTAAAAATGAAAGTATTGCTTTACTAAGTGGCCCACTGCCATCCTAATGTGCAATACTTCTAAACAGAGAGGTCTAGTATTGTCAAGGCAATGTGCAAATACTAATTAATGTCACCATTATCCAGACAGAAAGAATAGTCCCTGTTGGGCAGACTTCCCATAGTTCTCAGCCATTTGAATCTCTGACAGTAATGGGAGCTGCTGGGCCCCTGATCCTTCTGGGTAACACATGACCCTTCCTGTTTAACAAAACATAACAGCTTTTTAACTGTCACCTTCAAGAAAGCATACTTGGTTGGAGGGAATTAAATGGTGTCCCTCTGTATTCAGTTCTACATGCCTCTGGTCATACTTTCAGTTGCTCCCAGACATAGCTTCCCCCAGGCTATGGCTTTAATGTCCCGAACTGTAAAAGAAACATGTGAGTATAACAAAATCCAAGAGAAAGAAACTGCTTAAAATGTCAACACTAAAAGCCCTTATGCCCACATTACTTGTATGTCTTTGCAGGCTCTTTGCAATAGTGGAAGACTGTCCTCATAATCACTTCACACCCTAATTTGTAAAGGCCGACTCATTTACTGGCATTAATCCAGGAAAGCACTTATGCAAACTCTTAAATGTAGGTCCAATCTAAAGCATTTGACTGCTCTGACATCTGGCAGGGTTACCTTTTTCTACTAAATTCTACATTTTATAGATAGTGCTGTTCAAAGTGAAATTTTGATGATAATTTACAGAAGTCTGTGTTAATTGTCACAAACAGGTTTCTATTACTTTGCTTGTAGTAGTTTTGGTAAAATTAATCCTGCTATTCCTGGTCCTGGACTAGTTAATAGCATTTCTAAACTCAAGCATCACATCAAGCCAATTGAGAGACAGAGAAGGACACCACACTAAAGGTTTCCATTGTCGGTATCAGCAGACATTTAAGTGGAGTCAACAGTTGAACTGTTCTCTTTTAGTTTTAGAGGGGACTTACTGGCGCCATCAGAACAGGCAAAAATAGGAAAATAGGAAGAAATAAAGGGAAAAAAATAAAGGTCAGGGAAATCCAACTGGATTCATCTCATTGCGCTGAAGCAGTTAGTAGGCAACCTATACCTACACAAATTAATCCTAATTATAGAGGAACAAAAGGCTGAGAATTTAATCATCACTTCCACATCTTGTTTGCTCCCTCCTCCAAGTAAAGAGATCAGTATATTCTATAAGCACAGTAAAAGGAACTGGAAATTTCAACTTTTGTTGCTTTGTTCACATTGGAAACATATCCCATGTAACCCAGACATCTGGGTTGGTTTCATATCCCTTAATCTCAGATATCTATATGGCAAATATTTCTATTTCAGCAGTAGTTACTTCCTTGACAGTCAATTGAATTCTAGCCAATACAATTTGGCCTAAGGTACCACATTCTACAACAGTCACCTATATTTGGTCCCAAAAATCAATAAACACCATCCAGTAGATCACCAACTATTGCACACAGCCCTGACACCCAATTCAGGTATACATTGCTACATTTTAGATCCTTACAGTTAGGTAAAATAAATCACATCCTGATGTTCTTATTCTTCTACCTACTCCATTACCTCGTATTTATTCCCATCTTCTTTATTTATAACCATCTTTGCCACACTTAGGCTTCAGATAAAATCAATATACAGTTATGATTTAGCATTGTCCAGGAATAAGACACTGGATCCTTGCTCTCTTATACAATAAACTGGGTTCCTTCAGCAGCAAAGCACATTTAAGCATCAAATGTGTCTCACTCCATTTATCTCTATATTTTCATTTTCAAAGTAAAACTTGTTCATGAAGTATCCATAACATAAATAAAAAGCAATAAGAAAGTCTGTTCTAGCTAAATCAAGTTTCACAAGCAGTTACTTTCTTTTCGCCACCACAAATCATCACAAGCCCAAAGTTCACTATTTCACTAGGACAAAATTCATTGAGCATTTCTGAAGGGGAGCCAACGTTGCATAATTTAATTTCTCATCTCCTATTAAAGCTGCCAGGCTTACCATAATCAGAGTGATAAATGAAGAATCATACATCGTCTTTCTGACAGTAATGCCCATCAATGCTTCAAATGCAAACAATTGTAACATTTGACTTTATAAAAATCACCTGGTGCACCAACATCACTTAATTAAATCATTTAAAAACTACTTTTGTTACATTTAATGAATGATATATTATACTGCAATGAAACATGCAGCAATACAAATACTTCACAATGCTAACAATTAAGGCTCACTTCACTTACGGCAATTGACAACACAAGTGCTCCTCATTTCATTCAGTTTGTGCATTCCAAATGAACTGGTTAGCAAAAAGGGTGCTTCTTTGCTAATGAGTTTTGTAATCAAGGCATCTATTTTAATTTCAAATTGGCTAGATTGGGGGAAATTGCTGAACTAAATGGCTGGTTCTAATTAGGATTATAAAAATATTCATCATGCAGTAGAATTAGTGTGAGGTCTTGATTTCCCTATATTTGCATATAGCCTTGGTTTAAGAGTGGAAAAAAACTCCTGATAAATTGTCTTCCTTTTAATGAATTGAACAAACACTATATCTGTTTTAGTCGTCCTTTCATTTAAAGGCACTGATACATATTCATGATTTGTAAATGAAGTTAAGTGATTTCAATTCTTCAGTTCATTACCATATTGAAGAAGAGACTTCTGCAAATTGCCTTTAAATATTCCCAATCTCAAGGGTTTAGTGCCTTAACGAATAAATAAATAAATAAATAAATAACTTGACTAACATTTCAGTTTGTCTGTTTGATGCAGTTGAGTTCTGCCTGCCTCAGAGAGCTGCTGGCAGGTGGCTTGTCCAGAGAAGGACACACGATGCGTTTGTAGAACCTGATGTTCTCAGAAGAGCGTTCAAAAGGCAAAGAGATGAAAGGCGTATTTGTGGTTAAGTCATGGGAACAGGACTCAATCTGGATTCAATCTCTGACTTTATAACCCTCCGTGGTAGTTAGGCAATGAAACACTTTAATGACCTGTGCCTGAATAGACTATAGATACACTGGGGACAATGCTTTGTCTGTCAGCTTTATGTTTAATTGCAAGTTCTCTGCGGCAGAGATTGCTTTACCGTGAATGTGTAATACAATGGATCAATCAGCACAGCAGGAATTTCTAAGAGCAGTTACTGTAACACAATTGGTATTAACTACGTAACACTAAGTAACACTTGACAGAAGAGCCACATACATTATTTCATTCCTCAGTATGATAGGCCTGTAGGAGTAATGATTATGGTAGCTTCCTCAATACCTTTCCCCTTTGGGTGAAGAGAAGAATGCGGTAGGTGTGCCTCCAGCTTCACCCTGCATGGTGCTCAAATGCCAGTGTGATTGGTACAATATAAATTGGAAAGCAGAGTATTGTCTCCACAGGGCTGGAACCACAGCCATCATGCTTTTCAGTTGTCAATGAGCCATGATGAGAAATTAGCTCCAGTGTGTTCTCTCACATCATCTAGTGAAATGGTGATTCTAACGAGAGAGTTCATGCAAGAGCAGAGAGAGCTTATTTTCCTTGTGAAATATAATATTCACATCTTGCTAAGAAAATTTGAGTTTTTCCCAGGATGATCAGTCTCCAGCCATTGCTGATAAAAGAAGAGGTAGCTCACACTTCTGACAACCACAGTTATATCTGCATTTCAATACTGGGATTGCTACTGAGGACCAAGTGACAGTGGTGGGTGCCTGCTGACTTATATCACAATGACATGTGGTACAGCCACCAACACAGATTTCATCATCTCCACACCTCAGTTCCTGAGGAATGAAAACCTGAAGGATTTGATCTGGAGTTGTGTCTGATTTTGTACATACAGCAGCACAGACAGCTCGATCTCACTGTGCAACTGTTAGCCTAGAAACACACTTCAGACTCAAGTGCAGTATTCTCCCCTGAACACATCCTGAAGTCTCTTGAGATCGGGAGTTGGGAAACCCTCTGGAAAGAGGATACAGTTCCCAAGCCTCTGTGCTAGTGAAGCTGAGCCAAGCAGATGCAGAGGGAGCTAAGCCCCAAACTGCAGTGCAGTCACCTCCTGGGGGACAGGGACCAGGGGTCCCCTAAAGGGACTGATAGCTCTCTTCATGCCCTGGCTCAGTTATCTGCTATGACAGGGAAAGAGATGAGAAATAGCCTCATTCTCTGTGTGGATATATGTATAAAAATATGTATATATTTCTTTATATGACTCCACAAATCAGACTGCTTGGAATATGGCGCCTAAATTTTGGGAAATACATGATTGCAGCCAAGCCTTCCTCTCAGCAAGGCGCATTGGATCTTTGGCAAAACAAAGAGACAAACAAATAAAATCCCTTTAGCTGTCCCATGTTTTATCTGGAGCCTGAGCTCAAACTCTGGGGGAGAATTTCACCTGGCAGCAGGGAAGCACTGCTTTTCCTTTGTGACTCTAGGTCTGTTTCTGGGTGATCAAAACTCTCAAATAGCTCCAGTGTTACCTGTGATCCTTTTTGATAAATTCATCACTGTCTAATCAAGATAGTCAGGGCTCTAGCATGCACCACATCTAATTTTTTAGATCATAACTTGCCCAGTGTCAAATACTGAAGGTATCTCCCCAGCCGGACTGATACTGTCTGCCAGGTGTAATTTATTGATATAACAGAGTGTTATCTTACCCATGTTATTTATCATCCCATTCAAAGTGATATAAAGACACCCACTTTCTTTCATTCACTTTCTCCTGAAGATTAAATACTATGGAGCAAGATGTCATTGCTTGCCTAACTCCTTTTTTATCCAGTTCTCTCAAACAGGGAATTTCATGTAGTATAGCATTGAATTAGTCAGTCTCCCACCTATTCCCAATAGACTGTCAACCACACTGGCATTTTGGTCAGAGAGAACTGTATCTCTTAGCAGTTTTCTTCTCTTAATAATAATGATTCAAAATATTTTAAATTTCACTCTAAATCTCCAATATTATTTCTCTCTCTTTTAAAAATTCCTTTAACACATATTTATGCATGAGGGCTATGCAAGCCGCTCTGAAAGAAGTGTCAGAGTCATTCTGAGTTCAATTTCCTGTAACTGAAAATTCCTGCCTGTTACCACCTCCTGATTCATTACCCAAAAGGGGAATGTGTGAGCTTAGAAAGTCGATGTTATTGAGAATTAACTGATTCCTTGAATAGGTGAAACTGCAAGGCACTTGAAATCCAAGTATTAGAAATGTAGGTCTGTTTTCCCTCAAGAGATGGTTCAAGAAGGACAACATTTTGGCTGGGCCAAATCCTTAAAAAGCATGGTAAAGGAGTAACTAAATTGCACACAAATGTGCAAATGGGCAAATGTGTAACAACCCTTAAAAAAAGGTCACTAAGTTATATACTTTTCTACTTACTCACTAGTATTTTAGAATAGTAAATACACTTTCAAAAATGGCAGAAAACATCAATTTGGAAGGGACAGTACACGTGTTAGAGAAGTGAATTAAAAATGTATTGGGTTTTATTTGTTTTTTATCAACTAGAGAAACAGCCTAATATTGTAGTCAAATGCACAAAGATGAGCTAGAACTAGGGAGATGTGATTAGGACAAAGAAGTGATTAAAAAAGAGACTCGAATGATTTTGATAGAACTGTAGGTGAGAAAACATCAGGAAAATTTTCCAGCAGGAAGATCCAAAATATTGAGTAATTTTATTTCACACAAAAGCATTGTTTTCTACTTTAATACACAAAACAATTTTGAAATCAGATCTAAACAGTGACCCATTGTCAAATTGCAGGGCACTAGCTGTTGATTTTTCTTTATATTGTATAGAACAAGTTACTAGGGGAAATGTATTTTCAGATTCATCCTATTGAATTTCCAGGTTGACCAAAGCTTCCTTATAACACCATATTATTTTAAATTGAAAGAAAGATAAAATAAATATTAATTTGAAAGTCATCTTTAAGCTGAGAAGTGAAATGAAATTTGCAAAATCGCTTACATGTTCAAGAGAGGAGGGATTAGATCCTCCTTTAGTAATTCCTAATGTAGGAAGTCAAATTGTATTTGGTGTGTTTTCAGATTTATTTGCAGTTTTAAATCTACCTAAAAAGCAATCATTATAAATAGACTTACAAGGTCAAGCACACTTCTAAAGCTCAGAGGAGGAGGGAGGATTTTGTAGGAGTACCTACAATACTGTACATAAAGCAATCCAATGACTTTGACTAGCATCTTCCTGATCACACTATCTGCATCAGCTGCAGGTTCCAGGCTAAATATAAGCTTCCTATTTTATTGTCCTTGCATGCATTTAAATCAAAAGGTACCTGTAGTTTTCTCAGCAAAGGGCTGCCCCTGGAAGTAAGAGAAATGTTTTATTGCAGTTGCATTCACACCACCTGGGTTCACAAAGTAAGAAATCAAGCACAACCTAGTCTGTGCCAGGCAGCAATCTGGTCTCTGTCAGGCAACTTCGTGCTGCCTCACTTGAGGCATCTTTCTGAATACTGAGGTTAAGTATCATGACTGGGTCAGCATCAGACACAGCCAACAGGTCAAGGGATGTTATTCTCTCCCTCTACTCTGCCCTGGAGAAGACATATGGAGTACTGTGTCCAGGTCTGTGCTCTTCAGTTCAAGAAAGACAGGGAACTTTCAGAGATAGTCTAGCAGAGGGACACAAAGATGATGAGGAGCTTGGAGCATCTCCCTCATGAAGAAAGGCTGACAGACCTGGGACTGTTCAGTTTGGAGGAGAGAAGGCTGAAGAGGGATCTTACCAATGCTTGTAAGTATCTAATGGGTAGTCAAGTGAATGGGACCAGGCTTTTTTCAGTGCTGCCCAGTGAGAGGATAAGAGGCAACAGGCACAAACTGGAAAATAGGAAGATCCATACAAGCATGAGGAAAAACTTCTTTGAAGGTGATAGAGCACTGGAACCTGCCCAGAGAGGTCTTAGAATCAACTTCCCTGGAGATATTCGAAACCCATCTGAACACAATCCCGTGTAGGTAACCTGCTTTAGCAAGGGATAAGACTACATGATTTCTAGAGGTCCCTTCCAACCCCTATAACTCTGTGTGAATATGAATGAATACAAAGACAAATGTAAAGACAAAATCTGAACTTCATGTTGCTTCTTTTCCCTTTGACCACCTTCACCTCCTTTGTGCCTCTGCATTGTGGAAAAATTTGTTCAGTTCACGGGATAAAACACAAGCAACTTCAGGGAGATTCTAACTTGCACTTCATTTTCGTTCTCTCTCTTCTGAGCATATGAGAATGGGTGAAGAATGCTACACTTACCAGATCTGAATTACTTTGTAGGAGCAGGAGCAAAAATGCTCCTGAACCATTAGTGCAGTAATTAATACCTCACAGGAAAGCATATGTATTTGAACACACATGCTCTGTATTTTGATTTATTTTTCCAGTATCTAATATGGAGGGAAGAAAAAAACAAACAACACAGAGCACTGGAAACAGAAGTACAGCATTTAAGCCAAAGAGCAGATGCTTCACATTCACTACAGCTGGATCTCTTTGCAAACACATACTCAGCATGTCATTTCTGGCTTCTCACATCCATGTACACCTCACCAGCTGTTTGTCTCTTTTAGCACTATCTTTATACAAACACCAGTACCATTTGAAGTCTTTATGAACAGTTTAAATATGGCATCAAATCATTCCATGACATCAGACAGAGATTGGTCATTCTAGCTTCCTTCAGAATCCTGGTTACACTGAACACCTGAATGGAGAAAACTATTTGACATTTGACTAACTCATTCTTACAGTATCTGATAGTACAAAAGGAATCTATTTACAATAGCTTTGTGCTTGCAAATGTCACTCAGGCATCATCAGTAGCCCAGCTGCAAACCACCTGATGATGACCACAGCATTCTGTTTACAAGGGGATGGAAAGGTTACACTGGGAAGTACAGAACTAGTACATTATTTGTTTGTACTCTCAATCTTCAGTAAAGATTTGTAGTAGAATTCAAATGAAACACTGTCAAACACAAGAGGCACAAAGAATTGGGGGGTTTCACCCTATACCAGGGATGTGAGATTGCCCATTAAAAAAACCTCACAAATAGCTGCAAGAATTGAAGATCCCACCCAAAACATGCACACGTACTTGACAGATTAATGTAAAAAACTTAAATGGTCTCCTCAGCACATTTTTACCTCTTTCCACAGTCTAAAGATGACAGAAACTGAAGAGGGAAAGGAAAAAACTTGACAGGCTTTAAACCTTCTAACATTTGTATCTTGATAATCTGGCCTATGCCATAGTTTTTTTCTGAAGTGGGGACTACTGTTCCAGAAGTGGAGCCACATTTACAAGTCACACTGCACTCATTGCCCAGCATCTTTCAAGACCCATGAGCACTATATAAGAGCAGACTAAGGTCAAAGTAGCAGACATAAGAGTTGTCTCCCTAACAAAAGGGCTGCAGAGTGACTTAAAAAGAGGCACAGCAGAATCCTTCATCTGTTGCTGCTTGCTGATTTCCAGATTAATCAACTTCAGTATGAAAGTGGGATGAGTGTCCCTTCAAACACAACAGCCAGCTGTTGCGAGCTGACAGAGTGATCAGTGCTCACAGAGTGCTCAGCTATCATTAAGAGCTACAAGTAAACAGAATTTTTACAACAGCTCTGTATCTCATAACAAATGTCAGATTCTTCTCTTCTTTCACACCATTACCACTACTGAAGTTTCCATACCTATCATGATTGCAGTACAATTCCTTTTAGCAAGCTGGTTTTGTCACTGGGTAAGTTTTGAATGTATCTAAAACTGCAAGGTGAGAGCATCAAAGGACATTATAATTACTTCATAATCTCTGGAAACATTTAAGCACCTGGCTCAAGAATCACTGAAACATGGAATCTGTTGCTCACCTTTTGATCCAGACTGTAGGCCAGGATCCACTCCTCCTTCTTGGGGTGAAAGAGCAGACTTTGGATATAGAAGTTGAGACGGTACTTCTGATACGTAGCTCCTTCATCAGAGCTGATGAGAATGCTGCTCTCGATATCTGGATCGCTGAGAAGCATGATCTAAATAGGAAAATCGAAGGAATAGAGTGTGAATGGAAAAGCAAAGCTGAACATCATTTTGAAGTAAGGTCATGCAGCTCTAAATCCTATTTTACATATTCAGAACATTGTTCAACAGTGTAAAGGGCCTACAAGACTTCACAAATAATTTCTAAGTGTTTGGTTTCTATTCTGCTTGGTGATTTATTCACTGACGATATAGTAATTTCATTTTTTGTCCATAAATCTCAGGAAGTCCAAAAATTAAAATGCTATGATGATATTACTCATGCAGAGCAACTTCAGAGAGCCTCATCTAGCTTTTCTCAGTCTGTTTCTTAATTTAGTCTATTGCTTCCCTCCAGAAATGTGGAAATCTCTCCCCAGAAGTAGACAACAGGGAACTCCTGAGGTTTCAGGCTCATTATTTGGCAGTTTGCAGAGCTACAGGTGAGGGCATCACTTCATTGGAAATAGAATGCCTATGTGAATCATTTGCTGGCACCTGAAATTAGTCCACAGGTGTGTGTGCAAACATTGATATATGATCTTATGCATCATGCTTCCAATCCATACAGTAGGAGAAATTCACTCACTCAAAATATATAATTTGCCCCAAGTACAGGAAACTGTATGACCTCAATCTGTACAAGGAGAAAAACACTTCGGTGTTTTTTATTTTAATTAGAAAATTATTAGTAATATTTTTAAGTGGGTTGACTCCACGTTATCAGATGCCATGCTTTATGTAAACGTTATCAAGAAAAATGTTGTGGAAACATTAACACCATCTTATTAACATCTGGAGAAAATGGCATCACATTAAAGCAAATGCCAACACCATAAAATAAAGGCAAACAGTGGGAAATAAATTAGAGCCATGCTAAACACAGCAGGTTATTGATACACTAGCTGAAACAAATATAGAAACTGCTTTTCAACAGGAAAACAGATTCAGGAGCAGCCTAGCAGTGAAATGATCAGTTCAATGGAATCCAAGTCTGTTTTGTTACATTTTCGTGTTCAAATAAACTCTTCTCATCCAACTTCACAGAGATTCAACTTCAAGACTATGATTTGTAGATGCATGAATTTTGACAGCAATTATTTAATTACAGGAAGTTAGTTAAAAGGAATATTAAAATCTTTGGTCTGTTAGACCCTGATCAAGCAAAAGAAAAAAAAATCAGGGCTTGTTTAACCTCAAACAGCTCATTAACTCTATGAAGTCACCAAGGGAAAGTGAATATAATGCAAATTGTTTCTGATCCTTTCCATTAAGAAATGAAAAGCGCCTTTAAATCTAGAGCTGAAAGTTGTCCCAAGATGAAGCCACCTGTATGAATCCAGCTTGAGCTCACAGATCCTTCAGCACCTCTCATGTTGACAATTAGCAGCTTCACAGAGCAATCCCCACCTGCTCCCAGAGAAGAGAGAACTGCAATGTACTTTAGTGAAAATTACTTGCATCTGCAGAATGGAAGGACATAAGATTGCCAGAGTAAGAAGTTATTCCAGAGAGATTTTGCATTTAAAGAGAAGATAGTTTGGGAATTAAGATTTTTCCACCTGATATCACAAGAAGTCACAAAGTTAATAATGTAGATTAAAAGGTCGCTATCAGCTGCCCTACATGTTCCTTATCTGAGGACAAAACTCTTAGCAGTTGCATAGACCTCATGTAGTAGGGATGCAAAACATCCACTCTGCCCCTTCACACGTGAACCTCAACAGAGATGGAGAGTTCAAGACACTGGTCAGATGAAGTGAAAAAGGCAATTTTTCCACCAAATGGAACAAATTGTTTAACTTTGTTAATCCTGAAAGTAAAACAGCGGTTGCAAGATCACATAATAAGCCCACTAAGCTAGGAAAACTAACAGTCAACCTTATTGGAAGATAAAAGGGAAAGCTAGAATAGATTAACAAGTCAGATCTCATAGCAAGTGCCATCACTAAAGTCACAAACCACTCCTCACTCAGTGCTTGATATCAACTCTGCAAAATTTCTCCTCCAGCGTTTTCAAATGGAAAGAACACACACAACTCTGTTAGCACTCATTCTTCCAGACAAGTCTGATCCAACACAAAACGGGAGATTCAAAGTGAGAAATAAAAGGCCACTGTTTGTAAAGCCAGAACTGGTTCACAGTTTTGTTGTGGTTGAAGCAAGAGAGTTGTGGCAAAGAAGAAAATTTGGCTCTACGTTATTATTTATCTCTTCTCTGATGTAAGTTAGGGGGGGATAGGACAACTTCTGGAAGGGGAAATAGCAGGACATTTGTCAAAGGCCCAAAATTGTCACTTCTTATTATGGAAACACGGTGAAGGATCCACCCCATGTGAGATTTAGATTAATCGCTTTTCATTAAGAGCCAATAAACAAACTCCAGTCAGAATGAGATTTCTGCCAGCACCCTGCACTGCCATTTATAATTGCCATAAGGAACAGCAAAGGAGCACCAGAGAGTTGTCCAGTGTAATTTATAGGTTTCTAAGATCTAATAGTTTTCTATAAAATTAAATTAAATTGCAGCCTTTATTGAAAAGGAAATTAGATTTCAACTTGCCACATTATAGAATATCTACATACACACACATATAGAAAGTGTTATAATATATAAGTAATAATATTAGCATTATCTTCAGTTGCTGTCTTCTCTAGTTTTATCAGAGAGGATTTGGGGAGGCAGGATTGCTTACTGCTAAGGGGAAGTCCTTGAAAACATATTTGAGAGAAGAGGGTTTATACTACATAGGATTTCCTCTACAGCCTATAGCTTGGCCTCCAAAATTCAGTGAGCAATTGCAAGCACCAGACAAAACAAAACAGATCAAAAATCAGGCTGAACTTTGAGTAGTTCCATAGGACATGAAAGCCAAGGAAGAGAGCTGACTGGCATGTAGTAATGTCTCTACATTTTTAGATAATGTTTAAAGCAGGAGCTTAGAGGATATAAAGAGCTGTTCTGAATGAACTCCAGAACAACAGACATTGGCAGAGGAAATGCAAAAAAAGGGATATTCTTCAGATAAACTACCTTGCCTGAACAACAAAACACACAATAAGATTTTCAGCACGTGATCAGGAGAAACATCCAGCTCTGAATCCTTGAAGGGGATTTATCCCAGGAAATGAGCATGGGTTGCAGGCAGAAAGAATGAGGAAAGGAGAGGTGTCATATTTAATACTTGTCATGTTATATTTGGTACTGAAATCACAGAAGTAGCTAAGAGCCGCTGGCATTCACCAGAGAGCATGGAAGACTCTTAAAGGAACTGTGAATGAGTTCAAAAGTGGGCATGAAGTAAATTCACATCACAAATCCACTACACTGGAATACCTATCAATGGAGCTGGTACAATGAAAACTAAGGTAAGATTTGTAACTAGAAGTTCCCATTACTCTGATAAAAATTCCAGCTGCATCACTGGGTTAATACAAATGCCTTCCTCAGCTCTGTTTTTGCACAGATGGTGTCACACTCCTCTTCCTATGCTCCAACCTCACCAGGCACAAGACAGCTGTGACCTGGAATACTGAACCACACTAGTAATGAGCTAGCACGTATCTCGTGTGTACAACACTGCAATGAGCGCAGACTACTGGCTTCGAGTTACATGTAGCCTGAGCTCGTATCTATCTAAATCTGTTTACTGTAGCTGTGCTCAAGACTTCCCCATAGCTTGGCACTCAGTTCTCCCATCCTTCGTTGCTCTTCCCTCACTCTAAAGTCCTGCTTGGCACATCACCTCTATCCTTCTTCTATACACAAAGCACAAGAACAACCTTTATCCTGTTACCTATATTTGCTTTCTGGTTCTGCATTGTCCCAGCACAGCAGAGATCTACTTTGTATACTGCTGAATCCTTTACCAAATTAACTCTGGACAAAAACTGAAACAACATGCCACATAAAAGGCGTTCTTACTAATTTTGATTATTAGTTTTCACTGAATTCTTTCATTTTTCCCAACTAACATAAATTTTGATTTTAAATTACCAGAGTGCATCTCTTTAAATCAGCATGGAGAAATTTTATAGGCAAATATCTGCAGCAATAGTGCCACATTAGCAGGAAGCCTCCCAGTAAGTGAACAAAGAAGACAGGTTCAAAATAAATGACTTTTGTTCCCAGAAATAAGTAGATAGCATTAAAACATTATGTACTACCTCCTGATTTTCCTCTGCACTTTCAATGTGCTTTTGTGGTTCTTTTCACAGCTCCTAGTCAAATTCTCATTTCCCTACTGAAAGAGCTATTATGAAAAGAAATAAACAAAACAGTCAAAAAAAAAAAAAAAAGTCCACCTACAAACCACTCAAGTCTCCATAGCTACAAAAGTATCCCAGGTCCTTAGCAGCACATTAGCCATTTGCTTTGGAGCACTGACTTGTCCTATTCTGTGACTCAGAAAGTAGTTCGCTGCAAAAACAGAAACCGCAGGCTTCCTGTTCACACCTTTGTAGTGATTTCTCTATTGAATGTTCTTTTTTGTTTGTTTTGCTTTGTTTTTAAGAAACACTAGCTCCTAAGTATATGGAATCATCCCAAAGCCAGGCAGAGGATTTTCTGCAGATGTGGCTGTTCTACACCAACAACACAATAACACAAATACATTGATTTTAAGTATTTTTTTGTATTTTGTTTTCCCATTTTTATTTAAATCATGCTAGTTTTGTGCTTAACAAGCTGCAAAGCGCCAAGAATTTATGCTGAAATGCAAGAGGAAAATTGTTGTATTTTTGGACTGATTATGTCCATTACACTTTTTGAAATTAATAAATAAATTTTAAATTATATTTATAGGTGTAAAGACATAATCATTTTATTCCTACAGAACATCAGTTCACCACACGTATGCAGTGTGAAAAATTTGGAAACTTCTTACAGGAAAACTAATCTAAAATGCTTCAGTGGTAACGTTACAGTCTGACAATATGAAAATTCTTACTGGAAATTTTTTTTGCCCATTCTTCTCTCATCCTCCTACATTATTACTTCCATTTACTTGTGATGGATACTAAGTTATGGCTACAGATATATATATATATACACAAGTATCTTCAGAACACAGCTACAAAGCATACCTGATGCCCTTCTATGCCAATGTCATGCAGAACAGATGCAATTCACTGCAAACAAAATCTCATCCTTCTTTCCCCGCCATGTTACCATTCAACTGAAAAACTTAAGTTTAATTAAATTAGCCTGAATGTCTCTAAGACAAAAACGTACACAAATACCTGTTTCTTACCAGAAAATGTGACACATATATAAAAAAGGCTTTGTATTATTGTGGAATGTTTTAGAAACCACACACCATCTCTACACAAAGTTTTATAGAAGTTGTTCAGAGAGTGCTAGATCCCCGTTTACTGCTCTGAAGATAAACTACTATAACCATCACAAGAAAACAACTTATACTTTCCAAAACCTAACACCAGCATATCAGGAAAAATGGGAGATGTCAGTGATAAAAATCTGCTCCCAAGAGAAGCCCTGTTTATTCAACACGCAAGTAAAATGAAGAAGAAATTTTCCCTCAGGCTTTAGTACAGTACACCAGCACTGTTTGGAGGACAGCGCATGCTTGGATGAGAAGGTTGCCAGCTGTCAAATACCCAACCCCAATTCTTAGTCATCAACAACTGTGATAAGAGGCATGAAGATACTCTAGGAATCCAAACAAGACAGACGTGAGAAGGGCAATAGGTTTCACATCGTCACAGTGTTTCAGTCCCAAGAAGACAGGAGTCTTTGCGACTCCTTGTGTTATACACTAGATTTGGATTTCAGGCTCCTACTTGCTTCATGTGGCTCAAATACTTCTTCAATGTTAAGGACAACCTGTGGGCATCAGTCAAGCAGTAAAGGTGCACTGAGCTCTCATGAGAGATAAATCGCCAGGACCTAACCTCTTTCAACTTCTCATAACTTCACTTCTTATTAACTGAAATTTAACATTAATAACAGATTTAATTAACGAATATAGCACCAGATTACCATCTCTCAGAACCATAACACTGTAATCTTAAAGGATGAAGTGCACTGCACTCACTTTATAAGGGTTTATGAAGCATGTGTTATAAAAGTACCTCAACCATAAGGCTTTTATACCTTGGCATTCACTTCAATACAATCCCATAAAATTCAAGCAATCTTTAAAGTGTTAAAGGTGACTTTCACTACTGTATTTATTATTGGATAATGAAAAACGACTCAGACACCATAGAAAATGAGCAATGAAATAAGAGTTTCCTGAGACTTTTATGCTGGATCTGCATTACATGAACCATGACCAAATAGCCCTCTTAAGACCAAAAGGCACTTCATGTTAGCCTCTCTCCAGAACTTCCCTTCCATCACTATTTCTATGTCATCACAAACCAATATCTACTCATCAGAATTCCATTGCTCATCTGTTGAACTTTAAAGATGTCAACAGCTGTTTGTGTGCATCTAATACTTGAGAAGGATCTCTTTCACAGTCCACCAGCTGAGGACTCCAGTAAGTTGGTTTGAGAAGATGGCATGAATCTCTGACACTTAAATTAGGGGGAACCCCATCTTAACAACACAGAGAGAAAAATGAGAGCAAATCCTGCAGTTTGGCCATGTGCAGGTCCTGTATCTTCTTTGTAGGTCATTTTCCTTTTTTCAGAAAGTACATGAAAGATGAACACAATGACAGAGTCGAGAATAATAAGCAATGAATATATATATATATTTAACCTAAAAGAGTATGGTATTCTTGCAAAACTGCAACGCAAAAGAGGACACAACTTGGAGGAATATACAACTTTTCTGTTGTTCCTTTGCTATATATGCATATAGACAAACTATCTTCAGAAGTATGAGTTAGCAAGTTTCACCGTAAGTTTCCTAAATTACATCACAAGATCATTCTGCCTAGGTATCAACAGCATTTTGTCAAATAGGAACAAAACAAGAATAAAAATGTTGTTCAAACAGTACACCAGCATCAGATTCACTGTCAGTTTGAACAAGAATCCTGTTACCATCAGAAACAAAACTACAAATTACAACTATAATCAACCTAACTTAAGCCTTGATTTGACAGAACTTGGGACAGTAGTTCAAGAGAACGTGAGTCCATGCAGATGATTAATGTACACGTATGAGATACTACTACTATATTCAGACATATGAAATCGCAGTGTACAGTCTTAGCTTACACTACATACAATCTGGCTCAGTCATGGAAGACTGCACATTTAAGCATCTCAGCAAATCTTTCATTTCCTCCTCACGAAGATTAAAAAGAGAAATGCCAAAAATACTTCAGGGGAAGCAGAGTAGTTTTAGAAAGTTACTCTTTTACCACAGAACTACTCTATCTATTGTACTCCTGTCTGAAGATTCACAGGAATCATATAATCCCAGATCTTACACAATTAACTGAGGAAAAAGATTAGTAAAAACACATACACAAAACGTAGACCAGCATCAGCTTGCCTTCTCTACAGAGGGACACAACAGCCTACTAGTTTTGTTTACAGTAAACAATTCTGGCTAATATTTCTGACCTTTATTGTTTTTCATAACTAATTATATCCAGATTACAACTATAACTAATTCAGGTTTGTACAAAAGCTAAATAATCTCTTGGCACTGTAGCCATACCTGCCTTAAATTGCCAAATCAAAACAAAGCACTTGAAAAGAATGCCAAACTCACACACTCCAGTCCCTATGGAAAGAAAACTTCATTTAATTACCACCTCCAGCAGCTGTGCAAGAGCAAAGATGCACCTTGTAAGGATGCCCTGAGGATCAGGAGCAAATCAAGGCTAAATTGGATACAGAGCAGGAACCCCTGAAGGAAAACCACTCTACCATCTTCCTTGGCAGGTGTGAAAATGAAAATAAATCATGGCTCCAATGTTTAGGCTGTCAGAGCTGGGAACAGAACTCAGACACTGAGATTACTGTCCTAATCCACCCCTACCTGTCCTAGGCTGGATCCAATTTACACTTACAGGAGCAGGATAAGCCATCATACAAGACTCAATAAAGCAGAATGTCTCAAGTTTGTTTTACTTCTAAGCAGGTCAGAACAACATGTCTCTCTACTTTCTCTTGTATTTTTGGCACTGGACACATGTACTTTTCACTTTTAATTACAAGGCACAGCAAGCATTTGCTTGTTAAATTTCAGGAGCCAGTAGGGATGGAAGCCATCCAAAAAGCATGTGTTTGACCTGGTGAAGAGTGACTGATTGGCAACAGCTATGTGCTTGGTTGTGAAACCTTCTCATTGTCACAGCAAGGCAGAGTTTACTCAAAGTTAGTTCATCTCATTATTCTCTTGTTGTAGCTGCACATCCTTGGGCTTCCCACAGCTCATCAGAGCAAAGTCCTCTGACACAATAACCCCACCTTTCTGTTGCTATTTTAGTGCTGCATGCTGTTCACAGAAAGCTCCCATTCAGCTGTTTTGCCAAAGGCATTTCCATATCACAGCATGTTCAAGTACAGTGCCCCTCTGTGAACTGCCAAATGATTCTAAGTATCACCACTTAAAGACAGTTTTGTAAAGATCCACTTTGGCCACAGTTTCCGAAAAGAAGTCTCCTGGCTGGTGATTTGAGGCAGCAACTAGTGTTTCTGCAAAGCTGCTGATCTACATGTGCTTTGCTTTCAGTCTGGTTTTCTTCACACCATAGCTGTGTGTGATACCTTTTCCCTCTTCTCAGTTCTGCATAGGAAACCGTTGCAACATCCAACACATTGCTTTGTGGTCAGCAGCTTTTTCTAGTGGCACAGAACAGCTCTTATCCCAAACTATATGGAGAAAAAGCAAAAGCAGTATTCACAGTTTAATTATATGTTATTTGAGTAAATGCACGGTTGTACTATTCTCCACAGAACTACAAAGTAATTTTCATCATTATGGTAACTTACTGTGTAAGCAGAAATAGTTACAGAAAATAATGTTATCAGTAAGGAGAGGCTGTGTACACCAGAACTGCTGGAAATGAGAATACCATTTATATAAAAACACTTCTCTGATTATAGGCCTCACTTGGGAGAATTCTTTACATGTGGGAATAAGTTTACTCACAGTAGTTGCCCCATTACAGAAAACAAAGAGATGTGCATGGATACTTCCTCATGGGGGTAAACTTTTGTAACCCATATACAGCAGTCTATTTCATTTGAGGACAGTAGAGTGTTTCACGACTCTTACAAAAATAACTGTATTATGTATCTCCCTTGAGGCCATTAAACCTGAATACAATTTTAAATGCATCATTGCTTTTCCACTGCTTACACACTTTATTTTTCTGCATTTTTGTCAGATTGCAGAGAACATAGACAACACTCAGCTCTATCAATGTTCACATCCAGATGCTAATGATCTATCTCAATTTACTTACCTAGTATCTATTACCCATGCTATTCTAAATGCACTTCTCTTCTAACTTTCCCTCACTGGTTGAAGCCAAGGAGGTAGGAAAAGGTCTGTTTTCTGAATAGTAAGGTGACAGACTCAAAAATTAAGGCTTAAAATTACAAAAACATGATGGCATTGCACTGCTCTGCACAGCAGAGTTCAGTTCTAAGCTGTTCACTGTGGTCGCAAGCTCTACCTGCTAACAGTCACCAGTTCCTAACATCTGGGAAGGCTGAGAACAAAGGAACAAGATTCATAACTGCTGGCTTTCACATTTCTCATTGTATTTGCAAAAGTAACTTCCAATTATACAGTTCCTGAACGTTCCTTGTGAAAGTCCTGTCTATGATTACATGCTGAGAAAGTGAGGGACTGCCTCAGTGACTGAAAACTCTGGCCATTATATGTCTTATTCCAACACAGTCACTGATATCTCACAGTCTTGGGAAAATCACACCTGGTCATTGCAACGCTAGTTCTTAATAGCACAAGAGACGCAGCTGGTAGAAGAAATAAAGGTTTTTATCTTCAGCACTACCTTTATACTTTGGTTTAGAAATTAATCAACAAAAATCAGAAAATTGCCAAGCTGACTCCATCTTCCCATCCATTTCCAGGTCCTGAGCTCTGTGTTCATTCCCTCTACTTCATTGTTATTTATATCTCTGGACACTGACACTTAAGATTTGTTGCCTTACTGAAATCACTTTTAAGGATCACATCTGCCTGCCATTGTATGGTTCCAAAGGGGCCAAAAAAAAATGTTAGTTGAGCCTTTTTGTTTGAAAAAGTACAATCAGCTTTTGTTACAACAGAGAACTAAAAGGTTATGGAACCCATTGCAAAGTAGTATCAGCCTATTCTCAGACAGAGACATGAGGCTTGATAAAGTGTTGATTTCCCAGATTTAGTGAAAAACCATACCTGATTTTCCTCCCACTGCCTCTGTGATCTACTTAGGAAATCTCTGTCATTAATACAAGTTCACCAACATCTGTCTGTACAAAGACACAGGGCATCTGAGGATGAGTAGAAACAAGGGCAATGAACCCTAGCTAGTGCAAAAGAAACCTCAAACATTTTGAGATGTGCTGAAATGCTTCTCTGAGGTCTAGCCCACCTAAACTCCATGAAGAAAAACTGCTCCTAAAAACAGCCAAGCAAAAGCATCTGGGATTCACAGCTTTTTGAGATAACACAGTTTATAAAGAGCTGACTAGAGTAGAGCTGAAGTTAGTTCTTACTGTAAGAGGAAATGTGGATATTTGCAGAGCACAGATGTAGAAGACTAGACCAAGCTCTGGACATGTTGCTGAACTTGCAGAGGTCACAGCACTGTGGTGCTCAGGCACACCAGCTGAAAATATGGTGCCATGTACTGTGCATGGCTAGCAGTAACAATAAGACACTCTCCTTGGGAAGTCTCATTTAGCAAATAATTTCATTTTATGACAAGGTTACCTGTCTAGTTGACCAAGGGAAGCCAGTAGATGCAATCTTTTTGAATTTTAGCAAAGATTTTGATGTTGTTTTTCACAGAATCTTTCTAGACAATAAAGTCCAACATACAGCTTGTCAGGTATGCAATACAACTGACCAATGGGCTGGACTCAAAAGGATATAGCAAATGGTGTTAAATCGTACTGGCAGACAGTCACGAGTGGAGTTCCCCTGAGCTCCATTTAAGAGCCAGTTCTCTTCAATAAATGATTTTGATGCAGGACTTGGTGTATTCTAACTTTGCAGAAGACACTGAATTAGGAGGAGCTTTGACTTCTTCAAGGGTGGAGAGGCTTTGCAGAGAGATCTTGACAATTAAGAGGATTGAGCAATCACCTATTGTATGCAATTTAACAAGAACAAGTATTGGATTCTGTACCTGGGACAAATCAACCCTGGATATACCTGCAGACTGGATGATGAACGGCTGGAGAGCAGAATCACAGAAAGGTATTTTTGTTAACTGGAAAGATTCAGGTAACAAGAAGTTGAATCTGAGTCAGCAGTGTGCTCTGGCAGCCAAGTCACTGGGTTTACTCAGCTGAGACGAGGCCTCATGGTGGCCTACAGATCCTAAGCAGGGGAGCAGAGGGCTAGTAATAGGACCTGGGGGAACAGCATGGGATTGCATCAGGGGAAAGAAAATTGTTCTATACAAAGAAGGTATGAACAAGCACTGGAATAGGTGTCCCAGTGCAGAGGTTGTGGCACCAAGTTGATAAGAGAGTTCAGGTGTTTGGACAATGCTCTCAAATATGGTTTGAAATTTGGGCAGCCCTGTGTGGAGCCAAAAGTTGGATTCAATGATCCTTGTGGGTCTCTTCCAAATCAGAATATTCTTGATGATCTTGCAGATTCTGCTGATCTGCTCATTGAAAATTCACTCACTGAGAATTACTGAATTTCTTTATTCTTTACTTTGAAAAAAAAAAAAAAAGAAATAAAAAGATATTTTACATTGGATTGACAGATTTTAAGGTTATGGTTTTGGCAGGATGGGGTTGGTTTGTTGTTTTGCTTATCTCAAAGAAAAATGACTGTCTCCTGGTGAACCAGATCTAATCACTAGCGATCGAGGTCACAATATTACTGAGTCTCACAAGAACCCACATGCCCCTTTTCCAAGGACTTCTCTCCACCCACTCTATTATTTTTCTCCTTTTTTTAATAATAGAGCATGCTGACTCATTATTATTGATTGATTATCCTGCTGTCCACAAAGCACTATTCCCCTCCTCGTTAATTCAAAACTACCTCATTTTTCATACTTCATAAATTAATACATTATTGAAGCTGCAGCTGTAAAGGAGATGGCAATGTTTCACAGAGAGTCAGGGAGGGTGGAGAAAGGATGGGAGTCTCACAAACAGCCCTTTGTCAGGATCTGCAGCTCAGCCTGCCCTGCTGAAGGGTTGGGTACAAGCAATGCATTTTGACAGCCCTGCTTCGTATCTGTAACCAAGGCAGGGCCCTCAAACTCCTTCGGGTCTGCTCTGCTTCACTTCACAAAAGCAGTGGCCATGCTAAGTGACAAAACTGCAGCTTTATTTTAGTGGATATTATAACTTCTGATCTGTCCTTTAACGCTTGCTGGGTAAATTAGAACAAACTGCCTCTATTAAATACTATCAGCCAATTCTGGAAAGTCCACATCTAAATGTGAATGTGACCTTTCCAGTTTTACCCCATCTTTACAACCATCCCTAAGGCTCAGCAGGAGCCTGACTCTTGTTATATGAGGTGAAGTAGGCAGAAAGCTGCAGGAGAGATCGTCTGACTGCTAAGAAGCCAGAGAAGCCATCCCTATCATAGATGTGCACCAGAATCCATCCTTCCAAGCTAAGTCTTACCTCATAACTGGCCCTTTTTTCTCCCTGACCTTTTAGCTTGGGTTTTTCACATTCTCTCCTCACAAGCTGACTCACCAGCAATTCCAGTAGAAAATGAGGTGCAGCGGCACCCTCCTAACCACTCTCAGTGTTTTTCTATTCATTGTCACAGGACAATGGGAAAAAATTGTATGCTTAAAGCTGTAGATAGCTGTGCCAAACAAATGCTGCTTCTTTACTTGGTTCACTTGAACATAAAGCAAACTAAGGAAAACATATATAGTAAGTCAGGTCCAAAGGGTTTGATTTGTGTTTTGCTTTTCCGTAAGATCTGTGCCTGCTTTCATTCAAATAGTCATTTTTTTTCTATGATGTAAAACTATGCCTCATACCCAAAGCTCCAGACAGCAACTAAGCTGGGATTTCAATATCACAGTTCCCATCCTTGGTAGATAAAAGATACACAGGTGCCTGGCTACTTTTTTCTTATTTTACTTAAACATCTCATGTTTGCACATTTCTTTTATCAGCTAGACTTGCAACAACTGGGATGACTAAAATGATATTTATTTAACAAGATATTTTCAATAAAGCCAGCTTAAGCCTCATTTTACTCTCTATTGTTATTACATTTATATATTTATTTACATTGAGTTTCCATTTGTTCTCAATATCTAACTCAGCACTACCCAAATGCATATTAAATGAGTTCAGAAACCTGTGGGAAACTGCAAATAAAAGTTATTGTAATGGATAAGCACAAAGCTGTGAAATACAGATACAAGAAAGTACACACAGGCAACTCTAATTCTAGGGTTTCATAATGTATGAATGTTTCCTTCTTCATGAGCACCCAAACAATAACTTTCAGTGTAGTATCATTAAGATATGTATAAACAGACATATACCCCTCTCTCTTCTAATCCTTTCCCTTCTACCCTTCTACCATTTAAGCAATGCCATATTTAACTATTCTGTGAATTATCTCAACTGTGCTTATTTTTAGAAACAGATGACATTTTAATGGCCCTAGTTTTTCTCAGAGATATGACTGAAAAAGACCCAGTTTTCATGTTCACAAATACTCAAGTCTTCTTTCAAGTACAACTATCAGACTATCACTGTTTAAGAAAAAAGGAAACTTCCAATACGAAATCTCTTAGAAGCTTGGGTCTATGATATCTCTGCTGACAAATGGTTGCATCCTGGACAACAGTTGCTGCAGGAACTCCATTCATCTCTATGATTTATCGTAGGTCAGGGGAGGTAAAAATAAAATCTGCATGAAGACAGAGTAGTTTCTTCTTAAAGTACAGAAGCTTACAGATCAGGCCAGACTAACAACAGGGCATCCAATACACCAGGTCCCACAGTCCAGACTGGAGCAGAACAAGGTACTGCTTGCCAAGGGATCCCCTTGGCATTAAGGGCTCACAAGGAGGCACAAGCAAACTGCAACAACAAAATAATACAGATTTGTATTGTACAATACAGAAAAAGGCCTGCCTGAACACTTCCCTCTGCAGTGTACTGCTTTAGCAGGGAGCTGAGCTACATGATCTGCAGAGATCCCTTCCAATCTCAATGATTTTGTGACCTTATATTTTAGGAACATTCTACTAACACTTGTATTTTGCTTTAATTTATCAACATTTTTCATTCTCCTATACTCACAAACAAGAAGAAACTACTCAGTTCAAATGCAGATTTTAATTTTAAGCTACATATAAAACAGTAATAAATTAAGTCTACTAGTGTAGGGAACTTACATTTCTTAGTAAAGGTACAGAGCTACAGAGAAAAGAATAGCTACAGAGAAAACGTGACTTCTCTGAATTCAAAAGAGACAGTAAAAATCCTTTTAAAAGGAAAGACTCTTCAACTCCTCCTCTCCAAGTATTACAGCATCTGTAACTCAAACAAGCTCTTTACAGTTTCAGGTCATGGTTCTGCAAACATTTACAAAAATTCTTTTTTCCTAAGTGACAAATTCAAGCTGAATTTAATCAGACAAGCAGAGAGAAGCCCATGCACAAGAGCTCAAAAGACTGAACCTTGTAGATAAAACACACCATGTCACATATCCTCTGACTCCGCCACAGAAATTGTGTGTGACCTTGAAGAAATCATCTTTGCTTCATCAATAAGTGAAGGGAAATAATACTACTTCATTCTCTATTTAAATCATCATAACTGGCGACTGATGGCAGCTGCCCCTGAAGAATATTTACCAGACAGAATGTACTGCGATGTTAATGAGATCAGTCACATTTGTGCAGCCCATTGCTAAAATCAGAGAAGATTGAGCTCAGTTGATCCAGATGCTGTGTTTCAGATCTACAGCCCTTCTTGCACAGCAGTGGGCAGCTTCTTACCTCAAAGGCTCTTGGCTAGGTGTCATGTCTTTTGAAGTGCTGAGAACACCCTAGACTGGCTCAATAGGTCCAGAGAAGGGTGCAGAAAAAGATAACTACAGCTTAGTTTGCAGCTCAGGTAATATAGCCCCGTTAATGGCAGCTGCAAAGCCAAGAGCTATATAATACTTGTATTTCACTGAACAAAAGAAAAGATTAGGGATAAAAGACTGTAGAAAACCTGTCCTGTCACTCTTGCCCTGTGTCTCTAACTCAGCCACACTGTATGTGTCATAAATATGTCCTGTAAGACCACACCAACGTGTACCAATTTGCAGTACATTCTGTTTATCACAGTGCCAGAATAATAAGGAAAAGGGGTACAAAGAAACTTTCATTTGCAATATGGCTTTGAAGTACTCCAGAACTCAGTTCCTCACTGACAGCTAGGGATGGAATCTTAGGGGAAGGAGAAAAAAAAAAAGAAAAATAACAGCAAATGACTAATGGGAGTTAGGGCACAGCATGGCAGCTCAGTTCAAGATGGGTTATAGCAAGCAGCAGGTGCATGCTGGAACCACTGATTCATCAGCTTATCACACATTTGATGAGTAGGGAAAAACAAACAAACAAACAAAACCTGTGTAATTCCCTGTGGGACCAAATGAGCTGAAAAACTAAGGAAAAAAAAATGACTTCAGATCATGGTTCTGCCCTGAGGTTTCATCAGAGCTCAGGAATTCCCCCTGGAGATGCACGAGGCCAGCATGGGGTTTGCTCTCAATTACTCTCCAAGTGAAAAGGAAGAAATAAAAAGGAGGTCAAAGCAACTTGCACTCATTCAGGACCTCCAACTCCTACACAAGTTGATGTCACTCCCAGTGTGCTGTCTAGTTTCCAGTCAGGTAAGTACATTTCTCTGTGATTCCAATATAACAGACACAATTTACTTCTTCCTTCATTAACCTAAACTGCAACGCAGCATTGCTCTCCTCCAGCTCATAAACAGTTGCCTGACTTCACCCCCAAGAAGAAGCACAGAAACAAACCAACCTAATTAGATTTAGCTCTCAGAGTTTCTAACTCTCCAAACATCTCTAAGCATTTCTTATTCTGATGAGCCAAGTCCAGAGGCACTAATAGGTATGGGAGGTGTCACACATCTTTGGCTTTTATAGTTTCAGTCATTTGGCCCTTCCATTTTGACTGTAGAACAACTGGGAAGCTGGCCGGTAAAACCATTTACTCAAGGCTCTTTAGCTGAGCGCTGTGATTTAATTCCTTCTTTATGCTGTTTGCAACTACTGTTAATCTCTCAGCTAGAAGATCTATAAATAAAATCCCAAATGCTTCAGTTCTGCTATGAGGAAAGAACTAGGGAATCCTCATTTCAGTCACTGTAGCTGAGTGATATTTATATGCTGAATTTCTACACAGATAGAAAGAATGCAGACCTTTTAATTTCTCAGGCTATCGCCTACGATAGTGATGGTAACAGCACAGGAGAAAAGGTAAAGATGACTGCATCCTACTGAATTGCAAAGAAAATTCAAAGGAGTGTATTTCTAAGACATCAGAACCATCACTGCAGATCTTAAATGCAATCGGGACTTTATATTTATCCACTTCTCATCTCAGCAATGCTATATACAGGCAAGTACATTTTGATTTTGTCAGTTAGAGTTGTCATTCTCTTCCTCTTTCTTTTTCCTCTCTCTTTTTTTTTTTTTTAATAAAGGTTTTTAACTCCATCCTCTCAACATCCACAAGAATCCCAAGGGCAGAGATAAAACTTTCTCAGTGGAAACTGGTTTTCAACTAAGAATCTTCACCAATAATATTCACTTTACAAAACATTTCATGAAAAAAAATATTACAAGAAATCTGTAGATCAACAACAGTTCCTCAGATTCAAAATGGCACCTTAGTGCCTGAGAGGAGCAGTGCTTCAGATACACAGCAACTCTACTTTCATCTTCCTTCTGCACCTTTTGAAATGAGTCTATGTCCACCTGTGATGCACCAGTTTCAAAATGACAAGAAGAAAGCAATCGTTCATGAGATGAAGTGATCTTAATAGAAGAACCCAAGATGGAGAAGAGAGACTTGGAGAACAACTCCAAGAGGTGCCATTTCAAAGTATACATATATAGTTAAAGAATCTAAGGCTTAGTTGTGGAAATTATCCATTTTTCTAGCAGAAAACTTTCAAAAATAATTTTAGAACAGGAAGAAAATTTGAAATTAAAAGGGAAGGGAAATATTCTTATTAAAATAGTGTTTTCTCCTCTTAGTGCCTTGGAAGACATAAACAATTGTAATTCCCACACTGCTGTGAAAATCTGCCTCTAGTAAAATGTAACTAACGCCCAAAATACAGCATTAAATTAAAGGTCAGCAGAGAACTGAGATCTCTGCCCAGCCAACAGCAAGAAGCATTCTGTCATATCCCTTAAAGATAGACAAGAGGCTGTAGGGTAAAAAAGCCATAGCTGTACATTTTGCAAGCCCCAGCTTTACAGGGCACACAGCCACCTGACCTTTAAACCTCAAGGAAAGTATACTGCCAAACATACATGAACATCTCTCCTTTCTGAATTTCACCGCAGAAATATTGGGCTTGTTAAAATGTGTATGTCAGCTGGGCCAAAGCAGATGCTTTTTCATGTGGCCTCTCAGGCAAACAACAGGGTGGTGGATGCACTGAAGGAAAAGATGTGTCCTGGAATACACTCTGACAATTAAGGCACCTTCATGGGTATGGAAGTGTCACAAATACAGACAATCTGACTTATCACCAGGGCTCAAAGCAGCAACTCAAAAGAAAGCCATAGCCTTCAGAGACTGCTAGGTCCGAAAGTCATCTGGAAATCAAGGAAATTTTTCCTTGTCTATGGAAAATTCCTTTTCACTTCCCCAACAGGAAGAAGTTGTTCTCCCAGAACAGCAGGTACAAAATCTTGCACTTTCAGTCACCAACAGCAGAGGTCATGTTCACACTGGCCAGCTGCAAAGAGTTCTGAAACCCTGAGCTCCTTCATTCTCAGAAGGAAATAAACAGTATAAACAATCTATAGGAGATGAAGTCATCCCAGCTCACGGGAGGAAGCATTTCTGCTCTGACAAAGCCAGAGGTTACAAATTCACATTAGGCAGCAGCTGAGTCTGTCTCCTTATGTCAGCGCTCCAGAGTGGCCTCATTTGAAATCATGGGTCAGGTCAGATCACCAGGCTGGCCCTGACCACAAACAATGATATGCAAGAAGCAAAAGAAATTGTAGCTGGGAAATGTACTCAACAGCTTAATTTTTGGCTAGCCCTGAAGTGGGCAGGCAGTTGGATTAGATTATCTCTGAAGGTCGCCTCCAGCTGGACAATTCTATAATTGTTTCCTAGGAAAACTTCATGTGCCCTCTGCCTTTTGTTATGTTTGTTAAATTATAACCACAAAACCTCAAATTACACAATGGAAAAGTGTATTTTCCAAATATCTTCTTGTGGTTTCTGGGAAATAACAAGCACAGACATCCTCATCCCAGATTCAAACAAGCTTCTAAGTGTGAAAAGCCAGAAGAGCCAGGAGATGCCAAACAAGAACTAAGGCTATCCTTAATTTATCACTGTGATATAATCCATAAGATTATGTTTCTTCACCTCTTCCCCCATCTACTGCATAATTTCTCTTCAGACACAAACACATGATCTCTCCACTGTGATTTTTCCCACTGGTAAACAACAGTGGCTGATGCATTTCACAGATGATGAAAGGGCAGGACAGAGGGGACTGTCTGCTTTCAGGCTGCTCCAGCATTTTTCAGTCTTATATGCCAGGAAAGATGTTTCAAAACACGACAGCACACAAAATATTGACAGGTAATATTCAACAACACCCTGGGGCTATCCAGTAAGAGATGGGAGAAATACACAGGAGAAGTCTAGAAGAAGGTTCTAAAATGAACATGAAATGAATTAAAATTGACTAAAAATATAAACTAAACTGAAACAGGAGCTTTTAGTCTAGAAGAGAAAGGCCAAACATACATGAAGCTAGCTGACAACTCATTTTTGCCATCAGTGTTACATAGTACGTGTTAAGATATGATCGTTGTGGGGGACAGAATAAAACCCACATTGGATTAGATATTTTGAGGCTAGAGGAGCCATTAAGTCATCAAGTCCAATCTCCCTGTGCAATATGTCTTCCAGAATTTCACCAAATAATTCCTGCCTTAAGCTCAGTATTTCTTCCAGAAAGGTGTCTACTATGTAGGAAAAGTCTAAATGCTTGGATTATCATAATTCAAAGTAAAATCCTGAGAAATTTATGCCCTCCCATATGGATAAGGCAAGCATCAGATGTGGCTTTCAGGAAGCCAAGAGAAGGGGAATGACACCAGCTCTCAGCCCACAGGCTGTAACTGCATCCACCTGCTCCACCCATGTCTTTCAACTCGGGCCCCATTTGATCCCCCCAGTACTGCAATAATAGCGATGTTGGTACTGAGAAATCAGTGTTCCACCATCATTTGGCAGCACAGAGCAGTGAAATACAGCAGGAGCTGCCAAAAATAATTACCGTGTTCCCACCAAAAACTAAAAAAAAAAGAAGAAAAAGCTTTTATTTTAACAGGGAAAAAAAAAAAGAAAGAAAGCTAGTGTTTAAATCCTCTTTCTTCATACTTCAATTGTGCCCAGGGTTACACCACAATTCAGGTAAATGATGTTTATATAACTGGCATTTGGCTGAATGCATAATTCCTATTTAACAGCTGAAAAGAGGCATTTTGGGGCTTCAAAGAAATCTGACAGGTAATTCCCACTGTTGTTCTGCAGGGTAGCTGAGAGGTAATTATCCTTCTCACTAGTAAATCAATTAGGAATGAATGTATAGAAAGCTCTCCCCCTCCTCCAAGTAACTGCTAATCCTCTAAGTGCTAATGAGCAGACATTGCTAGCAACCCATCAAAAACGACAGGAGCTGTGAGGCACACAGGGTCCTGCCAGTATCTCGAGGCTGATGCCGAACAAGAAATCTTGCGTGGAAAGGGTCTGTACAGTTCACTGTGTGCACATCTGATGCTTTCGGTATCTTTTTCCCTACTGTTTATTGCCTCAAAGAGGTATTTCTGAAGCTCCTAAGAGATCACTGCATTATGTGCAGCTGGGCAGCACTGTGCTCTTAGAGGTGAAACATGAGGGATCTAGATTTTCTCAGTTGAGGTACCACTGCTTCTCAAACTACTCTGTGATTCATTATTGGTGATTGTCCACGGGAGCTCAATAAAAATGTGATGCTTACTCTTCAGGCTATTGATGGATGAACAGTATTTACCTAGATATATTTGGAGGAGATAACAACCTAAGTGCACACACGATCTCATGAATCTGTAAAGGCTGAGTGCACAGTAAGGCTGAAAATGAATTTGACAAATCCCTGATGCTCAAATCTATTGACATCTTCTCCAAGCATTTTTCAGTTTCTGAATCAATGCTTGGGATTGCTTTGCTGGTCAGCAATGTAGAGCCAGCTCCAGACTAGGACAAACCACCTGTTTAACCATGCACAGTAAATATATTTAGCAGAGGCAGAAAGAATGAAAACAAGCTGTTCCCACAGCAACCACACTAAAGCTGGTTTCCTAAAGCTTTTCCTTACAGTTTGTCTACATTTCAAAAGATTTTTTGGAAGGGAGGAAGAGGAGGAAAGACAGACAGACAAAATAAAAAGAAGTAGAAAAAAAAGAGGAAGAAAAAAGATTAGTAATCTGAAAAGCTTGAGAAATTGTTGGAAGATAATCATATCCTAGTACTCTGATTTATGAGGGAGACTTTACACCAGTGACGTAGATTTGTAACTGAGCATATTGCCTCCAATCTGGGGTAAGGAGAGTTGCTTTGGAAACAGAATGAACAAGCATTAACCCTTCAGTGCCCACCATGCTGGTTCTTGTCAGGGGGTATGAACGCTGTGAGGGTTTAGTAGGAAACATCTTCATTCCATTTTGCTCAGAACAAAGTCAAAGTAGATTTAATCTTCTGCATTGGAAAACATATAAGCTGTCCCATGCCCACTGCCTTTTCCTTTGCCTCTGTAAACTCAAAGACATACATTTTCACCTATAATAATCAGAGCTATGCCTGCCTTAAGGTTGCATACACTGAAATCTTGAAACCTCTGTGGACTGACCAGAAATGGAAAAAAACACAGTAGTAATAATGATACTAAGAGTATAAGAATAATAATTTGGAAATCTAATGAGGGAGACGAGCTAGGCAGTTTGGATGTGATAAGACAGAATGTACTGCACCCCATCCAAACATCTCCAACTACTGCCAGCATTTTACTATGTGCACAGCCCTTCCACATTGATTTCTGTGAGTAGCTGAGTGTGCCTTTGTCCCATAACCTCTCTTGAATAGACACAGGCCATAATTTAAACCAAGAAGGCACTGAGTAGCAACTCCTGGGCAAAAAGCACTCTAAACCAGCCAGAGCCATAATTGCATCACATGGAAAGCATGAAAAAGCATGAAATCCGTGATTTCACCTTCTCTTACACACCTTCAAATCACATCTTAGGTCTCCCACCCACTTGCCTGAGCATATTCTCCTTTTAGTTCCTTGATATGATATAACCAACCAAAATGTCAGATACATTTTTACCTCCAACTTCATTACAAAGCCAGAAAAAAACACAAACACTGAATGCAGAAAGAAATGGCCTTTACCTTGCTATTTCTACTAATAAAGAGACAGAGGAGGCAAACAGAGGTGTATTAGCTAAGTCAGGGTGAGCAAGAAGCATGTGTGCATTTAGGCCTCTTTAAAGGTGTGAAGTCAAAAGCAAATAAAAGCAACCATTTTACTCCTTTAATTCATTCAGCAGGAGATTAAGAACTCCATTCCCATCATGACTAAAACAGGTGTAATTCTACTGAAATCCAGGAAATTACACTAGTGTAACTTGGCAAAATCAAGCTCCTATGAATTTCCCATTGGACTTCACTTTAGAACCATAATTTCTCTTAGAAGGAACAAAAAGTCATAATTCTGTTTCTATATCTACCAGTTCAATGGCTCTCTCTTACCTTCCTCTTGTTAGTGGGACATACATAAAAGTAGCTCAGCACAGTCTTCAGGCCTACTTTATCGTTTAGCTTTTCGTAGGTAGTGCCATAGTCTGTTGACCTGGAGAAAAGAGAAGACAAAAAGTGTACGTGGTTATTATGGGAAGGAAATTGACTGTGAGAATAGACACTTGGGGTTGTAGCTTGAACATTATTGCCCTTAAATAGAAGTTTTTGTGTTTCATTCAGGATTACAAGTGGAAAAGAAGAAATGAGAGTCCTTTGGGACAGTCTGTCACTGCATCAGTTGATCCTACAGCACCTGGGGAACTGTGGTCTGCTCATGAAGATTTCTGTGGACTCTGCTCTCACATGCTGCTGTGGGATTGTAGATGATATCTATATGAAGACTGATCTCAGCAGCACACTTAGCACAAATTCCCTTTTCAGACAAATCCAGTAGGAGAATCCAAATTAAACTCAGCAACAATTTTAAGTAGGCTGGTTTTTGACTTTGAGATGGGGATACAAATGCGGCTCAGAATTGTAACAGCTGAATTCATGTCTAGATAAAAACGTATCTAAACTGGCATCTTGAGTCCTTAGTCACCCCCATCCTACTTTGTGCCAGGAATTGAGTTTTTCTGAGTTGCAGAAACAGATTCAGGCCCCTACACTAGCAAACCCCACTCAGAAGAGCAGATGATCTGGGGGTGGTATTACTCGTTCGTGACTGGGGAGAAATAGAGTTGCTTCGTCACAGAGGGATTTCTGTAGTTTCCTCCTCCTCATTTGTGGGCATGTTTGAAACCTCACTTTGTCCTGCTTGTTTCTTTTCTGCTTTCACACATTGCTTTCCCTAACAAAAAAGATTTTTTCACCAGAACAAATGACAGCTATGTAGGCCAGGATCCTGCATTTGAACATAGGTTAACACCAAGTGCTTTAGAAGGGTATTAATCTGCACAAACAGCTGACTTGCCACATGTAGACTGTGCATAGAGCCCAGCTCCTGACCCTACACAGCCTCTATCATATAGACAGAGCAAATACAAACCTTAGTGGGTGGACAAGAAAAGATTCACAGAAAGCTTGCCTGGATATATCTATGATGTTATTAAGATCAGAATTCCTTTCTAGAATGCCCTCCTTTCCCTACTTGCCATTTCTTTTTACTAAACAACTGATTAGAGAACATCCAATACCTTTCCTAATAACAAGCTCCTGTACATCTCCAGCATTTGGTTCTGCCTGAGAACAGTCCCATGTTCTTTGTCTGGCAGAGCAATGGCCCACGTTATCCTTCAGATATCCACGTGAACAGTGCCACTGCACCCGGGATCTCCACACTTGCACTCCAGTGGCTGAGTGCTGCCAGGACCCTCACCTGGCTCCATCATTCTCCTGGCTGCCACTGCAGGCCACAATGACACCAAAATACTAGAATAGAGCTAATACAATACCAATGCTTAATATTCTTTTATGCTAATGTATAGTTATTGATATACCCAGGGTCCACAGAAATATCTTAAAGGCTATTACAATAACATACTGTATTTCTGTAGCAACTTCCTACACAAAGCATTGAAAATTTTGTCTCGCTAGGTGTAAATACAACACAAATTATCTAGCAGATTTCCCCCTCCAGGAAAGCCTCAAACTGAAGCTAATAAAACAAAATAATCCAAGCCAATCAATTCCACTACATCAGGCCTCCGATAGAAACTAATTCAACAGGTCAGGAATCTTTAAGTGACACCAGGTCCAAAGCAGTGTGTAACAGACAGAGAGCACATACTAAGCTTTTTCCTTCATTGCACTCTTCCAACTGCACTAAAGCTCCAAACAAGACACATCTGTGACTACACATATACAAGCTACAATTCAGAAAAAGAGATAGCTGGTTTCAATCAGCATTCAAAGGGAATACAAATAATAAATTAATATTCTCACAGAGCTACTTTGGTTTTGTTCTCCTAGTCTTTTTCAGATCTCCCAAAATGCCTTGCACTTCTAAAGATGCAGGCTGGATGCCCTAATGACTCCTTCTCATTAAACCATTATCACTCACTGCATTTGCCCTTTGAAAGAATAGATAGAAAGGAAGTAGGATCATTATTTTATTAGCTTCTCTAAGGCTTTCTTTGTTATCATGACAGTCACCACTGGCTTCATAGAAATGTCTCGAAGGATATCACAATAATATACTGTATTTCCATAGCACTTTCCCATCCTAAGAAGCTGAAGCTTTTGTTTTGTTTTTGCGTTAATCCATTCAAACTAACAAAGTCCCAAAGGACCTTACTGGGAAATATCATCTCCATTCTAGAGATGAAGGAATCGAAGGCCTGCATAGTTAATGGTTCATTCTTTCAAAGGCAGGAATCTACAAGTAGCCTTTTCAGCTTCTCTAATCACCAGGTACAGAGCTTGGTAAACAAACCTGCAACTCCTAATGCCACCAAATTCCTTAATCTGAAAACTAGTACTTACCAAGGCACCAAGAAAGAAAGGAAGAAATGAACTTGGAAAACCAGATGTCTAATTTAAACAACCCAGCCCTGAACACTTTCAGAAATGTGACCTACAGGTGAAACTGTACACTTTGGGCTCTGACAGACAAGACCTCAGACAGACAACTCCAATATCATAATACTTGTTCATCACAGGCATAGGGATGTAAAGCAGAGGTGTGGAATCCTCCCCTCAGACAGGTATTATCTCAGAGCTCTTTCAGGCAGAGCAAAGGAGATTTTGTTTGTTTGCCGCCCTAGCTATTAAGCTATTAAGACAGGCTGTAAAACACGTATTCAATCTTCTAGAACCAAAACTGGGTTCTGCTGGGACAGACAAGCCATCCTCCAGATGCACGTGTGTGACTGGCTGCCCTGTGAGTGGGCTCCTGTGTGCCTGGGACTCTCCCTGCTGTGCATGAAGAAGGAACAGCCACTGATTTAAGATTATTTGCATTTTACGTAAGGTACAAAACCTTATGCATCCACCTCCAGATCAGAGTACCAGCACACACAAACCCGAAGCCCCACACTGAGAGCCATGTGGATGCACAGCTCCATTTAAACATGACAGCTCCATGCACACTGCACAGCACCAGGAGCACACATATCCCAGATTAACATTTTCTTCCCGCCATCTGTGCCTGCAAACTACCTGTCTGTAGTTGTCTTTCTCCCTGTGATCCCCAAACAACCTCTTGGCCAATTTTCTCCCAGTTTGACAGAGAAACAAAAAACCCTAGAGTAATAAAGTTTCTACAGATTTCATGAAAAACAGCAGCCAGCAAAAAGAGAGCAAACTTATTCACACCAAGTAAAAAGCTGCAGCATGAAACCAAATCCCATGAGACAGAAGAGCCAGGCACATCTCTGAACATACAGCTGCAGGAAGACATTCAAACACAGCTCACATATTAATGCACTACAAAGAAACCATCAGCACAACACAAGGAGTCAGGCTGCTGAGCTTCCACTGCTTTTGAAAATTTGTTTCTGTCTCTCCCTTGCCTGTCCATTCCCTCAAGCTACCCTCCCTGAGATAAAGGCCTTTCTCAAATTAAGGTCCAGGTGTCCCATCCCCTGGGGCAGCCCCCTTTTTGTGCCTGTGTGAGGGGCTTAGAACTCAGACAAAAGCCAGTTCAGCACTAACTCCATTACTCTAGCCTACACCACAGTAGTTTAAGGGTTGCATAGTCCTAAATCAGGAATCAGGCCTGACTACACAACAGTTTTAATACAGACAGGACAGGGGGCTGCTTCTCAGAAAGCTACCAGGCCACCTAGCAGCAAACAAAGAGAAGCTTTGCCTGGTGACTGCAGGTTCATTTACTGTAAAGCAAGGGTGGAAAAATGGGATGCTGGTCAGGTTTTTTCATATTTAGACACAGCAGAGATAAACAATCCCTCCTCTCTGAAGGTCACTTGTGAGCCTACACGAAGTCAGAGTCGAGACAAAGTCAGAGACTTGGGTAGCCCAAGGCCTGGAACAGAAGCACAAGGTTAGCTGCAGAATGAACTTTTTTTTCTTTACTTAAAAATGGCCCTACCAGGTCAACTCAAAGGACCATCTAACCCCATGGGCAGGATGCTATCAGCCCTATTACTTGTACTATCAAAATTGGCTGTGATGGAGCTAACTAACAGAATTCAGTCCTTAGCCCTTCCCTTTCCGCAGTGGACAAATCTGGATCTGGACATTCTAACAATGAAAGTACGCACAGAAGCCCTGTGGGTTATACTTGATTACTAAACAGACAAAATCCAAGTATCAGTACTCAGTGAATCTTTCCTTTTGGAGAGCATCTCCCTCACCCAGCCATGATTACTGAATGGCTCTAATAAATGTAATATCAAAATACTGTAGTTCTACAAAAAGAAACTCCTTCCTATTTTGTCCCCATCCCACTAAAGAAAACTAAGGACAGTAATGAACATCTGTGAAAGAGAACCCAAAGGAAAGAAGATGCTGCTGCTCCCTGGTGTAGTTTCCCAGCCTATAGCAAACTGTTGTTTATGGGTTTCCTAAATTGAAGATGATGCCTCTGTGTGCAAGAGTCATCAGTGGGCTTTTTGTTCCATAAATCTGTCTAACCTCCCACAGGGAAACTTTTGGCAACTTCACTATCCTATGGTAATAAACGCCCACCACGTACCTGTGTGCGTTATATTAAAAGATGATCCATTTTGTTTTAACTTCATAACATAATTCAAAACCCACTGGATGACTTAATGGGAATGAAACTCTGGAACTACATCCGCCATTTGTGATTTCACTGATTCTTGTCACACTCCCTACAGATTTATTTTCTACCAGCAGTATGGAAACTCCCCATTTATTTAGCCACTCCTGACACAAATTATTTCTCTCCCTAATCATCCTGTAAATATCCTTTCTAGTCCAATTACATTTTTTGTTACGAAGACCTCAGAGAGTAAGCTCTTAGACTTTTTCTTGGTGAAAAGGAAAAAGGTATTCAAATACATCAGCAAAAACACTGAGTATTTAAAAACATCCTAAATAAAATCACTTTCTGTCTTCACACCAAAGGTTACTTCCTTTATAGCTCTACGACTCAATAATTCTGGTTGCTTTCACTTTCAAAAAGTGACTTGGTTTCAAACTACCTACACAGCCATAGATGTTACTAGGGAAGAAAATTCAAGCAGATCATAATTTTGGTATTTTCTGGAAATGGAAACTTTTTTTTTTCATTTAAATTTCATGCAATTTAAATACTCTCTCCTCCTCCTCTTTTTATTTTATTTTATTTTTAATTAATGACTATTTCTATCACTAAACTTCTGAAAGACTTGAAGATGACCTTTGTTGATAAATTTCAATTTATGATGAACGGTAGAGACTGGCAAGGCAAAATGAGCTTTCATGATATATTAGTCATCCTGATTCACCTTCCAGAAAAAAGGAGATATGATACTCCTAACTAGCAACACTGGTGTGTCATTGAACTCCCCCATGTGGAGAAAATGGCATCCATTGACATTCATTGAGACTTGCTGAACATTGGTAGAGACCAAACAGTGGCTATGAGCACAGTGAACCAATGGGTGCTGTGTTTCTGCAATGGCTCTGCTGCAGATTTTTGAGTGTGTCATGCAGGCTCTTGTTCATCACTGCTGAAAATGCAAAGCTCATGGTGATGATTACGTTACGAAACACTGAGAATTTGCTCTATCAAATAGTATTATTGTGTTCTTTGTATCTGTTGTAGTTTCCATGGAAATAAATGGGCAGTACTACTTTCAGAGTTACCTACATATAATAGAGGCAGTAATCTTTTACTGAGGAACACAGATTTGGCTAAAGGCAGCTTTATAGCTCCCACCATTTTGCTTCAACTAAAAATGGCAAAAAAAAAATCTGAAGCTGAGGAAACTAACCAAACAAATGGATCCTTATGCCTGATGGCAGGCGAGCATCTGAACTATAACACCTGGGTCAGTCTAATAGCCTGCTGCAAAGTATGCTTTGCATTTAGCAAAACTCAGATCCTGATCAAAGCAAGCAGGTTGCAGGTCTAGTGGCTCCTAAGCATTGCTTTATATTCTGCTGCAGAATAACCCACAATAAGGAAGCAGAAAAGCAACAAAGACTGGTGCCTCCTACTGTGATGCTAAAATAAGTACTTCCACAGTAAGAATCCAAATCTTCTGTACCTTGGAGGCTTGCTGAACTCAATTTTTTCTACCTACGAGCTGGTCATTTAACTCTAGCTCCCAAGACTATCCACATGTATTGGGTTAATATGGCAAGGTTTTGGTAGCTGGAGGCTGCTGGGGTGGTAAGTTAAGAGCCAGCTCCAGCTGCTCCAAAAAAAACCCATTGTTGACCAGAGCTGAGTCATGAGCAACACTGGTTGTGCCTGTGGGAGAGCAGATTTAAGAAAGGGAAAAAAAAGCCTGCTGTGCAACAGCAGCTGGGAGAATCATCTGCTTGTCCGGTCTAACATGAGACAAGGACATTGCATCCTTGCAAACACCACCCAAAAAGTTCAACTCCCAGGAAATAGGGATGATCTGCAGCTATGACATTCTGGCTTCACAAAGGTCTCTTTTCTTTCCACTCTGATCATTTCAGTACTGTGAAATGTACGGAAAAGCATTACTTTTTTGCAGGTCTGAGGAACTGCACCTCATCATTACTCACGTCCCATTTGTTCTAAAAAACGTGACGTATTTATCATGTTCTTCATTCCGATGCATTCTAATGTTCCAAAGAAGTGTCACTTCTGACATAACACAAGGTGTTACCTTTTTCAAACTGTGAATCATTCAAAAACTGACGTAGTTTGAAAGAGAGCAGCATGGAGGTGGCATAGTCCAGTGCCTCAGTCATAGATATTAGAAGTCAGACAACTTCCAAACAACTTATACACAGTCAGTCTGCAACACTTTCCACTCCCTACCTCAGCTGACCCCGCAAGTCTGACACCTCACTGCAACTCGCAGCACTGCACTCACACAGCCTGAACAGAACTACAGTATCCCACCCAACCTGAGGCAGGGCTCCTCAGTCTTCCAATTTCTCTCCCATTTAATTAACTCAAGCATGGGAAAGTATTGCCTCTTGCTGTATCCAAAACAATAAAAAAAGAAAAAAAAATTATGAGATGCAACTCCCAGTTGTAGGAACGTTTACTTCCAGTCACAACACAAGTGACAGTCTCTACTTGCTACTGTTTCACAAGTAGTAAGACAGATTGTCAGCTAAAGTCATCATGACTCTAGTACATTCAGGTTAATGACAGATCGGCACTAATCTAGCATTGGCAGATCTTCACTAATTTACACAATACTGGTCAGTATACCTGAGTTTCTGAAGAAGTACATTTGTTGTTTATATCAATGCTAATAAATGATTGTGATCCATATGGAAGATTTTCAACATGGAAACCTACCCAACCCAACTGCTTGTGAGTTTGGGGCAGCTCAGAACGCATATACATAAACATTCCTGTATTCTTGTGCCCTATGTCCCTGCTGCTTAATATTTTTCCAGCTACAGTTGGCTCAAGCTTAATTTTGACCCAGAAAAGTCTCCTTTTTCTGCCATCCTTCTTTCTCAGCACTCAGACACTTATCTAACGCAAAACACTTCGCCTTGGGAGAATAAAGCAGTTGAATTTTTTTCAGACAGAAGATCAATAAAGTGGAAACAGCTTGAAAAGTCAATCTGCTCCAGCAGTCCCCCAGGAGATGGCTTGATGATTGTCATTTTAATGAAGGAATAGTAAACGGAACACAAGGAAATGTACATCCCCTTCAAATTCACGAGGGAGGATACCTTAGGCTGAGAAGCAGGGAAAGGAAACTCTAGGAGGCACTCTAAGAGACCAGACATCTCTTTAGCTTGATAGGCCATCTCAAGCAGCAGTCAGGCTAGAAAGAGCTAACAAATTTCTTAAAACTGAGAAAACAGCTCTAGTAATACACTGCAGAATGATATTTCCTCCAGGTATTAGATGAGAAATATTTTTGTTCAGGCCCTGAAGCACAGAGATTAATAGCCCTGATGCCATTGCTCCTAAGTAGTGTGCTGGAAATGTGTTTCTTATTCATGCTGAAGTCATGACTTGTATCTAAATGGGTTTCTGAGGAGCTAAGCATCCTGCATGTTATCACGGCAAACGGAAAGGGAGACCTAACTGTGATGCAAGATGCTATGGTCCTTTTTGCTAGGAATGCCATGGAGTTTCTATGTCTTTGCATTTAGTCATAATTCAGCTACTTATGGGAAGGATCAAGCTCACAAACATGTGGGGATGCAGACTGTGAGGGTCATTGAATCAAAAAATTATGTTGTTAATTGGAAGACTTGGAGATGTGCAAGTTTCTCACTTTGCCACAGATTTCATCTTGGTTGTGATCTTTCTTCCACAGTACACAAAGTGACATACTTTGCTGTTACAACCACAGAGGTTGGAGGACAGCAGTTCCCACAAAGATTCACACTGATTTGGACATTTCAGCTATAAACTGAGAACACTTTGCTAGCCATGACAGATGAATTAGAACTACTGTGTGAATTCGTATACCCTGTGCCATTCCAGAGGTCAGAATACATCAACATAATTGCCTATTTTAACTTTCAAGTCAATAACTCAGTATGTTTGGGGCCTTTGGCCATGCTTTCCACTTGAACTAGTGCTCCAGTTCCACTCAGAATTTCTGTCTGTTTATGGACTATTACTTACACTTCTGCTTCCATGGATCCATGCTTTAAAATAAATTAGAGCTAAACTCCTTACACAATACAAAGGGTCTTGAATTGCATTTTCTCTCTGTATAGTCCCTTCAAAACTCCCGGACGCCTTTAAAGCAGTAGCTAAGTTCTTTCAGTCATGTTACTTAGCACAGGAGAGAAATTGCTTTTTTCCCTCATTCCACCTGATGCTCTATATAACTCAATGCTTCAAAAGACAATGAGAAAATGAATCATGATGCTACATTCCTGAAGGGCACCATTAAGACCCCAGGGATAATGTCAGCATAAAGGGTCACCCATCTTTCATCAGGTAGATTTGCACAATAGCCTGTGATTAATTAGGAAGTAGTGGCAGCTCATCATTAGCCATTTCCTAATCCTTAGATCCCTTACCAGAAAGCACATGGTTTGTTTTAACATTCGCTTTAACATTCTGGGAATGAATCTTCCTGCAGGCTGAACTGTCCTAATTCTAATCAACTACCCACAGCAGGGGCAGTTTGCAGGCTTGTCTGTGCACATCTCTAAAGTTTTTATTCTGCAGACAGTTGTTAAGAGAATAACATACAGGTACTACAGAGGAAGGTATATACAGTGCCACAGCTATTTTTAACCAAAACCTTTGTCGCAATTGAGATGTCAGTGAACAGTGCATGAGCATGAGCATGTCAAGCACAAGAAGATAAAGAAAGCAGTGCATCTCTATGACTTGTAGCAAAGAGCTGTGGCAGTGATGGGTGGCCATGAATTCAGGGTAGATGAAATTCCTCCCGCTGCTTTGTCCCTTCATGAGGTCTCTGGGAGTGGGTCCAGACAAGAAACCTACTGGATTCACACACTGCCTTGAGTACACACTTTGACTGTGCATGTTTTAGCATTAGAAACTATCCATCACATCCAAAACTGGAAGCTCCAATACACTACAGTATGCTCCTCACGGTCTTCAGTACACACAGCTGTATCAACCCATTCTTAACTAAGTACAGGGTGGACCTAAATCATTTAGCTAGGTGAAAATACAGATAGGTGAAATCATCTTCCACCAAAGAATAAAGGCCAAGAGTCAATCAAACTTTCCTCAACCCACTGCTTCTCTTTCCCTCATACTTCTATAACCCCTCTGGTTTGCGTTTATATTGACCATTGTCCACGCAGTCAAGAAGTGCCTTTCCTCAGGCTCCACAGACTTGCTTATTTATTTATTCTTTTACCTCTGAGTCAAGAATGTTTCCATGTTAATGAGCTAAAATTGTGGATCAATACAGTCCACACTGAGACTTAAGTGCTGTGATTATTGAAAGAGGGAAACATAGAAAGAGATGCTACATCATGTACAACTTCATCTATTACACAAATGCTAAGCTTTAAACAATGCATTTGTAACAATCAGAGTAGCATGGTAAAATAACAGCTGTCTCTTCGAGACAACAGTAAATGCATTGGGGAGTGCTATCCAAGAGAGTTATTTCTTTGTCCACACTTTCCTACATAAGTGATTCCGAAGATGGAGCAAGTAAATAATGATGAGTTCTTCCTACACATAATTATTTTGCAGATTACACTCTAATAGTTCTGGTACACAAAACAGTTACAGGAATTAATCTCCCTTTCTCACAGATAAGGGCAAATGATAAACACGGGCTCCTTTCCCCGCCCAATCTCCCTCCCCCCAACAATCTTTTTATTTTTAAACCATATTCTGCCACCACTTATCAGGGTCCCTGCAGCAAAAAATGGAAAAAAAAAAAAAAGTTAAATGCACTGCTGGGAATGGGATCTCATCCTTAATGACATCATCAATAATTGCTGTCACCAGCTAATATCAGAGTTGCGACCTTACAGAGAAGATAAAGAGGCAGGGCTTTTCAGATTGTGCTTTCTAGACAGGCTTTAAATGCGATTTTGCTACATGCTTTTAAATGCTGCCTGGATAGCTCATAGGAAAGCAAAAACTAAAAGCAGACTGAAGCTTTAGAGGGAGTACTGAACCTAGGGTTGTACGGTGGATGTCCCAGCACAGTGTTGGATTCACAGAATCACAGAATTGTAGGGTTTGGAAGGGACCTCTAGAGATCTTCTAGTCCAACCCCCCTGCCAAAGAAGCTCCCTAGCCCAGGTTGCACAGGTAGGCATCCAGGTGGGTCTTAAACATCTCTAGAGAAGGAGACCACCTCCCTGGGCAGCCTGTGCCACACTCTATCACCCTCACGGTGAAGTAAGGAATTCAGAGAGCAGGAGGTAAACACAGTAAAGGCTATTCTAAAGCAAAGCTTACACCTTTGATGGCAGTTCCTTGGCACCAAGGACATCCCCAGGCAGCTGCTTCTTCATGCAAACATATTCCAGTAATTCTCCAGCCATCAGGACTCAGATGTCCCTTATGAGTTTTCTATATTGAGGCTGCATTGTAAACAGCTAAAAAGTTATTTAGCAACTCAGACCTTGTCATCACAATCTAGACATAATTAAGAAAATTTGTACTCCAAGATTCTTTAAAAAAAGACTGAACAGTTCCTAGATGCAGCCTGAGGCAGAAGACTCTAGATCAGTGCCTCTGCAAATATCTGCAGCTTGGGAGCCTCAACACTACTTGTAATGAGCACAGACCTTCCCTCACACCAACAAGCTACACTCCAGCATCACTGCTCCCATTTCATATGATATGCTGAAGGCCAGATACTGACAATCTCCATGTTTTTGTACAACAAACCTGAGTGCTTCTCTGTTCCTTCCCAGTGCAACCAAGCATGCTTTTCAGATGAACAGAGGAAGGGACAGGCATACCCTGCCAGCCCTGGTTTCAGCTGGGAATTAGCAGCTCCTAATCCCAAACATTTGGGATCACTGTCTTCTCAGGTGATTCAATTAGCTCCCTGACAGAATTTACATATTATCAAAATATAACAATGGAGAGATAAACAGCATGCTGGAAAATCACCCTGAATTTCAGATTTTAGACTCTCCATGTAATTAATATTCAACATGTCACACATTTGTTGCTCCAGACCTTGCATGTTCTCCTTTTACTGCTCACATCTTTCCACAAAAAAATGTTTTGATCCATCTTTTAAAAAAATGTACATATGTGACATAAGAGACAAAAGATCAGTGCCCGTGTGATGGCAAAGTCTAAACTACACATCTCCTTAGTTACATGCATTAAACACAAGAACACATTTTCATTGGTGAAAATGCTTATCATTCTGGAACTATTTAGTTCCCATCACATGACAGTTTTGGTCCATGCTTACATTAGGATAGTCACTTAGAAGCTTCTAAGCAAGAGCACATCTCAGAAACAAGGTGTAATATACCCCATGCATATTGGTGGGACATGACACCCACTCCAAGCCCTGCCCTAGGGCTCATTTCCACACTCCCTATGATCACTGTGATCTCGTCTCCATCAACACCAAATAAACATGATGAACAATGGAGCAAGAAAGACGCTTGCTGTGCTGCAAGCCATGGTTCTCTGGAGCCACTTCTCTTGGAAAACAAAGACAAACAGTATCTGATGTGTCGTGAAGCTTTCCACTGATGGTTCCAAGACCGTTATGTGGCTGAACAGTACTTTTTCCAGTCCCAGGGTCTCACAGAGCAAGACAAGCAGAGCAGATGCTATCATCCCAACATGAAAGGGAAAGGAAAAGCGCAACAGTTTCATCCATAATAACAACTGCTTTGCTTTTGCAAGCTAAACCTTTTGGACTGAATTACCCCTACACCATTGCTATGCATATCCAATGCAAACTAAGAGCTGTATTTGTACTACAGTAATAACTTGGAAGAACTTGTTTAATATCGGAAGACTTAGCAGAGCAGATGAACGGCTCTGACACGATATCCATGGGATAGAAATTCAATTAAAAACTGCAAGTGGCACGGAAATGGTAGTTATTGTTCAGCATGTATCATGGGGCCCTTGTTGAAATACAGCTATTAACTGTACTGGTTGAGAAATTCAGTTTTCCTTTATGGCAATCTGTTAGCTTGTAGAAAGTAAAATTAATAAAAACACAGAATTACTCTCACACTATTAGAACACAGCAAAGCCAAGGGCTAGTTACGTATTTTACAATTAAGGATTAAGTGCATTATGCCAAGGAAATTAAAGAGATGCCAAAATTATAATAAAAATGAAAGATCCCTTGGCTCTAAAGGCTGACAGTGTGACTATCACATGCAGAACATGCTGGTTTGTCAGCCATTATCCTCCCCATCACAGCTCTCCAGAATGTTAACAATTATTCCTAATGCTAGAGCCACAGATATGTTCAGCCCATAGTCTATGTGCACTTGCATGGAAAAGCTACCTCCTGTAAGCAACATCTCAAATTCATCTTCTGCATTGGAATATTAGTTTTACTTCCTGAAAACAGTGAAAAGGAGAAGAAAGGAAGAATTATTTTCAGGTAGATGAAGGATAGAGGTCAACAGGAAATAACTCCCCAAGCCCTGCCAACTTTTACTGAGTTCCAAAGACAGAAGAGACAGGGACAACTGGGATCCCACTGACTTTGAAATGCTGCATTGTAATAAGACTGTTTCAATTCTCTCTATTCACAGGGTTTCCTGATCCCATTTCTACACGTAGATAGCTATATTCACATCATAAGATTCAGATGGAACAATGGATCTCATGCTAGTCCATTTGGGTCTATCCAGTTTTAGAAAACTAGTTCAGGACACCTGCCTTGGACCTAACACATCCTGATTATAGCAGATATGAGCATGGTGCACGAAGAAGCAGCAAGCAGCACAGGTATTCTACAAGCACTTCTGCCTCCAGGGCAGAATTGAGTGGTTATTTTAGTAGATTGTTGTTTGGTTGTTTTTTTTTTTTTTTTTGTTTTGGTTTGTGGGTTTTTTTTGTCGTTTTTTTTTTTTTTGTGTATGTGCATCTTTTTGCTGAGTTGAGGATTTTAGCAACCAGTCTCTGAACAGTGATTTCTATCACTTCCAAGAGCTGTATTTATTACCCATACTGTGTAAACACAACACACTTTGCTCTAGGGAATGACCTAGCAGAGGATGCCATGTTTCTCCAGTACAAGAACTCCAAGTCTAACACCTTCATAAATGCTTTACAGGTCAGATATAGAGAGGTTAGTGACAGCAAAGGGCTCTCTGCTCCCACACAGCTCAGCAGATGGACTGCTGAGTGGGCAAGGAAAAGCGGGTTACCACAGACAGGCTTTCACAGGCGACAACTCTGCAGGTATCAAGATATGTTGAGGACATGGCAAAAGGCTGCATTGTGCTGAGTTTGAGAGCTATTAAAATATCAGGGTAATATAAAGAGCTTCCACACACTGTTCTGCCAGCAGCCATAAAGCAGGACATAAGCACCTGCACTTCTTTTCCCACCCCTCAAGAGTTATCATCTCTGGCATGAAGCACTCGCTAGGATCGTGAAAATGTTTTGTTGTCAACTCCTCTGCTTCAGTTTCCCCATTGAAAAAGGAGATAAGCACACTGGATGACTTACAATTCATCTTTCTAAAAAGCATATTTTGAGTATTATTTGCATGAATAGAGTACCTAATGTGACCAACGTGACTAAATAAGCATAGAAAAAAAAGATAAAAGCAAAACTCAGTTAATTTCTTGGTTTACATTCAAAAAATGTCCAATACAGGTTCTTAGCTGAGAAATCATAACTTTCACTTAAATAGCTTGAAGTTATATTGACCACCTGCTGCCAAAGGATGCCAAGCCATTGCTCTCTACATAGGCCAAAAATTGAAACAATCACACTTCCATTGCAGACAAGTAACATCATCACCAGTGTGGCTGTGAAGCTCCAGCATCCTCCACTTTTGCTGCAGCTCCAGGGCTAGCAAGAGCATGAGGTTCTGCACAAGCTGTCTGTTTACAACACTGCCTGGGCTGCCTTGATACAGTGGGATGAACAAAGAAGCCGGCAGCCACATTTGTCATTATCTGTGCTCACCAGCACCCACCCTCCACGTCTGCCATATCAGCTGGGCAGCATCCTAACAAAAGGAGAAATCTTCCCCTTGTTCCTTCCACATGCTCACCTCACCTTCAATTCCCAGACACTGATAGAAAGGATTAAAGTGAGTGCTACTTAAAACAAAATGGATATAGAATTCAAAACCAATTACCAAAGTATAATCTTGCTCAGATGAGCATGCTAAGAATAATTACTATCCACAAGATGAATGTTTGTTGAAGACACATTACAGAAGACTGTGTAATTAAATATCACAACCAATTCTAATTTATTTACCAAACAATTCACATTTAAAAGCTCACCTGAACGTGTCTGAGCAAAAGCCACTCGGGTATTTTTGTGCCATCTTAAGTTTGGGGAAGAGCAAAAACAGGAACATAAAAAATAACAGGAGAAACAATCAACTCATCAGTACTAAGAAAGAGAGGGGACAATAGAGTCCTGCTCCCAATACTATTTACCCTTTAAGACACATCCTTTGATATAATTGAAAGGACCTTTGACATCAACACGTGCTTGGTCCAAACAGAAGGTATTTCTCAGAATGTGCAAACTGATGAAGAACAAGAGGGGACACCGTGTCAGGTCCAGATGTTTGAAAGGCCATCTGTAGTGTCTGTGGGATGAAGGATGACAGCAAACATAGCCTCTGTCACTATATCCCAAAAGTTCCCTCACTTCCCCAGTATTCCCTTATCCTCACAGCTGAGGGAGAGTTTACATCAAAGATGAGTATGACAGAGCTGTGATCAAATCAAGGATACCTTTGTTCTTCTGCATCCATACCTTTCTATTCTCATGTTGAAGCTGTTCACAGAAAAAAATAAAAGACAGTCTTGGCTGCTCTGTAATGTGGACGACAACATAATGCCCCACCTGGGAAGCAACCTGAGAGGCAGCCTGCAACCAAGTCTCACATGCCACAAGCCTTGCAGCCCAGCTCCTGAAGCACAACATTAAGGTCTCCTTTGCCAGGTGTCCCCCCCACCACTACTTCTGCCCTGACTCTCCACAGCTGCTCTCTGAGAACTTTGGGGTTTTCACAGAAGCACAATGCCCAGATTCATAAGGTGTACCACACTGCTGAGCAAGTGATCTAGAATCCAGAGAAGGACTTCCAACACCAAAACAAGATGCAGAACCCTACCTTCCTACTGACTGCAGTCCCAGGCAACAACACGTGCACTTCTGGAGAAACTCTGAGCCTCTTTACTACTTCACAAATATGCATTCTGTCTCTAGCAGTCATTTTTAAGGTATTTGAATGATGTGAGTACTTTTGCTTGGAAGGGAGATAAAACTAGCATTAATCAAATATTCCCATGCAAGAAATGTGATGAGTCCCAAAATGAGAATATCAGAACAACAATGTTCATTTTACTAACTGATCTGTAAAAATACAATTAACTAACAATTGTAGTCGACTACATTCTATAAACAGAGTTTTAATCTGCCTTCTTCCTTATCAAAAAAATTATGCTTTAATCCTAGATGTGTTTTAATGGACATTCTTTGTGCATACTAGAAATGGTTTTATATAGACTGAAAGATTTTCAAAATGACCTCCCTAACAGAGAAGCCCAATTATACTTCATGAGAGTTGGCCTTCAGCTTAATTATATAACTCCAATAATTTCAATCCAAATACCCCAAGATTTCTTACACCTGGTTTTGCCCCAAAGCGTTTTTCTTCTTCATGTACATTTACCTTGCCCCCAGGTCATTTTCTCACTGGCATCTTCCCTCCAAACATACAACCTCATGACAAAAACTATTCCGTGTGGCATCTCCAGCCAACCACACAACTTGAACAATAAACTCTGAATACTAAATATGCAGAGTTCTTACTGTTGATAATCTGTGAAAGAATGAGAGGCCAACCCTTCAAATCTGAGAAAGTAGGAAATCATGAAAACCTTGCCGACATTAACTAAAAGTACAACATCTTACAGCACCTAACTTGGACTTTGGAGAGGTAGTTTGGGGCTTTTTATAACAAATACTTTTGATGAGCCCATGTTTAATGTTGTATTGAAGAAAAAAAAAGTTATGGATAAACTTTGTCCATTAGAGACCTGTGAAAGGTATAGAATTTCCATCCAATTCCAGCTGAAGTCAGTCACAAAATTCTATCTGCAAAAACTGTATACAAAAAGCAGAACTAGAAAAGAGAATTTTTAGGCTGGAGTGTCAGTACAATCCTGTAACTTGCAGAATCACCAATAGTCCTGACTGGAGATTCCTCATTAAGATGTCTTGATGGACAAAAAAGAAGTAAAATTGAAACATCACACTCCTGACAGATAGAACATCTAGATAGCACAAACTTAGGTCTACTCTGGCATTTCAGCCACAGAAACAATTCCCAGGTTAGGCGACAGAAATTTCATTGCTCAAACAAAACGTATCAGGGCAGAGCATAAGTATGCAAAGAAGAGGCCATTACCTGCAGAGTAATTTGTCATAGTGGCCTCTCATTTGAGCCCTTCCTTTAGCAGACAGCAGCAGACACACAAGCCCTAAGCTCACTTGCATGCCACAGCAATTAGCTACAGATACACCATCATTTGTGTTATTTCAAAGTGAACATAAGTGAGGGACATCTCACAATTTGCTCCATAAAAAGACTGACAGAATAAAGCCATATTTGCAGCATGTAAACAGGGATTTCACAGCACCAAGTCTTCATTTTTATCACATCGGATAGCTTTCTTTCTAAAGGGAACTCTGAGGAAGGATAACTAAAGGTTGTTAAGACTTGCTGCAGCTTTGAGTTTACTATGGCAAACCATTTTTTTTCCCTAAACTACTTGCAACAAATATTGCTAGGCAGAAAAAGCCAATATAAACACTTGTAAGTGTTCTACTGAGAGGCAGAAGGGAAAGAGGTACGTCGTACTGAAAGGACTAGATGAGGTTTTTATTTTAAAACCCTACAAACAACATAACAAGTATTTAATGACAGGGAAACAGAGACGCCTTTTTCTCTCTACCGTATCAGGATCTACAGTCCAATATAAATATGGTCCATGCCTTATTTTGTGCAGGGTGCATGTGACCACTGCTCCAGAAAATGCCTTGCAAAAGCAGATAATACACTTAAAATAAAATATCCTAGTCCAGGAAGAGAGGGCAGAGAGCTCCTTTAAAGTAACTAATAACATGAGAAAACACAAGCTGGTTGCTCTGGAATTGCAGAGCCATTTTTTTGTGCCATAATGGTCTGGTCCACAAAGACCATGCCTTTTCAAAAGTGTTTCAGTTCCCTCTGTAGAAAAGATGCACGCTTTATTTGTGCACACACTCTCCATCTTGGCAAAGAAAATCCACTAACAGGAATCTACTACTTACCATCTCCTGCTTCACTTCAGAGCCAAGGAATAATGCCACAGGATGTGGATGTTTTTATCTTGTTCCCCTTGAACCATTAATTCTTTTAAAGGAGAAGCTATCAAAGAAGGGTCTGGGCACTCATTTAATTGTCAGGAGCAGTACATTGCCTTTAACCCTTTAGCTGTCCTTATCCCTGCCAAGATAACCAGGAACTTCATCTCAAGGGACCCTCTTTTCACAATGCTTATACTGCATCCTCAGCCCTTCAAAGTACTACGCATCTTTGTACCTAATATTCCTGCTCCTAGTTGGTGATAAAGTGATGGGGGCAATTTGCAGTTTGATAACAATTTTCAAGTGACAGAAAGCCAGATGAAAGCTGCACCTAGTTTGCAGATGCACTCACATGATACAGAGACATACAAGCACCAAAGTAGTAAAAGCAAAAGCATGCATCTACGGTGACTGGAGCAAGTGGACTTTGGTTCCTCTGTTAGTCCTTGGGGCTAGTTGCATCTCAGGTACTTGCAAAATACAGCTATTACTTCACAGCTTACCCAGGTAGATGCTTCTAGATGAACGTATTTTTATTTGACATTATCCATAGTACAGTATTTTCAGAAGACTATTTGCTCCAAGGAAAACTCTAGTGTCAAAAGAATCCGCTAAACCTTATCTTAACATAGTATTATCTCAATCTGCATGTAATTAATTACTATTTACACTTCATTATACAGTGTGACTACAGAAAGAAAAGCAACAGTCTGCTCCAGTCAACCAGGTCATATGAGGACTCTTCCTCCCATCCTAGCACCACGAGCTACAGAAAACTCCGTCCAGGTGGCCTGTGTTCACCACTTTCCCTAGTGTTATGTCTATAAGTCTTCCATTGCCAAAAAATACAAAGATAGCATTTTGGTTTAAACACTCATTCCACCACAACTTCATGCCTCTTAAAGAAAGTAAAGCTAGATTCAGAACTGTTTGAAATACTTCACATCTCAAAAACACTACTTTGCTCTTCCAGTAGCCATTAAGACCACACACTTCTGGCTTGAGCACAACTGCTCTGATAGTACTTACATGTTCCTAGCATTACTCTAGCACCAGCTGGCTGACTTTTGCCTGCTATGATCTTCACTGCATAATTAGTTGGGTAGGAGGTCAAAGAGGCCACATCACAGTTTTTCATGCTATGAAGGCACCAGACTTATACAGTCTATCAAAGTGCACATGCTTTTTGCAATATTTTGCATTTGATGGGATCTAAATTGGAGCTAACACACTGCAGGGAGCATGGCCTTAGTCTCAAGTTAACACTTGTTACTGCACATCATTCAATTTCCATATCGCCTTCACTATCTCATGTGAATAACATTCTCATGGGAACACTTCAAGACAAGGTAGGATGGGTCACAGGATGTAAAAATGTGCTGAAATCACTCCATTGAAAATCATTCAAATTCTCAGCTCCTTCCAAAGTCAGCTTCCACTATGAGGCCTTTGTGATTTTTCTCCCATGGTGGTTCTCATATCATGGACCTCATATCATGGACCACAGAAGTAGAGTTAAGAGAGCCTTCCACTTCCCAACTCCCAAAGGCAAGAATAACTAGAATGAAGCATTTACCCAGAAAAAAATGTCTATAATCTTTTAAATTCTTCCAAAATGGAGTGTTTCCACCATCCAAAACAATCCATGATCAGCTTTAGGGAAGATTTTCCTAATGTTCAATCTGTCTTTGCACTGCAGCAAATTACTCAGTAACCGGAGAACAGATTTTTGGGAGGGAGAGGGGAAATGGTCATGCTACATATATTTATAGGGCTTTTGTAAGGACCTTTTTGTTCCTTTAGCTGAAGTAATGTGAACTGGTAACTCTTTACAAAATTTAGCTCTGCTTACATGACACTGTCACATTATTCAGTGCACTCTTCAGAGATATAAGATGATATAATTTACCAGCAGAGAAGGCATGTAGCAGCAGCTCATAGCTCTTTACCAGTCTTCAGGTGGACCCTCTTGCCTCTAGAAGAGCTCACACAGACTATACACACTATTGAAGGAAGAAATCCCTGCTGTCACAGAATCCTGAGTTAACATTACATTCCAATACACACTTGACAATATTCCCATTCTACCAAAGTTTATGCAACACTATGAACCTACATGCATTACAGACAGCATCTTGAACATTTTCAAGATAGAACTGTAGTAGTGAAGCAACAAAGAGCAGAGTACAGCACACCAACATTTATCTCCTCTCCACACATTTTTCAAGCAGAGATCTGGAAAATCTTCAAACACTGGACTATAGCCACTGTCCTTGCCTGCGTGGGCCACATATCCCAGGACACCTTCCTGACCAGGCACAAATAACAGATGGTTTTTGTAAGAGATGCGTGTGCTGCCCACACTCAAGTTGGTAAGAGCAACTGGCTAGAATCCCATAATCATTCCACTCAGCAGCCATGCCCGCTCCCTCAGCACCTTAAACCAGCATGAAAAGCAGAGTCTCCACACCTCTGAGTTTCTGAGAGAGCGCAAGGCGCATATAACATTTAGATTCATCTGATTAATGCAACACTTTATGCAACACTTCTAAAGGGAAATCCCACATCTCGCAGTCTTGTTTTCCATTTCCTTAACTTTAGAATTATTCCTTACATGTAGAAAGAGGAAAACAAGGGGAAAAAAACTTACACCACAGCAGTTTTTCAGGAAACTTCTAAGTCATCATATCAAAGTAAATTCAGTGAAACCATTAAATCCATTTTTCCCCAAAATCAGCCTTCTCCCAGAACTCCCCTAGTATTTCAAATGGCTGGGACAGTCAGTCACCTGGCCCATGAATTACAGCTATGCGAGGAGAAGATGTTCCCTATCTCAAGTTTGATAGTGGTTCTGCACTACCTGATTTCTAATTCACATCTGTCCATCCTAATCAGATATACAACTCTGGTCCCTCAAAACACATCTTCCCAGCAGCCTGACCACTGTACTGGAGTCAAATTCCCTTCCCTCCTCTCACAAAGGCACCTTATGCTAACTTTAGAGAAGTACTTTCCGAGATCAATGATAATTGACTGATTAAGTATGCCTAGTGCTGCCAGAATGTGAGCTGATTGTGTAATAGTGCTAATTAGTAACTGCCAGAGCTCATTCCAATTATTAACCTTTATGAATGTCATTTTTAAAGATAAGAGTTTGCAACACAGCCTACTGCAGCATTTGCAATGATTTTTGTCACACAGACGAGAGGAAACAGTGACCACTGACTCTGAGATAAAGGTAGCACAAGAAAAATGCCCTAGGAATAGAGGATTTTACCCTTGTCTCTTGGAAATTGTACAGAAATAAAATATTCACAAAATAAATATGGATTGTCTGTACTGACCATGTTATACAGCGAGCCATGAGACGAGATATGAACTCCTCACGTGGAATGAGTAACATTCCTCTGCCCCATCACAAAGTGGTGATGGCACAAAGCTCCCTCTACTTCCTCAGAGAGGCAGATGGTCCACCACAGACTCCCCCTGTCATGGGCACTTCTCAAAACCAACGAAGTTGATCTTGGATGGTTTCCTGTGTCTTACACAAAACAGAAAACAAGCTCTTGTGGGTACAAAGTTAAATGTGCCGTGTTAACTCTGCATTCCTCATAGACGTCTCTTTCACTTTTATTGGTTACAGATAATAGAATCAATGGGATTTTAATCTTCCATGGGACATTTATTCTCTACTCTGCTACAGGCACACTGAATGATGTACCATGGTCCACTGATTACTCTGTATTTTTAACTACTGCATGGTAATAAAAGATTATATCTGGAACTGCATTAACAGATGATCTTCCTGCCTTGGCTCTTAGCCATGCTTACAGCTACAGGTAACCCAAGGAAAATACATGCTCTCTCACAAGTCATCTTTACTGAGACCAGTATCTGGGGCACATCAAGTTCTACAGTTTGCCTGTGATCCCTGAAGTAATTGCCTGAGACTCATAGATGTATCATGGCTTGCTGAAGTCATCAGGAAGCTCATACATGCTCTGGAGCTGAGTCGTGTGACGTGACCACTGTACAGCTGTCCTGTTCCCACACCAGACCCCACAGCCTAAACTTGTGAGCATATAACTCTTCCCCATGCTGTTCTGTCTTCTGCTCTGAATCCGCTGCTCCTGTCGCTCCAGGGCCAACAGTCAATCACAGCCAACAAACAAGCTTCCTTCTTAGAGCAAAACACTGCTATTTCTAGCATTTCTGAGAAATGAAGCAAGAGGTTAAATATTAAGTGCATTTCTCTTTCTATGGGACTAATTACTTTTTGAGAGCTTCAGACTTGTAGTCTTGACCCCACGTTTTAGCCATGGATTGCTCTTCCCTTTTCCATAGCTCTTCAGGTAGCTTTTGAACTATTCAGGGCTTACACTAACTTGTGCCACCAGATTCTCCATTGGAGGTAACAGACAGTGCCAGTACTGCCCTACTTGGACAACAGCAACTTAACTCAGGCCACCTAAGTGAGTTCATGCCATGACCCAGGGTTGCAAAGGGGCACAGCTGAGCTGCACACATCCATTCATCCCAACCAACTCTGCTGTCAAGCACCTAATCCCTGGCAGCAGGTACAGACAGCTGCAAATATTCACATCATTAATGTACCAAGTTTCACTCAGGAACCTTCATAGTACCCATCTCACCGCCAGGAAAAAACTACTGCCTGATTTTGGGTAAGACTTGTCAGTAATGGCATTAACAACAGACCAGCCTCCTTCCTTTAGCTGGTGTCTTATCATCATTTTCCTCACAGATACTCTGAGCTAGACTACAAGATACATACAAAAATATTTATCAACCCTTTTGCAGATCTCAAGATTTCTGGGGCTATGTCCCTGAACTATTACAATGCAGTATCATATCTTCATCTCTGATCAGACCTGCAGGATGCTGAATGACCAGCTCCTGCAGACAGCTTGTTGCCAGATTCAGGCACCTGAGCAGTAAGTTCAGAGATAACTGAAAACAAGCACCTTCTAATATTTACAGAGGCAGTTCTCTAAGGTAACTGGCCCTAATAATCCATTTATAGAGTTGTTCCAAATCTTTTACAGTTTTTATTCTGAAGCAGAAATACTACATGTAAAAATGCACTAACATCCTATGATCTTGGGTTTTATAGGAGCTTTTTTATAGGAACTTTCATTTTTTATTTCTTGGTCAGGCTTACACTGTTAAAAGGTCAACTAACAGATTATTACAGATGAATAAAATATGATAAATAGATAATTCAAAGGCTACCTTCTAGTCTGGGAAAATGTAGCCCTTTGTAAATATTGCTCAGAGGAGTGACTGTTTGATATTGTGTACTTACTAACTTCGTTGAAATCTTAATGAGCATAACATAGAGATAATGAAAGACAGACCAGACTAAAAGAAAGATGGAAATATTTCTGGAACCAATTGTCTTCTAAGCAATGTTTCTCTATCCTTCAGATTATTTATAGCCACTATAAAATTACAGTGCATTAGGGGAAAAAAAACCCACACCAATATAAACAGACACAACCAGTGTTAAAACACTACATTCGACCAGTCATTGTACAAAGCACCAAAGATTATTTGAATTGGTTTGAAGCCTAATTGGAAGGAAAAGAAAAGTCAGGGGAGGAGGAAAAGGGGAAGAGAAAGGAAAAGAACAGCTTACTCAAAGAGAAACAAATCACGAACATTAAAATACAGCTTGGGCTTAACACAGTGAACTGCATCCCCCAGCAACCATGAGATGGCATCAACACAGAAAGGATGCACTGTGAGTATCTGCTGGCTCTTGATCTAGACCTGAGTGTCTGAAGAGCAAGGGGAAGTGTATCTGTGACTTAGAAAGTTCCCTAAAGTCTTTCCATGTAATAAAATCTTGACAGATTTTTGCTTCTAGCAACCTGTCTAGACTCCTCTTGAACCTATGTGAACTTTAGCTTCCAAAACATCCTCCAGCAAGGAGACCCATAGATCAAGTACACACTGCTGTAAGAATGAAAGTCTTCCACTTGTCCTGAACCTCAGTCTGATGCTTCTTTATTCTTTACACAAGCACAGAATGGCTGAGATTGGAAGAGATGTCTAGAGCTCAGCTGGTCCAACCACTCCCTGCACAAGTAGCAGTATCTAGCAATATCTAGCATCACCATGTTCAGACAGCTTTGGAATATCTCTAAGGATGGAGGCTACATGACCCCTCTGGACAATCTCTGACAGTTGTTAGTCACCCCCACAGTAAGAAGTGTTTCCTGATGTTCAGACAGGACCTCTTGTGTTCTCTGTCTCTTGTCCTGCCATCGGGCACAAGTGAAAGGAGTATTTCTCAGTCTGTCTTATGCGCAAAAACAATATGAGATCCCCCTGAGTCTTCTCTTTACCAGGATGAGCAGCCCCAGGTTGCTCAGCCTTTCCTCAAGTAAGAGATGCTTCCTCCCTAGCTTTACTGGAGATTCTATCCACACAAATTAATTTTATAAGACGTGTATTATTTTCTTTTTGGGCATTTCTTTTCAAACTTTCCAAGTCCTACCAGATCTGATCTAGCATGAAAGTTCTTATATGATTTATTATGAAAGTCTTTATTTTGCAATTATCTGTTTGCATATTTATAAGTGAATTCAATGTGTAGTTTTCATTAATACTGGCATACACCCATGTTAAATGTACCTGCTTCTAATCTGTGCCAATGAAAATCCTCAATATGGTAAAAAGAAATCAGAAAAAGACATTAATGAGACCAAAACAAATTCATCTTCAAGTGTGGCTTACTGCAAAAAAAAAGTTTTGCAGTTGGCATCCAAATCTAATTAGAATGTAAGATGAAATAACAAAAGGAGCAGCTCTCTAATGAGAGCAATGGAATTGCTGTTCCAAATGATAAAGAAGAGATGGAATAGCCAATTCCTGTTAACAGATGCAGCTCTGCTGATGCAGCAACAGTCACAACACCCACAGGATCTGCAACAGCAGGTTCTTGGCTACAAAATCCCTCCTGATTGCTGCCTTGCTACTTTTCTAAACAAGTAGGCAAAACACTACAAACACGTTTAACCTGTCAGAGACAAGATCCTGACAAGATAACTCCATGGCAGCTGCAATACTTCAAGAACACACTCAGTTTTGGCACAGTTTCCTCTGGCCTTACCCACCAAAATCACAGGTCTAAATGCCTAAGAAGATTACCTGAACCCCAAAACACATTTCTAATGATAAGGACGCCTCTATTCTTGAGGAACTCATAATCAGAGAATTTCATTAACAAAGTCAGAGAAGATACATCAAATGTACCATATGTAAACTGCAAAATCAGGGGTAACCATATGGTTCTAACACTTTCCCACTCCCCCCAACTCAAATTACATTAAAACACACCAAGACCTTTAAATTTGTATCAACACTAGAATGCCGCTTTCAGTGTTAATTTTCCTACATTTCCTATTCATTCACCCAGCTTTTTGGAATGGAAAGATACGAGATGTGGGCAGAATCTGACTGAAAAGACTGTCTAGAAAATTTAGTTATGTCTAAGTCACCAACTGGATAACGGATTAAGAATTCACCCATGATGTGGAAGACTCAAATCCCGTGGTTGCTTAAGACAGCCACAGTAAGTCAAATAAAAAATCTGTATTGGCCACAAACCTGTCATACAGATGTTTCAGGAAAATTACAAGAAACAGCAAAGACAGCACGATTCCTCTCAACACTCACTCCATCATCTCCTCTCTTGACTCGGAGAGTCAAACCACTAATCCCCTAAAATGCTGCAGCATAACATGTTTTCAGTACAATCTTAGGCTATTCTATCAGAAGCATGAATAGCTCTTGCTGAAGAACAGATAACGAAGAAGGGATAACATTTTTGCAACACTGATCCAAAGGCTGCAGACCTGTCTGTTTCTTGAATGTCATATCATAAAATAATTACCGTAAGCCAGAGGCTACAGCCACACTATCAGGTTTAATAGCCACCAGCAGAAATATCCTCCATTAATTCACTGAGTTCCCCTCTGAAATCCATTATGCTTTTATTATTTCTGCCTCACAACATCCTGTAGCAATGAGTTACACAATTTAATTACTTGTGGAATAAAAAAGCACTTCCTTTTATGCTCATTCAGAGCAAGGGCTTGAACTTGGATCTTCCATGTGTAAGATTAGCATCAGTCCTTTCCCTGGAGAGATTCACAGCCTCTCCTGTTGGAGATCTTTCATGGAACATAAATAATTCAACAGCTGCAGAGGAGAGAGGAAAAGAGAGATGGCTGCTTGGGGCTCTCACCTGAAATGTAAGAAAAAAAATCAAAACAAAGCCCACTTTTGCCCTCTTTTCCATTTTACCTGGAATTCTCTTTTCAACCTAAGAACATTCCTTCAAAAAGTTTTGAATTTTGATAAAATATTTTCCTCTTGACCCCTCTGTTTCTACCCAGAAAACAAGATGTAACCTCAGACTCAAACCAAATTATTAACAGGAACAGACCAAAAACCCAGTAGACTACAAGATCAAAATTAACATGCAATTAAATGACCTTTCTAGGTCTATTTCAGCGCAAACGCTCCTCACCTAAAAGTTTCTGCACCATCTACAATCACTGCCCAGAGCATAAACTCCCAGAGACACATATCTGGAAGTTAATGAGTTCAGCAAAGTAGCCCTGCTTTGAAGCCACAGCAGAGAGGAAACAGTCTAGAAGGTTGCTAAACTGCAAGGAAGATGACTTCTTGATACAGCTGGTGAGAGGGCCTCAACAGGGAAGGTGCTCCCCTAGACCTGCTGCTTACAAACAGGGCTGGTGAGAGAAGTGGTGGTCAGATGCCATCTTGGGCACAGTAACTATGAAATGACAGAGTTCTCAATTCTTGGTGAAATGAGAAGGGTAACAAAACCACTGCCTTGGACTCCTTGGATGGCAGATTTTGGATTGTTTAGGACACTGGCTGAGAGAGTGCCTTACGAGACAGTCCTGAAGGGCAAAGAGGTCCAGAAAGACTGGATGTTCCTCAAGAAGGAACAAGAACCACCATCCCTGTGCACTGTAAGGTGAAATCCAGCTGGCAACCAAACACTAGTAGTGCTCCCAAAAATTCAGTATTGGGACAGTCCTGTTTAATATCTTTATTGATGATCTGGACAAGGGGATTGAGTGCACCCTCAAAGTTTGCAGATGACACCAAGCTGGGAGGAAGTGTTGACCTGCTTGAAGGTAAGAAGGCTCTACAGAGGGATTTGGGATATTGAGGTTCAACAAGACCAAGCTGCCAATTCCTGCACTTCAGTCACACAACCCCATGCAATGCTACGTGCTTAAGGCAGTATCTTTAAAGCTAAATGATGGAAAAGGATCTGGAGGTGCTGATCGTGAGCCAGCAGAGTACTCAAAAGGCCAAGAAGGTTAATGGCACCCTGGTTTGTATCAGAAATAGTGTAGACAGCAGGACCAGGGAGATGATTGTCCCCCTGCACTCAGCCCTGACGAGGCTGCCCCTCAAATACTGTTTTCAGTTTTGGGTCCCTCATTACAAGACAGACACTGAAGCCCTGGAGCCTGTCCAGAGAAGGACAACTAAGCAGTGAAGGAGCTGGAGCACAAGTCCTATGAGTAGTAGCTAAAGGAACCAGGATTGTTTAGTCTGTAGAAGAGTGGACATGGGAGATTTTTTCACTCTCTACAACTCCTATAGAGAGGTGGGGGTTGGCTCAGGTAACTAGCAATAGGATTTAACAAAGTTGAACTAGAGGAGGTTCAGGTTGGATATCTGGAAAATATTCTTCTCTTCAAGAGTGGTAATGGAACAGTCTGCCCAGAGAAGTGATACGGTCACTGTCCTTAGAGGTGTTCAAGAAACAAGTAGTTATGGCATTTGGTCATCTTAGAGGTCTTATCCAACCTTAAAGATAGATTCTACTCTGGTCTATGATTTGTGGATGAAGGGCAGAAGAAAGGATGTGTTGCACTCAGTGAGCTACCTGCATACACAAACATGAACTTCTATGCTATCTATCATCACTGAATGACATCCCTTACAAAACTGAGGGTCCAAGGCAGAAAGTCATCAAAGCCAAGACTTACCTGCGTCTTCAGAGAATCAGAAATAATAATAAAACACTCTGAATATTACTAAAAGTTTTTAATTAACAGCCTTGTTAAAACACCATTACAATCTGCAGTTTTGTTTTTATTAATTCTATCTGATTCAGCAGGAATTCCACCAAGGAATAGGGATGAGCAGATGCAGGGAGAAGCACATTAATAAATCATAAGTGTCATTAAAATTTGTAAACTAACATCTTCTGGGAAGTCTTCGCAATTAGTCTCAGAGCTATTTTGGCAAACAAAAGATTATCAAATCCAAAAGGTCCCATGTCCCATGATGAAATTGCCACCCCCATAGAAAGGTCATTGATGGAACAATTAAGAGACACAATAAATGGGGCATCCAGAAGACTGGTTCACACAAGACAGATGAGCTCCATGAAACAAGACTAAAGCGTTTTAATAAACAAGGGGGGGGGGGGGGGGGGGGACGACTTGCACCTGTGCACCACCCAAAGACAAGTAGAAAAGCTTTTAGACTCACATTTGCTGGGTTACTACTTTTTGGATGGCCTTGCATTGTCTCCCTCAGTTCCCTACATCTCTGAGGCAATATTAACTTAACTACTTGCTAAAGCAAGGGAAGGAGACAGAAGATTCTCTACAGCAGTCAAAGAATGAAGTAAGATCATCTTATTTCCTATTACCTATTACTGATTATGCATGATTCTAAAACATGGTATGAAATTTAAGAAAATCCTAATAATTTTCATTATTGGTTCCCAAAACAAGTGTTTAAAACAGTCTTAGAACAGTTTTAACTGATTTTATCTGTTTTGCTGCAATGCCAGCATCTCTTTTAAATAATGAACTGCAAAGAACGCATGCTCTGAACAATACCTGGAATATTCAAGGAGGAAGAACCCTGCAGTTTCCTCCTCTCTGGATTTTATTCTCCCCTCTCCCTCTTTTTTAATCCCATGGACATGTATATCTGGCCATGTAGCCCTATCAAACCAAGACAATATCATATACACATTTCCAGAAGTCAGAACAAGTAAAAGACCTGTTTAAGTCTCTCAGATACCACAATTGGAAGGATAATGAATCACCAGAAGAGCAGTTTTGAAACAGGTCATAATTAGTTACTTCAAATGGCTTCACTTGTACAGTGGGATACAAAGGTGAATGGCTATCACTATCTAATGATCTGCAATTTGTAACCCTCTCATCACAGATACCCTCTAAACCAGGGAACATAGAGAGGCTAAGCCACCCCTTCATCACTGTTAATAGGTATGAAAAGAGCACAGAAAAGCCTTTACATTTGGTCTTTCACAAGCATTTAGTATCCCCTTAGCGTTCCTAAGGCAATGCCCTTTGCCCATTAATTTCTCTCCTGGCTGATACTCAACAACTCTTTCCAGCTGTCAAGCTTTTCTCTCTCCTCCTTCTGAGCTAGGACCCACTTTCTGATGCTTGTTACAACACACGTGCAGCTGGACAAACACAGATGTCAAGTGTCCCTGCCAAGCCTGATAAGTCAGCCTGAGCAAGAGAACAAGACCTATTTCTCCAAAATAAGCAAGCACTTAACCATGAGAGCAAAGAATAAATTTCCCACTTGGTTCAGGAATGCTGTGTCTTCTGTTCTTCACAGGTAATGACCACATAGCTATTTGGGCCAAGAAACTGTTTCTTACTGAACAGCCACGACCCCCATTTGGCAGCACCTAGCTCAGGAACAGACCAACACAAAGCTACTGCACAGCTCTCCAGTAGCTCAAGCATGGCTTCCATGCATGGCATGGCATCCAGCAACTAACAAACAGGCTGCACTGAGCCAAGGCAACCTGAATCACCCACTGCAGACAAAATACATATCAGCAGGAGTACTAGAGATAAAAGAACTGAATTATCCTGGGACTCTACTCTAGTTCCACACAAATCTCAACTGCGGGTGCTGAGAGCACTGTTGAGCAACCCTTACTCACACTGCACTCCTTTAAAAAAAAAAAAGTCACTAAACTTTTGGAGATCCTGCTTTTTGAACCTGAGACAGGTAAAGGATGTGCGTGAATATCCAAGCCAGCTCCTTCCCTCCATGCATAGATAGCTGACTGCAGATATGATGAAACCTTTCTTTTCATCAGCAGATTAATTCTTTATTTTGCTACTCTGTTAAAAATGCCAAATAAGATGCAGTAACAGGAAGCATTATTACTCTGAAAATCAGCTCTATTAATTGTATGCCTCAATACAGTCCTCCAGAAAACAGCATCTATTTGAGATGCATGTTGTCAGCTTAATAGTGAAAAACAATAGATACAATCAAATCTGACAATATTGCAGGGAGATGCCAGCTGGTCGTTGGAGACTATTTCACTTCAGAAAATTCCAGTGAAACCACACTGCCCCATTTCAGGATAGTGATGCTGAGCAAGAGGTGGTGGCACAAGCCAGGAATTGCCTATCTCAGCTCCACAGTCTAAGCAATGCACTGCCAATAGAGAAGAAGCCCTTCAAATGAAGTTCTGGCTGGGCCATGACCTGGTTCAAGATGAGCTTCATTCCAAAGGATGGCATGGAAATTTCAGTCATGCTCATTGAATCTCCTGATCTCTCCCTTCATCCTCACCTGTCTTGTAGACAGGTAAATTTAGAGCAGGGAGATTAAACCCCAGCTCTGAAGGTGAGCCAAGGCTACACCATTTCACACCTGCAGGGCAGCACTATCTGAAGCCAGCTACACGTGTGCTGCATGAACCTAAGGCTCAGAAAGCAGCATGAACAAATGCTAGAGGTACACCAAAAGATGCTGGTGGCCTCTGAAGATAGTACAGGAGATTAAAATGCAAGGATATAGGCAGAAATACCATATAACCTCATGGTAATTCAAACTGAATTGAATAGAAGAACAGCGCAAGAGATAAGGCAGCTTGCAACCAAGTTGAGTGGTTTGTTTTTTTTTCTCTCTGCTTTAAGATTAGTGTGGTAGCTGATATGTTTTGCAGCTGTCTCCTGTAAAAAGCTGAAAGTTTTTTTCTAAATCTACACAGATCTGAGAAGACAGACCAATCTCTTCAGGCCCAGCAGCCACAAGAATAAAAAAAACAAAACCAAAAAACACAATGGAGGAATTTTTGCTGCCATAGAAACACAATTTCTTGGTTAATAAGCAAGAAAACAAAAATAAATTTATGTAAAAATACCTTTAGTAATATTTTAGCATCTTACAAAAGAGTCAGTTATTATTTTCAGTATGGGTTAATGCATGGGATAGCATTATATGCCATCAAATTATTTAGCCTGGGACCAGAGACAGAGGACAGAAATTCCAGGGGACCAATCAAAGGTGGGTAAAATGGCAGCAGGGACTCAGAGCTGACACGTACAAGTGCTCACACTTCAGAGGAAAATTTGAACTATTCCCCACTGCCTAATTAGCTGATGTGCTGCATTCATGGCCATCCCATGGAACATAACATATGGAACATAAATAAATCTCTAGTATCTTGGGCTTCTCTTGTCTGTTGTATTACCCTTTTGTTTCTTTGCATTCATTGGAGATTGAAAGTTCCCTTGGGATGGAGACTGCCTTTTTAGCTACCAGAAGTCAAATAATTAGAACTGCTCCTGGATACTAAATAAGGTGACAGCAGAAGAAAAATAACATAAAGAAACAAGCAAACAACAACAACAAACAGCAACTAAACACTCCTATTCTAGTTATTTTAGAAGAAAAACTGCTCATCCTATGCTGTCTAAAAGAGATGAAAACACTTGAAATATTGCAATAACTTTAAATGTTTATACAGAAAGTTCACAAATCTCAGAAGTGTACAGATCAAATAGGACATAGGACAAGCAAGGAAATCTCGTAAGATTCCTCTGCTTGTAAAAATTTCTGAATTCTTGAAGTCCACAGAATAAGAAAAGGAGCTCAATATATTCCTGATTATTCACACTCATAAACAAAAAGGAAACAACTGGATAGAAACAAGCTTAACTAATGAAAAGACTTTATGCCTTCTGTCTAACCTACTGAGCACCCCATATATTACATCTGAGCACAGCATACATTTGAAACCAAACCTCATCTATCACAGTCACAACACCTGGAAGCATTATGAACAAGCATTTCAAGAAATACACCATTGAACAGACTTTTTTCTTCATGTCCTAATGAAATTTGTTTGAAATTTTCCACAGAAAAACAGGCTAAAAAACTCAGTCTTCAACTGTTGCTTGTGAAATGATGTCTTTTAAACAATCCTTTTTGTATATCCAACCCTTTAAAATTCCCCTGGGTTTGAGAGATACCTTCTGAGATCACAGCTCCATGAGGCAGCCTGGTTGCTACTCTTTGCAGACACAGTTCCTATTTTACGACAGACAACGGTTGCATGATCACATTCATCACGGGAGCTGAAATTGGGTGCAGGGATCCTGGCTGACAGAGGGTTTGGGAACTGGAGGTTCTCCAATAGTACTTCAAATCAAAATCACTCTAGATTACAGATTAAGAGGGAAGACTGTTTTCCACTTAATAATAATGAAGCGTTCACTAAAAGGAAAATGCTACAGAAAACATAGTTCTATTTCTTAATCCAACTTTTAAATAAAAGCAGACAGAATGCTAGCTGGATTCTCAAGAACTAGCAACGTAGATAATTTGTTAGGAAATGAGAAGCAATGAAATGTTGCTATACCTTAAAAGCTTACCTAATTTTACAACTATATATCCTGCCTTTATGAAAACATCTCTCACAACAAATTTTGATAACTCATGCTGTCACAAGTTCAATCACAATAAGGTAGCTTTCCTTCACAGGAGGAAAAAACATTAAAAAAATCTCCTCTCTCTTAGTGAAAAAAACAAAACTATAAACCCCAACTGACAGACATTCCTTGTTACCAAGAAGAGATGCAAGATTCACAATATGGAAGGAAGTATGTTTTTCCTTGAAGCTGACTGCCTCAAGGCTGGCTGCTCCAGGAGCAACTGAGGCTTTTTCTGTGATATTTTTGGGCCTCAGAAACATGGATTTACCTACTAGAGCTACATCTGTGCTCCTGCATTCAAATGCTGACTAGCATTTCCTCTGTCTAAATTTTTATCAGCTTGATAGAGGAGCAGTATCCAATATAACTTTTAATTCTATCCTGTTCTTGCTCTCTTTTTTAATTACATTCAGGATATTTTTGTATCGATTTACTTGTCCTTATATTTACATGCAGGGATTACAAATTTCTTATATAGCATTTTCCATTAAAAGAAGTATCTTATGCTATAACCCAGGGGAAACAGAACAAAAGCTTTCGATGCATGAAGCAGGCAGAGGCATGATGATATTTGAAGACTGCATTCCACTCCACTCTGTCCTTTGAAGCACTGTTGTGTCCTTCTTTTCTCTCTCTCACAAAAGCCACTCCTTTCTTATGGCAGTAACTGTTTGCCAAGTGCTCAGTATAGGCATCACAGTACTGCTCAGATGGACAGGGTACTTGGTTAGGAGAAAAAAACAATCCAGTCCCAGAAAACAGGAAAAGAAGAAATAATAATGGAAATTATCATCCTGCTGATGATAACATGATATTTGCATTCAACACAGCCCACCCAGCTCCTGCAACTCAAAGCTGATTTTGAAAGATTCTACAGAAAAATAAATAACTAAAGCAAATGTATGGTCAGAAGACTAAAATTAGCTCTGCAATGACAGATCTTCCTTGTGAAATTTTCAGGTTCTCAAAAACTGAGAAAGCGTTAAAAACTATCTACTTATACAATTCAAAGTTTCAGGCACCTTAATGTAGAAATGGAACAGAATATCCTGAGAAAGGTAGTCTCTCTCAGCTTATTGCTTCCACACAGTATCTGTTTCTCTTGCTACAATATCCTTACCAAAGAAAATCAAAGCTGGTCTCTAAGAAACCACACTTCCCTCTGAAGTGTAGAATCCTGAATTTTGCAGGTGGGAAACTAATGTTTAGAGCCCAGAAACTCTAGCTCTTACTTTGACCATTTCTCCCTGGAAAATAACCCTCGAAAAGAACCCAGGAATTCTGACTTCTCCACCCCTCTGAGTCTCTAGACCACACAAAGGTTTCTGTTTCACTGCAGAAGAGTGACAGAGGTGCCTCAGAACCACCTGAAACCCATTCACAAGTCAGCGCATTTCCCAGGATGATCAAATACCCAATTTCTGTCACTGGGAAAACATCAAGAGTGTTGCTGCTGTTACCTTTCTGTATTGCTCAGGTACTGCTGCAAGATCAGTATTAGGACAGAATTTGTCTGCCTGTTACATTATTTATGCAGAGCAGATTGCCAAGCAATTACATTTAAAGTACAATCACAGTGCCATTTGTACTTGCTAGGTAAAGAGGAAAAAGTTTTTAAGGCTTAAATATCTTGAAAAGTACCAGAGTAAGTGGAAATTATCGTGTTCTCTCTTATTAGCTGCATGGTTATTTATACCTTTGGAGCTTGCCACTGTACAGCACAATTAGGCTTTGGAGTAACTGTGCAAACTGAGAAGTTTCAAGAGCTCTACTGAACAATTAACCCTTCAATGTATTAATGAAGATGATCCCACATCACACTCCCAAAATAGGAGCTTTCAAATTAACTAGGAAGAAAGGATAGTAGCCCACCTGCTCAGAAGCTGCTTACTTACACCTGGAGCAGTGGTTACAAAACAGCAACAACTTTCACCAACAATTCCTGGATGTTGGGCAACCTCCATAATAGAAAAGGTAAATCTAACACAAAGCACTGGTGCTTCCTCCAATGCCTCTGCCACACTCCCTCTTCCCAACACACTCCATCTCCTGCACACGATCAGAAACTTGACAGATGACAGGCACATGACATTATCTGAGTTTACCCACAGTTCTGAGGATGCCAGTACCTCACTGTGATCTTATACTTTGGTGGCTGCTGCCCTCAAAGCCTCAGGCATCACCGATTCACTGCCAAAATGAACATTTCAGATCACGAGGCTGAGGAACGTGGCTGAGATCTGCTAAGTCCACACCAGGTACTGGATTGCAAATAATCTTAAACACTTCCTCCAGTAAGCATGTACCATCTACAGAGAGTATTCTCATTACCAGCATGGTGGCAGAGGCTCCAGGGAATGAAGAGAGGAACTCAAGAGGACTGAATGAAACCAAGCTCCTCTGGGCATCAAGGAAACACCTTACATCAAGACAGCCTCACATATGCACACTTCAGTCTGTCAAATCAATGCTTTCTCAATCACGTGTCCACCTTCAAAAAGCAATTTCACGTTTATCTTGTATTCCTTCCCCTCTCCTCCATAGATAAGCTCCAATTGCCCTTGCTCACCTTCCAGTTTTACAAGAGCCACAATGCACCCATACAAGGCAGTGTTGTGTTCTGTGTGATTTGCTTACCTCCACAGAGAGCTCTCGGTAACGCTTCCCAAGTTAAAGTCATAGAGCTTGGTCAGAATGAGAATCACCTAGAAAAGAAAGGGAAAAGAAAGAAAAAGAGGTTTCCTTAAACTGTGTAACAATACATAAAGCATCTGAAATCACCCAAAGGAGAGCTTAACATTTATCCATTAAAGTTGCAGTATTATGAGATCAAGAGGAAAAAAAAAGAAAAAAAAAAAAGGAAAATCATTATCCTAGTGCATCATGTAACCAGTAACATTTATTTTAATCACAGAGATGTTCTGCATTTTAAATAAAACCTACCAACATGAATTAACTGAACATTGTGAGTTGCCTTCTCTATATCTATGTTATTTAAGGCCAGGAATGGGATTGGGTGCACCCTTGTTAAACCAACAGCCCAATCAGAAAATACACTTGACAGTTTCCTTTTTCTCTCAAGATGCTGATGTGAACCACGTAGTCACCATGGAAAGTAATGGCAAGTTTGTTTATGAAGATCCCTGTCCAGCAAAGTAGTCCATTTTGCCCAGAACTACCTTTGCTGTAACAAGGACCTTACTACTCCAGAAGATATTTTTTATTTTCTCCCTCCCTCTTCCTCCTCCCACAACAGTGGGACTTGCCACTCCTTTTGTTTGGGTCTCCTAGCTGAAAGGTGTTGGGTGAAGACTGGGTGAGAAGTCTTAAAGCTTCGCAGAAAGGAAAAATACCAAAGGATTAATGAATATCACAAAGGCTGCAGCAGTTTGTTACCATCAGCATAATACCAGGAAGACACCTGTTCAAATTGTAAGGACCTTGGTACGTGACTATGCAGGCAGTGCCCAACTTAATAGCTTTTGAAAAGATGCTCTGAGCATCCCTCTCTCTACTGGATTCACAGAACCCTCCCCAGTTGCATTTTTTCCTTTTATTTCCCAATGCAGAGACCTTTAGGAGGGAAATAAAAGCCAAGCTGCTTCCAGCAGGGTGTGAAAAGAAACCTGCCAGGCAGATTTGAGTCAGCATATGCAAGCCCATGTCAGCCTAAACTGTTTCTGTGCAGTGGGGAAATAAGGACAATGCCTTTTTTTATTGCAACTTAAACCCTGCACACACCTTCCCATACAAATGAAGAACCAGATGCCAGTCACAGCCACTGAGATACATACACAGCATCCACTTACACCAAAGAATGGAAGCAGCACAGCCTGCTCACAACTGAAACCTGATGAGTGATGTTTTTAGAACGCACCCCACAACCCCACAGAAATTCTCTCAAGAGGCTCTCAGAAGCCATGCCCTACAGCACAACCATTGCCTTGCCAAGTGACTCCCTATTGCTCACAGCTCTGGAGAGGTTTCATAAAGGTATTTTCCGTCTTTTGACACCTAAATCACCATGAAACCAGCAGGACTTCTAATGAAGCCAGCAGATCCTGGATCCCTAAGCTACTTGAAGGAAGCTTCCCTTCCCTATTCTGCTGAAATTTGATCAGGATAATTCTTCCAGAAGTTGCAGTTCCAAATGGAGGCAGCATCCATAATCCTCCAGCGTTCTGTACGCCTCTCCTCACATCCCCTGTGCTCTGTATTTTTGAAGATATCAACTGTCTGCAGTAAACCCTGCAAACATCAGGATAATGCCAGCTCTGCAGGAGGGGGCCGAATCCTACTCAGCTCCTGGGTATAAATCCGAAGTAAAGGCATCTTATTTAGTAGGACTTGTAGGAATTGCCACCCAGGATGCCTGACTGTTGTTAAGGTGTGGAGAACAAAAGAAAAACCATCCCTTTGCACTTTAATCTCACAAAGGGTACCAGGAAGCAGCAGGAGTTTCTTGAGGCCCTGGTAACACAGGGCAGCTGCGTGCAGCGCACTGCCCACAGAATCACTCACTTCGTAGGCCCCAACGGCCTTCACCCCATCTCACTGCCTTCTGAGACAATTCTGTCCAAAGTCAATACCTGTAATGCTCACAAGTTTGGAAGCTTGAAAACCAGAGAAGATTGGAGAGGCTTTAACATGGCCTAACTGACAAACACTGCAAGGGCACATTCCTCACAGCATCAGTGTGGCAGGTACAGGTGCAAACGGTGCTGCCACAGAGCTAGCTCGCATGAGGTTAGGACACAAACCAGAGCTCAAAGATAGGTCTGGTTACTGACCTGTTCTCACAGGGTGCTTTTGACACAACCTTGCAAAGGAAGGCATTCCAAGAGGCTCTTGTGAGCCACGCTTGAGCCAGCCATGCCAGCAAGGTGGGTGCCCCATCCCTGGAGATGCCCAAGGTCAGGCTGGAGGGGCTCTGAGCACCTGATGAGCTGTAGGTGTTCCTGTTCAGTGCAGGGAGTTGGACCAGGTGGCCTTTAAGGGTCCCTCCCCTCAAACAGTTCTACAATTCTATGATTCTGAAGGTGGAGGAGGCAGCTCTAATCAAGTACCCCATTTATAGCACATCTGTGTACATGAATATTTTAGTTGAAACAGAATGGAAGAAAAAGAAAACTACACTTTTCTTTTAAATCCAAAATGAAATTCCTACAGTTGAAAGAAAGAAAAATCCTCATTGATTCAAGTCTAGACCTTTGATCTCAATGTTCACTTTGTAAAGAAGCTTAGCTTTTTTTTGTCAACACTAACAAATAACCATGGTTCTTCTGTGTCATAGTAATTTTGTATGAAAATCTTGATGGTTTTCATTTTAAAAGATGAATTCAATTGAAAATTGGAGTTTTCACATTTAACATACTTCTTAAAAATAATAATAATGATAACATATATTTTGTTCTTCCCTTGAAGTGAGGAAAATCTAGAATTTCCACCCCACAGCCCAGTCTTACACTTAAATATGAAAACATTTTGCTCTGGGGAAAAGAAATGTAGTTTTAAGTGGTATTGATTCAGAAACAAAAACTTTCACTTAAGCATATTTTTTTAATAAAAATGAAGAAAACACCCTTATAGTCCCAAATGAAACTGTCTTGCTTCTCTTCATGAAATCAACCTCCCAAAAACTAATTTCAAGCCAGTTGAATGCTGAACTGCATTTTTCTCCAAGGAACACAGTTCAGGTAGGAAGAGTCTCTCCTCCTCCCACAGGGCAGAGGCAGGTATCCCTGGGGGCACCAAGCAGCTCAGCTGGCAGAGAAGGAAAACAGGAGGACCGGGCTGCAGGACAGAGCTAGGAAATAGGTCAGGCTGAATTACAGCTCCCTCAAGGCAACACAAACCCTCTGGAAAATGCAATTTAAAGCCGAGCTTACACAAAACTAAATGACCTGAAAATTCAATAAACTGCTTCAGTTTTCAAGACAGAAATGGGGATGGGTGAAGGATAATCAGAAAAATCATTCCTTTCCCTTTGGAAATAAATGACATTCTTGTTCTGCAATAACTTTCTTGTGGACTATGTTATACACACACTCATCCCATATGTTGTTCGTTCACTTATTTCCAGAAACTTCACTGTTGGCTGAAAACACTGCTATAAGATCTCTGTGTTTGGTTTACAGGAGTTAGTGCATTTCTTATCCTCAGTGGCTTATTCAACTAAAACAGCTTAAGATTCTCTGGTATTTTCAAATCCTGACATCCCACTGTATTAGTGTGCTAAACCCACTAAATTTAGGTCTGATATGATGCACCTCTTGTCTAAACTACAGCCAGAAGGTCTTCAAGACTGCTCAATCCAGCAACCTCGAGTCTTGACACAATTTGACTAATGTGAAAGCAGAGAAAATATAAACAGAAAGGGAAAGAAAAGTTCTTTCCATGCTGAAAATGTGTCCCTGAAGGAGCTCCTATTGTTCAGAAAATTATTAGGAATCTCTGAGCCCATAAATCACAAGAGTGCTCAGCAGCTCTCCAGAGTATTTGATGGTATAGCAATCTTTTGTGCTCATAAAATTTTACTATGAATGAAATTTACTTTAGTTCATTAAACCCTCCTCCAGATCTTGCCAATTCCAAGCTGGCAAAGTGCTTTGCACATACCCCACAGTAGATATGTAACTCTGTTTCCCACAAATTAAAATGTAAAGGCATTGCAGTTTCTTCAGCAGGTTGACAGTGAACTTCAGAACAAGTCTTCAGAACAAGTAAGAAGTGCCAAGTCAATGCCAGTCATGCTCTCTAGCAGGAGATATCCATATTGGAGAAGAGGAGCAGCGGCCAGAAAGAACAGTGATCGTTTCAGGTAGATGTCTGAAAGGCTAGCACTGATCCTTTCCATTAAATTCATCTCCCCTCTACGAGATCCTGCATTATCAGCACTGAGATTTAAACAGCTCATCAGCAGCCCTGTCCACGTATTTACAGAAAGTAATTAAAAATGAACAATGGGATGAGCACTGGGCAGCACACAGCAGAAAAAAAAAAGAAAAAGAAAAAAAAATTGTGGACAGATTTACACGTGAAAAATGAGAGTTCTCTGCTAGCTTGTACTAGCTTGCTGGGGTCACAAACTCCATTTCCTGCCTACAGACCTATTTCCATGATCTTTGAAACTTCCTGCTCCATGCACCAACCACAGAAAGCTTGTCCATAATTTTCAGCTACCTTTCTCCAAGACATAAAGCACAAAATGTAAATTTAAAATTGGGAATAAGCACAGTTCCTGGGAACCACTATCAGAGAACTGCTCATAGATGAAGGGAAATTGGCTTAAAATGCTTGAGGACCTGTGCTGCACTATGGAGGTCCTTAGCTGCTTGTTTCTTCTCTTTATTTGTTAATTTTGACCCTTTAAAAGATGAGCTAACCAGCAAACTAATGGAATTACTCAGGGTGGGGAATTTGCTAAGTAAAATTATCTTTTTTCCATTCTCTGCATTTCAAGCTAACGCGGGCAAAAGTCACCAATATTTGCCTCTCTCTACACAAATGTGAGAACATATCTGTGTTCAATATATATTTGTGTTGATGTGTGGGGTGCTTTGAACTCAGCCAACAGCTGAGCAGACCATCACTCATGCCCTATTCCTGTGGGATGAGGAAGAGAATCAGAAGAACAAAAGCAAGAGAAGTTTCGTTTGAGAGAAAGACAGCTTAATAAGTGGTGGGAAGAGGAAAATAGCAATCGCTGACTGCCTCCCATAACCAGACCAATGCCCAGCAAGTCTCTCAGTAGTAATGGATACTCTGGAAAGACTTCTCTCTGATTTTTATCACGGCACACAATACTATATGGGATGAAATATGCTGTTTGACAGCTTGGGTCAGGTGTCCACATTGCATCCCTCCCCTATGCCCAGGGAACAGAGTGGAAAACAGAAATATATATAACAGATATATATATATGTATCAACTTCATCACAAGCAGATTTGTAAAAGCATTTTCATACACCAAGGTCTAGCAGTTGTCAAAAAGAATCGCTGCATAATCCCAATCCCACCAAAATTTCCCCACCATACACAAACACCACATGAATACCTCATATGTGCACATAAAAATATAAATATATCACCCACATCACCATCATGTAACCTGGAAGCCTAAGTGCTAAGTTGCTACCTGGGAGTTCAAGAAGCACACAACACCATTACAAAGCTCCCATGTGAAGAATATCAATTTCACAGTGTTAACGAATTCATTAAGCTCTACTACTATGAGAAAAGGCAAGTCACTTCATCCTTGCGTTACTGATGAGGAAGCAGAGGTGGGAAGAAACTGTTTCTCTACCTGGAAACACTCAGAAAGAAGAATCCAAATGTTTTGAGTTTGCTTCAATTCACAATGCAAGTTCATTGGAAAAAATCAAATTAAAGGCAAAAATACTCCACTTCAACAGGTTTAGTGAATCTAAACTAACAAGCATCTCTGAAAGACAAAGCTGCAGTCTGAGCTCATACAAAGGTACAGTGATGAGTGAAAGACCATCTGCACCTTCAATCAAACTCCTCTCCAGCCTGCTGAATACAGCTGAAGGAAACACATCTGCAGATACTAAAACCAGCAAACATCGTAAGACACAAGAGAAAAGCAACGGAGGTACTAACAACAAATGCAGGCCAAATCCTTCCCCCTGGAAATCAGAGCGACATTTCTGCATGAGCAAAGTGATGTCAGCTTAAGCAAAAGACCTTTAAAAAAAAAAAAAAGTCACTAGAGAAGAGATAAATGATCTGTGGGTGGCTTCAGGCAATGCTGGCAAAAGAGCCCTCTGAAATTGAAAGAGACAAATCCCCAAGATCACACACAAAAGCAAAACATGTTCCAGTGAACCTGTGATCTCCAAACGGCTGAGGCTGTCAGATTTGTCCTCAAAACAAGAACTAGTAACTAAAAGAATGATATTTTCCCTTAATCCCTCCCTTGCCTGTGTCACTTTTCACTTTCCAGTATGAAAGGTGCCAGAATACACTCTTTCTTCCCCTGTCCCCCAGTGTCCTCCTCCCTTTCCATACCAAAGCGGTCAACAGAATAAACTGGAGCCAGACTACAGGAGCTCTTCCCATGGATTCCCCTAAGACACCAGAGATAAACCTCACTACCTACACAAAAGTGTGCCCTGGATGAAAGCAGCAGGCTGAAATTCCCATTACCAGACCTTGGGGGTAAATGAACAGAATCTGCAGAAAAGCGATACTATAGTGGTTCATAGAAAGAGACAACGCTGGAAAACAGAGCTCCCTCCTCCTGCGTGATTCTCAGAGGGAGCAGGACAAGACCCAAGCACACTGGGTCCCAGCTTTGGCAATTCAGTTCTGAGCATATCCTATCACAGAAGAACCTGGTGTCTCCAACAGACGTGGATGCCTCCCCAGTGCCAGGTGTTTTCCTACTGAGAAAGGATGAACTGAACCTGGTAAGCTCTCTCATGCTTTTGAATTTAAGCATCAGGAAACTATTCAGACTTTCCACCCAAAGCACAGATTCCAGTGTTTACTCAAATGAGAGGTATTTGTAGCCACTAACAGTATAAGTGTCTGACAGTCAGCCACATTGCTCTTCCATCTCCCTAGTGCATATTAAGTAGTACACAATATTCCCTATATAAATATATATAGGGAATGTATTACGCACCCACCCCAAGGAACAGTAAAAACCCACATTGATAAATCCTAAGTTTCAGCAAATACCTTCTCCCTACTACCTACTTACACTTAACATGCACACACAAAGTATAATCACCTTCTTAACATCTCCTTCCTAAAGAAATAAAAGAAAGACCTCCAGCGTGGTTTATCAGCCCTTAGAGAGAAGCTGGATTCTGTTCCAGAGGCTGCAGTGGAGCCCTAAACATAGCTACCGGGTCAGATCGTAAAGCATTTGTCCTCTTTGTAGGGGAAAAGTACTCCATAAAAGCTAAGTAATGGTAGATTTATTAGCCCCCCAGGAGAGAGCCTCTGAGAATGGTGAATTAGCTGCCTTTTTAAGGACAGCAATAAAACACAGGAGACATTTAAGAATTCCAGACTATCATGAATAAACACACCAATGCTATTAGCAGCTTACAAGTAGCACCAGTTGTTGAAAGCAGATGGAAAAGCCCCCTCTGAGTTATCTGACCCACACCTCTGGTGAGACACAGATGCACTCCACAAAATCCTTCTCAGCTCCTCTGGTAGGCTTTGCTGTACACAAACACACGCTCCCACCAGAAAAGACATCTAGATTGCTTAAAATAACAGAAGCCTGAGTTTTATCTCTGTTTAAGTCAGTTAGACATAAATACAATCTCTCCTGGCAGGAAGTGATATGATTTAAGGTCCCCCTATCATACATTATAAGAGCTGATAGCAAAGAACTCATAATTTATTTTTATTGATTCAGCAACCTATGCTGGATCATATCTCCCAATTCTTCCCCTTTGCTAAGAAACTTCCACTGAAGCCTTGGGAAATGTAATTTATCTTTTTTCACTTTCTTCTTCTTCCTTTTAAAGTTGCTGTGTGCACACCTCTACCTAAGTTCAAGAAGAAAATGAAAAAAGGCCCCAGTTACTTTGCCATCTCCGTTCTCCTTCCAATTATCTTCTGATACCATCTGCGAGCCAGCAGATTTTGAGCAGCAATTTAACTCTGTGGAGTCACATACCTACTGAAGGGCAATTTAAAGCTTCTGACAGGGGGATCTCAAAAGGAAGAATGACTTGAACTCCAAGTCTGGGCACATTACCTTCAGAGGACAGCTCACAATTAAAGAAAGGAAAAAAAAATACAAAAAAAGTTGACAGAAGTTAAGACAGAGCAGCCCTCTGAGACATTATAAACTGCCTGGACAGGTGAAGGTTTTCCTTGAGGACTGAAGACTGACTGATTTCATAAAGAAAACTAAACTAGGTGAGGAATTTTGTCTGAACCATTTCTAAAAGCGAGGGAGAAAAACAGCTCCCATAAAGATGATTTCTTTCCCCTAAATAAATAAATAAATATATATATTTCTTTGTTCTTCTGTTTCAGACTCCAGGCTCTACCCTACAACTCCTACTCCATGCAGACATACAAAGATCACAGATTTTCCTTAGTTAGACTTCAATGAATCATTCTAACTGGTGCTGGATGGAGCACAGGTAGAACTTTCTCCCTCGGGACAGTGATGGTTTAACCTCTTGAAGCCCTCTCCAGACTATATCTAAAGATTTACTTGTTTGTATGGAAATGCTTCACCTCCAGATCAGGAAAATAAGCTACTATACCAAAGATCAGAAAGTCACACCTGTTGTGCTCTGTTGCCTTTGACATGACAGCAAGAGATGGACCACATCCACAGCGTGGGCTGCTCACTGACCCAGCACTTGAGAGAGGGGACAGGTGCTGGAGCCTCCCTGCCCTATTTCCAGCTCTGATGCCAGCCTGCTGTACTTGAGTTTACCCACCTGCAGGGATATTAATCTGTGATGGCAATATTATTGATCAGAATTGAATACTAGTTTTCCAGATAAAAACTATGAGCATAGAGGAAAAAATGTCAAAATGCACAGATGTTTCTGTCATGTTAAGTGCAGGCAACTAAGCCCTGCATTTGGATCTTCCAAATGCCTGACCCTGAATGCGTGTAACATCATTAATATAAAAATGTTGGTTGTGATTCTTTAAATAAGTCTAGGTAAAGCATTTATAAATGTAGTTCAGTAGCAGTGAAAACAAGACACGAGAATCATTACAGGAAAGAAAAAAGAAACAAAAATAAATGTGATAGTTTAAATACATGAGTGACTATCACAGTCAACGTGGGTCAGTCAAGCCTGACAAGGACACAGGATCAGAACGTACTGGAGGTAAAAGAAAAGCACAAGTCAGAGCTCTCTATAGACAAAAGGTCAGAAGCAACAGTTTGAGTGCTAACTAGCCAATTAACATATTTTTTACATTATTACAGATTCAACAAAGATGAAACGATCTGATTACCTTACATATTAAGGTAATAAAAAAGTGGTCTGTCAAACTGACAGCACTCTCCTGACCTTGAACCTGTGTTTATACTGCACTTCTTCCCTGCAGATGCCCACAGCTACTTTGAAACTTACTGGCTCAGCTGCAGTATGGTCAAATTCTGCCTTAGCAACTCCTTTTTCTACTGGTATCTCTTTCAAATCAAGAGTAAAGATCAGTTCAGCCATCTTTATTCTTTTGTGTTTGATTTCATTCTAATTCAGAACTCAAATAAATACCTGTCACACTCACACGTTTCATGATCACTACAATACTTGAATTCCTATACCACTGCTACATAGCTTGGGCTGTGTTTTGTTTTTTTGTGGTTTTTTTTTCTAATTCTTTATGATGAATTATTGGTCAGATAAGCAAAAATATTTTCATCTGTTGCTGTGAAAGCACACTCCCTGCACAATTTCCTTTCTTTGTTCCTGTGCAGAGCAGATCCTCACTCAAGTCAAACACCCCTGGAGCTCTGATACCATCTTCTCTGAAAGGCTCAATCAGTAGACTCATGAAATCTGCTTCACGAGATGTTTCTAGAATCCAGGCTGGGAATGGTTCCTTTGTGTACACCAACCACACTGAGTTAGCTGCTTGCAATATCAGCAGCCCAAAGCACCACAGCGCCAAAGCTGTTTGCATTTTGCCTGATAAACCAAAGAGCAGTATGAACTGGCTGATGAATATTCACATTACACACATGCTGTGGGGCTTGGCTCTTGGACATTTCAGTATTTCAGACTGCAACTACACCAGCAAAAAAGACTGAAAGTGATCCATATCACTACACTTGTAAATAGCCTTACCTAGAAATCAAGCAACCTTCTCACAAGCTGAACAGGAGCTGTGAGCTAATAGTGCACTGCCCGGTTAACACCAGGAACGCGTGACTGCTGCTTCATCATCCTTGGCCATGTGAAGATTTAAGTGGTGAATTCAAGGGCATGATGGGTGGCCTCTTTCCCAGTAAACTGGAGGAGTGAGCCTCTAACATGTCCCATCACAGGAACCTAACTTAGGGCTAAGGATTCCTCCAGGCACCAAGAGGCTAGGGTCACCCCACTGCATGGCCCTAGCTCAGGGGTTGCAACCCGCGCCAGAGAGGAAAGGCAATGGCAGAGCAGGTCCGAACCTGCAGTTCATCCTGCACAGCAGCCATCTTACAGTTCTGGGCCTGCCAAGGAAATAAATTTTTGAAAGAAAGGCATAGATAATACAGAGTGAACATTTTTCCCCAGCTGAGAATATCCTAAAGAAAGTAAAACATACTGACATAAAACATGACCCCATAGGAAGCAAAAAATATGCACCTTTCTTCCCCACCCAAAAAAAAAAAAATCTGTCATCTGAAAGAGGCACCAGCTTTGGGGTGGGGGAAGAAATGAAGAAACACGTAAAGAACCACAGTAAAAATCTTATAGTGTCAGCCAGTATTAAATTTTGGGGGCTTAAAAAATACATTCATCTGTTTTTGAGCTCTGAAAGACAGGGAGAAAAAAAATATTTTTCCCACTTTAGAAATATCTTGTGCTAATGTCTACATGGGGAGATGTGGAACAGCGCAGTTAAAGCTGTCAAGGGCAATTTTTCTTGCAGACTTAAGTGTTCCATTACTTTAAAAAAAAAAAAAAAAGATTTGAGAAAATAGAGGAACTTGAATTCAGATCTCCTTTAATGCAACATTATGGCTAAGAATTTCAAAGCCATAAAAGTTAGGAAGTTAAGGAGCACAGAATCTACATTATGCACGTGGATTGTATAAAAGAAGAAGCAAGACACCACTGCAGAAATCCAAAGCCAAACAGCAGTAACAGTTCCACTGACTATTCCCAGAACCGCCACATTCTCAGTTGAGCACCAGAAGTTTCTCAAAGCACGTGAAACATAAGAGGGGAACATAAGAGGGAATGGCTATTCAGTAAGACACAAAGAAACGCCAGAGATTGACTAAACATAACAGCTGTCACAGGTCTGGTATGGTCTGATGGCTTCTCACTCCTCTTTGTTGTTTCAAAAGCCCTGGATTTCTGTGGAAACCTTCTCTACGTAATCAGTGATACCCCAACATCCTCCCTTCATAAACACCATGAAGTCCCAGGAGCAGAAATGCACATAGACCTGTCACACCTCACATTACAGTCTCTGTAGTTAATCGTCCACACAATAAAACAAGATTGACACATGCTGTGAAATGAAAGCACGGGCTAGAGAATGACCAGACACACCAGATACATCATTCTGTTTCATTAGAGCCTAGACTAGAAAGAATCGACAGTGTCCAGTTGACTCCAGATGGCAGTAAGGACGTGTAAGGGTGTAAGGACAGTAAGGGTGACAAAGTTTAACTCAAGGTGAAATTCAGTCCTACTGATATATGATGTGTGAGCTCAAACCCTTAAACAATGCACTAGGGAGTACATTTGCCAATTCCTCATCAGGTAGAACAGGGCCACCTCCTTCAGCAAACAACACCCAATTCCTAAGCTCACGTGATGGCTGCAAACCCATCATACAGAATAACTGAAATAATCACAACATCCCACAAGACAAAGGACAAGCATAAGCTAAATCCAAAAGTGAGAATCAAGTATTTTAAGCAGCAGTGGTCAAGAACAAGTCCAAAGGCCAACTTTCCCTTTGCTCTTTTGTGAGCATCCTTCCATAAGGGTTATCATTGCCAGCTGCTGCCTACAAAACATTTTCCAAACCAGAAGCATTTCTCTGAGTCCCCTTAGAGCAATACCAAGTGCTCCAACGATCATCATTGACATCCCTAGTCGTTGCAACAGTGCAACCTGTTATAAATTACATACAGAGCACAGCAGAATGAAGGTACTCTCCATACCACACTTTCAACAAATATTTGATACTATTCTCTGCAGCAACTACACCAGCACAAGATCAATTCCAACAGCTCTCACACAAACCCAAAGACTACAGCAATAACAGCAGCTCCCAGTAAGAATGTGATGCCACAGTGAGCACCAGGGACTCAGCCTTGAACCTGTCGGAACAGCATACTGCCATCCACTGCACAGCTCAAGTCACCTCTTGTGACCTGCCACACTTCTTTTGTAGAGCCCTTGGTCACCAATAATGACCCAAGACAAAAATTCAACAACACAATAACAAAGCTGACCTCCATTCCCACTTCTCTGAATTCAGAGGGTAAGTTTTAAAATACACTCAGAACTCCATTTAAAGTCTGTGATTTTTCCTTCACAGAACACTGCGTACTTCCCAAAACATCTCATTTTTTTCCCCACATGTGTAGAAAGCTGTTTTTAACTGTAAATACAGCTAAATAATGTTTCTAAGCTCTACTGCATTACCTTTTTTCTCCAAACATAAAAGAAGTGAGAAAATTGACTCAGGATGTTTTGAATACCTCAAATTAGCAATACTGAAGTCAGAATAGCACAGAGCAGTCTTGAACAGTTATTGCTGGCACTTGCAGGTGCCATGAGCCCTTCACATTCACGAACATTGAATTTACATTCAAACATAAATGAGAAATAAAGCTAACTTGATTCAAGCACTCTTACATCAAGAGAACAAGGGGTAATTTTAGAGCAACAGCTTAGCATTCACATCACACATTCCATTCTTGATTAAACAAGAGATCCGCATAAACATAATAAACCTGTAATTTTATTGGTCAAGCACTATGGAAACAATTAGAATACATGGGTTGCAGTGTTAAGCAAACTGCAGCCCATGCGTAACATCCATAAATTATAGCAGTTCAGCAACGAGCTGACCGGTTGCTTTTCACGGCCTTTAATAACAATCATCCACATCTTCACAGCACAACAGAAATTAGAGATTCAAGAGACTTATTAGCTCATCCAGAAAATAGAGGATTGTTCCCTATGGGATAATTGCTAATTCTCTGTCCAATGTAGATTTAAAGCTGTAAAGCAAGGTAGCTTCTTTAGTAAAGATTACTGAGAGTGGCTGAGAATTCTGTTCCATAAAGCCTTTTTCTAAACATTAAACATAAACATTTTCTCTCTTTAAAAATGTTAAAACAAGTTCAAGGAGCATGGTGGTCTTCACTGAATTCTACTCTGTTCAGTCCAGACAGGGGAGAGTTTATCACTTTTTTTTTTTATTATTTTCTGTAAAGCAGCAGCATATAGAGATTGACCCTAGGCTAACAGCCTTCACAAACAGTTCTCCCCATCACCTATCTCACCCTTGCCAGCTCCTAATCACCTTAATGCCTTCAGCATTTAATCCTACTCTTACACCCAATACAAGCTTCCTTTTTGTTCACCCAACTGTTGTTATTATCAGTCACATTCTACTTGTTTAATATTAACATTCTTGGTGTACTTTTCTAAAACAAGCCCTTGACCTCTACTACTTTTGATGTCCAGAAACATTTACCAAATACTTGTGCAACCAAGATTACCAACAGTCACCCATGGACATTGACCCCATGAACTTACTGCACTTAGGAAAACAGGACTAGAAGGGACAGCATCTCATCTAGAAATGCTTATCTTACAGTAACGTAACACAGTAAGCCACGATGTCAAGGGCACCTTCAGCATCCTCCACCCTTGCAGTAACAAGGAATCTAAGAAATGCCAAGATGAGTGTCTGAAGTGGACCTCAGAGAGGAATAAACCATGTGAGATATACAGCAACTCTCTCCTTTTGAGCCAAAGGAGAAGACACTTATTAAACATTCTCTTATTGTATCATGTTTATCAAAGTATATTTTCAAATGAAAATTGTGAAATATTTGGCTTTCATTAGCATATTCTGGTAGAAACCATAGCACCTAAAGAAATAATAATGTACAGCTAACAAGAGCAGCACGATTCTCTGTTATAAAACTCCCCTATTCCACTCGAGAAGTGACGACATTACAGTGAAGAGAGATGTTTATGTATCTAATACAGTAATTTTAAATCCTTCAGAGTGAAGAAAATCACAAAGAAGCAGCACTGATTATTTCTGGAAGGTTGGGTGGGAGAGGGGGGAAGGGAATAAAAAAGAAAATAAAACTGTTTGGGGATGTAAGATAAAGTTCTTTTCAATCTGAAGAATTACCTTCCTTTTGGGAAAGACAAACCACCCATAATGAGAGAGGAAAATCTTTAGAAGTAGTAGCAGAAAGACATTAGAGGTGGCAATCATCATGTCAGACACACTACACTGCAGGGAAAGGGAAGAATGACCAGATAATGAAATTACAGAGCATTGAAAATGTCAAAGAGCGACAGTGCACTACCATCATTCATGGGTTATATGAGGCATTAACATGCTGATATCCCATTCCAATGACAAAGATGGCAACAAGAACAGTAAATAGTCCAAAATGAATCTGTTGCTGAGACCAGGAATTTAATGAAACAGGGAGATGGGCAGAAAATGAATCTTACTTTCACTGTGAAGCCTTCAAATGGGAAACTGCCAGCTCTGTTCAGAAATAGGAACAGCTCAGAGATTCCTTATTTGATCTCCCTTATTTATGATCCCCCATACTTATGGGTCTTTGACACAAAAAAAGGTACCAAGTCTCACTAGCAAACACTAACCTAACTGGCAAGCAACAACACAAGCTGCATCAAGGGAATTCCCAGTGAAGTATATGAGGTAATATTTTGAGGGTAGATATCCTTCATGACAAAGGACATCAAATCTCCATGAAGGACCTAAGGAGTTTCAGTTATCCCTCTTCTTAGAGGTATTCAGACCATGGATCTGAGCAACTTTATCTAACATCACTGCTGGATGCAGCTTTGAAGCTGAACTGAGCAGGAACTGGACCAGACAACCTGCAGAAGTCTGCCCTCAAACCTGAATGACTTTATAATTTAACACATTCTGATCCCTTATAATAGAAACTCCATTTATGCATTATGAGTTGGAGTAATAAAACCCTAGCTCTATGATGTAATACCCTTTTTAACTTTAAGATAGCTGATAGCTATAAATGTGAATATACATATACGTATGTAGCTATATGTACACACACACACATCCCTTCATCACCATTCCTTCTATAAAAAGGCAACTCAAAATGGCTCAAAACACACCATCTATATATGCAAAGCCTCTCTTGGAGACCAGTGGGCTGTAATACAGGCTGGGACAAATCTGAATCTGATCTCAAACTGCTTCACATAGGGCCAACATGTGCCTTCTCATACCCTCTTCCAGACAGAGCAGCCCAGCGGAGCAGGGCAGCACAGCCAGCAGTATCACAAAGCAGCCAATGTTCCACTAGGACCACTCTATTTGCAGTGTAAAGCTGGAACGGGAATTCTGCACTGTACCCCAAAACTCCAAATTCTGGGGTTCTTCCTGCTTATTTTCAGCTCAACCAAATAACCACTCCTGTTAAAAGGGTGAGAGCAAGACCATTTCCAAAGGTACTGCAGTAGTGAGCCAAGATCTGATAAAATCAGAGCTAAACAGTTGCTGATAAAGCTATCTAGCCTCCACACTGGTTTCTTACAGAGCCTCAATTTTATGTTTCTAAATAATATTTGAAAATGAAGTTCACCTAAATCTAAGAAGGATCATGTCTTTGATATATAAAAAGCAAAATGAACAAAAATATCATTCTCTTAATTTAATCTGGAAAACATAAATAAAGAGGTTTCCTCATTCCGTCATGAGATGCAAATTTAGTTTCAGATTGCTTACAAGAAAAAAAAAAGATCAAACAAAAAAATCAAGCACAGGAAACTCTTGGAAACACTACCTTTTATCATATGCATTGTACACCCTTCCTTCTCCCTGATGGCTTGTATCACATTTAATACTACTGTGTACAGAAGCTGCTAGAAGTCAGTCTGCAAAAAATGAGGTTTTGCAAAGTGCATGTGTTCAGCAAGCACTGGTGTCTGGACATCTGTGCATAGGGTGCACAGAGCTGTAAGACAAAAGAATTCCATTCCTACCAACTTCAGGAAGGACAGGTTATTACCACAGTTCATTGGCAGTCATTCTGCCAGAAAGCTATCGTAACCAGCACATATATTAGATAATGACTTTTCACCCACAAGCTCATCATTCCCTCCCTGCTAGACAAGTAGGTTTTGTACCATGCCAAGGAAGTTCAGCTGTTGCCTAATTGAGGTGTGAATAAGATCTATCATGTCTGGTCATTCTTGAATATAACCACAATATTTGTTACAAGGGCACAATGTTCTTCTGTCTCTACTGAGCAGTAGCTGTGGATCACTAACACGTGAAAGAGGCAGCCATGGAGGTAGGCAGATGGATTTTTTTTAGGCACTGTTGTAAGTTACACAGTCATATAACCAATCTCTTATGGAGACCTATGGACAGATAGTACAGACCATGGCACTGTCTCTGTGACTCAAAGCCCATCTGCTCCAGCAGCAAAACAAATGAACAATGGCTGGCTTTGAATTGCTGCCTACCTTCTTAATTCTTGAAGTGTCTCCTGGAAGTATCTGAGGGTGATCAAAAGAACACTTTCTTCTTGTCAAATCACATCAGAAACAGCAAGTTGCATCTTTGGAATTCAAAAGGATTGATATTCCAGCTGTTAGGACTCTGTCACACCTACAGGAGTCACTTCTAAGCCCTGATCAACAAAAGGATTAGTCTGTACCTTGCATTTCTAGAGCTAGTGAACAGACTGTCCAACATGGGCACTGATGCATGGGAAGAGAAAACTCCACTGAGATGGAATAAAACCAGTTTGCTTTTAAGTCAGATCACACCTTCTTTGCCACTCTATACTCAAAGTCATCAAGATGCTGCACAACTCAGTATTACTCTGGAGTTATCGTACAAGGTTCTCCTATACTTGTAGCATCTACAAGTGCAGAGTCTAAACATTCCAAGAACATCTAAAGACAATTCAATCCATTGACAATTTCAGTCTGTTTCTAATAGTTAACATTGTAAAGCAAATACAAAATCTTCCTTGTCAGATAACCTCAATCATCTTCTAAATGAGGTGCAGCACCTAGTCTCCTGCTAGTTAGTAGTAATGGTACACTGCACATAGCTGTTGGATGTCCAGCTCACCAGAGCTGCAGTGGCTGGCTGACTTCACAGGAATGTCACAATCATAATGCAACCTGGACAATACAGAACGATAACCTTAGAGAGGATGTAGTAGGGACAGACAAAAGAAGTCACAGAGAAAGGCAGGATTTCATGGTACACTATCACTATCACTGATCCAACTTAATTATGTCTGGATGTTGGGAACATGTCTTGGCAACAGGCTTCTGATCAAAACTGAGTCTGGCAGCTTAGAGTTACCTCCAACCAACTGCACTGTTACAATGAAGACACTTACTAATTGCAATTACTTTTTACTTGCCCTGAATGCATGACAGTAAAATGAGTTAGCCTTTATCACTAAGCCTGGGAGAACAATATCATAGTCTAAAGTGGAAATATTAGCAGATGACAAGATATCTAATAGTTATCTGCTCTGAACAGAAGCACCACTGGAAGGGCAGACAGCAGAATGCCGTATTACTTCACCTCTGAGCTGTGGTCCACCGAGGTCAACTGAAGTCCCGCACTGCTCTCCCACCTGTTGCTGGCTCAACACTGACCAGTTTTCTTTTCCAACTGGAAGTTGTCTGCTGCCTCTGCCCCACCATAGTCTCTGTTGCCACTCTCAACACTGCAGAAGAGAAGTTTCCATTTCTGCTCTTGCTGTACAGAGCTTAATGCTATCTTCACTGCAGCTCGTCCTGCACAGAACTACTTGCGCTTGTTTTTCTTATCAGCCTTCCTGCACACTCAAGTTAAGATGTAATCACCACAGTTGCAGTGTTATCCTTCAGAAATTACTTTGTCACAGGAAAAAGTGCAAAAATACAATTACGTGCTCTAGCTACGCTAGCTTAGAGGGACCCAACTATTTTCAGGGAAAAACTGAAAGCTTGTATCTGTATGTACAGCAGAAGGTGTATGCTTGAACATTTCCTTAAAGAAAACCCATGAAAATGACAGTAGGTTTTATCTGTCAGATTTATACAACATTTCCACCTCAAAAGCCTACAGGTAGCTGTGTTAGAGATGGAGAAAAAGAAGGAAAAAAAAGAATAAAGAGAAGCAAAGTGTGAAGCCATCCCAAAAGCTCTTGTTATTAAATAAGCCTGAAAAAGAGGCAACTGCACACCAACTACTGCAAACTAAAGTGCCACTGACATTACTAGAGAAATGAACTGGAATTTAAACCTGCTTCCATTGCCATAACTAGTGACAAACCTGAAGGATCACTCAGGATTGGAAGCACAGAAAACTTAAGCTAATAACACCTGGAGAGGTCATCTAATTAGTTCCCATCCTCTGTCTCCGTGGAATCACTCCTAAGATATATTTCTCTAGCCTGTTCTTTCTATGATATCCAAAGGATCTGTACCAGGTTGTATTTACTCTACCATTATAAACCTCATATATAAACTAATCTCATCTTTCCTGCCACATAGGAAGCACATAATTTCTCATCCAATCCTTCACAAGGAAAAGATAATCACTTTTAATAACCGCTTCTTACATTAACGTTAATATCCCTCTTCAGTTTCCTTTGTTCGTTCACGTTTTTCTTGTCAACCTGTTTCGCTTGTGGTTCAGCATCTTTATTGTTTGCTCTGAGGTTCTTTCCTAATAATCTTCATCTTTAAGTGAACTTAGACTGCCTACAGAGCTAACGCTGAGACCTTACTGAGTGAACACAGATTACTTCATGTATCTTGCAGGCTATAATTCTGCTCATTGGAGTGTGAAGGGATTTGCCTCCAGGAAACACTTTCCCCCTGCAAGACCTGTCCTCAGTGCACTGTTACAGTAGAGGCTGTCATGAGTGAGAGCAAGCTAGGGGAAAGGAAAGACTGGAGTAAAGATTTGTATACTTGTCGGTAGGTCAAAGTAGGTAAGATTATCAGGACTGGTGTGGAGGGGGAGAAATTTTCAGGAGCTAATAAATTCTTAGAACAAAAAAAATGAATGCACCTTTGGGATGGGACAAAGAGAAGAACCACTTTTGCAGGGGGAAGAGGGGAAGGAAAAAGATGTAAAAGTCACCTAACTGCAAGCGAGAATCCAGCCCAGCTTTGTGAGCTAAGGACAGGGAAGGAACAAACCAGCTGAGACTCCACATCACAAGATAATCCTCTAAGGAAAAGGAAAATCAAAAACACTGCAGAGTGCAAAAAGGGCCTGGAGGCACCAACTTCAAAGCTGGAAGCCCAGGGTTGTGGTCAGGGTATTAGATAGAGTCCTGTTACTGAGCCTCTTCTAAAACAAGGAGGTTGGATTAGTGTCTGACATGCTTTGGTTCAGATACAAAAAAGACACACTGAGATCTGTCCAGGAATAAAAGGAAAAGGAAGAAGCAGAGAATCTTTCAGATTCTCGTGCAGGTAATTGAGAGCTCAGTCTAGACTTAGCTTCCTTCCTCCTTCCTACAGCTCAGTGCATCCAGTCAGTGCTCAAGAAAATATTTCAGTAAATATATCCAGAGCTACACAGTTGTACAGCTGGTTCAGCAATGGGATGAAAATCGTCCCTGTCAAATCTGGCAATTTTCAAGAATCACTGTCACCCTGTTCTCATACTGAAAGAGAAAAGGAAGCAAGAAAGCAGGAAGTGACAGAAAAACACAGCAACTGGTCAGACAAAGCAAACAAAGACAAAACAACCATACTGGAGAGAACAGAGAGACAGCTAGATACTACGATCCAATATGCCAAGCAGTGGTAAGGCCAAAGTAATGTTGTCAGGAGAAAAGACTGTGCTTTCTGATATACAGCCCTAACAAATCCGTGTGGTGTAAATGCAATTTATGTGGGCTATAATGCAGTTAATCTATCCCCATAAAGGAAGGCAACATTGTAACTCACCAGACACGTTCTGGTTCCTACTGTCATTTGTAGTGATAAATTTAATGATATAGCACAAGCTTCTGTACATGATTTTTCAATTCCGGGTAGCTTAAGCTAGTTAGACACAAACTCAAATGTGACTGTCTCAACGACAGTCCAGAAGCAACACATAATTGAGACCCATTTTTGATTTTTTTTTTCCTCTTTGCTTTGATTTTGCTGTTATCACAACACAGTGCTCCTGAATATTCAGACTGACAAGACTGAAGAGCGAGCCACTCAGTTGCCATCACAACCGATAAGCAGCACAGGGCAAGTTACCTCTGCTTTATTCCCCTTCCAGTGGACATCAGCGCCGTCTGAGGAGAACCCATCTCCAAAAGTAAGCGCATAAATCAGTTTTTCATGACCGTTCAGAGATGGCCCCTCTGGTGATATCAGCCATTTCTACCAATAGTGCAGGCAGGTTCTGGTACAGGGACATCGACCTACCAGGAAAAGCAACTAATTTCAGCTGACATAAGAAAGTCCTTTATTTCCATCCACGCAAGAAATATTTGAGGATATTTTGTTGTTCTTGTTTATTTTTGTTATCAAAACAGCTGAAGTTGGCATTTTTTCCCTACAGTGTGAACCCCCAGACTGCAATTACCCAGGGCACACAAGGACAAAGAATATGAAATCTTTCAGCAACAGAGGTACACAAGAACACAACTTGCTTTAATTCCCATGCATACATCAGGGAGATTTGGGTTTTTATGATTGGGTTGTGGGTCTGGGTTTTTGTTGATTTTGTTTTGTTGGGTTTTTTAATTATTATTATTAGTTTTAAATAATTGATTATACCAATAATATTTCTGTTGTAGCTGTGTATCTGTTGTAGCTACACATCCAAGAGCCTGAGGTGTATACTGCTCAGTAACAGTAGTTTTGGGGTTTTTGAACAGATTTACTTATGTATGTACCAAATAAGGCTGTTAAGGAAAGAAGAAAAGCCATATTATAAATTTAAAGAAGAGTGTAAAGGAAAGTAATGCAAGAAAGGAATCCACATGAATAGTTCATAGTTATCTTTTCCCAGGCTTTATGGCGTATTCAAACTCCAGTGCAGGTATTTCTTTTTTCCTTGACAAAATAAAAATAACAAAGTCAGAAAAATGGAACCAGATAAATTCATAATGTTAACAAGCTTGAAAACTGGCATCACTACATTATTCTCATTATCTGTTTAAGAGTTTAATTCCATGGGATACTTCCTGAATGTTTTTTTTCTTTTCCTGTGCTGCAACTTTCCCAAAGGAACAAGATGGCATAGCTGATGTTTTTCTAAAAGGTCCTGCTACCTGAATTTTACCACACACACGGGGCTATTCTATATAAAAGCATGGGGATAAACTACCATTTCCATCATGTGAATGTATGTATCTTCAAGCTAAAGCAAACTGGGATTTTTTAAGCAAAGGTCAGCTATAAGTAAAAGACCAACAGCAGTTACTAAATGCCTCATTTTTAACTTCTGGCTTTGTGCAAGCACGGAGAACAGATCTACTAACAGACTAATGCTCTTTGAAACTCTTCAGGCTCTGGACTCCATGTGTATGCACTAAATTCAATGTATATATGGCATCTATTTGATCTGCAGTCTGGTAAGAAACAGCTTGTACTAGAAAGGCAGTTCACCTAAAACCTTCCTCCTGCTTTATACATTTTGTTTCACATTAGGAAAAGAGATAAGTCATAGAAGTTTAGTAGTCAGGGTTCCTCAGAATAATCTTGCTTCTGAGAGCAATGTTTTCAGAACAGGCTGGTGGGCAGCAGGCAGCAATAAGAGGTATTTGCAACAGCTGTGCCATAATGCCTACAAACATCTTATAACAGCAGGGTTATAGGAACTTGTTAAGCCCCTGATCAACTCCTTTTTCTGTTTTTCTACCTGACACTGATACCTCGGCTATGAGCCACTGGGAACAACAACTGTATTCTCAGTCCCTGTGCTGTCTTTCAATCATTCAGGCAAAAAAGAATATCCCATATATTATATGGGATATACACTTGTAAGGTGTACAAGAAGGAACCCTGAAAGGCCATCTATCCGAAGTCCCCTGCGATGAACATTGATGTCTACAGCTCAATCAGAGTACTCAGAGCCTGGCATAGCCTGACCTTGAGTGTGTCCAGGAATAGAGCATTCACCACCTCTCTGGGCAAGATGGAAAGACAGAAACTAGGAGGCTTACTGCATTGCCATAAATCCAGGTAGCAAGATATCAGACATATTCATGCAAGTATTTTATGCTATTGGCACCTGCCAGGCAATAGAAGGTGCTGTGGTTGCAAGAGTTTGTAGCCAACTCCTTCACAGGGACCATCACTGTGGGTTGCAAAGGCAGTACAATTGGAGAGAGGATGGAGCCATGACAAAGCATTTTGTTCTGCTGAGTCCAGGATAAGCCCAGTTCCTTTAGACATAATGGATTGGAAGGTCATGGATAACAGGTATGTCAGTCTTACTCTAAATATCCTGTTTCTCTTTGCCTCCAATCAGAGGAAAAAGAAAACATTTTCAAATAGCTACTTATAGCACTTGACCAGAATAACTCTTCTCCTTTCCCGCACAAAAGGATAAACTCATGCTCCACCTTAATACATTAAGAGAGTTAATTTTCTGACTAAAATGTTCAGCTCTGGTTGGGACATAAATGTGTTAGGTCACTAGTTTAATACATATATACCTAGAACAAGGAGGAGATTGTCAGCAAGACTCATAGCCACTAAATTCATGGTTATTTTTTTTTTCCTGTGCTCTCTCACTTTATCTGCATCAGCCTCTTAGTTTATGCCTCCATTTTATTTTTTCTTACAGACTGAAATCTGTACTTTCTTTTTGGCAGTTAAAATAACCTGTCTAGGGGAAAGCTTTAAAATTAACTGTCATAATTTGGTAAATAGGTTTTGAGTCACCCCATCTAGAGATTATCTAAGCCTGGAAATATCAGAGACTCTTGCATGCAGCCTTAGCACATTAAGTCATGAGATTACATAGAAAAATTCTTCTTTTTGGATTTAGTTGTTTCTTTAAATTAACACACCAACTCCTTACCACTACAGAACAAAAACAGATGTGTAGAGTTTAAGACATATAAATGCTTCAAACAGTTTATAGAATGTGGTGACTGAATGCTTGATACTGTTAATAATGGATTCATCCCATTCATCTCTACTTCCCTCTCTTCTTCACAGCACTGGAGACATTCTAGAATAAGTATACTCAGGTCCAGATCATCCAAAGCAGATGCTGGGTGTTCTGCAACCACACGGAGGAAGCAGCAGCAGGACAGTCCTTCTCACCCATTCTCAAGAAAACAGATTTTCCAGTCCCACAAAACAGAAACAGCAAAACACAACTATGTATATCTATCTAGTGCAGCCAGGCCTGAGTTAGGTTTTTATTGTAGCCACAGCTAGCTCTGCTCTAATATACTTTTAACAGATGTGGGGACGGGGACTTTGACAATGCTGGTTCAACATCAAGTGGCCATACACATAACCAAGACAAGTCCATCCCTAGATGGACAATTCAGAGCAAAGAATTCCAGGCAGGAAATTATTTCACACCCTATAGCATGATTAACCAATGTTCTCTGACAAAAGCCCTGGAATTTTGCATGCATTATCCAATTAATTTAATTTACCTAATTAGTTGGGATTTAAGACCGTGAATGATCATCATTTATATTCACAGTGTGTTCTAAATAGGTGAGTTTTTTTTCCCCCTAAATGTTCTGTTTTCACTTTGCATGCGAAGATGAGAAAGAAACAGACAAAGACAACTTTCCCATTGTACTGCACAGGGCTCACAGCAGGATGAGTTTTCTCCCAGACAAATTATCTGGGATTTTTCACTGAAACCATCTCTTGTGAACCATTATGGGTGTTAACTGGTCAGCTGCAACTTCCACAGAGATAACACCTCATTTAATGAGCTAAGTTGTTGAAGCCTCTGAAAATTATTCCTTCTGGCTGCCTGAACTCCTGGGGAGACAGCTAATGGTTCAGTTCACATTCTGACATTTTCTGCATAACCACAAAGGCTAGAGATACGTATATTTGTGTGTGTGGGCAGGTGAATAAAAATGCATATAAAATGAGAAAGAGAGCAGAAGCACATACTCAACACAAGTTGGGTGACAAGTGATGGATGCAAAGGACCTTGGCTCTGAAGCAAACACTGTAGCTGAGGTAATGCATTTCTTGTTAGAATTTCTCCCCCAAAAGTATCACTCAGGCATAAGACTTTTAAATGTGTCTGCCACAGGTACAACTGCCTAAACTCTAGACAGTGTGATATCAGCATCCCCAGCTTCATAACAAGAGTAGCTCTATTGCCAGTATTGCTAATAATCTTGGTATTTGCTTTCCATAAGAAGGCTCCACACTTTCTGCCATACCAAGAAATGTATTTCGGCCATTATTTTTTTCCTCCCTCCTTTAGGTATTTTACTCCCCTTTATATAACATTCTTGGGAAAGCCAGCTCTCCTCTTATACTCTTCTTTCAGAAAAGGTCACCATTTGGAGAACAGAAAGCTTCAAATAATGAATCAGGAGCTGACAGGTAGATTGAAACCCCAAAAGAAATGAATAGATCAGGCAGTGGAAATAGCATCAAATACAGAGCTCATCAGCAAGTTCCTAACCTGCTCTGTCACAATAGCTCAATCCCCCCAAGCAGAGGCAGCATTGCTCTAGCTATTAACACAGCATGCCATAAGGTATTGTGGAAGAAAAAAAAAAAAGAAAAAGAAAAAAGGGAGCACAACAAACAGCTGTTCTTCAACCACATTGCCAAGGATTATTTCAAAAACGCATCTCAGGTCCTGTGGGATATCCCAAAGGAAGCCAGTTCTACCCACAGCACTAGATGTCTTGGAGCCTTTAGTTTGCTTCTACCTCACACCTGTGAAATTAACCTAGTGGTTGAACATAACACTGTGCACTAAGGAGCACACGACACAGGGATACTGCGGTCAGCAAAAGAAACTCTAAGCAGTTCTTACGTAAGAGAAAGCCACATTTAGTTGCTTGTGACCAACGCATGTAACAAGCACTATGGATGGACTGCTGGTTCCTAACTGCAAGAATGGGATGCAGTAGCAAGGAGGGATGCCACTCTGGAGTACACAAAGGTTCTACATGCATGGAAGAATGCACAGGAGACAGTTTAGGTGCCCTTTCATTACAGCTGGTGCTGTAGACAGTCAGCACATTGAAAGCCAGACTTCTTAGCACGCGTGACAATCTCATAAGCAAAAAAGTACGAGCAAACTAACACAGCCAAATCACACTACAAACCTACCTGGCGTTAAAATGGTTTGGCAATAGGAGAACATAGCCTCAATTACAGGTAATGGTAGGGAAGATGAAATGAGTGGTTCCCTTGAGCATAGTCTTTTCTCTCTTCCCCTAGATCTCAGATTGACCTTTGCAATTCAAGACACACCGCAGCCATTAAAATAATCAAGTGCATTTTATTACTTTCATTCCTACTTGTAAGAAACTCAGCCTGAACTCCACACCTTAATGTCCAATTCTCCTTAATGTTGCATATCTTAGTAGATCTCTAAGCAGTCTCTTCCTGCTATATGAAGTTGACCAACCCCCATCCTTTCTCCTGCAAGCAAACAGTAGCATGAATGAGGTTAATATAACCTGTCAAACGCTGCTGTGATTAACGACGTGTTAATGATGTGCGTGGAATTAAATAATTCACTATCCTAACAATAAGGTGACTCAGTTCTTGTGCCATTTATTTTTGCTTTTCAATGAAGGAACTTCCTGTTCCTGAGCATGATCTTGTCTAGGTCAAGAGTGTGTGCACTCAGGGAAAAGGCAAAAGACCATATGTTTTCCCAGCAAAAATTTCAAGTGCAAAGTGCACTTGAATAAATAAATAAATGCAAAAATCACCTCATAAAGAGATCAAGTTAGACATCTTACTGTTAAGGGTGACACTACAGGGATTTCATGCACACATATAAATTCAGCAGCTGCTCGGGCAAACTCTTTGTCCTATATACAGTCACTTGTCAACTCGCATAAACCAGCATCACTCCAGCAAAATAAAAACAAAAGAGATTTACAGCTAGCTACTAGAGTACTGTGACAGCCAATATTCTGTGTTTTAAGTTTGCTGGCCTAAAGGAACAAACAATTGGTAACCCAACATTACCAACATAACTGCATGAACTAACTGAATGCGACTATGGAGGCAATGTTTCCATCAGCAAACCAAAACCAGGGTCTAGGGCAACAGACTGTCACTTTGCCTGTGCTACAAGAGGTGGAAATTCAATTCACAGCCAGAACAGAGAACAGCTTCTCCTGACTTCACTCACAGTCTTTACCTCCAGCAAACAGGAGAGGAGCTAACACTAGCCAAAACAGGAGCTTTTTTTTGCAGTCTCAATAAATAAAAAACCCACTCAAAGACGGGACACAAGCAGGGACTGCTCTCTATTGTACACTGCTGCATCGTACCTCAGCACCCTAGATTAGGTGGCATTACCTGGTCGCAGATCTTTGTTCTCAACCATGAAGCTGCATAGCTCAGTAGTTGCCTGTCACAATCATTTGTTCCACCATGTTGTTTCTTGTAAAACCTACCAAGAATGCAACTGTGCAGCCAGCCCCAGTGAAAAGATTGCTGTAGAAGACCAACATCATTGAAATCATGTCCAAAATCGACTCTCAACACTTGGCAAGAAGAATCCATGTGAAAACTGTTGTCTTTGTTTAGGCAGAAAAGGGTCTACTTTCATTGTCCTCTAAGAAAGAAGTGGTATCTTTCACACCTAGACACAAATAAGGCATCTGTCCTCTTTCCACCCCCACCTTGGGAAAGTGGAAAAGGCTTATTAATACCAAAAAGCCAGAACAAGAGCTGGTCTGAGTCTGCATTGTTTGCTAGCATCAAGAGACATGAAAAATTTACATCCTTGGAAACTGGGTCACATATTGCTCTGCTACAACGAAAATTAGCTCATCAGTCCAAAAGACGTATAACACTCATGAAGTCTGAACTTGTTTTCTCCTGCTCTAAGGGAAAACTAGGGCCTCAGCTCTCCTGTGATAAAGGCGATAAAGCCATCTCCAGCATGGCTTTAATATATGGATTATTATAACACAGGGTTTATGAGCATTTACATTTTCGTCTTTTAGAGATCACAGTAAAGCAAATCTGGTCCCTGGGGAACAGTACGACTGATACAACATGGCAGAGGGTCAGCAGCAGCAAAACAGAAAGCACTGACAATGACTCTTTGAATGACCCCTTGCAAAAACCTTGGACATCCACAGCCCACAATAAGCATCTTCTGTTTTGCCTATAAAGCCAGCTCTATCCCACTTAGTGGAACAAGAAATCCTGTCAGAAGAGTCTTTAAATGCCTTCTGCCTTCCAGTTCCCACAGGAGAACTAAGTTCCAAAGTCTCCAAAAAGTCTAAGATATCCAACAGTGCTGTCAGACACGAGCTCCTTCCTCAAAACTGGGAGCTTCACCAAATCTAAGCAAAAGGCAAAAGCCTAATCTCCATTTTTCGTGGGCTCCCTGGGACTTACGGGATGGCTGTTTAACAACAGTAAGACAGTAGGTCACTACTTCCAACCCAGAGAAAGCCATGGACTCAGCTGGACTGCAAAAATTGTTATTCCTTACACCACACGAGGAACACAGACAGCCACATTAGAGAGACAGACTCCAAAAAGGTCGAAGTAAGTTACTGTATGATAATAATTACTTCATCAATAATTAAATGATAATAATCGCATCTGGGATGAGCCAAAGGACTACTTCAAACAGCATCAGAGCATGAGGCATAAGAAGGGATTATACAAAGCAGACAAAATGCAGACCTAAGTCAACTTATCCCAGCCTCAACTTCTCTTTGGGTTCAGAAGAAAAACAACAAAGTTTTTTTTCCTTTTTTTTTTTTTTTTGAAAAGGAGGAAGAAGCATTTCTGTAAGTCAACAACTCTCCAAAAGAAACACTGGTACTTGAAGCTTTCAGGGTTATAGATCTTCATGACATACCTTCCTCAAATGTGTACTTGCTATAGGCATTATACAGGCCATGCAGAGATGCTTCTCATCACACTACGCAGAAGAGAAAGAAAACAGCTTTTTTTCCCCTCTTTTTTTCACGCCCCCAAGAACACTCTAATACATGACTTTACAGACTGATCTAAAAAGCTCCTAAACCTCACAGAGTATTTAATGGCATATGACAATACAAGTGATGGCAAGCAGGTTTGCCAATGGAGAAACAGTGGTAGGATGCAAGCAGGCAAAATCTGAGACCACGCTAAAGATTGTGGTGCTGGAAACAAAAAAAAAAAAGTTGAATATACTTTCCTAATTATTTTTGTTATTTTAAGCAACCACAAACCATTATGATAAAACAAATGACAGTGTGAGAAGCACTAAATGCTAATATCCCACAAATCTGATACACTCCAGGTGATATGACATCCAAAGCCCAGAAAATGATAGCCAGGTGCTGTCCCCTTTAGAGACGTTTCGAGCTGATAAACTCTTGACCCACTTGGGCAGATAAATATTTGCTCAAGCTATATCTTGTTTACAACTGTCTACATTTCCACATGTGCTTTCTCAAGAGAGAAAGTACTTCCAGTACTTGTAGGGAGTGTATCAACAGGAGGGGCAACGACTGTTTACATGGGTTGATAGTGATAGGACAAAGGGGGCTGGTTTTAAACTACAACAGGGGAGATTCAGGCTAGGTGTTAGGAGGGAGTTTTTCACTCAGAGGGTGGTGATGCACTGGAACAGGTTGCCCAGAGAGGTTGTGGATGCTTCATCCCTGGAGGTGTTCAAGGCAAGGCTGGATGCGACTCTGGGCAGCCTGCTCTAGTGGTTGGTGACCCTGCACAGCAGCGGGGTTGAAATTACACGATCTTTGAGGTCCATTTCAACCCAAGCTGTCATATGATTCTATGAGATAGTGCTTAGTCTTTGAAATTCTGTAGATTTTTTCTATTCAGAAGGAACACTTGCCCTTGCTGAAAACATAGTGTTGAGTATTTCTATGAATGTTTATCTTCATATCTGCACTCCTTTTATATTCATACGCTTTTTTAACTGTTCCAAGTATGCTGAAAAACATGATCTTTTCAGATCCTCACTGGTAAGAAAAACTGTAGCGTTCAGAGACCACAGACAGAGGCATAGGGGACTGGAACTGACACCAGCTGCTCAGATCTGCAAATGTCAGGCCCCTTTTGACACCTGCCCTGAAGTCACATTGCAAGTTTCTTCCACAATCAAGACCTTAAATCTACATCTCCTGAACCCGACAATAATTAAACAGCGCTCAAGCACACTTGCCAAGTTTCTATCCATTTGGATTTCACCTCCCATACCTCTGCCTCTCTTTGACACACATCTCCCAGTCACTGAGCCCTTACCCTTCAGAGACACATGCAACGCAGCTAATACTACTGACTCTTGTTGCAGTATTTCTGTACCACGTCAAATCATCTTTTTTATTATTATTATTATTATTAACAGGGAGAAAGTTCTCTGGGTAGAGGCTACTTGGAACATAGGAGAAATCTCATGAAGTAGTAGCAGGTGAGCACTTCCCAGTTTTCTGGAAAGTGTGACCAGAAAAAAGGCATTTGTGTACTTTGTCAGGAACTTCCCCCCACTGCTGATCTGCAGCTCATACACTTTCTGTGCTACGGTACAAACATAGCCTCAAGCACTCCCCTCACAAAGCAAGGTTTTACTACCAGCTGTAGCTCAGTAGTCTAACAGCAGTTTCTTCACTTTGTATTTCTGTAGTCTAAAGAATAACACTGCCTCTGAAAACACAGAACAGCTCTCAAAAATCTAAGACCTGCTCTCAGCCTCCACAGCTGGCTTTAATTGGTTCCAGTGAGCCATCCCTTAGAGAATCTAAGGCAAGGAAAAATACTTGCTGGCGTTAGCAGTTCCATTCAGTCTGCAGCACTTTGGGTGAGAAGATCTAGAAAGAGTTGTAACAGGTTCTCAGAAGCTTTAATTGTCATTCAGTTTGCTATTGAATGCTATGTTTAAAGGCTCGAAGTATCTAGGACACTTTATTACTTTGAAGCACTTGATTTGGCCATAACTGTGTTTGGCCATAACCAATGCTCAGCAGCACGAGAGGGGCTGGAGGACAGTGCTTTCAGAGCAATTGACTCCACTTACATGATCAGACCTGAGCAGATCAATGCAAGAAGACAAATGCTATACTGCACCTCTGCAATTAATTACCCACACAGCACTTTAACTTCCAAACAGAACAAAGCCTATAGATTGTCAGGTCTTTTGTAAGAACACTGCCAAACTCTGACCTCAAGATGATCATAACACTTGAGAAAAAAAAATAATAATAATGGTAGATAACATCTCTATTTTAAAGGTAGAGAATTAAGCTGCAGAGAAAGACCAAGGGCTACTGTAAAGAAACACCAATAAATGGAAGAAACATATTCTGAAATAGGTGTGACAGCATCCCACAGGAACGAGTTCATTCTGAAACTGTTATGTCCACTGAAGAAGTTTTTCCTTTGCACAACACCTCGGCTTTAAGCTGACCGACTTTCCCAGAGCCTAAGACACCAATTTCATACAGCTCCAGCTCCTCTGCAAGTACTTGGCAGCCAGTGTAATTAAGCTGGCATCAGGGACCTAACTCTCCTTGCGGACTTGAGCTGAGTGCTTTGCACTGTGACACGAAGGAAGTCCTGGCAAAGCCAGGATTTAAAGGGAAATCATCTTCATCCTCCCTTAATAAAATCAGTCCTGCAATCCAATAAAACACTGATCCTTCCTCTTTACCACCTGTATTGCTGTTCCTTCCCAAATCACAGCACTCAGACACTAGTTCCTGCCCTCTATGGCAATCCTTAACAAACAAGCATGTCTTTCTGATATTTGTTATTAGCATTTTATTCCTAAAGCATCCTGCAACCCAGACTGCATAGCCTACAGCAACCTCAGACTGACACTCTCTGGACAGTTTGAAACTAAATTCAAACTCATCCACCAACATGTGAGATCAGAATTGAATCGTCCTTCCAATTCTCCTTCTCTTGAGGAAGAGATGAAAAACTTCATACAGCTTCAATGCTCCAAGAGCTTGACAGTACACAGATGACCTTACTATCCAATTAAATCTACTACACTGATTCAATATGGTATAAGCTGTTGTCCACAGTGAAGTCTGACCAATATGAAGGACCCACTGTTAATGACCAAAGCATGTTTTGTGTATACTAGGTTGAGAAATTGTGTTTTGCAGCTGATAATTTGCTCTATTAAACAGCATTATTGTATGTGTTGTAGCTTCCATGGAAATTTATAGGAGGCATTATTTTCAGAGCAATCTACATCATTAGCCTAAATCCAGTTTCAATAGATTGAATCAAAATAGGAAATTCTTAACCTTGATATCAGAACTTGAACACTGAATTCAAAGACCTAAAACTGAGCAATTCTACAGCCACACAAAGCAAACAAAGTGCATGAGCAAATGCACTTGTCTGTGTCTGGTGGTTTTCTTTCACATGCAATCAGCTGCCTTTGCTTACAACAGCAGTGCACATACACACAAGTGCAGCATCCAACTGCACATGGTTTTGGGAAAATCAGGTCTGAGTGAAGATACCGGCAGAAATCCAGCCCTCTACCCAACCCCCCACTTGGATGCCATCATCTCATTCAGCAGTGGAAGGTGACCCCATTAAATTAACGATAGGTATATTCAGAACAAGTGTAGGCTTTAAAAAAAAGAGCTGGTTAATTTTATTGTCAATAACAACTGCTGAGGCAAAGATAATAGTAATCAAATCTCATGCTCCAGAACGCATGCTAACTACCTTAAGGCCCAGGAAAATACCTGCAACTAAGGTATGTCAGATCTGAAGAACTAACATAGAGGATTATATGACAAAAAACAACACCTATTTCTTGCTCAGTGCCATAGGCAGGGTTCCACATTTAATGAGTAGAATAAACTTGTGCTGCCAAATCTTTGCTTCCAGTTAACATGAACTTTTACTTCCCACTCTGTAACATGACTGTGATCTGCAGAAGGTCATATTTTGTTTTCTTAGCCGCCCTGCAACAAACTCACATGGAATTACCTAAGGGCACTTCAAACACGCTTTGATAATTTTTGTTTTAATTGGGCCAGCTATCTATTATCAACATTAACACTAAGAGAATTTTGAAAACTACAGCTAAAACACTGATTAGCTGCTGTTCAGGTCCTTAATTCCTTAGGAATAGCCAATAGAGCAAGCATTTCCTCTGCTCACAGCATCCCCGCTGTGCCCCAGTGCAACAGAAGAGCCAGGCAAAGGGAAATTAAGCAATTAATTGGTTCTTAAAAAAAAAAGTAAATAATTTAGTACATAGGAAAATTAATAGCAGCAGCGAATGACAGGCACAGGGGAAGTGTCCTGAAGCTGTCTATTGCCCTCTACTGTTCCCGAGGTCGGCTCCCTACACAACTCCTTCAAAATCTGTCTACACTCACTGCCAGCCTTGAGTTCTGCAGCAGTTCATCCAGGACCATACACAGCACCCTCCCACTCACCTAGAGAACAAATTCAGCCTTTTTTCCTAGGGCCATTTTGGTTAAGCCATTGGTCAACTGTGAACAAAGTGTCCTGCCTTGTGAGACTGATAAGAATTGTTAGTTTGCGGAGTGCCTTCATGCTTCCCCCAAAGAGCCAAGAAACTACTGGTAACTAACACAAGTATCACCAACTTCATGGGCACATACATGAGATTCTGACAGCTCATACTACACTGGACAGATGTCATGCATTATTAGCTTGCTTTCCTCTATGGGGGACACTGTGTTGTCCTGGCATCATGTTAATTAGCAACAACATATGTTATTGAGAAGAGTCTGCTTCCAAACACAGAATGAGCAGAGCACAGGTGGCAACACAGCTACGACGACGAGCACAGCAATGCTCTCTTGCTGTGCTCCTGTGCTTCAAGCAGTAACTAAGCTTAAGTGCCCAGTGACAATCCCTATAAGTCAGGCGTCATGAAATCATCACTATGCAAAGGGGCCACCAAAGCGCTGACAGTGTACCTTGAAAGAAAACACACACAGCAGTGGAAGAACAGAAATGAATATTAGAGAAATTTTTCCAATACTCTGTCAGAGGAATAGAGTACACCTGAACAGATCCACTCCCTCCCTAGCGTTGTCTTCCATAGTTTTCAGATTGCTTCCTCCATTTCCAATCTTTTACTGATCTGCAAACATTCCAGTAAGAAACAATCTTTCTGTCACAGTCTCCTTGTCTGTAATACAATGATCATGATGCCTACTAGCTGCTTTTTGGACACCCGTAGAGAGTTAAAAAGCATAATGCAGAAACTAGCCTATGGTATTTTTGCTGCTGATGGGGTAATAGAGATACTGGTAGTTATTTTAAGAAAATCCTGACATGAAAATGAGGACAATAATGAATGACTCACAGCACTCTAATTTTTGGAGAGAAACTTTCAGTTCCAGTTCAGACCAACCTCAAACAAGTCACTAAATATGAATTTGGCAGTCAGACAGGATGCCATTCCTGACCCAGTACTGAAGAGGTGAAGACCTGCTGCGAGGTTCCCAATAAGTTTGCACAACCACCAAGTTAAAACAATACTAAGAGCAACATACTGGTGAGCAAAAGCACAGGGAGGGGAGCTGATTGACAAGTTGTACATTTGTGTAACAGTCTCTCAAGGTCAACAAGCTGCCCACACCATCCTCTTTACACCATGACCGCTGAGGGACATCCGTGTCATGCAGCTCATTTCCCCACTAATAATGTGTGAAAACATTCGGAAAGGTGAGGGGGGAGGAAAGAACACTTCAGTCAAACCAGCTGTCATGTCTAAAAAGGACAGCAGTGTGAGGCTGCTTAACCTTACGAAAGCCCTCCCAATCCTATTTGAGCGGTGGCACCGAAACAACTGCATTCCCACCACTGTACTGCCTCCTTCCCTCTGCCATTTTTACCACACACATTCTGCAGTATCTGCACAGAGTCTGCCACGCATTCATAGATCAGACACTGCCATAAGCACTTTACATAATTAGAAATGCTGTACATTGTTAAGAATACAGACACTGAAACTTCCCTTAGAAGACATCAGAGGATGGATCTGAATCAAGATAGTTTCCGTTGCTTAATTACAATGACTAACCCATCTTGCCCCTTAAGAAGGCATTTAGTTGAATACAAAAAGGAATGGAAGGAGTGGGAATCTAACATCAACCTCCATAGCAGATGTTTTCTGGACTTTCTTGAAGCAATTACCTTTCAATGATAAGGAAATAGATGGCTATCAGCAACAGAAAGCTCCCAGCTACCAGCAGTGTTAGTTGGCCCTTCATGCACAGATGAAAACTGGACCAAAGATGAGGACTAAATTAAAAAAAAAAAGGACAGTTTTGATTCTGTGGGAAGGACTGGTTTCTTGTGATAAAAGCATGTGCAAGTGTTACCTCTTCCAAGGAGAGGTCAGGAGCATACATTCGAGTCCAGCTCTCCTACCACCTTTTTGCAATAACAGCTCTCAAAAGCAATGTGCTCAAGTTTATCTGCTCCTCTACTCCAAGCTTACAAAAGCCTATTGAAAGTATTCTTTGTGTTGCTTCACCAGCACACACAGGCACTCTTTATGTGCTGCTAGGAAGATGACAAGACATGACAGCAAGAGCCAGCTCCCCTGCCCGGTGCCACTCAGGTCAAAGGCAAGCCTCAGTGTGACCACTCAGGACACCACTGAGTGCTTCCTCCTGTAGTTCTTTATCTTCCACCCCCTTGAACAAGACCACTCAAATACAAAAACAAAAAAAACCAGAAAAAAAAACAGAAGCAGCTCAGCCCATCAGCTTCAGATGGAGTGAGTTCAGCACCTCATTCTCATGATTTTAGCTAGAGTGACCCTCAGTCTGACACACACAATTTCTGTGTTTCCTCTTGTACACAGCACTGCAGCTTAGGAACACATACCCAGTATATCCATTCCTGCTGCTTGCTACCAGCAACAGCTGGAACTTGGCACAGTACTTAACCATACTGCAGCACTCCCAAGTATCGCCAGGGGAAATTCAGACTGGATGTTAGGAAATAGTACTTCTCCGAGAGAGAGGTCAGGAGCTGGAATGGGCTGCCCAGGGAGGTGGTGGAGTCACTGACCCTGGAGGTATTTCATGAATGTTCAGATATTATGTTGAGGAACATGATTTCGTAAGAATGATTGGAGACAGGCGGACAATTGGACTAGATGATCTTGTAGGTCTTTTCTAACCTTGGTGATTCTACAGTTCTATGAATTGTGCCCAATATTGTTCACAGATACTACTTCTGAAGTTAAGTTTTTCCCCTCATATCTTTGTCATTTCTCCTTATTAATGTTGGTATCAACATTTTGTTGTTTAGGTTGCAAACCAGCGAACAAAATGCATAGAGGTCAAGTGATAGCCATCCTGTCAGAAAGTTACATCAGCTAAGCTACTACACATCTTCTTCTCTAAACCACACCAAATTCCAGGCTCAAAAAAAGCTAAAATAAATCCCAACTTCATAAACAAAACTGTAGAAGAACTAGTTTGCACACATGCTGACAAGAGAAACAGCAAGCTTCATTCCAGTGGGTTCTGTAGTCAGGCATTCTGGGATCCCTATCCTGAAATCTCACACCAGCATGGCACCTGGAAGGCTTTTCCACCATTACTAGCCAAGAGCTTTTAAACTCCTTTACATCTAAATATATATTTAATACAATTAATACTCAACTTTTACTACAAAAATATTTTCTATTAAGTTACCATAGGCTATTAAATTTTTTGCTTTTTGGAATTGAAAACATGCTAAAACATTTCTCAATACCTTCACACTCTACTTACTTTTAAAATGGATTTCCCCAATAATTCTCAGAGATAGAAGCCAAAACCTTTTCCACAAAACATATTTGTTTTGGTAAAAATGTATTTTTCCTCCTCTCCACCCTACATCAAAACACTTCATCCCAGTTTATCACCTGAATACAGTACAACACAAATGCAATTGACTGCCATTTAGAAACAGCCTTCTTTTGACCCAAGTTATTTATTATGTCACTGGTTTGTCTGCTTCAGCTTTAACCTGCTACAAACATTCCTTTGATTCATTTCTTTCTTCCACTTTATCCTTTAACAATGCTCAAGAACTCTTTCTGAGGCCAGGCTTCCTGAGAAGGCTACAGCAACATCATTTAGCTGCCGAGATTCACTCTCAGCAAAGCAGGTTGGCCTTTCCAGGCTGCTGGATTGCTGACACTTCGCAAATGTCACCTCCAGTCATGAAGCACAGGATGGGGCAGGCAGGAATGACGGAGCATTACTCAAGAGCACCCACACAAGAAGAAAAAAATGAAAATAATAAAAGAAAATCAATCACTTGCAAAGACTAATAAGGGAGGTAGGATTATAAAATGCCAGAAATCCTAAGAGCTGAAGTGCTAAGGAGTATCTGTTAGCTTTTGTGAATCCTGCCTATGATCTTTTCCTTGACATATTTACCAGCAGGAGCCTAGCATCTGATGCCAGTCACTCTCTGCTCTGTTTTCCCACACAATAAAATACACAAGCCGCACAACCAGAGATAGGAAAGTTTGCCAAATACAGCACTGCCTTAACAACATGGTTGTCTTGTATTCATTTGATTCTCACTCTATCCTTAGTTTTATCACCAAATAGTAAAACTTCCATGTTTCCTGGTCTTCTTTTATGCAGCAGACCACAGAAATATGTGGGTGGATTATTGAATCCTCTAGAGAACATTAACATCAAAAGAGAGAGAGTTACTTTTTATGCAGTCATGGGGTGATAGGACAAAGGATCATGCTTTTAAAATGGAAGAGGTTAGACTGAGATTAGAAATAAGAAAGAAATTCTTCACTATGTGAGTGGTGAGGTACTGGCAAAGACTGCCCAGGTGAGTTGGAGATGCCCCATTCCTAGAAGTGTGCAAAGTCACTTTGAAAGTGGCTTCTAGTGGAAAGTGTCCCTGCCCAGAGCAGGGGATTGGAACTGGATTGTCTTCAAGTTCCCTTCCAACCAAAACCACAGTATGGTTCCATGAACACTAATTGAAAGCAAACCTTGTGACACTCCAGAACAGCAGGATGAGGATCAAAGAGAGAATGAGGACTCTGCATTCAAAGCAGCACCCCTCTAATGCAGTGAACAGTACATATCTGGACCCATGCAGATCAGAAGGCAAATGGTGCCTCTAAGTTCTAGACTCCAACCAGATCAAGAGCAGCTCTGCACTGTACCCTGTTACTTGTTACCTGTCTCCAGCAAACAGGTCAAGTGCTGACAAGTTTTTCAGTCACCTGCAAAATAAGCATCATCAGAGATCTGCAAGTTTCCACAGCTTTCTTGCATCCCAGATATAACTAGCAGTGACAAAAAGCCAGACCAGAGAGCTCCTTGGCCTACTCAACTCACTAACAGTACCGTGACTGTAGTGCCAGCTCCACATCAGTTTACCACATCCTACCCTCTCCATGACGGAGCTTACATATAGGGAGACTTGCAATGATGAGGAGACCTGGAGGCACAGATCTCTGTCAACAGCAGGACACAGTACACAGAGAGACGAGCATCTACAGGCAGAGCAGCATGATTTTAAGTGCTTGCTCTTCACATCTAACCAGCCATTTACTGTGAACTTGGAACAACAGGATCTTGAATTAACGCCAGTCAAGGGCTGGAACAGAGAAGGACCTGAAGGGAAAACAGCAGGGAAGTATACAGACTCCTTTGTTCCAAGTCACTGGAAATCCCTTAAAAAGAGGGACAGAGGCCTCTGAGAGGGAATAAGCACATAGCATCTGTGGAGCAATCTGGGTGCTCCCCCGATTACAGTTCTATGGGTTTATACAGAGAGGTAGAGTCTCCCCTTTGGGTATAGCCAACTGTAAATCTCTACTGTTGCAGCATCCATTTCCTTCTGCCATGATCCTTCCAGAAACCAGGGCGAGAAGGAAGCATAAGGCTTTCCCTCAAAACTTTATTTTGTCCTCTAGCAAGTGAGGAAAGCGCTGTAGGAAAGCGAGGTTAAAGAGAGAGAAAGAGATTATGAGGAAGTTGCTCCCCAAACAAATGGGCTGAATCCTAGGTGTGGAAGTTAGTGCTAATTTTTTTCCAAATGTAGGTAAAATAAAACTTGTTTATCACTCCAAAAAAGGTCAGTGTTGTCTTTTAGGCAAAGCTGCAGGTGCCATTTCCGCATGCTTCACGTACCCTGAACTCTGGCTCTGGGAAGCTTTCAACCTTCTGTATGAGAGCAACGACAAACCATGAATATTTCATGTGTTGCCTTCACTTACTTGTGAGTTCCCTGGAAACTATGAAAGTACAAGCATAATAATGTCATCATTTACTTGTCATCTTCCACCTGCTCTTTGCAAAGAAAAGAGGAAATGAATATCTGGGCTCCCATTCAAAGTCTGTGCCAACACCATGCCCTATGCCTTAAGAGAAAAACTGAAGGTTCTTCTGCAGAGAGATGGTCTAATAATGCAAATACCCTAGATCACCTTCTCAGCATCCAAGGAAGCTTTCGTAATTACCTTTCTCTTATGGAGGAAAGATAATTTTATGCTATCAGCAAGGAGAAATGTTTCAATCTTCATCACCATATCTGCCAACAAGCATCTTTTTCCCCATTTTTCAGCAGTACCATTTTCCAGCAGTACCTAAACACCTTAAAGTCAAGACCGATACCCCAAATTATCTGAAAGAACTATATGCACCTTCAACAGGTTAAATAATATATTCTGGACTGAAATGCAGCAGCCAACTACTCACAAGAGCTGCAAGTGTAGACATCATTAAACAGATAGGTGAAAACTTTTAGAGGATTTGACCATTGCCATTTAAATGCAGATTTTAAAAACACCCAAAACCTAGAGAAAGTATCCCACATTTTTTCTCCAGGAACATATGCATTGCAGTACTTCCTGTGTGCCAAAGTCTCACAATAGTACTATCAACAGCAACCCCTCAGTAACAGAAAACACCGTTTCCTTCATAGTACCCCTGAGAAGGACTTCACACAACCTAGCTGCTCTGCACAGGAACCTCTTCCACTCTTCCTTACAGTGTAGTTCCTTCACTGCAATTAACACCTGACTGTTTCCAAGCCAACACTGCCCTTTATTTGCAAAAAGCTCTTCTCCCCACCAAGTAATTTGCAGAGAACAAGCACTTTCCATCTCTGTCTCCCTTCCCACCAGCTTTACAGGCTTTTAGACTCCTCTCACAAAAGGTCTCTTTTCCCCCAGTCATCTTAGGAGCTCATCTCTGCCTATCCTGTTCCATTTTCAACAGATTTTTTGAAAACAGCTGACAAGAATCAAACATCATTCATACATACAAGCTTTGGGAGATGTAGATAATCATGTGAGGCTGGTAAGCAGACAGTGACAATAATACAGGCCCAGGTACAGAACTTCTTACATTTATCTGGCTAAGGACAGCTAAACACAAATAAATAATCAAAACTAACAATAGCAAGATGAGTCATCTCCTTCCTAATGCATATCCCAGTTGTGCTGAACATCACAAGTCAACTTCAGTCCCCAGACAAGATTTTCTAAATGCAAAGATACCCAAACAGGAAGGGTCTGGACGACTTTGAATGAAACCATGTGCATATGTCTTTGGGTTTGATTGGGAAGTAAGTCTTACCAAACTGAATGCTCCACTTTTCTACCACACTCTTGAGTCAGTCAGGATTTATCACTGATCTCTGGGAGATGCTGAACACCCCGTGTTACCTCAGAAGTGTATCCCTTTGCAAACATAATTTCACTTCAACACACAGAGCATACTTCATAGCCTTTCCATCTCATTAACCTTGATTCCAGCAGCCTGTTCCTAACAAGACACAAAACTTTCTCTGGGCTCTGTCACAGCTTGACAACTCAACTTCAGGTGCTTCAGGAATAAATGAAAGATGGGCCCAACTAAGAGGATGTAATAAAGAACTAACGTAACTTGTAAATGCTTCTCTCTGTAAGCCAGACAACAGTATCAATATTTAGCAAGGAGAAATCTCTTAAAAAAATAATTTAAAGCAAAAATATGCCTTGTGCCCTGTGCCTTCCACCTAACCTCCCTTACCAGACACTCCCCAAAGTAGAAAGTTGAGAGGAAATCTTAATCGGAAATAAAAAATGCAAAATATTTAAAATGCACACTTATGTGTATATACATATATGTATTACACACATACACATGGCTAAGAATAAATATTTAAATTCTAGATGAGAGAAAAGAAAAAGAATAAAGAAAATGGAAATAAAGAAAATGGAAAAAGAAGCAGCCATTAAAAAGGAGGGACAGAAGCTCTCCTCTGAAGAAAACCAGTGTTTGTCAAGGGAGTTGCATAATTTGAGATGCAGCATCACACAGGTGCCAAGTGTTTCTCTGAGCATCTGGTACTTGTCACAAAGCATAGTACTGCATACTTCACTCTCCTGGTGCCCCACCACCATCTCTGTCTCAACATCTATCCTCTGAACCATGCATCACTATAATATGAGAGGGGATGCTCAGAGCACAGCTGCCCTTCAGGAGAGCACACCAGCAGTGTATCCTTACTAGCCAGGATATCTGCAATAATGGGCAGCCCATCTGAGTGACAACACTACTGATGATAGACGAGCCGAGCAGAATCCATCATCTTGGCTCTGCAGAGCTTGCAGGAGCAAGCAGCACATTTTCACAGCATGTGACACAGACTTAAGAGTAAAGCTAGGAAAGTCTGTCTATTGATTATGAGAATGGTGCAGGCACTTCAGCATTCTGCTGTCGATGAGCCAAGCTAAATGTAGATATGAAGCAAAATTCTATATATTCCAATGAAAATGACATCTAGGAACCTGGACGCTAGGATTTGTGTGTCCCATCACTGACCTTGTAATTAATTCACTTTCCTCTTTATTTATTACTCTTACCTATAGATTGTAATCTATTTTACTGAATGGGCCTCAGGTCCTGTGAACAGAAAGGAAGGACAAACTGAATTCTGTAGCTGCTTTTTACTCCGTTCATGTCACTTTTCTCCCCATTCCTCCAGAACCAGGATGTGGTATTCATTCTGAGTCTTCAGGTTGGTCTCAAATGGCAGTTCTCACATTCAGCCCTCATCAGTCACAGCATTGTGAATGGGTCTCTTGTCATGACAAGCAGCAAAACACAGAATAAACTTTTATAACCTAACTCACCATTCCTCAAAAATGAAACTATCTGGTCTTCTCCCAAGAAACAGTGGGAAGAGAAGCATGTTCCCTCCAAACTGTTCATCTTACGCAGCCTGATGCTCAAGCTGGATTAGACTAGGTATGTCAGGTAGTGGATCTAATTGGAATTCAGCCAGTTATAAAGTACTGCAGAGAGCTATCTCTGCACAAGTGCCTCATTACTACATAGTGCTTAATGAAGTTTCAAAAGACCTAAGCTTTTGTTCCTATAAATTAGGAACCGGATTTGTTATCTGCCACCATGATTCAATTAGAAGGTGTTTCCCTCAGGTGCCTTCAAGTCTCACCACTAAAGAAAAATCTACTGATTTGCATCTGTGCCCCTGTTAAAAAGGAATCACCAGTAGATCATCCCCATGATCCTATCTCCCCACACTGTCCTCCACAATGTGGGCTGTATGCTGCAAGAAGCTTTAGTATCTCCTTTCCCCTTTTCCAAAGAAACCCAATGTCTCCCAAATGAATTAAAATCACTACTGGCAGCCCAAGAGACCAGCAGTGGTTTCAGCTTCTCCAGTTGTGCCCTGCCTGCATGTCCAGTATCAGGCCTCCAGAAGCAGTACATAATGGTTAGTAGAGGGTTATTCAGTGCCAACCCTAATTTTTCCTTCCCATCACTGAACATGTCCACGACCTTAAAGGTCTTTTCCAACCTTAATGATTATTCGTTAACTGTTAAATCTGTGTCTCTTTTTCTCCTTTCCTTATAGAGGCTTCTGACTACAGAGATAAAAATACTCAAATCGAGGCATCATTTGCTAAGCCTGGCAGCTCCCACCATCTACGTGAAACGATAACAGCACCTGTTTGCACTGTCATACATTCCTTCCTGCTGCTCCCACTACAAAGCCCCATCTTTATCCTGCCAAGGATTTATACTTCGGTGGAAATAATTTGCTTTTGCCAAAGCCCAGCATGCAAGCCTTCAGAACAGTAATGTGAACAGGTTGTTTAGGTTTTTGTTGTTGTTGCTTTTTAAATTATTTTCTAAAAGCTGATTCATTACTATTCAGTCCCATTACAGAAGTTGCAGTGGTAGAAAAGGCAAAGATACAGGATCTGATTGTGCCATTTACATTTCTATAACTCTTACTCAGCTCTCATTACAAGAAAGAGCCCAGCAGTTAGCTAACAATACAGACTGATGCTTTCAATAACTGATGAAAATCCCCAAGCAAGGGAAGGTCGGCATTTTTTAGTTCTCTTCCCAGCATAACACATGCTTATTTATATTGAATCAGGTATGATTTTTCAATACATAATTTCAGATCACATTGCAGGCTTGTTCCCCTTTTGCTTATAGCCCATCTTATTTAAGTATAGAGGACTTGATGCACTACAGTCTTCCAGGAGACAGGAATTTCCCTTCAACATTTCTTTACATTTCCACAGCTAGTTGTGTTTTATTTGTTAAGCATTTACCTCAGGTGTAGAACAATGAAGTGGTTAATTTGCCCAAAGAAATTATACGAGAGACCCGGCAAAAAGGTGAAGAAAGTAGAAAGAAAGAAAAGGAAATGAAAAAATCCCTGCTGCCTTCTGTGAAATAGGACAAAAAATTGGTAGGGAAAGAAATGTAATTCACAAAGCTCTGGGGGGTATACCGCAAAGAGCAAGAAAAAAATTAAAAGCAATAAATAAATAGTTGACAATGTCCATTTTAAAATATAAAAAGCAGCTTTTGTATGTCCAATGGGAACGTTAACTACTGCTACATTATCTGGATGGCTATAAAAACAGTCAGCCTCTGTGAAATGAAATCTCACATTATTAGGCTTCCCCACAACTCTAAAAAATGAAGTCCATTTGTGAACTAGTTACATACCATAGCAGTACAGGAATCTGGCAGAAGCAGATCACAGACTCTTATTTTCAGGTTCCCTACTGGTCAATTATGAATGATGCAACATGCTGTTAGTATTCTGAAGATTGAAACTAAAAGCCAAAAGCTACTCTTTAACAGTAGAGCAAGTCACCAGGTAGACAAAGCACACACCCAACTAACTGTAAGTAGGACTACACTGTTCTTTGGAGCACAGTGTGTTCCTGCTTCAGCCTTGTGCCTGTATTTCAAACTATCTGTAACCAAGCAATGGGTGCTTTCAGGGGCCAGTACTTGCATCCTCTGCTTATTTTGCTCTCCACCCAGGCTGAAGGGCATCTTTTATTGCAAACACCTCAGTCTTACTTCCTCCATCACAGATTTGCTGCATGACATTTGCACATGCATTTGGGGCCATCACTCTTTGGATAACCTCTTATTTGGGATGCTCACTATGGGAGTAGAGCCAGTAATTATCTCTGGTAACGTGCCAAACACAAGCTAATACTCAGGTAACAGCAGATCCACCCCTGGCTTCTACATGGTACTTACAGAACGTGGATAATAGGAGTCTATTATTACACTGAGGACAGCAGATCAGCCTAAGGAAGTGCATGCCCTGGTCCAACAATTCACCATTTCAAAGCAGACTCACAGAGGCTCACTTCACAGCTAAATCAGTTGAGCCTCCCTCAGAGGCTCAAAAAGAAAGGTCTCAGTAAGCAAGATCCAGCCATTTATAGCACCAACTGCAGCTCCTGAGCTACCTTAATGCAGCAAGCAGCAACGTGTACCAACAACGGCTTCCTCCATTCCAGTATGTTATACACAGGGATAATATATTAAGTCCAGAAGAAGGAAGTACCCAGCAGGCAAGCAGATTTACCATTTCTCAAACATGAGTTGTTGGCAAGTTCTCCAGGAGGCTAAGAAAAATTGGTTCAAAGGTCTTCAGTTTTCCCTGGGAAACTGAACAGACCAAGCAAACCCCAGCATGAAGGAATCAATTCTGCTGGGACGCCAAAGTGATGAATAACGAGTAGATGAAAAGGCTTTGGGGACGATTCTGTTTTTCAATAGCATCATATTGATATTATCAAATGGATTTCCCATTCATCAGCTTTTCCCACAAGATATTAGTAACTAAGAGCTAGAAGGTTGGTTATCATACACAAATACCTTCCGAAATTAGGACAGCAAAGTTTGGAAAGCCATGATGTTAGCCAGACTACGTGGACTGTTGTAGAAGCAAATCACATTCCCAAAAATCTGCCCTCTAGTATAAGCAAGGATCTCAGTGTGTGACTGAAACAAAGACACATTCTCATGTGACAGTAGGCTCTGGTGAAAACATATGCTATCACTGCATTTGTGCTACGAATAAAACCTAACAATATGCTGTAGATGCAGAGACCTGTGACGTCCTCTCTTCCCCACAAAGGAAATCAGGATCGACAACCCTTTTGAGATCTGAAGAGACAGGCTAGTTCAAACGTGTTCTCAAAACATGTCTTCCTTCTCCTCTCAACAGACTGTAGAGAGCATTGTGGGAATTCCAACTAATACCAAACAGCAGGCTCTTGGGATAATTACTCTGCAGGGTGCGATTCAAAAGACCTTTACCCAATAGACAGCCACTGGAGATTTCCTAGGGCTTCTCTCAAATTGCCCATTACTTTGCCATCATTCTATTAACGAAAACAAACAAATGCAACAGAAAATAAAACTCTTTTTTTAGAGCTGCCTTTTAGTCACCCTTCATACAAATAGGAAGAAAAAAAACACTGGCACATATCTATCCCTAGTTTTGCTTTATTTTAGAATTATTGTTGCACAATGCTCATTGCAGCTTTTTTTGCTCCCCATCCTCCCCTTCTGTGGGGGGGCAAGAAGGGAGGGAGAAGAGGTTGTGGTAGTGGGTGGAGCAAGGATAGGCCCAGCCACTAAATTCAGGACATTACTGCATCCTTTCAGATACTGCTGAGAAACTGACTGCCTTCCAACTGTCCAGTGCAAGCACAAGCACGGCACTTTGCAGAGACAAACTTATGTAACCAAAAGCAACCTGACTACAGTAGGCACAGTGTATCTGTGCCACAAAAGCCTCCATACAGCCTCACTATGACTTATCTACACCAGCATCAACACAGCTTGAAGCTACCAGTTCCTCCTTCCAGAACTAGCTCTATGCATACAACATGTATGCCCAGAAATACAGACAGCCTTTGTAGAAACCAGAAGAATTTTACAGAGAGAAGGAAGAAAGATCAAAGTTCTATTAGTTAAATAACAGAGACCCACAGCTATACTGCAAATCCAACTTTCGCACAGCAGGCAAACAAGGCTCTGTAATCTCTCTAAATGTCTATAGCTGTTCTTCCTTTCCGGAGCAAAGCCTGATCTACTTACAGATCTATGCTTACATAACCAAACTGAAGTGGAAGTGAACATTATCAGTGTATTTATTATTAACCAGGTGGACTATAGCAACCTCCAGTTTGAAAGCGGTTTTCCAGGATGAGGATGCATCAGCAGAACTGAAATTACGTGGGCTGTAGAGGCTAGCAGAGAGAAGGAAGGTTATAGTGAGTCACTCACAACTATATGGAAGCAAGTTTCTGCTAGACCTCTACATCAGATTTTTACTTTTTCTTCACCTAGTCCCTTGGGTTAATCAAGACCAGACAGGTTACTGAGGGAATGGAGCACCCCCTTTTGGATCTTGCAGAACATGTACTTTACATTCCACACCAAGCAGATTGCCAGAACAGAGAACAAGACCAGTAATCTTAGTCCTCCCTCAGCCTGCTGGTTTGGCCCTAGGTCTGTTCACACCACTAGTGGGCTCATTTCCCTTGCTTGAACTAGCAACCACTGCTGAACACCAGTCTGAGAGGAAACAAGGTCACCTCCAGCAGGATACTCTAGACAACACCTCTGGTAGCTACAGTTTAAACTTCAGGCTTTTCAACTACTTCTTGCCCTGCTACATGAGATCACACCACTGCGACTAGGTATTATCATAGAATTGCAGAATGGTTGGGTTGAGAGGGATCTCAAGGATCATCAAATTCCAGCGGGTTGCCAGCCACTAGATCAAGTACTAGATCAGACTGCCCAGGGCACCATCCAATCTGGCTATAAACACCTCCAAAAACAGAATATCCACAGTCCCTCAACACTATCTCAGCAAAAAGAATTGCCAGGACACATCCTAATTCTGCATAACACCATAGCAGGGCTTCATCCTTTAGGGCTTTTCTTGTTTTTGTTTTTTTTTAAACACAAGGTCCTACTGCATGGTATCCCTCCAACCATGTCACTCTCCAGCTCCCTACCGGATGCATAAAACCAGGATTAAAGAGACTACTCTGAGAGATGGCATCACAGAGAAGAAGAGAAGCTTCTGCACCACAAACTTTTCAAGTCCACATAAAAAGTTTTAACCAGACAGAGAATAAGTGGTAAAAAAAAGTCACCTGAGTGAGCAAGAATAGCAAACCTCTGCATATGAACCAGACTTGATGCTACAAAAAGTTTCTTTACCTCAATAATATGCTTTAACTTTTGGTTAGCCCTGAAGTGCTCAGACAATTGGACTGAATCTCCAAAGGTTCCTTCTGACTGAACTATGTATTGTATTGTAGCTATTCTATTGTATTGTAGCTCTCATTGGGACACATCCCTTCATGACTTCCCTCTCTTATCAACAACCAATATTTTGATTGTCTCGTTTTAAAGCTGAACTTTTAAAACAAGCTATAACAAAGCTTACGTGAGTCTAATCACTCCCTGATTCCTCTGACATTCATTGTAATAGCACTAATTACAATAAACACATTTGAAATTAACGTGCATGTCATATACATATATCAATTGCATTCTAATTTGCCATTGATTAATGTTCACAAGATGAACGTGCATTCAATAATAAAGAGCTCAATCCATTACTCCCAGCCAGAGAGCTCCCACAGCCAAGTGGGTGAGATAGACAAGAAAGCAGCCAAGCCACCAGCAGTGAGTTACCATCCAAGCTCTGACCCTAGGACACATAGTAATGACAGCTCTTCTGTCATCTCTAGTGACTGGCATTTTTGAAATGTGCTTACTCGATCCGTTTAAGTTGGATCTCTAAATGTTCAGGTAGAAGCAACCTATCTCACGCTCAGTTCATGCATCAGCTAAAATAGATCTTTGCTGTCCTGTTTCAATCACAGATAAGTTGAGCAAGGAGTTAATTGAGAAAAGAGTTTGAACAGCTATTGCAACTAGAAAACAAGTTCTTACCCAAGATGCTCCCCTGCCCCTCTAACAGAGGTCAAGCATTACAGCAAAAATCCAAAACCAAAAACCCAAAGCCAGAGCCACACAGAGCTATCAATAGACCAAAATCAGTTTTACATTAATATGCCAAGATATGAAGCACCATCAGGGCTACATTTGCAGCTGACAGCATATGCCATATCTTTCAGAGCACATCACCAGCCTAGACAGAGTAAAGTGCAGCTGAAGATGACATACTCATTTCTGCCCTCTCAGCACAAACCCCCACTGAAGGATGGTGCAGAAGTTACTTACTCCAGCTGACAGTGGTGCTCACATCTCCAAAGTTCAGCCATAGCACACAAAAAGGATGAACATCAGTCAGCGTTAAAGGCTCAGATGAGCGGTAACCACGTGACGGCAGCAGCGTAACCGACAGCACCCAGTTCCATGCAAACACCTACAGTTAGCCTTGCTTGGCAGCAAAGTGAAAGACTGAATAAGCTACTGCTGAAAAACAGTTTTTACAGATTTTTACATATCTTTAGAAAACTTATCACAATAGGCTGCCAATACTTTAGCCCAATAGCATCCTCCTTTCTCCCCAGACATTCTGAAATACCTGGCCCTGATCCTGTTACAGAACTTTTTGATGTTATCTTTCCCCAGATATTTTCAGTGAGCTCATTTCAGGTTAGAAGATCACAGAAAGAACAAATTTCACACAAGTATTCACAGTTGTGCACAGGTTGCGCAAAACCATTCTAAGGCCCTAAACTTAATGTTTGGATATGTTCAATCATACACTGAACCAATGTTAATGACCTACAAAGATAATTCAAATTAATCAGCATGTCAAATGCTTGTATGAAGGATCATATGAGTCATCTATGGACAAAGAATGAGTCACAGGAGATACATAAGAGATAATTTTGAAGAATGTACTCATTCTTGAGTATAACCTACATTGCCAACGAACAACATGCAAGTAGAAAAACATTTTCAAATTACCAAGTAAGTTAATTGGTATGAATTAGTCAGATGGCTCTAGCTCCATCAACATATCTAATGTGGGCTACTGTTGTAGTCTATATGTCACAGGTGAGCAACTTAAATCTGTTACAGGTACATCTGAATTTAATTCAGAGATATTCTGAATTAATAGAACGTTGCAATGTGCATCAACAACATATTCTGGAGGTGCACCAGAATAAAGCCTAAAGCCACAGAAACAAACTTACCCTAAATTCTCCTATGGAGGACATTTCCTGAGTATTCTCAGCTCACAGATACATTCCATTAAACGTTGGGGAAACTAGACACTTCCAGCAGAAAAATAACTGCAAATATATTTTGGCCACTACCCACAAACTCACCAATAACTAAGAAAAGACAAGAAGGGCAAAAGCACTTGCCTGCCCAAGAAACACCAGCCAACACTTCCTTTATCCCTGCAGATGCTGAAATATCCTAACTCCATAGAGATCACTCACAACACTTTCTTACTCAAAAAAAAACCCCCAACCAAACAAACAAAAAAAAAAAACAAACAAAAAACCATGGGACTCACCCTTTAATCCATTTATAATCAACCTTTAAATTAGAAACGAGTACCAAAGACAGCTAACTGAACTCTCCCATGATTCACAAGCAGGGAACACAGTCAGCGTTCGATATCCTACATCTGCTAATGGATAAATCCAAATGGATCAGTTTGCAAAACATTTAACCAGTGTGGAAAGGACTTCATAGTCATCAACACATAGGAGGGAAGAGTTAATATGTTTTTGGACTAAGTGCTCCAATTCTCCTACCTGATCCCTGTATTGCTCCAGAAGGACTAGGCCTCCATTCTGAGTCAAGCTGAAACAGAAGTGTTCTGTTCCACCTTGCTGCCCGAACACAGACTGGAAGTAAACCTGTTTGAGGGTGGGAAACCTAGAAAATGCTAAAAGTATTTTGGCTAAAAAGACAAAAGCAAGAGAAACTCACCACTCCTTTGGCGACAGTGATGGGAGTAGATCCACAATCAGCAAGTGCTCATTTAAGTGCAGAGCAACATTCGCTGAAGTCAGAAGAGCCAATCTGCACTTAAACAGCTCAGAATCAGGCTGGAAGTGAAGCATAGCTGCTAAATTATTACCCTTAAACAAACTCCCAAGCTCTCTACTCCATTTCCTCACAGTGTGCTGAGTCACAACAGGCAGGGTAACAAAAGCCACCCGTGGCGGCCAGAGCTCCAATAAATGACTTCCAAATTACTTGGAAACTATTTTCTTGAGTGCGCAAAGCTTCGAATAAGCACATGCTTATAAGCATAAATTCAAGTAAGCACGAATTCAAGTAAACACACAATGCAGCAGCGCTGCTTCAGCCAGAAAGACAGGGATCCTCCCAGGAAAAGCTGCGACTCAAGAACAGAAGCAGCAAGAAATGCTTTCTTTTTTACTTTTTTTTTTCCCCATTCTGATCAACTCTTGGCTAGTTGTGAGTTTACCTATTAATCTCTGAGAAAGAAGCAGTCTTGCTCTGAATTCTCTGAGAAGAATGCAACCTTTTGAGAGATGTCATGAGACACAGTACACCTCCAGCCAGTGGTGAACACTGGTCCAGCTTCATCCAGAGATGTTCTACTTATGTTTTGTTAATGGAAACATCTGTAGAGGTAAACAGGGAGGACGAGCTTAAGCTGAAAGTCACACCTTGAAATATAACTAAACAGCATGAACTAAGGACTTGATTATGCACCCACTTTGATGCAATGTAAGCACAAAATACCACTGGAAACAACAACCATTGCTCATCCTCAGCTATTCAACCACACTGAAGTCCTTGTACCCAGCTTGGTTAAGATGGGTGACAAATTTATATAGAGAAAAACTTAACAGAAAATTGCACAGAATAGTTTGGAGTTTTTGAGTCCCCCAAACAACGGATCAAATCCCTAACCAAGCTGACCCCGCAGCAGCGCTGTCCAAAGAGAGCATGGGAACAGTGCTGCAGTAGAATCCAATGCCACAGTCTCCACTGGCAACAAGTGGATGGTGTCTGATGGAAAACCTCTGTAGCCACCATCTTTACCTTTCCCATTTGAGAGGTGTTCCTGTAATAAAGCCTTCAACTAACATTCATTCCTGAAAGCATAATTCTGCAAGACAGCAAATGCTAATTCTGCTGTGCCACTGCCTTGCAAACAGCTGGACTAAAATCTAACACACAGAGAAAACACCAAAAACAAATTAAAAAAAAAAAAACAGTACAAAAACCAGTACAAACACTTGCAGTTAAACAAAATTAAATTTAATAACCTGAGTTTTGCCAAAGCCCAGTAAATAAGTGACTTCAACTCCCTGACAAATAAAATGTAGTGATAACAGGACAGCATTATTCATTCCATTTTCAGGTCCTTCACCACAATGTTTTATGAATACATTTGCCCAAATTTAAGATGTTTTATGCAAGCTATTTTTAAAAGAGATATACATGTAATTTACTGCTGAAGGTCTAAGGTTAGAAAAAGTTCAAATGATCAATAAATATAAGGAGTTAAAGCACACACACACACAAAAAAACACTTAAAAACATTTCAGTACCTAAATATTTGAGTTTGTCAATAATCTTCCTTACCAAGAGCAAGTATTTCTGTGACCTTATGATCTAAATGATTGTCCTTTTTCCAACCACAATAAGAAGTGGTTTGTCCCTACCTGAATACAAAAGGACATAATTAAGCATAATTAAGGGAAAAAAAAAAAAAGAAAAACAGCATTTTGAGCAAACTTTCACCTCCTCAAACTTTCTTTCCCAAAGTAACTTCAGTAGAACTGGTAAAAGAAGTTAAAAAAAGAGGTGGAGGAATAAGCAAATAACTCAAACATGTGGGAATAATGAGCAGTTGGTAAAACAAGCATGGGGAAAAAGCCACACAAAAAGAAACCGTACCTGTCTTTAAAAAAGAAAAGAAGGAAAAAAAAGAAAACAACCACTGGACAGCACAAGCAGTTAAAAAGAGCTCCACACTCAAAGACTAATGTGAATTACAAAGCATAAGGCTTCCCCTAGGAGTCTTTGTGTGCCGTGGAATATGTCTTGACGAAAATCAAAGTCCCAACATCATACATGGCTGATATCTAATCATTAAAATACACAGTTCCCCAGAGCAGCAAGATGACAAAATTCATTTGTCTTCTTTTTCTTTCCAAAAGGGGAAGGAAGATGAGTAAGAAATGGCAAAACCTGCACCTGACTGCATGGCAGGACAACAGCAATAAACAAAAGAAATGAACTCACAAGCCTTCAAGAAACTAGTTCAGATCCCTGGCTGCTCTCATTCTAGGTCACTACACAGCGCCTCATATATGAAGCTATGTCCACAGATGAGAGCATCCATTCCCTCAAAGCTTTGGACACCAAGACTCCAGGTCAACTTACAAAGCTTCCTGGGAGAAGACAGCCTCTCTAAGGCAGGAAACAAATCACTTTTTCTTATGCCTTACCATCTTTTCCTGAGGCTTATGGTGTGCAGGAGGGAGAGTGCATGAAGGACTGAGACTGAAAGGAATAGGACAGGAAATCATCATCTCCACTAGCTCATTTTCTGCTACCTCTCCACTATACAGGGATGATTTAGGTCTGTAAACCTACCTCTGCTCTAAAGAATATAACTCTGCTGGATAAAGAGTCAGGAGGACTAATAGGTCTAGCTTCCAGCTGGTACACACCCAGAAACATACACACAGCAAGTCAGTGCCATAGCCCCAAGCACCTGCTGCTTCATAGAAGAGCAAGAACCCAGCCATTCCTTTAAATCTGCTTCCTTTAATCATCACCAAGGATTAATCAGTAAAGTGCATGGTACAGTTAGATGCCAGTCAATGGGGCTCATATCTTCCTTTTCATCTGGGGCTTTGACATTTGAAACCATTATCTGTTTAAATGTGGATATAGAATCCTAGATTTCAGCAAACTGATCCAGCACCCTCTGTCTCTGGAAACAAGAATCTCCTACTAGCCTCCAGTGTTCAAGCCTTCCACCACAGCTCGCCCTGAAGAGAAACCAGTCTCTACTTTTCTCCATATCTTGTCCCAGAACAAGCTGTCATTTCTGCACAAGCAAATACAGCAAGCACAGAAATTGCTAAGGGCTCTCAGAAAACATTAAAACCATTCTCCATCTCTTGTTGCTGTTAGCCATCCTTTTCAGTGCCCTATTTAAAGTGACAGCTCATAAGATGAAAACATCTACAGTTTGACACCACTGGCACAATTGTGAACTTTAGGAGTCAAGGACAAGATGCGTAACCTTAAGGAAATAGAGAGGCCATACAGTCACAAAAGAAAGCAGAGCGAAGCATATGCACTGTCCAATGTGCAACCATAATAGAAAAAACAGCACCTACTCTTACGAGCACTGGAACCAGCAAAGGGGAGAAAAAAATAAAAATCAGACATGCCCAAGTCCAAGTGGAAATCCATTGGCTGTAGCAAGAGCCAGACAGTAGAATCACTGCAATCTCCAGTAATCTGTATCAGTCACATAGAAAAATCATCTCATTGTTTTCTACAAATCACTAATTCCATGAAGCGCTGAGGTTAACAGGGCTCCTGCCAATACCAGTGGTTTCACATATAGGAATTCAATACTCTGAGGATCAATGTCCATCAGTATTATCCAAGTACAGTAGAAAAAAAAACAGGAGCAGCTTCTGTTTCTTTAGCTCCTACCACCAGGAAATCTCTACTTTCTAATTGCAAACTGCAACTACAGCTGCCCAGAAGCTTTTGACAACCTCCTCCAAGGTAAACACCAACTCAGCAGGCTTTGCAGAACCACATCCATCTCAGTGCACCTCTGCTGAAACATAAGCTTCCTCCCAGTTCTCAACTGCCAGGATAAACTGACTGTCATATGTCAGAGTACAAAGCATAGAATGCAGCTAAATCCTTGGATGTTGAACTATTCAGGCTTTCAACCCCCACAGCTCTCAGACAGCACTGTCATGCACTTTGAAAAACCCCAGGATGTTAAAGGCTTGTGAGATTCACATCATCTGGGCCCCTCACTCTGGGAAGCCTGGGGAATTAAGAAGACCTCACATAATTACATGGCTTTCCACATTTTCCTGTGAAATTAGCACCAACATTACCACAAGGGAAGCATCCTTGGATTGCACACTACTGCACTAACAGTTGCGCTCAGTGGCGAAAGGACTTTTTAACATTTTATTAAGAATTTTTTTCCCTGCACCTACTTGTCCACTTTCCAAACTTGGGATTAAAGGAACATTCTCAATATAGTCATCTTCATGTGGCCACATCCAATTGACACAGTCATTCAGCTGACCAGTTAGGTTCCATGAGGGTAAGTTAGCATTGCTTGGAGACTACTATTGTTTGAAAGACAGAAGGTCAGCTAAGAATAACACAAAATTTAATTAGTGAACACAAGAACTTGCTTGACCTCACACTGAGCAAGGCAAGGTTTCTCCAACAACGATCATTTATGTTGTTATAACTCTCCTAATCATTAAAATCTGATTGCAAGACCACATCTTACAAACCTTCTGCATTCAATAAACCAGTCCTTTACACAAAGATCAGAAAAATTGAACAGCTATAATGAATCAGCAAGAACCATGTTCCTAATTCCTCTATTCTAGAAATATTTGACCAGTGTCACTGAGACTCTTTTATGCTAAAGCATCTTCTCACAGCTCTTTGATCTCTGTGGGCACACTGGAATCAAAACTGTCATGGAGTACAAGATAATGACAATAGTAGGCAGTCATCAATTTGCGGTAGCGTTCATGTCACAAAACCCTTGTTACCAGCAGAGACAAAAAGAAAGCAGCATTCAATACCGTAGAGAAGCTGCCAGGTTTGAGGTATTGTTTTTTCTTCGCCATGTTTCTACAACCACCAGTGTTCAGAAGAGTAATAGATCTCGGCTGATCAGAAACATCTCAGGCAGCAATTAAGGAACATTTTGGGAAAAAAAAAAAGAAAAAAAAGAAACAAAGAAATAACATTAGCACCTCCAGGAATCCAGGGTATGGACAAACCAGGTCCAAGCAATCATGACCAATTAAAAGCAATCATGTTGCAGCAAAAAAATTGTTGCTTCTCAGATGACCACGCTCCTAGCCTATTCCCAAAGGCTGAAAAAATAGGGTTGGCTGCAATTTGTAAGAACACATTTTGCTATCTCTTTGCGGGGGACTAATGAACAACCAAGTCAGCTACCACAGTTCAGGGAACATGTAGGTATCTTCAGATAACAGCTGGTGACTGGCCCACCTTCATGATGTGGTCTTTAGAGTTTCTCAGTGTTTATCTCAACAAAAAACTCATACTTCAGAACAAAACTAGTTTTGCTTCTGAAAAGAAGTAAAGATGTTGTTATGTATTTAGAGAAGGGAGAAATGCAGTAGAAAATAAAGAAAAACACAGAAGTACTTGCTTTATTCCTTCTCCAGATAATTAACCCAGACACATACTCATAGGTTTGCATTTTCTTTTTAAAGACATAGAAACTGAGTATATGTCAATTTCTATGTCCTAGTGTTAAGTGTTTTTCAGCCTCACTTGCTTTCACTGAACTACTGGAGTTAATTTAAAAAAAAAAAACAAAACAAAAAACAAAAAACCACCACCCTGTTGCTGAGGAAAATGGACATAAAAATAACTCTCGCTACTTGGCTAAGAGAGCAATTGGATGGGAGCAAGGAAAAACATTCCCAAAAATACTGAATTTGCATTATTTTGGAATAAGCTCTAAACCTAGGAGGGTCAGTGGGTCGTGGCAATATATAAGAAGTACAGGCTCTACAAAATTCACTACCTGATCACATCCAGCTTTCAGCACACTTCAGTCGGGATGCAATGAAAGATATGCAAGAGGCCAGCATTCACATGTGGTTGCTATGGAGTTAAAGGCTTGAAGAGGATGCAGACGATCAGCACAACTGTCTAGATGAAGAAATACAATTAAACTTTGAAGTGCCTCAACACCTCCCTGGACAGCTGAATTCATGAACACCTGTATCAAGAGAATCCATTTAAATACCCAAGAGTTCCCATCAAGGGATAGTCAGAGGAATGAAAACCTGGGACTCCAAGGTCTCTGGGATGTTTAGTTGGTCCAGAGCTGGCACTGGGGGTCTTAACTCTTTGCCTCCATGCTCACAGAACAGATTTAATTTTCAGTGCTAACAGTGACAAAAGTTTGCTAAATTTCAAAATAAGAGCTATTTCTGAAAACTTCAGCACTCAGTGAGGCCTGGAAGCTTTCAGCATTTTGCTGAGCCCTTCATCAAAACTCAAATCCACCAAATGCCCTCTCTCTTCTGCAGATCATTCCCAGTATCTGAGCAGTCCTGTCTGACCGTAGCACTAAGACTAAGCTTCCCAGGGCATAAATTAATTTTAGATCCTGAGTAGAGGGCAATGCAGGTAAGCCTGCTTTTTTCTGCCAGGCCCCTACAAATGATATTATATGAACACAATCAAGCTTGGGTTACTTTGTTTTGCTGCTTTTAAGTCATCTTACTTTCCCTCCTGCTCCCTCTTCAGATTCCATACATAAGAATTTCAGATTGACAGGTGGTAGCTGGCAGTATCTCCTTGGGATGAGATTTATCAGCTTGTCAAGCAATGAGTGACTGAAGTGAGACAGGAATAGTGATGTGCCATGCAGACAGACAACCAGGACTGACAAACAACAGCTAGCTGCTAAGGTAGGTAAATGAGGACTGACTGGATTAGAGGACAAAAGTGGACATGAGCAAAGGTTCATACACTGCAGCATATCACCTCCACCAACTGTCCTTACAGCTCAGAATTCTGCCAGGTACCAGGGAGAAAAAGCAGTTGATAAAGGTCCATTAAGAAGCATATGACAAATGATCATCAGTCACAAAAGAATTTCAAACGTCTTCTGTTCACGTGTTAATCTAAAACGTTTAAAATTTTAAAAGTGTACTGAAATCCTAAGAATCCCAGGTACACCCCTTCCTCAGTGCCACACACCTTTGGACTTCTGTCCAATAGCATCATTCAGCACCATGAAATGTACATCACACTTGATACGAGCACACTAGACTCAGATAGGTAAGGACAGGGATGAGGCTGGCACGGGACATGCTACTCAGTTTGCTTCCAAGACTAGACAAGGAGCAACTTCTTGAAAAATGATCTCCAGAAGTAAAGATTTTAGGGGTGGGAATAGGTTCTGTCAGAGATGGCAGATGGGAGTGGGGACAACAAACAAACAACAGAAGACTGAGCCGGACATACTGGGGATGATGGCTGAAGTTGTAAAGCAAATTTCGCAGACCATCCCACCAGTACTTCCAGGAGATCACAAGAGGCTGCTGCATTTTCAACTCCCTGCGGAATTTCCCAGCATCGTGTTTGCATGTGTACATAATCAACAAAGTTTCTATTTTCTCCTGCCTACTTAAGGCCGTCTTTCAGCACGTATCCTCCTACACTGCTATTTTTACTTACTTCTAATCAGTGTGTTCTCAAACATCTAGGCTCAGAGAAGAGCAGTTCAACTCCTTCAGAGCACAGCCCACGTCACGCTGAGTAACACCTCAACAGCAGCTCTTCTCCCAACAGCCAGGGCATCATGCCTCGTAGAGTACTGGGAATAGAAGCCTGGGAGATCTCATTCACAGGATGCTGACCTTGAACTCCTCAAGCAAAGATTATTAGCTCCTTACAGGAGTCAAGAAAAGATGTCTCAGAAGCTCTCAGTGGACATTAACCTGTGGGTAAAATCTCCAAAGGAATAAGATGCCTCAGTCCTTGTGGGCAGCTCCCATTTCCATCCTGAGGCAATCCCAGCTACACAGTAGGAACCTTCAATGTGCATCATTTTCCACCCTGGATTAAGGAAGGACTTGTTATAGCTACTGGCTAACAAATATTTTATACAAGAAAAACTAAGGGGGGAAAACAAACCAAATTCACCAAGGTTTCACAGGCTGGAGCTCTGGCTCACACAGTACAGAACTGACCCAGAAGTTATGAAACTGCAATCCATAGAAGGAATATTGCAAAATCTGCCTCAAAAATACTCCAATGGTTACCTTTTTTCCAGGAACCACTTGAAAACAGAAGAATTGTCAATCTGTCTCCAAGAGATGAGGACGGGAAAGTGCAGGCTGAGAGCAGTGTTATTCCTCAGACTCATTCAGAGCCCTGGCTAGCATTGTGAACAGATTGGTGGCAGGATCTGGAGCCAGGTGTCCCCTAGCCTTCTCTTATCACTACCAGCTGCATCAATCTGAGCTTGGATGCTTCACCCTGGGCCTTGGGGAAAAAAAAATCCTATTGCAGTCTGGCCAAGTTAGGCCATAGATGCTGAGAAATCAGCATGTAAGCAAATAGTTTGCTTTTAAATTCAAGATCAAAGCTTGGCAAGATCCTGCAAAGATTGACAATCCCACATTTCAACATCTTTCAACCCTTAATTCTGAAACTGTATTTAATTCCTTCCTAATTTTTCAAGACTAGACAGAACTTCACTTGAAATAGTCATCACTTCACCTGATTTTGCAAACTCCCTCTTCTCTTTCGTAAGCATAAAAAAACTAATTTATAAAGTACTAAGGGTCAACACATCTAGCTGACACATTAGTAACAGAAAATTGGATCCAGTGCTCCAAACCCAACCACACATGTCTTTGAAGAGTGCTGCAATACCTTAAGAGATGCTGCCAGCAAGAACCAGGTATCCAATCTGCCACACGCTACATACTTGAGAAAAGTGGCATCTTTGTCTGTGTATGAATGCTCTGAGCAAATCTCAGCTTCCTGTCAACACGCACTATTCAAACCTCTGACATTTTAAAAGTTGACCCTGTGGATTGATTGCAAGCAGTTCAATATAAACATTCAGCACATGATACTTGATATTTAAACTTCCTAGCTTAGATTATAGAAGTTGACAGATTTATTTATGACTGCAGCAGACTGGAAAGTATTTTGTGCTTCCATATAAAGTTTCAACACTTCCCTTATTTTTAAAATACAATTATAAAAAATGCTCAAAATATGCAAAACACTTTTTTCAGCACTGAGCAATCAAAATTCAAAGCAATTTTTTAAGAAAAAGCCATGAAGTATTCTGCTGTAAAATCCTTTGACTAAAATTGAGACTTCCCAAGACATTTTGTACTTCCTCAGAAAACCAATCACACTGAGAAATAAATTAATAGGAATTTGGTAATCACTCTCCCTCTCCAAAAGACTTGTAGCTTTGGCTCCAGTTCTAGTTTTAAAATAAGAATAGGCATGGCTGAACTATGTAAGTAAAAATTCTCTCATTTAATATTTGCCATAAAAACATTAAACAGGAATGTGAACTTTTTCACAGGAATAATATTTTTTTAATATTTTTCCAGTAATGCCACCTAAAAATGAAACATACCAGAAGTGCAGTCACTTTAGATTATATATTAATAAAACATTTTAATAACTTTTCATTGTACCTTCCTTCTTTTTTCTTCCTCTGTCTAGCTGCAAAAAGAATAAAGCAATTTGGGGAAGATACTTCTGCATGAATTTTTAATACACAGTTTCCTAACAAAATACCCATTCTCCTTACTGCTATTTGCTACTCTACAAACATCAACATCAGAACAATGGAACATGCCCAGCATCAGTCCAGAAATCCGTTCTGCTTTACTCCGACTGTGCCATGCCCAAAATCGAGACCAACACTTGACCTCCCCCAGAGAAGGTTGAGATCTCCCAGTGCTTTCTTGACCAAGCCAAAACAAAGAGGCATCAGGCTGCATGTTTCTAATTCTTTACAGATGGTGTTAAAATAGAATTTACTTAAGTAATAGTAGGATAACACCACTAAAGGACAATGCCTAACTTGAAGAGCAACAGCACAAAAGCAGCATGGGTCACAGTGCAATCCCCATTCACGTGTTCATAGTTCCTCTCTGCACTTAGGGCTTGCTGGAGATGTAACATCTGAACATCTGACCCAAATCAGACACAGGTGGCTACATCCTACTTAGGGGCAGTCAGCAATCCATGCCTAGGAGCAGACTGTATCCATGACTTTGTAGTGTAGAACAGGGAAATGAAAGCAAGAACCACTTGATTCCATCCCATTCTCAGCAACATGAGTATAAATACATATAACAAGACGTGGAAATTCAGAAGAGATGGGTAATATATGTGCTGAGACAATCAGCCCGTGAGAGCATTTCACAGCCTAAGACTAACAATGAAAGAGATAGCTAAAGAAAGATGAGTCAACTCCCATTTATTTTTTCAGTAACCAAAGCTTCATACCAAGCCTTGGGTGGTTGCAATTACATCATACCCTGTTGCAGTGATGAGCAAAATCTGTTTTGTAGCAAGTGGAAGCAGGTTGCTAATGTCTGATGGCAAACAGAAGCAGTAAGCACCAGAAGCAAGTGTTACAGATAAGCAACAGAGAGGCGTTGTTACCAGGGTAGATCTGCTACAAGTAGATAGAGGGATCAGGACAGTGTATTCATTCAACTGCTCATAGTGCTTATTCATCATCTGCTTATAGTCCAAAATTGTTTCATACAACTTATACGCCTGCAATCCAGTTCACCTATTTATTACCATCAGTTATCTCTGATAAACCCCTACACACAAGTGAAAGTTGTTTTATTACAAAGCTTTGCCTCTGCACTTTAGTGGTTTTATTTCACACAGATTCTTACACTCTGTGAAGCCGATGACACAAATCCAAATATCCTCCCTATGCAGTCATTGTGGCATGTTTGTTAACATCAGAGAAACACCTCCAAGGTTAAACAGAAGCGTCAAGATTTCTCCCATGGTAAATCTGTTGTGAAAATCGTTCTCTCTTTGAGTTCTTCAGTGGATTCTAGTTCCTCAATGCCAGCATAATCAATGGGAGCTTGGCACCTAACAAGCTTAGGAGACCATTGGCTCAGCATGGGGAAGCATTTAACCATGATGACCCAAAGTCACAGGACCACATTCCTCCCTCAAACATGAGAAAGCCTGGGGAACAATTGTGACCAAGTGCACAAAGCTAGCTAACCAAAGAGTGCTGACATTCCTATGGCCAATGAGTCCTCATCTGGACTCCAGCTTCTGTAGCCATCCTAGATGTACATGTAGCAGCCATGGCTACATGCAGACATATATAGCAGACATGTTTTGTTGTCACTTGCCACCCCAACTCCCTTCTTTCCAATCTTCCTAATTAGTCACAAGCAGAAGAGATATCTGCTTTTCCTCTTCACGTATTTTCTTTGTGAGTTAAACACCTGAGGCAGATTGAAGTCAGCTCCAGCCCCCTGGTGCTTGGTTCTAAGGCAGGCTGTTCAAAGCCAACTGAATCATCAGCTGCCCCTGCAAAGCACCTGCCTCTCCTACCCCCTGCAGCATGAAATTAGTAAATTTCACTCAAACCTCCCCGTGACCTCAGGGACTGCTCCTACCAGCAGCCAGGGAGCCCAGCTGAGACCCCCGATTTCCCCAGACACTCCCCTGAGGCTAATAGCTAATAAAGTTGTGCAAAGCCCTAGGGGAAGCAACTATCACCCCTGGAAAAAAGTTTGCCTTTTTCCCCCTCACTGCTGGCACACCACAGGTATAGACAACAAAGGACAGAAACAGAGCAGGGGCCTGGATTAAGGAGAATATGGGGATGGACAGGAGCCATTAGATGCCGCAACCTAGCACATGCAGCTTCAGGAAACCCTACTATCCAAAATATTTCTCTCTGTAAATGTGTTGCTACCACAGACCCTATTGGAGCTTTTACCCTGCTTGGTTATCTAACACAGGCATTCACTCCCACTTCAGCATTAGTCATCACAATCCAGGTGACCTCAGACATGACACAAGTTTTTTTGCAACTTGTGGAGTCACCTTACCTTTTTCACTCTGAGATATACAGCTAGGAGTTCATCTTCAAGCTTTGCACCCCATAAAGCCCAGGATACTAGTAGTACTTGCCCCTTTCTTACTTGAATCTCCTCAAAGAGTTTGTAATTTATTATCAAACAGGGTGTAGATGTATATTATGCACATCTCCAGGTGCAGACTCATGAAATAAACCTTTCAAAGTGCCTCAGGAGAGGCACAAATATTCATCAAAGGCTTCCTTTAGACAGTTTCAGTTGGAAAATTAAATAAAACAGCTAAGATGCTAGGAGGAAGAAGAAAACATGCAGGTTGCCAGTAATGAAGAAGGATGCCTGCAATTCCCTGTTGCAAGAGGCACCCCAGGAAGCAAGTGGTAGTTGGATGAGTAGCTTAACTAGATGCTTCCAGAGCAGTAGTTTTAGACAGTTAAAGGGACCTTTGGTACATTCCTGCATAGTGCCGGTAAACGATAGTAAATATCTGCCCTGTAGAAAGCCTAGGAGACTTCAGACAACTTCCACTGCACCTGAAAGGATTAGTAGAAAAACAATCTCTGAGATTAAGAGAGACCTTTACCTTCCTAAAGCATTTGCTCCATCCTTAAACCAAACAGATCAGGGCTGACTCGCTGGTCCCAGAGACCATTTGGCACATTAAGGTCTCCCTTTATTTGGCTAAACGTCTCTCCTCCCCAAGTCACAGTGATTTCATCCACACTGCCACAAGTATCTTTGTGCCATCCTGTCCCCTAATCCAGGTCCATGTTCTTGGAAGTGTTCAATAACACGGAACACCACTGTACTAAGGTGACTTCAACTACAGAAAAAACAGTGCACACACACCAGGCCAAGCACAGGTCAGTCACCATTCACGAGCAATCTCAGCACCACTGAGGAAAGCAGTAGGTAAGCAGTACCCCTTCCAGGCTGTGTGTTGGGTCCCATGAACTGGGTTTGCCATCATTCACAAGGCCACTGCCATGAACTGACCCAGGGAGAGACTCTGGCTTGAAGCCAAATATTAGGCTGGTTAAAGTCTGTTCTATCCAAAGGGAATTTGGTCCATGGAGATTGAAGTGCCTTGAACAGATTTCTTTGACAAGCAGCACCAAGAGATGGATAAAGAGAATAAATAAGCCAGTTGCAGTAAAGAAAGTGGCAGCAAGACAAGGGTGTTATGCTCAAGCAGCAGAAGTCTAAGTCAGCCCTGTGCCTGGCTTTCCCACAGATCTTTCCCTTTAACTGCAATACTTCCACCACAAGGAATTTGTCTCTGATAAAGTGAAATAACCTTTTATCCCTTTTCTAGGTATGCTTCAATACAGAGAGAAGCCGAGCTAAGCCATGGCAGGACCATATCACCCTTCCTGCTTCCATTTACACAGAATTGTAGGGGTTGGAAGGGACTTCTAGAGACTACCTAGTTCAACTCCCCTGCCAAAGCAGCTCCCTAGCCCAGGTTGCACAGGTAGGTGTCCAGACGGATTTTGAACATCTCCAGAGGAGGAGACTCCACCACCTCTCTGTGCAGCTGTGCCAGTGCTCCATCACTGCACTGTGAAGAAGTTCCCACGCATATTTATGCGGAACTTCCTATGCCTCAGTTTGTGGCCATTCCTCCTCGTCCTATCACCACACACTGCTGAGAAGATTCCAGCCTCATCCCTTTGCCTCCTGCTCCTTAGATATTTATAGATGTGGATCAGAACCCCTCTGAGTCTTTTTCAAGGTTGAACAGACCCAGGTCTCTCAGTGTTTCCTCATTTTTTTTACCTCAAATTAACAAAACTAATTTGAAAAGCTATCAAAAAGAGCAAAACAATGCCACACGTCAATCTTCAGACAAAAATAAATTTGAAGTCTGACACATAGTTCTGCAGGCACAGTGAATATTAATAATTCAACAAAATATTGTAGGCATTACTATATTTTGCAATACCACAACAGTGCACTAGCAGAATTTCTCTCCAAATCTCATTGAAACAGCCATCAATAAATACAATGTAATTCACTACTTTTATAACAACTCAAATGAGTTGTTTAAAGGCTAAATATTTCATCAGAACTAATTCATTTCAACTAATCAGGCTAGGACCCTCCTTGCAGCACCAGGACAAATCTCCAGCTCCACACAGCCCACATTTACAAATGAAATTGTTTCAAAAAGCAAATTAAAAATTGAATTCAACTGGAATATCTTAAGACTACAAGCCCCTGAAGACTGATGGGATCGCAACCACGCAGGCCACAAGCACCACAGCTTTCTTATGCTGTTTACATCACATGGCAAGATTAAAACAGGAAAGATCCAAAAGAAAGGTTCAGATTTATTTTAGTGCCTGCCTTAAACAGTGGCCAACACCTATTCTCCGCAGGAAGCAGAAAAACAAAAAGCCTCTCAGTCCAACCTCAACTGCTCAACAGTGCTCCCACAGTTTTTCTACCAGCCTCAGAATGCTTTGCAGAGGAGGTCAGCTGTCTCTTATGGATGGGAAACTGAAGCACACCCAGAAACAGTTTGCCAGTGGTTAATGTAAAGACTAATAGAGGAGCTCATATTTTCCCACCTTGTACAAGTAGAATTGAAAGCATCTGCCACAATATTTTCTTGGATCCCAAAAATGGGACCAAGTCATCTAGATCAGATGAGTAACTCCTCTTCATTATTGAGCACAATACCTCCCAGGCCTGGAGAGCTGTGCTTCCAAACAGAACAAAGAAGAGGGGGGAGATTTTGTTTCTGCCAACAGCTACTACTTGTGAAAAATGTTATCAAATCCATAAGAAAACAACAAAACCACACCACAGCCACTGCTGAGTGCAACTTTTACGCTGGCCACCTTAAGAGCCACAGGTAAGTGTTTGCCCTGCTGCCTGACAGACTGACATCTGCAAGTAATTCTTGTAATTAAGTAAAGCAACAGTCTTACTTCAAGGGCCTTCATCAGACACTATTAATGCTTATTTTTAATCCATGGAGCTCACTGCTTTCAGAGGCTACCTTCTTTTCACCAACTGCATACTGATACAGCATAATGCAGATAATCAGAGTTGGTAGTATCTTCAAGCACGACTTTTTACATTAAAACAGGAATATAAGGCCAGCATATATTAGTATCTCCACTGAACTGTACTGAATTTATTTCTATATGATTATGTTCCACTTTAAACATTTAAAATAAACTTTTCTATACAAAAAATACTTTAAGCAATTATTTGAAAAAGAGGGTGGTTTTTATTTGCATCAGAATGCATGTCTATGCTTGGTCTGAGTCAGATTTGGAGAAGTCATCAGGATGGAGATGGGGGTTGGGGGATTAAGCTCACAGTATTTGCCTTCTGTCAGCCACTCTGTGCACATCCATAAGTACCAAGCTGAGCAGCAAGTTATTGGCAAAGATGAGTACTATGTAAGCTAGATTTGAAATGCTAGATGTACCAGATAATTCAATGCCAGAAACAGCCATGCTACTGAGCAATGTCAGATGTGACACTGAGAATAGATGGACTTTTGGTCTTGTCCAGCACGTCTGATCTTATGTTCCTGGGCACATGTCCAAAGCCTATTAAACTTGACAGAAATGCAAAGAATTCTCTGGCTTTTAATCTGATCTTGTATGACAAGGGACAGGAACGTCTATAAGTATTTAACCTGTCAAGGAGAAGAGTTAATGGGAACTCGCTCTAATAAACAGACCACCTTCACTGCATCGCCTATTTGTACTGTAAAGTCATTCGACCTCAAAAGCTGTGTCCACCTTACTGCACAGCACAATTCTTGAGTTTGTCTTGCTAGCCTGTTACAAACTGTCCACTCCTTGGACCTCCATTCAGCAAGCAGAACAACAGCCCCTTGTAAGCAGCAAACTGGGAGCACACAGTTGCCTGAAAGACTAGGAAGAATACCATGCACAGTAGGAACTGACACATACCTCAACACAGAACCATGGCCAGCACACTAATGTTTAGAATATATTTACACATTTAAGCTTTCATTATAAGTAGCCCAAAAATGCTGAGACTTGGCAAGATCAACTCAGTAATTCTCATCTTACAGCACCCAAATCCCTAGTAGCCAGAGAATATCAATGTTTGCATTACAAATGTATGCAACACAGGCACATGTCAATGCACCCCAGCTGACTTGCAAATGAATGTTTCACCAATTGATTTCCCACCAATGCAAGACAAGGAGAGCCATACTAGTTCACGCTGTGGCAATACCTTGGTCTCTCTTCCTTGAGCCACACACGTAGTCATGGTTCTCACAATCAAGAAACACATTTCCACTGTCCCAAGCTCAGGAAAATGGAAAACAAAACTCCAGAAGAATGAGAAATTAATGACAAGAAGCAGAAGAGATGCATAGATACCTGCACTGGCAAAACAAAAGCTGCATACAGAAATACTCACATTAGAATCCTATTGGCACCAGCATTAATCAAGCTGTGTCAGTCCAATACCAGCATGAGCTGAACAGCATCCCTTGAATGTATTTACTGACATCCTTCCTCTCCCTTCAAGTAATGTCAGGACAGAGCATTTAACCAGTACTCTGAAGCTTTAGCTTGCATGACAGCAATTTATACACCCTGGCAGGTGAGAGTGAACCATTTCACTATTTTGACCTAAGTAAGCAGGAGAAAAGCCTCCTGACAGCATTGCTCTGCCCAGCTCTTGTCTGAGACACCTCCAAACATCATTCAGCCATGGCATGCCAAAATTGACCACATCCCAGCACTAACACACTGACTCCACATAATCGCTCTCCTCTCTTCTCTCCCAAGGGGCGGGTTTGGCTTAGCCACAAAGCAGCACAGCATCAAAAGATTGCATAGGCTGCCAGTAGTAGTGCCTGCCTTGCTCAAGAAATTCCACCTCCCTCTACACCCAGCATCCCCACCACCACCACTTTTGGTGCTAATTCCTTCTGTGAGATTTGCTCTCCAGCCCTGCCCTGGGTGGCAGCTGCCATAGCAGAAGGATGCACAATGAAAACATATCCACATAAGTCAAGATCAAGGCTGACTCCAGAGAGAGAACATTTAAATAAAGGATGAACCTAAAACAGCTACCAGCTCCCCTGTAGCCAGAACTGTCTGTCAGCACAAGTTCACCGCAGGGACCACCGTGCAGGAGCAAAACATCTTCTGGCTCCGTGTTCAGGAGGAAGCAAAGAAAACTGAACAGCATATCAGCCCATGCATAAGTATGCAACTTTATGCCACCTCCATTATGTGCAGCATCCTTTAAAAACCATAAAGTTTGTTCAAGGAGTGGTACAAGAAAAGCCATTCTTGCTCCCAAACCTTTTACCATTAAAATGATTTTCTACTGTATTTCTTGAAATCTCACAATTATGTGGTCATTTTTCTGGAAAAGCTTTTGTCTCAGGGTAAGAAAGATTGCAAGGATAGACCCCAATTAATTGCCAGCCCTTTTCATTTTGCTACCATCACCCTTGATCTCCTGATCAGTTTTATCTGCCAACAAGAACACAACAGAACTGAACCCAGGGAGGATAGGGTTTATGAGAGCTCCAAATTCAACATCTAAATGACCATACTAAACACAAAGAACTCAGTCTAGAACTAATGGTTACCAAGATCTAACCACACCAGACACAAGGAAAAAAAAAAAAAAAAAGACAAAAAAATAGCTTTGCTTCTGACTCATGCCAGAGGCTGACAAACACTGCCCAAAGGCACAGCAAGGGAGGGAGGAGACCTGCAGTGCCACATGAATGGATCAGTGTACGTGAGCTGCAGCAAGATGAAACTATGGCTTCATATTGTCTCTGGTTACTTGGTAATTGGTTTATCTACTTAAGGTAGCCATAAACCTAGATATATAGTTATTGCCACATACCCTTATATATTAGATTTTTATTATTATTTTTAAATCTAAGCAATTGAAATGGGATTGAAGAAAATATAATAAGACCAGGAAGTTCCAGTCTGCCCCTTCTCATCCTTCTCACACACAAATGCCCACATGCAGCATTTGATAAACACAAGTAGAGCAAGTTTTGCACTGATAAGCCTTTACCTACTAGTAGATATAAATGTTTCAGACAACACTGATGGGTAGGAATAAAGTGCTAGAGAAGGTGCTTCCCCATGTAACATTTGATTTCATTCTTCAGTATTAGAGCCAGATCCACCTCCTTCTCTCATCTGCGGGTTTTCACTATGACAGCTTCTCCCTCATCCAATTTATTACCCATTTTCAGTAGCATTACAGGAAGCCCAAATTAAAACATTCACACACACAGCTAAAAGCCATCAGAACATGCCCTCAATGCAACTCAGAAAGACAGGCCTTGTCACTTGTAGCATGTCAGGTAGGAACAAGTTACAAAGATAATCTTTAATTAATTAAAAGCAAGCAAGGGTACAATCGAGCTTGGAACAAAGAGATGCAGTACAAGCAAACTGGAAAACGTTATGCTGCCAGCAGTGTTGCCTTTTGATTAAAGAAACACTTTCCAAGCAGGTTGGCAAAAAACAAGAGAGAACAATACTAATTAAGTAAATTAAAGCCTCCTCAGTGCTGATACTGGAGATGTGTTTTAGGCTGCCTTCAAAAAAGAAGCAAGGCTTCAGCTTTTGATGCAACAGATCATGCCTGTCTGTTCATGTGTTGGCTTGGGAGGAATAATTTTGGGATCTATTGATGAATTTGAACTAAATTCAACATGGGGGGAGGAAGGGGGGGGAAGTGTCACAGCACAGAATTCCTGTAAGTTCAATAAATATAGATTAGCTGAGTGGAGAGGCACATCCCAAAATAGTATCTGGCCTGAACCATAAGGCACCCAGTGACTGTTCTCAGAGCTGGCAGAGCTCTGGCTGATTGCTGTGCAGACCACAGCTGCCTCAGCACACCCGTAGCATTCAGCCAAGCACACCAAGGGGCAGCTATTCTCTCCTCCGATTGAGCAGCTGAGAGAGGGGTCTCAACAGAGAAAAAAGAAAACACAGAGAGACAACTTCTGGAAGAGAAGTTGGTTAAAAGATAATAGATTGCAAGTTTCTGATGCTTAATAAGATGATCAAGCATTTTGCATTTTATTTTTTTCCAATCCTCTGGAAAGCAGGCAGCTACCACAGGCTACACAGGCAAACTCTCGCTGTAGTTTCTGTAGCAGAACACCAAAACCCCTCAGCAGAAACCATAAACCAGCAAGGTACCAATCCAAATCTTCCCCTGCCATATTCTATATCCCACACATTTTAGAAGTTTTCTGTTTAAAGCTGAGCTACCCAGACAAGTCTGGCTGGTGGCAGCAGAACCAGCCCTGGTGTCTTTATATAAGCATCTGATCTGGGCACTGTGATTCCACAGGGCTTTCTCCTGACATTTTTCCAGTAGTTACCAAAGTGCCCTGGAACCAAGATTCTCTCTCTCTCTCATAGTGTTGCTATCACAACTGTTTTCAGCTTCCCAGGTGAGTTTCTTTCAGGCCAGATGGCAAATCTGGCTTTCAGAGACCTTCTGCCCAATACAGGCTTGCTTGCTTGCCCCCTCCCCTGCCACATGCTGTGAGCAAGGCTTCCTTTGCACAAGGTCACTACACTACTTCACTCACAGGCTCACTGCTCATGTTTTACATCAGCCTTTAGATACCCAAACAGAAGCAGAAACCCTATCTCATTGCAAACACAGAGCTCGTGCTGGTTCACGTAGCAGTTCTGACCAGATGCAGGGCCCCAGCCACCTCTCTGCACCCTCCCCCCCTCCCCCAACATTCTCACCATAGCATGAAAGGCTATCAATATTTGACAAGTTAGGAACAAAGTTAAAGACACTATAAGCACCACAACAAGGACATTATGTACTGTCCCAGCCCACCATCTTTCAAAAGAAAACTGACATGGGAGAAATCCAGCCTGGGCCCTATCCAAGGGTGCAAGAAGATTTAGTTTTAGGAACCCTTCAGCCTAGGCTGGAGCAACCTCACCGTATCACCTCTCTTCCAGCTTGAAAGTGCCGTAATTAAGTACCTCAGCCTGGGAAACCATGCTGGTAAAGGGGTTAGAACTGCAGAGGAAGATACTCTTAAATCACTTTCAGCCAGAACTTTGCAGTGCTTTAACTTGATCAATCTGTTAATGATTTTAACTAAGCACATTCCACTTTGTTATTAATGAGAGTCCTGTTCTTTCCACTCTTAGCTGCTCTCCTCACCCATTTTTCCTTTCTTTCACACAAACTCTTCTAAACAAAAAATGCACCCAGTTTGTGGAGCTGCATCACAGCTGAAGTAAAGCAAAACCTTTATCCTTAAGAAACCATATCAATAAGAGACAGGAGTGAGAACTGTTGCCTTCTAGCAATGGTTCTGACCAGCAGCACAACCAGGAGCAGATTCCTCTTATCTTCCATGCCTTAATTTCTCCAAACAAAATTAACGGCCAACACTACTGACCTTTCTTAGTAACTTTTGAAACATACAGTTAAAGGAGATAGCATAAGAGCTTTATGTACACAGTCATCGCTGTCAGCACAAGATTGGTGAGGTTTGACCATGAAGTATATGAAATCTAGAGCACAGAAATACACACACCCACCTCATACAGAAAGATTTCCTCTCCGTCTTCTAGCAGAAGCAGCTCAGGACTACAGACAGGAGGCCCTGTTCACCTGCATGGAGGTAACTGATCACAGATGTGGGGAATTTTCCAATCAGGTACAAACAGCAGGGAATGGCTAACAACCAATTAGAGCTCTCATTCTTTCCTCTCTTCACCCCTGAGGTCCTAAAGCATCTTTGGTAAAAGCTAAACAATCATATTTTATGGATTCCTTTCCACCCAACAGCTTTTGCAAATCTCCATCCATTTCAAGCTTCAGCAACAGCCCTACATCTGAGTTAACACCTCTCTGCAGGTGGGGAACCAAAGCATGGTACAACCCCATTAGGCACAATGGAAAGTACGCAAATCGTGAAGACAACCTGTGTGCACAGCCTGCTCTACTCTGGCACTCTGAGGAAGCACATATGAGCTCAGCTCATGTCTTTTTCTCAGCCTAGAAAGCCAGTAGGAGCTCTGTGTTCAAGTCCTCTGTTCCACCAACCTCACTGCACTCCTCCACCAAACGATCACAGGGGACTCAGTGCCTTTCTAGAGCACATCAGCAGCACCATTGACACTAAAAATGTGCCAGCATTACCCACGCATCACAGTCTGGTGTACTGTTTGTAACTCCAGAAAGACAGTTGCTGCTAGGATCCTGAGGCCTTTAATACATCCCTGATGTAAATGATTTGCTATGACTCAATCCCAGCTTTCCCAAGACCCAAACATCTGTTTTAGTCACAAAGACAGAATTAAGCACAACCTTTTTTCCTGAGGTGTAATGATATTTTGTTCCACCATGCAGGGGTTGGAACAAATTCCAGCCCGTTCTGCTCCTCCACACACACAAAAAAGAAAAGAAGCACAAAACACTCAGACTTGTGCAACATCCTCATACTCATCAAATTATCACAGAATCATGTGAGTTGCAAGGGACCTTTAAAGGCCATTTGGTCCAACTCCTCTGCAATGAACAGGGACACCTCCAGCTAGACCAGCCAAACCTTAGCATCGCCAGGGGTGGGGCATACCACCTCTCTGGGCAACATGTGCCAATGCCTCACCACCCTTATAAAAATAAAACAAACAAACAAAAGAACAACTTCCTTATATCCAAGTCTCCCCTCTTTTAGTTTGAAACCATTTCCCCTTCTCCTATCATGTCAGACCCTGCTAAAGAATCTGTCCCCTTCTTTCTTATAGACCCCCTTTTAGATACCATACCATCCCTTAGATCATCTCTGTGGCCCTTCTCTGGATGCACTTCAGCAGGTCCGTGTCTCTCCTGTACAGATGACTCCACATCTGGATTTATAGTGAAGACTTAAGAGGAAAATACTCATATCCTCCAAGGGGCAGTGAAAGCACACAGCCCTCAGCAACAGGCTCCACTGGTACAGGAGAGGGAGCACATCAGCAGCGGTCCTTGGGGCTATTCACAGATACAAAATGGGGCACTGCATTGAGAAGGTGGTGTGAACTCACTGCTGCTCACTGACACAGCAGAGGATAACACCGACCTTCTCCGAGCCCAGCAGCACCGCCGGCACTTGCTGGGGAATGACAGAGGGGCTTACAGGGTTCAGGGACTCGAGCAGATGAGAAACCCTGGGCTCCCTCCTCCAGGGAGAAGCCTAGCAGCAATTAGAGACAACACAAAAGGGAGATGGTGTCAGCGGCAAGGCAAGGAAAGATGCTTCACCACGGCTGGGTGCACACTAAGATTATTTTCCTGTCGCAGAGGGAACCCCGGACAGCAGGAGTTTCACAGAGTCAATGACTCCAAGCGGGTTTTCATATCAATATTTCAGCAGTGCCTGTCTTTCCAGCGCGGATTTCCCAGGCTCTGCTCCCCTCCCCACCCGCTGCAGCATTTTCCTTCCTTTAGCCCACGCTCCCTCTAGCGCCCGGCTCTGCTTCTAACACAGCAGCAACCCAGCACCTACAGCCTGCACCCCAGGTGGCCCAAAGCATGCAGGAGCTAATTTAAAAAGCTGCTATTTTGGGCATGGAGGCCACGCAGATCCGCCTGGCCAGTATTTGTATCGCGTATCCAAATGCAAAGGGGAGAAAACGGTACGACAGCCCCAATATTAGAGATGCTGCGTGAGTAGGAGACAGCTTTGCCACTCATTCCAGTGGGAGAGCAATCAGCTCCCCTTCAAGACTGAGAGGGAGGAAAGAAAGAGTTTTGATCATTCAGCATCAGCCTTTTCTGATTTTCATTGTGTGCTGGGCCTCGGCTGGCCACAACAGCTGGGAACTAACCTTAAAACTTCTACAGCAGTTTATTGATCAAATACATTTAAGACGTACAGCCATCCTCTTCAAACACTCAGCAAACTACTTGCTTCCCTCGGTCTTACAATACCCTAGAAATTCAGGGAAGGAAATACTGCCACACCTTTCCTTTTACATAGGAAATGCAGGCAGTCAGCGATGCTGCAATTTTCTCCGGATGTTGAGGGGACAGTAGGGATTTGGGAACCTATTTGCCCTCAGCTCCTGCAGAGAGTTTAAGCAAATCAAAAAGTTTGTAGGCACGGTATTCACATCAACAAAGCAGCATTTTCCAATGAAGGAGAAGGAAGATCATTATCCCACAACCCTGCAGCTGTAACCCAAGGAGCAGTCTTAACAACAGTTTACACTAAGGATCCAAGCAAATAGATTTTGCTGCTTTGGATTTTGCCTCTTGATTAGAGACAGGACAGGCTTCACACCTTCACACACAGAATCTCACTCTTGAACAGACCCCAGTGAAGCTCAAGTCCTAAATCCATGGCTGATGAGTTTTCTTGCCATTGCCCTGGAACCAATCCTAGCCATGATCTCAGGTTTAGCCTTCAATCTTGAAAAGAGAGCACTGACTCAGGTAAGCACATACTGTTCTCCATTCCGTCTACAGAGATTCTGGAAGCTGAAGGAGCATGACACTGTGGTATGACAAGTAAATTCCCTACTGTTTGCAACACCAGCTCCTTGCATCCTTTAGTACAACTAACATTAAAGATCATTGCTACTTAGGCTGTGTTTTACTCCTTAAATAACATTGCTTCCATATTTTTTTTCTAAAATATCCACTACAAATTAAGCTATAAAACTGGAAACTCTCAGGAAGTTACTTATTCCCATAGCTTTGCATTTAAGAAAAATTTCTGCCTTATCACAACTCTCTTTTGAGAGAAAATTCTCTGGCATACCATTAGTTCTCTTTTCAAACCCATTTTCAAAATACCATCATCTAATTGGATTAATGTTTTCCATTTTTAAAGAAGTGAATAAAGGAATCACATAACTGTGTCTGTTTGCACTCAAATCACTGTGAAATCTTAGCCACCAATTATAGTCTTATCTCCGAGTCCAAGTATTGAGGACTGAAATGATACAGCTATGAGGATACCAACAACTTGTTGCTCTGGGCAGGGAAACGGTTTGGGAAATTGGGCAGATTTACAAGTCCCACAAGCAACAACACACCCCAGTTAGGCATCAACCTGACTTGACAATGAAACCAAACTGGAGAGAAATAGCCCAAATAATGCAATCCATGCCCTTCTCCCTCTCTATTTACTCAGCATAACCATAAAGCAATTGCCCCGCGAGGGTTTCATTTCTATTTCTATTTCTCCATCCTCCCCACTGGAATATTAATTTAAAATGGATTGGCAAAGTCCTATAGAATGGCTTTAGTGGTGAACTTCATTACTGGAGGAATAGAAATGAGTCAAGAAATTGTGACAGCTGGTGTCCCTTCATTGTCGACAAGACCACAACATAACCAAAATCCATTAGAGGAGAAAAATCAGTCTAGAGTAGCAATTGAAATACGTATAAAATGCAGTGAAATTAATATGATTAATATGATATAACCACTATCTCGCAGTCTAGGAGCAAATACTTTAGACTGGAATCCAGCTGAACTATTGGAGCAGATACGCATGGCTGACAACTAACTGCAGCATTCCCTGCTTAGAGATTCATTTTCTTCCCTTCTTCCCTTCCAAGCACAGCAGTCCATTTGCAATCGCCAATGTTGCCCACCTTGTTCTGCCCATTGTGCACTGCATTGTTAGGCATCTTAATGAAAAACTACCTGGCAGGCAGCAAGCCCATCAACCTCCCCAGCTTGTAATTCACCATGGGAGTGAGTAATGTCTCAGCATCAAACCACCAGTACATTAGCAGATCACACCAGAACACTGCCAACAGCATTCAGAAGAATCATTCCCGGAAGAAAAAGGCTTCACTTGGACAATTCGCTTTACACTGCCAGTCCTCAGAACTAGCATAAGGTAAAGCAAAAGGATCTCTGGTAACAGGAGGAAAAGGATAACAGAAGCCTGTTTGGAACAGTCCGGTCACCATCAGATCATGTCTATCTGAACCTTAACAGCCATTCTGGTGACTTGCAGCACCACTTTCTTTGAAACTAAAATCTTCCTCAGTGTCCACAAAGACATACTTTGTGGCTGTTGTCACATATTATATCCTCTCTTATCAATGAGATAAACTTCATCTTTCTAATTCTACTTCAGGTCACAGATGACTACTATAGTACTATTAGCCTTCTCTTCATCAAACTCTTTTGCCAGACTTCTCACATTCGCAGTCTTGGAGTGAATCTCACAACCGTGCTAACTCTAGAGATGACAGCAGTAGGCTGGTGTGATAAAACAAGGCCCCATCCAGCCATTTGTTGGCTCTCATCCTACCTTCCCCAATTTTCAGAGCCTGGATCATACTATGAGCATCAATGCAGCTGTGTGGTCTGGACAAGCAGCAGCTGTATTGCTCAGGTATACTATCATTCCAAACTCACTTTAAAATAAAAGTCCGCACTGTTGACATGTAGCATGAAAAATCTGACCACTGCAATCATCTAGAAACCTGGTCTGAGTGAAGCAACCTAAAATACTACACATGCCCTAGGCAAATGTCCTCACTTTGTTGTGGCATTCTAGCACATTTTCTCATGTTTTAGTCTGAATTTTGGCCTGAAGCAATTCCTAGACAGGACACATACTGGGATGGGTGAAGCACACCACGGTCATAAGCTGAGACCCTTCCATGGATAATGGACTGAAAATATCTCCTTGAGGTTAAAAGAAAACTAAAAACATGTATCTTTGCTTCTCACATTGAACAGATCAAAACACTGAATTTGTAGGTCTTCCATCAAAAAAGCACCAACAAAATTAAATACTTCCTACAAACAGTTACATTCATCAGAGTGATAACTCTGAAACCTATGACAATTGGTGTCCCAGTGCCATTTCACTGAGAATTGCATCAACAGAGCAATCTGAGCATTTTGTCCAGCATTTCTCATTGAAATCTCTAGGAAAAAAAAATTTAAAAAACACTGTCAAGAAACAAGATTTAAAGCTTTAAAAAACATTAAAAGTGATGCTACTTATTATTGTGGGTCCTTATCTTAGGAATCTGAGGGAAGAAGGAAGAAAATATAATCTGAGAAATTAGATTATCTTCACAGGAAGGTTGGAGAGAGCATCTGGTGAGTAGAACAAGGAAAAATGACATGCAATAACAACAATCTAGAGTGAGGGAAAAGAGTGAAGAGGATATAACTGCTCACTAAACGCTACATTGGTACTCTGTGTGCGGAGTGGAAGGGCTTTTAAACAGAATGGCTTGCAGATCTTTTGGAAATAATGCTAGCTTGCACTAAAAATTCTCCTTTTTTCAGAAAGGCTATAACAAGAAAACATTTTATCTGATCTACAGCAGGTAGAACAAATGCTTCTACAGGACAGACTGATTCTTAAGTGTAAGTCACCTTTTTCTTCTATCAGACCCAATGAATGAAGCCAAGTGCCATTCCTGAGATAAATCACAGAGAACACAAACCTCATTTCTATGTTGAACATTATTTTTGCATTTCCTTAATAATTACCACTTGAAGATCTTCAGGTACTGTACAAAGCAAAATTCTGCTCCACAACACCACTTTGTGGAGGTAAGCAGTACTATTCTCATTTAACATGGAAGAGGAGATTCAGTGGGGTTAATTGTCTTTCCTAAGGTCACAGAGAAAGCCCGTGGGCAGGACAAAGCAGAACGCCCAAATTCCCCAATCTCACCAGGTTTTTGCCTCTATTTTAATCCTGACCTCACTATCTGTGCAGGGAGAAAACAAAAGTTGGTTGCCTGGGAGGGATTATTTTTTTACTATGTTAAATTGAGCTGTGAGGGACGTGCAAGAAGAGGTGGGGAAGAAAAAGAGGGGGAGTTGTTCTTAAAATAACAATAAAATACTTGCAGCAGGTTTTAAATATTCTTGGTAAGAGGACATAGAGCAGCTACAAACATCTTCTATAGTGTCTGTACATCTATACATCCCAGAAAAAAAAAAAAAGAAAAAAAACCTATTTCTTTATTACAATCATTCCTTCTTTCCAAATCCATCCAGAGTTAGGAAACCCCTATTCCCACTGCCTAATTTGAAATATACTGCTTCATGGCATGAAATGTGATTGATCATGTTTTCAATAAATCATAAGCCAAAAAGCCTCAGTTTTGAAGTCTGTTCAAGTAACAGGAAACTGGTAAAAGGAATCCATTTGCATCTTTACTGTTTTAGCAGCCTAAAAGCAGTAGCAAGCAGATGTCCTACATGCTATACTATATCATCAAGCATAGTCACGAGACATGAGTTAATCTTCTGGCCATTCTCAAGCCAGCCTCATGCTGCTTTATGTCTACTGTGTGTGACCTAAGAAAGCATACACTCCAGCGTGAGAGACTGGGAATAGAAGTGGCTGGAAAAGAGGTCACCCTCATTCCCTGCATGACCTTGGCCAAAGTGATTGACCTCCCCATGCCACAGCCACCCCAACAGTAAAATTAGGTAAAAACTGGACTGCAGCAGAGAATCAGGTACCAGCATCAGCTTTCTCTGATAATAAATGAAAGGACTCAGTTTCAAGCATTTAACCGTCCCTCTGGAGTCATAAAATATACCATTAAAAATAAAATAAAATCCAATTACTCATTGCATGAAGTGTGTGTTCTCCAAAAGACAGGAGTGAAAAGTCTTCCAGTGCCAAACTCCACACTAGAATAATCACAAGAACATAACACTTCTTAACGTGCATCTTCTTCCTTCCCACAGTCAGCACACACCAGTCATTTCCTTATGCTTTTGAGTCAGAAGCTTTCAGTGCATGGTACTCTGAGATGCAAAATCTTAATGGAAAGTCATGAACAATCAAAAAGTTTTCCTTTATCACTTATGCCTCCTCTGCCATCCGGACTTGAAGTCAATAAATGAAGCTAGTAATTAAAATGGCATATTTCTATGAATGAAGCAAAGGAAGGAGGGGAATTTTGTGAAATCATTTTCTGACTTGCACCTTAGAAAAAGAAATAACCTTTCTCTTTGCCCATAAATGCCTATAGAATGAGTTTTTTTCTACTACTTTAACCAGAATCGAGACTGTGAAGTGATGTGGGATTTTAGCTTCTTTTGCTCAACACCTTTGATTCAGCACTGAAATGAAACAAAAGAGAGGGCATGTAGGTTGTTTTCTTTATTACATGCCACATTATATTAAAAATAAATAATCCCAGAGACAAGTGTAGTGCTAAAATATACCATGCAGCTGTTTTCTCTTGGATGTTTCCTTTCATCTTTAATGAGAGTGGAATTCATGTCTGGCAAACACAACTGCCTTTAAAAATTGGTTAAATCAAAGTAACATCTACATTGCTGTCAGCATTATTGCCTCAGAAATAATAAATAGAGAAAACTTCCAGTCAAAAAATGTAAGGAGGTGGTTGAATGGCACATTATTAAGCTATCGCTGGCGCAGAGATAGATAGGCAGATAGACAGATCATTTGCTTTTTAATGACTAATCAATCTCATGAGGGATATATCTGAAAATCCAGCTGATCTGTTCTGTGCCTCTAATTGCTTTATGCACATTTCCAGTAGTGGCAAAACAATAAAAGAGGCATTTTCAAGGCAGCAAGGAGCTATAGTAATCAGAATAATGGGAATATTGTCACCAGGCTTAAAGGTTTCCAGGAGCCCCCTAGACTGCCTGCTCACAGGCTTTGCAGCGGAGTGCAAATAGCATTCGTGATATCAACTTAAAACATAAGTTCTGACTCCATCCACCCGACGGGTGTTGCAGTGTAGGGTGTGAGGGAGGGCCCTGCACTACCACAGCACTGCTGCAGGTTTTGGGATGCCACACAAAGCCCCGCAAACTTTCAGAGAGGTAGCAGCTGCTCCTTATTACTGACTTCTGGGAAAAGGCGGGAGACGACAGTGATTTTTCACAAACTTTTCCCTGTGCTCACGCTACCTGCTTCTTCTCAGAATCCTTCAGTATGCTGTGGAGCTTTCCACCCCTTAACAAATTAATGGATCTTAACAAATTAAGGAATCTGCCTTGTCACCAACAGGCACAGCTGAGAACGGGATGGCTTCTCCACCACCACTGTCCGTCACTCGCCCTCCAGCACAGAGGCAGCGAAGCATGCCAAGGTGTACATCACACAGGAAGAGCCAGAGCACGCGGACCCGGCTGTGCGGGCACACGGGACAGGGGCAGAGTCGGGGGTCTCCTCGAGAAAGGAAGGGAGCGGGCTCCGGCACATGGGGGCGCTCGGGCTGCCGTGACCCCGCAGAGCACAGTTGTGCAGAATGAGGGGCTGGGGATGCCAAAAACGAAGGAAAAAAAAAAAAAAAAAAAGCAGGCTTTTTTTCCCTAGCAAAACTTTTCTCCTTCGCATGGGGCGATCGCTACGCGTCCCGTTCCCACTGGCCCTAACATCAAGACGCCCGCTTGAGCTCCCTCTCCTCCCCGCACCCGAAGGGGCGAGCGCAGCCCCATCCCTCCACTCCGCTCCCACCCGAAGCGATGCGGCGCTACTCACGCTGCTGTTGTGGCCGGACCAGTGCACCATAGCTTGGTTGTGCGCAGCATCCCCGGTGAGCGCGAAGGTAGTGCTGCCCAGCCGGAGCTCCTCAGCCCCCCTCAGCCGCGCCGTTCTCCCCTCCTCCGGCGGTCCGCGGGGCTGAGCCCTGGCGCCGCGCTGCCCCTCAGCCGCGGGCACCCCGCGACTGCCGCCCTCCGCCGGCCGCTCGTCGCTGCTCCTCCTGCTCCGCGGGGCCGCCGAACCCCGGCTCCGTGCCGCTCCGCCGCCCGCCCCAGCCGAGAGGAGCTCCGCGCCCCGCGGCCCCGTGCGTCCCCCCGGCTCCCCGCCCGGCAGCGGCTCCGCCGTCACCGCCGCCCCGCTGGAGCCCCGCGCCCGACCGCCCGGCCAGCTCCGTGATCCCCGCGGCGTTGGCGGAGGCGGCTGTCGCTGTTCCTGCCCAAGGCGAGACGAGGAGGACGGCCAGGAGGGCGATGGAGACGAGCAGGATCTGCAAGTTATTTCGGCGCCGGTGCAACACCAGGAGAGGAGTAAGAGCCATGTCCAGGCGAGGAAAACGGTGTGGCACGTCGGAAAGCAGTTAGTCCCCTTCTCCATGCCTTTGCGGAGCGAGTCGGGGGGCTCCGAGAGGGAGGGGGGCGAGGCGATGCGTTTAGGGCTATTTTTTTTTTTTTTAAGGAGAAAGGGGCTGGCTCCTAATTATAATTATTATTTGTAAAAGGTTCTTCTTGCTGTCCTTCTTTCTCTTCCCTCTTTCTCAGCCTCTGAGACGGTGACCAGAGGAAAAAGAAAAAAAAAAAAAAAAAAAAAGGAAAAAGGGAAAAAAAAAAAAGAAGGAAAAAAAGGAAAAAAAATCCCTCTCTCCCCGGTAGTTGGATGCTGTTCCGTACTGTTGGTGGAATTTTTTTTTTTTTTTTCAAAAGTGCTTTTCAGTGAAACTGTTCACGTTCAAGGATTTGATCAAGTGAGAGGGTAACACCACACGGGGGGAGGAGCCCCGAGCTCTGCCAAGAGCCGCTGAAATCCAGCGCCGAGTCACAGCCGCGCCGCCGGGGGCCGGGAGCGGGGCCGGGGGCGGGAGCATCACCCAGCCCTGTCCTGATTCGGTGCGTGCGCCGCTGCCGAGACGAAGCGGCCGTCCTTCACTGTTTTTCTCCTAATGTCTGTTTGGATGCGCGCGTATTTACAGCAGTGTAGGCATTCTCGCCCTGTGTTTATCTCTCTACGTGGGCGGAGGCTGGGATGAGTAACTCCGGGCTGACTCTCGCCGTGGAGCAGCGCGCTCGGCCCCACAGCGGCACCGCTCCGGCTCCGGCAGCGCGGATGCGGCCGTCCCGAGCGGTGCTCCGCGGCCGCGTGCGCGGGCACCGGCGGGGCAGGGGGAGCGGCGGAGCGCGTTTGGGGTCACCGAGAAAGGGCTGTGTCTGCAGGCAGCTGGCTGGACCGTCGTCTCGGGACCGTGTCGGGGAAAAGGAGAGGGGATGACGGATCTCCTCCGCTCGCGGCAGCGCAGCGCTGCCGATCCCAGCGCAGCGTTTCTCCCAGCAGGACTCGTGCGTTCTTGCTGGCAGAGCCCAGGGAGCCTCCGCAGCCTCAGCCCCCGGACGAGGTGTGAGTAATCGCACGGTGCGCTGGGGCAGGCTGCCTCCTCCCACGGCTGCCGAGCGTTCCCCGCCTTCGGCGGTCCCCTCGTCAGAGCCACCCGTGTCCGTGCCACATCCTTCCCCCCCCCCGGAGCGGTTCAGTGCAGCAGCACGGCTGCACTTTGCCTTCAGATCAAACCCACGGTCGATCTCCTACCCCACTTTGCCTTCTCCTTTCGAAAAGTGTCAATAACTCGCCTCCCATTCGCCGCATCAGCCGTCCCCACCACTCAACAGTTTTCTCCCTCCTAACATGGGTCTCCCAGCCCGGCAGGGAGCAAAAAGATAGAGCACAGACGGGCGATCGCTGTGGCTGCTGTGGGGAGAGCAGAGGGGGTCTTTGCCAGCCAGTGCCCCTCGTTAGCTGCACACCTCACTTTGCAGCTAGGAGGGCACAAGCCCAGAGGGAGTGAAAAGGGTCTGAGGTTGTGGATGGTTGGAAGAGTTGCAAATCCCATTGCAGAGAGGGGAAAGTGGGAGGCAGGGGTTTTGAAGCAAATCACCGGCTCCCAACTCAGTGGATGTTATTTCTGGCTTGGAATGGGCTTTTCAAACCTCACTGCCAAAATGTTTAGGAGATGGTTTGTGTGGGAGCAGTGACGTGGGCCTGAGCCCATCCACAAACACCCACACAATTTGCACACACTGGCAGCTGGAGCTGTGCTGCATGGCCCCCAAGACTGCACCCTTCCACTGCTGGGTGAAAGAATGACAGTACATGGAAGGGGAAGGATAGCAGCTCTGTTCCTAGATTGACTGCTGCAAGAACAGTGTCCCTGGGCACATGGCACTCACCCCCTGCATCCCACTCTTGGATTTGTCTGTTGCCATCCTCTGCAAAGGGATGAACTGCCCAGCAAATGCCATCCTCCTACAGTGAGACTGCTGCTGTGACACACCACCGCTGTCCCCAAGTTACAATTGAAGTTTCTCCAGTGCCTCTGGGTCCAGCAGCAGCTCAGTGTTGCTCCTCATCATCTCTAGACAGTGATCCAGAGCCATTGCCACCACAAAGCTACCATGGGGATAGTAGCTGCACTGCTTAGCTACTCTGCAGCCCACTCAGTCACGTTTATCTTCTCAGCTTTGCTGGGCTCTATTTAAGACACAGTTTTTGCTCACACCTGCATCAGCCACTCATTTCTGCAGCAGCATCTCCATGATCCAAAGCTAATGATGTCAAAAGAAGACTTGTGAACGCATCTCCTTTTCCAAATCCTGCCAATGCAAGCCATTACTCTGTGTCCACCACACCACATCACTCTGTCACCATAAAAGCCCAGCAGTGCAGACATAATGCAGAATGCTGTGGGCATTCTGTGTGGTGTGCTCACCAGCACTTACTTCAGGGCAGTGCTGTAGCCACCCCAATAGCAGCTCTCTCCTACCCTGCAGACTGCAGAGCAGCTGCTTGCAGCTAATATCACCCTCATCTCATATCTTGTCAGCAAGATTACCCCAGGCTCTCGTTCCTCAGGCATATACCTGTGCAGATGTTTCTAAAGAAAATGCTGAAACCCCATCATCTGAATCTGCTTATTGCTGTTCAATAGCGAGCACAGCTGACATCCCACTGCTGATGTGGGACTACCTATCAAAACCTGCTCCCTCTGGAACTCTTGGTCATTGGCAGAGCCTTTCAGTGCCAAGGCGAGAAGCAGTACCGCTCTCTAATCCTTCTCCTACTCTGGAAGACAAAGGTAATGTGAGCAACACCCCCATCTCCTGCACGATCCGCGAACTGCGTGCCCATTACCAGCACGCAAAAAAGGGGATTTTCCTGTTTGTGCCAGAATACCAGGTTTGCTTCCAAACCTGGTCTCTTGTATGGCAGTGTCGGGGAGGAGGCCATCTGACAGCCCTCGATTTGCACAGTGTATCTCCAAGAACAGAAATGGAATCTCCGGCGCAGTATCCATTACAGGCTGTTTTAATCCCTGCTCTAATCCATTACAATCTGCTTTAATCCCTACCCAGCTGCAAACATCCATTCAAAGAAGCAGGGGTCGGTGTTATATTGGGTTGGACCATGTTGGTTTTTAATTGATGTAAGGCAACCATATGCCATAACATCCGGCAACACATTAGATTTCCAAGTAAGCAAGAAATTAAATGTTCTGGAAGGCAAATTGTGGTACAAATGTAAAGTAGCAGAACATGTCTAAAACCAAGTGGGAGGTGGGTTCAATTAAGGAGAGAGAGACAATGGGGAAAGTTATGTTTGTTCGGAGGGGATAATTTGGACGGAAGAAGTTTAACGACACTATCTAAAGTAAGAAGGAAATAGAGCCTAGCTATTATTTCATGCCAAAGCCTTCTAAAGCAGCATTGATCATTTGGGGTTTTCATTGATTTTTTTTCCCTATTTTGCAACTTCCATTTGAAGAAAAAAAACAAACAAAATAAAAACCCACAAAGATTGAACTCCATCAACACATATCCAATAACCTCAGGATCAATACCTACACTGCTGGCTGTATACTTGCTTCCCAGCAACCCTATCCCTTCTGGCTCATCCAGCACTGCCTATCAGTGCATTCAGTGCCCCTCTCCCCCTGCAGGACTGCATGCACCCAGTCCCCATCACCCCAGGAAAGTGATGAGTGGGAGCTGGAGCCTTTCCTACTGGAACCAGAAAGAAAGGAGTGGGGAGAAGATATCAAGAGAGGACAATTGAGGGATGGGAATGAAAAGTACTAAGAGAAAAATCAATGCTTGCTTCAGTTAACTTTAACCCATTTATTATGTGTGAATCTGGGTGTTAGAAAACAAAGTGGCTCTGTAATAATGCTCTCTTGTCTGCTAAGGAAAGGCCTGAATCCAATTAAGCAAAAATCTTATAATGCCAAAGCATCCCTATATCCTCAGACTGAAGATCACCTGCATGCAGTGCCTTCACCATTTCATAGAACTGCTTAGGTTGGAGGGGACCTTAAAGATCATCAAGCTCCAACCCCCTGCCATAGGCAGTGCTGCCAGCCACCAGATCAGGGCCCAGGGCTCCATCCAACCTGGGAACCCAGTGCCTTGAGGGATGAGGTACCCACAACCTCTCTGTGCAGCCTGTTCTGCCGGTACACAGCTGCCCTTGCTAGGGGACAGATTTTTCAGCCCATTGGGGCATGCAGCAGACAGTTTGTTTCCAGAGAACAGCAAAACCAAAGGAGGAAGCCTTCAGCATACAACATATATGTGAGACAGAAGCCCTTTTTCAGGAACACTCAGACAATTCCACTGTCTTCACCCACTCCCGGGGTTGATCAAAAGCTGCTTAACCTGCAGAGCACAGAAAAAGGACTCAGCAACCCACAGAGAAAGGCAGAGTTGTTCTGGACTCTGGGGAGGTTCTGAAGATTTGGGGTCATGCTCTTACTCAATGTTGGGTTCCGGTGTTGGTCCTAAAGCCAAGACGAGAAAATTCCATTCCACTGATAATTTCCAGTATCCTCAGAAATGTCACTGAGCTGATCAAAGTGCACAGATTTGCAGCATACATGAAGATCAGTTGTGCACCATGTAAGTTCACTGTGCTGAATGCACTGCATACTGCAGCTCATATACATTTCTGTCTTGGAAACCCCACTCAGAAATACAAGATCCGGTCTTCCGGATTTCAAATTATCCAAGACCACAGCAAGATCCAACATTTTCAGAAGCACTTGACATGTTTTTGAAAGCGTGCTCCTCAGTATCTCTTCGAAGGTGCTGGGCCAGGACATTCCAACTTGCATTCTCTCTGTCTCCTGAATTGAAAGAGCTCATTTGAAAAGCTGGGTCCAACTATGCCATGTATAAAGAAGAGAGGCATAATCGTGGCTTAGGATGTTACAACATCCATGAACGTGCTGTGAGAAGTAAGGTATCCCCTCTGGAGAAAATCTGATTAAAAACAGGGAAATGTGTCTAATATTGACCTGGTCATTGATTCGGAAGGCAAAAATGACTCTAATCTCCCTTCCTCTCCCAAGATGTGCCTCTCATTTACAGGTTCCATGCAGAAGAGCAATCCTCTCTTCTATTAGCAGCTTTGTGCACCTCTCATCAGCTTCTCATTTCTGGTTGTTAATGAAGCCTTGTGTCTGTGATTGTTTAGGGGTGGTTTTGCTTCCAAGGGGCACAGCACAAACACTGCTTTGCTGTGCAAAAAGAATCTTAGTCAGTTTGAAACCTTCACTCTGTTTTGTCTGCTCTTTCCCTAGGACATAGCAGGACCTGAAAAGCTTCAGGTCTTCTCTTCAAGTCACTCACAGCAGGAACTATAGTTGCTGTGACTGCGGGTGCATGCAGCTCATCAAGCAGGGTGTTTAGTACAAATAAACCTTTGACAGAAGAGAAAAACGAGAACCAACCACACTCAAACCAAAGCAAAGTGCAAGATGTGAATCACAGCCAAAACAGTAGGATTAGAGTTGGCTAAAGGGAAAGGGAGAGATGTGAAATCAGCCAATGAAAGACAAACTGTGCTCTAGACTCAAGATATCCCTCCCCACCTTGCATTGTGCTCAAAGTTCTGTTGCTAGAGAGCGAAGTTCCTTTTTAGAGGAATCCAATGACTGTCTTATTACTAAGATAACTGTTATGATACAAAGAATACAACAGCGACAACCCTAACAATCATTCAGGGCTTATCAGCCTTTCAAGTGTCCATAAGACTACAGAATTCACACAACACAAACCCCAGCTGAGGAATGCATCGCTAACTGGAGATGATCTTGTCTTCTTCTCTAAGCATTTGCATGCAGCACAGTACAGGGCATGTAGATAAGGTTGTCCTCTGTACTCCCAGCTGGTTTACTTCCTCACCTTGTCCAGGGAAGAAGCCCCAAGGAAAGACATTTACAGCTATGAAAACCAGGCCTGATCTAATAGAGCACAAGTAGAAAATTCAGTTTAAAATTTTCACTACAGGATCGCCCTATTATTTCTACCATCCCATGGCACCTGAGGCAAGCACTGACCCTGCTCAGATGGGAAAGTTCAGTGAAGGAAGGATTCCATCTGCCTTCAGCTGGGTTTAGTAACTTTTAACAAGTAGGGACACCAAACATCAGCCACATCTGGTCCCTACAAGCTACTATCAGAAGAAACAGGAAGAACCCACAAATTCACATGGATGGACACTTTTCAAGGTAGACTCTTTTTCCACTTTATTTCCCCTTCCAGACAAACTTTCACTCCCATAGAAAGCTTGAGATAGAAAAGGAAGGAGCTGTTTCTGTTTCTTCTTCTCAAGTTAAATCCAAAGAGTTTTGTGTGTGTGTGTGTGCGCGTGTGTGCAACAGCAGAATTTTCTTTGCAACCTAGAGAGAAACAAGTCTGTCAGGAACCCAGCTTTGATGGTGGGACTTCACAGGATGTTCAACCTGCCACAGCTTGGTGCTGCTTTTACTTCCACATTAAAAATCATCTTTTAAGACTTTTACCTATGGCTATATTTCCATCCCTCTTAAGAGCCACCCCAAAAAAAAGACAAAAGTTGAACTACATCACTGAGGAAAGACTATATGCTAATCAATATGAGTGGAAGGGTGTATAAAGAACAGAAGGAAAAGAAAGTCTTAATATAAGGGAAAAGCAACAGAGATCTATAGCAACAAGCAGCTGGCTGTAGGCAGATGTTTCTTACCAAGACCTGGCAGTCCCCCAGGTCCCCAGTGCACAGATTTAGTGACACCAGATCTTACACTTACTCCTTAAAGGAACCAGGTTGAATGAAGGAGAAGGTTGAAATGTACTGAAAGGGTAAGCCCTAGGTGAATATATGCTTGCAATACCTCCAAGCCAGGAAGGACAAAACGAAGTGGCAGATATTACAAGCTTTGCTAGAATGTCTTAGTTCCACAGTTTCCGCACCATGAGGACTCACTGAAGTTTCACACAACCACGGGAAATTACCAAAAATAGTATTGGCCCCACACACTGTGTGATTGTAACCCACACACTGTGTGATGCATGCTCAATACCAGGCAGGCAAAGGCTGAGGATCACTACTGCATCCGCTTCCATGAAGCAAATGTCAATTACTAAATTAATCATTTGAGTTCTAGTGTTGCCAAGAGTTCCTGTCAGGGCCCGGGAAAAGGCCTTCAAATGCAGCAACGAGACAGTCCCCACTCTGAAGTCTCAATTATGCCTCTTGCAGACAACTCACTAGTTCACTGCCTTCAGACAGAGGGTGGGTGAGGACCTCTAAGGAACATGATCTTCACAAAACTAAAATTATGCTTGGGCAAATCAGGTAGGAGGAAGGACCTGCCTTCTGTGCAAACCAAAACCATGCAGCAGGCCAATGGATGCTCAAGCAGAGAGGTAAAAATCTTTCTCTCCTTCCCTCAAATGAGCACCTGATCACAACATTTTTGCCCCAGACACAGAATAAATTTACTTTGCAGACCTCTAAGCAATTTCACAGCTGCCTTCTTTTGCTGGTGGTTTAAATCTACTCCTCAGCTTTGTTGCAGGCGTGCAGGTTCATGTGCAGTACCCCAGACACCACTTTTGCCTTGCTTCCATTTCTGAATCTGTCCAACACCTGGTGATTTTAGTTGTAGGCAAGAGCTGAAGAGCAATCTCAAAAGGGTTAAAATTCAGGGACACAAATGAAAGTGCAATTAATAAGCCTGCTACATAAAAGATCCTCATGCTTGTAATGCAATCGGCAAGGGTTGAACATTTTTCCTTGGGCTTACTCTACTCCATTACTGCAATAATGCATGGTAATGTAGTTAGCATTGATTTGCCGCAAGATACATGTACTACATCTGCAAGCTAACAGGGAAAAAGGAGGGAGGCTCTCTCCTTGAAAGGCTGGAATTACTTAATTATCTAAGGAAAATGACATGCAGAGTTAACAGCACAGGGAAGGGCAAGGACTGACTTCCCCTATTCCCAAAGAATACAGAATAGCACTTCTCTGCTACGTGATCTCCCTGCAAAACAAACTCTTGGTTTGTTATTATTAATTACCCTGGCTCCTATCACTGAAATTCAGAGGTGCTGATACTTCACATCACCCTCAGCTATGCTTGCTATTCATAAATCATACTGAGAGGAGTTGCCAAGGGAGGAGAGGAAATACTAAAGGAAACTTGTAAGCATCTCTAAACAGGCAGCTGCTGTTCAGAGTGGCTGCAGTCCTCTGCACAGAGTGAGATGTAAGCTGGTATCAGTGTTATGAGACAGCAGGAGACATATGCCAAAAGTAGGGAAGCAGGACAGGAAAATAATGCATTCAGACAGAAAAGGTAAAGGAAAGAAGATGGCCTGGGGGATTAACTCAGCAAGCAGGGACTTTCATCTTCACATCCACAGGTCAGATTAGATGGTCTGATAAAAGCTGAAAGGCACTATTATGATTATTTATCTGTAAGGGGTTGACTGTAGTCCAAACAAAGATAGAGGTGAGAGCTCCAGTGGTCAAACCAGCACTGATTTTCCCTCCAGAGCCTACAGCAAGTCATTTAACACCTCTTTCCATTTTCCATCTGTAAATTGAAGCTGAAATTGCTTCACTATTTTGAAGCTCTGAAGAGTGTTTTGGCCATCCCACCCCTCCTACTCCTTTATACAATTATATGTTCCTCAGAAAGCATTCTCAGACCTACTCTTCACAGTATTCATGATATTGAAGTGCTTCAACTATTGCTCCTTTTTAAAAGGGTGTTCTTAGGAAAGAAACATTAGAATGACATCTGAGGGATTTCTCTCAGCCCAGTTATTGGACAGATGATGATACCTTCTGACCCACACCATTAATCTGCTACCTGGCTGGCAATAGGACAATAATGAATCAGATCTGGATGAAAAGAGGGTGAGAGCATCTGGATCCTACTTTATCCCATGATAGAACACATTTTCCATTCACAGCTTTTTGCTGACTCTTTCAAAAATTATTTCAGAGCTAGAAACAGTTGTGACTTGAAAGCAAGGTTTGTTGGAAAGGAACGGTTCATAGATCACTCAGGATACCATAAGAAATAGAGAAACTTTCTGGCACCAGCCCTTCTTTTGGCCACACATCAGTTGGCCACTTCACCTCTATTATTTTGGGTAAATTCTTTCTTCATTTCTAATGCAAAGAAATTAAAGATTTCAGAGGGTTTCTTCTTTTTTTTTTTTTTTTTTTCAACCAAGGAGGGGAGATGTCTTCCATTTCCTCACATTTAACCTTTCAAACAATTCCTCTCCCTGGAAGCTTGATAGTGTGGCAAAAGAAATAATGAAAGTAAAATAGAAACAAAAGAAGAAATTAGCTGGAAGTTATTCATCCCAGTCTTTATCATTAATCTCAGAAAACAGGGTTAAAGTAGGGTTAAAATATGATCTTCAAGCACCACTCATCTGAAAATCTGAAATACTGAGGTTTCTGATCTCAGTAAAAATCAGAGGAAAGATACAAAAATCACAAAGACTTTCACAGATGAAGTCTTTCTTTAAGTCTGGAAAATTTTCTTTAATGAATTTTTAAACTGAAGGTTTTGATTAAATCAAGCAGATTATTATTAGTGAATTGCTATGTAAATTTTATAAATAGCAGGTTCAGCCTGACACTGGACTTTGGACAAGTGAATTTCTCATTAATACCATAATAATATTTTATGCTTCAATTAACTTTCTCTAGTCCAGAAGAACGGTGTATTTCTAACTCCTCTAGTCTTTCTCCTACTTCTCCTACACTGCAGGGCCAGTACAGGAGACCCAGAAGTACCTTAAACTGGCAACTGAAGAGTCTTCTCTGCCGAGGTCTCTCACTGAGATCCACCTTTATGACACAAGTAGACACAGGAGGGAGCTCACACACCCCCATTCACATTGAGGTTACATCTCTCCCTGCAGCAACCAGAGTGATTTAACATCTCAACTTCTCAGTTCAGAGTTCCTTTAGGTCTTGGACTCAGATTTTCACACCTCCTAGAATAGAGATCTCCCCTTCTAGGTAGCAGAGCACCTGATATGTGCTCCCCTCTACACCAGCAACAGAAAGTCTGTAGCAGCGTTGGATGAATGGAGGGTGAAATCTCTGCTCATCAGATTTGAGAGTCCCAAATGAGGCTGCACACACCTGTAATGCAACACCGCTCTTAATAGTGAGTGACTGAACTGTCTTCTGATGTTTAACTTCACTGCTGGTCCTCTGCATCCTCTTCAAGCCAGACCTGACAAAAGAAGATGTAGATTTTTTCATGGGCCTCTCCCATTCTGCTTAAACTAGATGTCCATGAGCACAGCTAAAGCCATCTCACTGGGAAAAGGGAGCAAGGCTTCCTTCATTGTAGCTTTTTTTTCCAGTTTGCAAACACATCTAGCTCTTGAAAGTAATGCCAACTGATCCTTCTGTTCTCTTTCTACAATAGGTTTTGCTCCCCTTATTTTGTCTCTTACCCACTCCCTTTTACAACTATACTTGAACCTGGTACTTCAGCCCAAGTTTACTTTCCTTATTGAAAATGAAGCATAACTTAACAATCCAATATACATTTTTAGAGGCATCCAAGGCAAATTCACTATGGGGAGAATCTAAGGATGTAATCATCCCTTTCTTGCATCACTTGTTCCCACATCACACATACATAAGCTAGGAAGCCCTTGAGGCCAATTGCCATACAACTAAATATAGCTTTTGAACAAACTTCCTTGTAGTCAAGGAACTGTAAGCAGACACAGATTATTTGCTCATTTACAAGACCACGGTAAAAAAACCCATGTCATTGTATTAGAGCAGGTGATTTCTATAAAGAATCCATTAGGCACTGACTGTGTAAACTGCTGTTGTCGTTTTTCTTCTTTCACATCAGAAGTGTTGGGAACATTTTGGCAAGAAAGTTAGTTTTGATCTAACTTCTGCAGAAGGTGTTCAAAAGGATGTAATTCTTTACGGTATTTCTTTACAGTCCTTATACTATGAGACCCCACAGTCCTCAAACTACGAGCACTAGGGCAAAAACAGTCTGTAACAGCTGCAAGAACAAATTTATACACATTAGGAAATCCCAGCAGAAAGTGCATGTCAAAGAGGACATCATTAAATGTAAAGAAGATTTCTGATCTTCCTCCTTCTTTTCCTAATTTCTACTGCTCGTGATTGATGTAGAGTGTGAGTATTAGCAATCCTCTTTTCAAAGTAGTGCTGGGATGCTGCAACTTGTCCTCTTTCCAGTCAAACCCATGTAGAAGCTCCCAAGCTGGTGAATTACCTTGCAGGCTTCTCGTCGTTTGCAATGTGAGACCAGTTTTCATTTGAGGAAAAAAGCCTGGCTTCATTTAATTTTTCATTTCTTCATCTTCCTTGTTCCTACAGGCACAATTTTATCTAAAAGACCTTTTTTTTCAGTTTTTTTTTTCTTTTTCCTTTTTTTTCCCCCCCTGCATTTAAATTCTGTTCTTTCCCCCCCTGGAGAACAAACATTCTCCATTACCTCCTGAGCAGACCCGTCAGAGTATCAGAGAGAGCAGTTTTCTCAGCACTGCTCCTCTGCCTCATTCATTGCTGAATGAATACCTCCAGAATGAAAGTGTGAGTCAGCAATCCCAACTGCTCTGAATATACTCTGTCACAGAGGAGCCAACAAAATACAAGTGTGACATTCTTATCCCTTGATTCCAGCAGATCCCAGAGGATTTTGCTAACTATATCACCCTTGAAGGCAAAGACAGGTCATACATTAATTTTCTGAATGATTTAAAGGATGTAAAGGATATATAAAAGATGTTAGAACAGATCAATAGGACAAATGAAAAAGTATCCATAGCAAAGTTAACTAAAATGCCCACAATTGTTGATGCTGTTCTGCCTTCTGACAGAGGTATGGTCAGGTTTTCTGAATGCCTCTCGCGCTTCTCATTCATTTCACTCACTGCCTTGAAGCAGAGGTCTAAAACTTATTTCTGATGGGGACTGCACTTTGTCTCCAAGGGAAAATTATTTATATAGTCTCTTTTCCAAGTCTACAGCCTCAAAGAGAAGAAGACATGAAATTTGGCTTTCCATGTATTCTACAACCCTTTTCATCTTGCCTGGTTCATTAGACTATCCTTGCTGAGACTGAAGGACATAGATGCTTGCAGGGCTAGCTTTAATAACATTTTGCATAACAACCAATTACAAGGATGTATTAAGAGAAAGTATCATTAGCAATTTATTGCCAAGATCTCCAAATAGATGCAATTTAAAGCCTGAATCTTTACAGTATACTTATTAATAAAAGGGTCCCCATCTTGGAAGATGCCAAGGATCTTTTTCAAAGATGTGATTACCATCACTTAAGTCAATGATAGTCAAGACAACTAAGTATCTCAGCAGTCTGAATAGTATTCTCTGTATGTCATCTTCTTTCTTGTGTGAGCACAGAACAAAGTAGTACTAGAAATCAGCACCACTTGTTGCAGAAACAAAGCCAAGTAGAAGGTCTATGAAAAGTCATAGACTGTGATTTCTCTTCATGCCTTTGTCATAATTTACATCAGAGGCAGATGGGTACAAGCAGGTATTTTTGGATCATCCAGCCCTCACTTAACTTCACACAATGCAGTTGAGCAGAAAATCTGCCCCACAGAATTCCTAAGGGTGATGGATTCCTGGTCAGAAACATTTTCCTGTGTGGGAATAATCATACAGCTTCCTCTGCTTCATATCCTGACATCAGCAATGCTTTACTGAGAACCCTGCAGAGAAAAATCGCTATCAGATAGAGAGAAGCATTCATCCTTTCTCCATTAAAGGTCCACCATGACTCCAGACACATTCATGGAATCCACCCCATCGTCTGGAAAACATTTTTTTCTGGCACATAAATGCACATAGAAGTGCATTGATTTCAAGATCACAAACATGGAAGCTGTCACCCAAGTTTTGAGACACTCAAATGCCCAGGAAGTAATGCAATGATCCAGCTTTTATACCATCTTCTAGCTTTGTATGCAATGCCGTGGAAGTGTAAACTTTCTCTGTCATACACTGCTACCACAAAAACCTACTTCCAGCCCCTTGGCACCCCTTCTCCACAGACACAAACTAAAGCAGTCTCCCATGGACAACACAAGGGATAGAAGCAGTCCATTTCCTTGGAGAATTCTCACTGTATTTGCTCCTCTACACTTCAGATTTTCAGTGCAACAGTTCCATCATAAGGGCAGTTATCTCACAGCTACAGCACTGCAGCTGTATCTGGTGTTCTAGTCTGGCTGCTTTCATAGGAAAGAGATAATACAAGGATGCCTGAGGATGGTCAAGTGGGGAAACAGTATTTTTACTAGTTAGTCTGTTTTGCCATTTTACATTAGAGAAGGTACAAAGAGAAGCTATGTTTAAACATACCATACAACAATTTATCTTGTGCTCCTTTCTATGTCCTTATCCTCCTCAAGATTTTCTTTTTAAACACAACAATAGATTTTATTCCCAGGTGTCATCTACTTTTTTCTCAGCCATTTTTATGGAGTTTTTTTATTCATCAGAAAAGGAAATATAGCTGAATATTTTCAGCTAAACTACATTTGTTGCTTTGTGTTTTGCACTGTTTTTAGTGGGAAGACTGTTCGTTAAGAAATGCATTTTGACAAAGGAGAAAAGTCATTTCCGGCTAGTTCTTGCTGTAAGAAAAGTGAGAGCTCTACATGGCTCAGTGAGTCTGTGACTGTATCAGAGATTTAAAAGGTGCCAATTTCAGATCTAATCCCAAAGCCCTTGCATGAGTGGTCCAATTAAAAGGAGAACAAATTTAATCTTTGCCCTCATAGATTTATACACATTGTCAATATAAGCAAATGAGAATGAAAGAAGCTTGTAGCCAAAGCCTGTCCTAAGTTGCATCACTTCAAAGAAACTCTACAAGCATCAGAGGATGAGCTTTTAATTAACATTGGCAACACACAACTGAGGCAGGCAGATATGGTTTTAATGTTAACAAAGGTGGTATCATTTTATGCTCTCTAATTTTTCTGAACAACACAATACATTTCAAAGACAAAAGCTGGCAAATCTCCTTCATAATGTGCTGATAGTAGCTACTACATCCAGATTCACCCTTAACTAGTTGACAAGGTTTAATCAGAACACTTCTCTGAACAACTCTACCCAAACATTGCTGCTTGTAATTATTCCCTCATCTCAGTGATGTCTGTGTATAAGCATCAAGGCAGTGATTGATCGATTCTCAATATTCCATCACTTATGATATTTCCAAGGTAAACAACTTCCTTCTCCGTTGGGAAATAATATTTAGGCTAAATCAAATTGCAAAGTACTAAAAGAAAGCTAGCTGCCTCCATATTAATCTTAAACCATTTATGATAGATCAAGGCATTGGGTTTCAAGGTCTAATGAGACTTGTGTGCTCTAAAGCAACTCTTTAATTGATAAGTCAGGAGATGAATGACCTGGTTTGTATTACAGAGAAAAAATGACACACTGAATCTTGTTTTCAAGCCAATTGGAGTGTGGAAGAATTCTTGACTCTTTCTTTGAGTGTAAAAGGAAACCTATTCACTGTCTGAATATGTTTCACCACTCCTTAGGCACCTAGCTCAGAAAATCCTCTGCACAATGCATATCTGGCAAAATAGAAGCAAGGCATCAGTTTATCTGGTTGTCCTGTATTCTGAGGCTTCTTTGATCCACTGTAATATGGTTGTAAATTACATTTATATTATGACACCCCAAGTAACGAACAGGAAAGCAGTTTACATGAAAATGGGACTTGCTAAGTGATTATCTCTTGTAAAAATATGAGTACTGGTGAGAAGCAAAGACAGGGATGGGAGTGAAATTGTCTCTGAATTTTAGAAAAGTTACTGGTGTAGCAGAGGATGATTCTGATAATATTTTATTTGCATGCAATGTAAACCTAGCTTCTACATAACACAATTCTGACCTGAAGTCTGTTATGTTAGAGGGCAGATTGTATCCCTAGCTCCAGTCAGGTTTGCTGCTACTGATAAATAATTGTACTAAGATAAGACCAGTAAATCTCAGAGAAATGAGCACAGAATTATGCTTGAAATAGACCAGCAACTCCACTAGAGATTAAGATCCCATTGACCACCTACTCATTCCACAAGAACAAAAGTGAATTAAGCTTGGGATCAATCTGCCTGTTTGTCCTTACATTAATTCCAGACAACATACACTTCAGTTCCACAAATCAATTAATGCCTAAGTTTAGCATCACCCTGTTCAATTGACTGAAAATTGAGCTCCTTCCCTTCCCAAACTCACCATCCATTAACCACTGTGAGTATTTCCCAATTTCCTTTTCTCTTCCATTTCCTGATTGGTCTCAATCCTGTATCACAAAATGGCAAAGCTCCTTTTGAGTTAGCCTCAGAAAACTGAGCTCTTGGCAATGGCCTAAATTCAGTTTCTTTGGGCAACAGTAAATATTTTCTTCAAGAGTGAAATTAGGTGTTTTCAGATAACCCCACTTCAACTCTGTAACAGAATTTTTCTCTGCATTGCATTTTGCACTCCTCTGCACTACAAATGCCACGTATGTTACAAATCATAGGCAGGCAAAAATTCTACAGCATTTCTTTGAACCGTTTCCTTCCTTTGCCAAAACATAAAGACAGCTGAACTGCACAAAGATGTTTATTCTCTCAGAAAGAGCAGCAGTGCTTTCTTTGACTAACACTGGCTTGGCACACAAACCCTGATTAACTCCTGTCATGTTAAGTCACATCGTTTGCAAATTGCTCCCATTTCCCTTCCTCAGCCCCTACACCAAACAACAAAAAGCAAAACCACAAATTCAAGGAAAATTGTAGGATCAAAAAAGGAAAAATTAAGGGGTTTGTTTCTGACTTTCTGGAAGGCATGTGTTCTTCAGATGCAAAGATGACAAAGTTTTCAGTGTTTGCTGACCTGAAAAATATTGTATTTCCAGAAGTGTGAAGTCAATCTGTCCTTTTAATTCATTTGCATTTTATTCTCCATAACATTAGGAACATAATCCTTTCTGTCTCCCCCATCAGATGACATTCCACATCAGAGTTAGGCTGAGGCCACTGTCATGCCCCATTAAGCATTAGTGGACTTTTCTCAGTCAGTTGAAACATTTGAAAACTCCCTAGAAAACATATTAATCAAACAGATCTATAGTTCTGTAAAATCAACGTTTTTAAATACACCATATTTAATAGGAAATGGACTGTCAAGTAGCTTCAACATGCCAAATTGGCAGAGCTCATTGAATGTCCTGGCTCATGAATACTGTGCAGAAGCATAGCCCCTTTTAATATGTCTTTTTTTTTTTTTTCTCCTTTTTTTTTTTTTTTGCTTTTTTAAAAGAACTCAAAGCTGAATTCTGAATACAGAAGCAACAAACAAAATTTAGTACAGAAGGTAACTTGAGCAGGCTCATAAACCTCACATCAGATCAGAATACAACTGACTCACTTGTGTGAGAAAATTAGTATATATACTCATATGCCCCATAAAATTTATAGCTCGCATTTTAAAACAAAGGTGACAAATACTTGTGCAATTTAGAAAATGGTCTACTTTTCATGATCTTGCAAAGACACACACAGCATGCTGTGTTCCAATTACAAACTAAATGGCATGTATTCACTAACAAATGGGAAACAGAAAATGATTTGCTTTGAACACTCTGCATCATGAAAGAGAATTTCAAGTGGCACAGTACAGAAAACATCTTCAGCATACATTTAATCCACATAGATCAACGCTTGAGGCTTTGCACAATTAGCAACCAGCACAATATCATCAAATAACCCTGCCCCATGCCACAATTACAGCACTCCCCAGCCCTGCTATACAAATCATTCATTCATTCATTCATTCATAATCCTCTAGTTGCTCTGTGTTTTCTATTGCTAGAAGCTATTAGGAAGTCTTCTGAACATGTGTATATAATATGCAGTTCATGGGCTCATGTCTCATATGGCTAGCTGTGGCCAGATAAAAAGTCATGGCAGGAACATGGTTACTTCAAGATCAACGTGGGACAGAACTGCAGTGCCTGCCTTCTCTTTTTACCCTCATGGAATCAGAGCAGCCCTTGGCAAGAGGCACCAGACAAAGCCAGGCTCTGATCTCTGCTATACAGAGGGCAAAAGAGATCCACTTAAGGTGAATACCACAGGACAGACAATGTTTGCTCCTGAAACATCAAGAGATGCTAGAATGCTGTTCCCCAATTCATTACTGGCTTATTCCTCATATCTAATCTAGATTTCCCCTCTATCATTTTGAAACCATTTCCCCTTGCCCTGACCCAGCAGACTGATAAAAAAAAGAGTCTGTCCCCTTCTTATAGTTCCCTTTTAGATACTGAAAGGATTAATAAAATTAATTTGGTAAAATGAAGAAATTATTGATCCCACAGCTTAAGTTTCCAACACACAATGAGGTGGGCCTACCAAGAAGGGAACTGGCTTAGACAAAAATAGATAGATAGATAGATAGATAGATAGATAGATAGATAGATAGATAGATAGATAGATAGATAGATAGATAACCCTACAAAGAGGAAAATATTCACAGAGGCACTTCTCCTAGAAGGATAAAATGAAATGCAGTACAGCTTTAAAAATTCCTGACGAGTCAGGATGGCCTGGAGACAAAAGGAAGGTGCTGGAACAACTCCACTGTCCTTTCTTATCTTCATTTGAACTAGAACAGGAAGGGCCTGAGGCAGAGCAATGAGACAGGAGCACAGGCTGACCAGCACGAAGCCAAGGAGAGATTCTGCGGAGCTACACAGTTTGTACAGAAATGTGGAGACCTCACCACAGCAGCAGTTCAGTGCAGCCCTTAGGAGCGAGGGACATTGCTCACTAGACTGATGAATTTGAACACAGACAGAGAAGAATTTGGAGGTGCTATGTTGTTTCACGTCTCCTTTCATTGGCATCACTGGAGTATGGAGTCTGACAAATGAGGTCAAGCTACCAGGACTTCTACTCATTATTTTGCCCTTAAATAAAAATTAGTATCATCTACATCATAAAGAACTACATTTCCTTCCATCTCTCCAAAGAGGAAGGTTTGTACTGTCACAGAGATGAGAATCAAACAGTATACAATGTTAAAAGCTGAAAAAATGAGCTCTGACCAATTATATGCATTAAGGGTGAAAGTATTTATTTCTTTACAGCCCAGCCCTCCCTAAGTTCTGAAAACAAAGTCCCAGCCCTGCTTTCACAGACATGGCAAATCTGAGAGTAAAACAACTGCTGAAACAAATACACACACAAGGAAACAAATTCAAGCATATCAGAGGAACAACATTAGTTCAAACCTGAGAAATCCTCAGCCTTGACTAGTTGTTAATCTATTTTGTGTCACAGCACAGTACAAGCTGTTGAGCTAAAGAAACTCCCAACCCTAAAAGCCCAAAGTAACAAGGCCATGGTCTGAAGGATCACAGTTCTGCCTTGGCAAATCCTTGCTCTGTCTGTGCAGAGAAACAGTCCACCCTGAGTAGAACACATCCTCCCAGTTAGATGAGCACCCAACATATCAAAGTGCCTTCCCCCTAACACGTTCCCTGTATTTTTATTTAACTAAAAACAATAGCAAACAAAAGCTCAATTGTGAGTGCATCCTGAACTCTCAGTCAACTAGAAAAGCCCTTCCTTTATTCATTACTGTCAGGGTTATGGTTTTGTTTTACTTCTGCCAGCTACACCTCAGTGCTCTGAGATCAGATGCAAAATTTTCCATTATTTTAAGTCAGAAACAGTAAGGAAAGGGTCATTGTCTTTGTGGCTGGATACACACACTTGATGTCAGCATTAGCTTTGAGAAACAGAAAACCAGGTTAAGACAGAAGAGGGAGAACGTCCTTATAATACAAACACACCCACATCCACAGGATTTAGTATGACACAGGTTTGGCAAGAACTCATTAACTGGTCTACTACAATAGCATTTAGGCAGTGCAACCACATCTGAGACCTTGTGGTATTGGATGAGGTATAAATTGTCACCATCAAAAACAGTTGTCATGCTAAGTACACAATACAAATTGCAGGAATGAATAATTTGCAGCCAGAAAACCAATCTTAGCAGAGCTTGAGGAGAAACAGACCTGTACACTGTGCACATAGTAGGAGCAGTGGGTACTGAATGCCACACACACTATGCAGGGGCCTGGTCCCATGCATCTATGCTTAAAGAGCTTTACATTAGCATGGCACATGAACCAGCACAATAGCATTCAGGTGGGAATACACACCATGTATCACAATCTTATCCTATTTTCACTAGCCCACGTGCTGGACAGCACACCATGCCTGACAAGAATTACATCCGTTTGTTAGACCAGAAAGAGAGAAATTCTCAACCACCCAAACACAAAACCTCACTCTAGAGGACTAGTTTCTGAGTTAACCTCAACACTATCAAACAGTCTGTTGTGAAAAGAGCAAACTAGCAAACTTTGCAGGTTGACCCCTTTGATTGTGACCCATGGAGAATAATCAGAGTAATCAGGCAGATGAATAAGCATCCAGTGTAGAGGTAGGGGGTGTGAGGAGCTTTTCACATCCATAGGAACTCTATGCTGCAGATCCTACTGTCTTTGGAAGCAGGGAGGTAAATTCTAGCTGCAGTGGGTGGGGGCATGCTGGGCACAGCAGTTTTCCACCATAGCAACTGTTTCTCTAACAGCAGTCAGAAACTGTGTAACTTTGGAGTTATACCTCCCTAGGAAAGAGAAGGAATAGAGCGGGAAGTATAGCAGCCTAATCACACGTCCTGCATCTCTTGGAACAGCTGGCATCCAGCTGCCTTCCCAGAGCTTGCTGCCAGACACCAACAAAGGCTGGAGAGGTGGTGAATCTGTAAAGAAAGTAAGATGCTAGGACTAGGACTTCTATAATTTTTCTCTCCTTTATGAGGTCCAGCATTATAATATCCTAGTAGGTTTGAAGGCAGAAAATGAATAACTAATTTATGCACTTAACTATAGTACTTTGAATTAATTTCCCTATTAAATTTATTGATAGGCATATGTTGTGGATCAGTCCATGGGTAAGTGCATACAATTGTCTGCAGAAGCTAGAGTGACTCTAAGTAAGCTCCCAATGCCAGCTGCCACAAAACCATACCCCGCTGCCAGGTTAAGCCACAGCAGACAGGAGTCTGCAGAAGGAGCACTTCCCTTGCCCTGTCCTGGAAGCCGTTCAGATTTCAGGCTCTGCCTTGGCTTCTCACCTTCCATTGCAGGCTCAGTTGCTGCTCAGGGCTGGCTGCATTTCAGGCTTCTTGGTAGCTTATGGCGCAAAGCCTTAAGAAGCAGGAGATGATGGGGCACCTTGTTTTTTTCTTTTTATTTCTATGAAGATTTCATTAAAACAAACAAACACACACAAAGCTGTTTTGGAAAACAAATTATTTTCTTTTCAAAATTTTAAATAGAGAGCATTTCTTTCACTTCAAATTTGTAACTGCTGGCTGTTTGTTTTTTTCCCATAGAAAAGATTCAAAACAAAGATAACCATGCTTAAAAATGGCAATAATTTTGCAAGAAGTTTTTCTGACCACTTCAGTTTTTTCCCACCTCTTGCAGCCTGTTCCTATTCACACAAAGAATGGAAGTAGGGAAGTTGCTCACTACTCCCATTCCTCTCAGAAGCTTTAAAAAGCAATTTTATTTATTTATTCATTTATTTTTCAGAAAATAGCAAGTACTTAAAAGCTTTCTTTTAGAAAAAGTATTTCATTTATTCTCTTTACAATCAAATACAGTTTTCACAAGCTGGTTTAAAGAAAACAACTATTCAGCACAGTTTTCCATCACTACCAGCTATGTAAGTCAGGATGCTATTGTGGACACAAGTTTGTATTAAAAGTTGACATGACTTAAAAGCACCTGAGCTTTTCCTTCAAATGCCTATACTGCTCTGCTATACGAAGCTTCAAGAAGTTTGGTTTTAAGTCAATTTGACAACCCATATACACATCTTAGAAAGATTTTGAACTTCCAAGGCATAGTAGGGGCTACATATTATTACACTGCAATGTCAATCTTCCTCAGAAAGAGGAAGAGAGAACTTTTTTTTGCACTTTTGTTTACATTCTGAGGAACAACTCACTGCCTTGTTACTGGCTTCCTTGCAATAAAAGCCCTGTCTTTATGAACAAGTGACATAGAGCAAGGTGCTGGCAGACAATGGTGGGAAGATTATGTTTAATTCAACTACTGGAGTACTGAGATGGAATTTTTATTTCTGCACAGAGCAAGATTTATGACTAAGATACCTTGTGATTGAAGATAACATGCAAAAATACAGTCAGATCTCTTGGGCATTTTCCAGCTACCAGATTGGCTATAAGTAGAGGTCATCTGCTTTTCAGATCTTGTTCTTGCATATTTCAGATTCTGTATTGTCTCACATTAATCAGTATTGTGGGTTTTTATTTTTTTTCCATGCTGAGATCAGACACCTTTGTCATACCTTCTCTGAATCTATGCTTTCACCTCACATCTCCAGTAGCCTCTATTTCCTTTTACACTGCCTTTTCTTCTTCAAACAGCCAAGACACGCACACAACCCCTGTCTCCTAAGGAGGACTTGTACCCCAGGAAACGTGGAAGCTCCTGACCCCTAATCAAAATCACAAGAGTGTGGCACTCACTTTCATTGACAACTAAGGCCACAGTGCATGCCTGAAGCCTACTTTCATTGAATCATAAAATCTTTAAGGCTGGAAAGACCAATAAGATCATCAAGTTCAACTATCCACCCATGCCTGTGACCGTTCTAGATCGTGTCACTCAGTGCAACACCTACAGACTCCTGGCAAACCAGGAGGTTTGAGTGGTTGGTGGCAGAGCCTTTATTCAAGGTACAGGTGCTACAGAACAAAATACTAGAGAAAAGGGGGAAATAACTTACCCCTCCCCACAACCAGGCTAAGGAATGCAGCCACCTCTTGTTCAAACTCTGGCTCGCCAGAAAGAAGAGAGCAAGAAGGAGGGGAAGGGGGCAACTCGTGTGGGCTCTGAGCATATCTATGCTCCCAGAAGCACCACCAACAAGGAGAGAGGGCGGCTGGGTCTGGGCTCCTCTGCTCCCGTCACTCAGATGCTCATTTTCTGGTTCAGGCTGTGACCAGGCATGCTGGGAGTCATAGTGGGTGCTGACAGTGCCTCACAGCTACATAACATGCCAAATGTGCATGGCAGGATGCAGTTAGTCAGCTGTCATCCAGTAGTGGCTGTTCTGTATGCAAAGTAATCTCTATACTGGATACATCAAAAATTCTACAAGTAGGATATGTTAGATGTCTCTTTTTCCCTAGTGTGAATATTGGCATAAGCTGACAACAGTTGTGATTTAAAAAGCTCTACTCAGTTTTGCCAGCACATGGGACAAACATAGAAGAGTTACCATTTTGCTGCCACCTGTATCCTCACTGGAGGACTGGTGAGCAACATATGCTAGGCAAACAACTATAATGCTATCAAGATGACAGCAAATATCAGTTTTCATCAGTAAGCTTCAAAGTTCATTTCAAAGAAAAATACATTTCAGCATTACTTGCTACATTTTGTAGAAGGGAAAATGGGGAGCATGTAATGCTTTACACAAGGTCACTCACCATGCGAGTGGGAAACCTGGGCTAAAAACTAACTAGTCAGATATTCCCAGCCTCTGTCCAATCATCAGGCTGCTTGGCTGCAGCCTTTCACATTCACACACAGAGGAAGGCAGTGAAGGCAGAGTTGATCTACTGATGAGATTCTGCACAGCACATCACTGTGGATTAAGCCAAAATTTTTTGCCCCTTCTTTTAGTTTCTCTTCAGTAAACAGTGTCCACCAGGCAGTAACAGGACGCAAAATCTGCAAGTACAGAGATGCTTAAGGGAATAGTCTGGAATATAATGGAATGGAGATAAGCTAGGGAAAACTGCAGTCTAGGAGGGTCCTCCAGAAAAAGCAGGAAATCTATGTAACTTGAAGGCTCAGAGGACAGATGCAATGAAAAATTTTCTTAATGGTAGTCAAACAGTTGAGAGATTACCATTCTTAGGGGTGTTGTGGGGAAACAAATTGTCTCCAATAGCTGGATAAACCATAAAAGGGCTGCACTAAGCACAGAAACATGTGAAAGGATTCCAACAAACACTACAATCTTAGTATTAGCAATTGTTTATTGTTTGGGGTTCTTTGACCCACTAATATAGTTCAAGTCTGTGAGCTGTCAATGGATTATCATTTTGTGGAACCTCATCCTCCTCAGACTTGATATGCAGCCCTGGGCACAAAAATCACATTACAAGCCTCCTTCTGAATGTAAACGGCATCGTGAACAGACCAAGAGAGTGTCTGAAATGCTAAACATCCTGTCTCTCATAAACACTGTGCTAACATCCAAGGCTTTCACCTACTGAGCAGCCACTGAAGAGTGAACTCCCGAGATGCCTGGTCAGGGCCAGTTTCCCTGCTGGCTACTGTTTCTCATGAGTGGCATGATCAATCAAGCCAGCTGGGAACTATTCCACAGGAAAGCCTCTCCTAGGGAGTGACAAAAACATAGATACATTAGGAGGATGTGTATTCTACAGTTTAAAGGAGCTGAATTAGTGATGTTGGCAGCTCCTGACTTCTCTTTGAAGGTGTCTTCGGTCTACTCTGTTGAGCTAAGCTGATGGGCATTTAGAAGATTACAGCTACCTAATTTCTGAATCTACTCACAAGAAGAGGGAAGGGGAGATAAGTCCAGAGTGGTGGCTACATTGCATAGTTCATCTCATAGCAAAAGTGGTGCTTATGTTCTATAAAGCTAGATCTTATCTAACCTCTGCAGGACTTGCTTAAGCTGAGGGCAGAGGAAGAAAAGAGGAAAACTGATGGCACTGCAGCCAACCATTTCTAGTCTTTTTTTTTTTTTAAATCAAAATCAAATAACCTGTGCTAGCTCAGAGGCCACTCAGAAAGCTGTATCAGCCAGGGCAGCTCTCAGTGGGACTGAACTGTCACCATTTGCAACTCCTGGACAGTGTTTCAGCAGCTATGACAAGTTTTGAAGTGGAAGTGTCCTACAAGAAAAATGAAATTATATACTGTTTCCACGGTTCTCTATATTAGGTTGCTGGAATTCCCTGTGATGCTCTTTGTCTTTGTCCTACCACACTTACTTGAGAAGCAAGACAGTTGTCATTGGATGTGGACTGTACAAGTTGCTGTACAGACAACAGGCAGTAAGGCACCATTGCAATCTGAAACAAAAGACCAGACATTAAGTGTATAATAAGGGAAATAGCCTAGATGCAACAGTAATGAGGAATTAATGATGATTTGACTATTTCACATCAGTTTTCTTCTCAAATACTCTTTTGTTTAAATAATCTAGCTACTCAGGTTGTGGGGAAACAATGGAAACCATGTTGCATGTTTGCCCACTTTTTCAGCTCATAAGGAATTTGAGTTTGCCACAGCTCCTGCCTATGGTGATCATTCTTCACTGCATACCTGTACTCTGTGAAAAGCCCCAGTATAAGCCCTCTTAATTTGACAAATACAACTCCATTATCCAACACAATAAAGTCAAACAGCCTTTCCCAACAAAGGTACTGGCCCAGTATTTGTTTGCTGGTTTGGACTAGCCTTGGAAAACAGACAAATTAACATTTCCATTCATAATGTCCAGGAACATAAGTCAGCACATTGTCCTTGACTCCAGCAAACCTCTCCCATTTTCTGTCAGCCGAGGATCCAGGTCACAGTCTGCTATCATGGCACAGAAGGAACAAAAGAGAACTCCCGCATGCAGGAAATAATGAACTGGTGTTCCCTCCCAGTCAGATTAATGAGAGGATTGATAAGACACAAGGATAACTCTTGCATTTCACTCTCAAAGGAAGATGCAACAGAGAAACCCAAGCAGCCAGGCTGGCAGTGAAGGCTCTCAAGAAACCAAGACTTTAAAATGATCCTTCTGTAGTGCTGCTAGGAAGCCTGTGGGGAAACGTGCTGCAGCATTTTGCTGTGCGCTCATTCGGTTGGACAGCTCATCTCTCTCCTCAAATATTTTTCTCTATTTTTACCTTAGCACACAGAAGGTTTTTCTGGTTGGACTGAATTTAGAATTTTGGATGAATTTGTCTCCTCTGTCACTGGATCTCACATAAGATTTAGCAAATGAAATGAAAATCACTGATTTCTCAGGAAGTTTCCATGTTTAGAAGGAAATTGGGAAAGGAAGAATTGAGTTGATAATGAAACGAGATAAAGATGGCAATTATGGAAATAGGACCTCAAAACCAAACAAGTTGTCAAATTTGTATTTTCTTAAAGATGATGATTATGAAAATACAGTCCAAAAAATATTGGAAATACATACACAGGACAGGAAATTACCAGTTCCATGGAAAAGAAGTATAACTCCACTTGTTCTACTTGCACCTGTAGAAAAGATCCACATGGGGATCCAGTGACCTCAATTCAAAGATTTACTACTAACTGCTAGGAGATTAAAAAATATATTATCAGATCTACAGGCCAGTTACTCTGGCCTCTCACATATGCAGGATTTTACAATCTTTTATGAATTAAAAAAAAAAAAAGAGAGAGATAAACTGAAAGCAGGCTTTCTCAGACAGATCTAAAATATTTCAATTATGTTTGATAAGGTTTGCTTCCTCTGCAAAAGAACTCATAAATCTCATCTACCTGAACTCCAGTAGAGCAGCTGCTTTGCTAACAACTGCCAATTGCTAGTCAGCAGAAGAGAAGGGTCTGGGTGAAGAACTGCAACAACTACTGACATGGAAAATAACAAGCATGGAAATAAAAACATGGAAGAAAGTTACTAGCAGACTCCTATATGGACCAGTCTTGCTCTGTATTTCCCCTTGAAGTCACACCAAAAAAAATAACAGAAATTGCCGTTGGCCAAGGATGCAAGAATCATCACTGAATACACTGGAGGATCACAGTCAAGCCAAGCATTTAAGGACTCATAATTGTGGCTTTAAGCCAGGAAGTAAGCAAAGGAAAGGACAGAGAATGCTGTATTTAGTGCTCTGCATGTGACACCAGCAAGATGCAGGAAGAGTGGAAAAATATCATTGTAACACATGAGATGCCTTTTTTCCAGTGACACAAAGAGCTGTTAAGACTATGAAAAGACCTCTCCCCTGGGATAAAGTCACCTATACCCAGTAAGTATGTTAAGACTCAGAAATGGTACAAAATAGGGCTAACAGTTTAATCAAGGAAGACAAAAAAAAAATAAGTATCCCATGAGGGAGACCTAGTTTAGCAATACAAAAGGGAAAAGGTAAATAATTGTTTTTCATAAAAATCATAGGTGATTAACAGTAAAGAAAGAGCTGGCAAGCAATTACGTTTCCACTGGGTAACAAAGAAAGATTTCTAACTGCCCCAAGCGTGGGATTATGGAACAATTTTTTGGTAATAGCAATCTCTAGATTGTTTTAAAGCAGGTTTTCTCAATGAAGGAGTTAAAGTTTTTGACAGCACAGAGTTGGACTCCTTGACACAGGAGATTCATTCCAGGCTTTTGCTTTCATATTTCTGGACTCCTCAACAGCAGTGAATCCACTTTTCCACCTGCTGGCTTGAAGTGTTTATTCAGTAATGATATTCTTTGAACATTTATCATTGTCATCTGTTCATTAAGTACCGAATACATAATTACAGCTCCACTAAAAAAAAGCATATTTAGGCACTTCTCATCTAAACAGAATGCCCTTTCATCCTTTTATATAAGTTCTCTTTTTCCAGAAGTAATCTGAGAACACTTAAATGCCATGCACTGCTTTAATTAAAAAATAAATAAAATTTACCATTTATAGCATGCAGCTCCTCAGGGTGAAACATATCAGCTGTTTTAACATTTCACAATAAAAATGTGTAACATACAAGAGCATTCCTTACTGACCACACAGAAGAGAATTTCTGGTAGACAGGCTGGCACAACATTTGGACTCTGTCCAGGAACTCATGTTTGACACCAACAAAAGTTCCTGTAACATTTCTGAATCACCAGTTTTACACTGCATCCAAACAAGGCTCTCTACTGTCCCAGACTGCAACATAGTACATGAATAGTCTTTAAGAAATCTGATAAATCAACATTATAATCTAGGGTCACTATGAGGCAGGACAAAGATGTTTTTCCTTGTTTACAGACACAGTGAACTTCATATTATCTAAGTGACTCCTCCACAGCAGCAAAAGAAGTTTGTGATGGATTGAACCTGTTCATACAGCAATAGTTCCTCCTTTAGGTTTTCAAGCAGTTATCCACAGAAGTAAACAATAAATATATGTGAGATAAACCTCCTGCACTTATAAAATCTCTCTATACAAAAGCCAAGTCTAACTGGGTTTTCAGCAAAATTTATTTCATCATTTGTAGCATTTAAGTAGCCTGTCCTTTCAAAAGAAGCTGTCTCCATCCATTAGCTTCCATGTGAGCATTAAGACTCATTCGTCTAAGTACCATTTAACACAATAGATTTCATTACAGTCCAAACTGTATCAGCACAAATAATGTTTACAGTTTCTCCTGCAGAATAGATAAAACTTTGCACTTTTATGACTTTACCCATCAAAAGAGCTCCAAATGCTTTGCAAACACTCATGCACCAGGGTGCATCCATCAATCAGATCTACTCCATGACATTGGTGGCTGTGAATGAAATCTCCCCATGGTTTCATGAGGGGAGCAGCCTTGGTTTAGAGCTGGAATAAGAGATCTACAAGAAATCTACAAAAGAGCAGGAAATAGAACTTAGCTTTTTAATTCATGTGCGAAATCCTAACTACTGAACCGTACTTCCTTTCACTGTAAAGGAAAGATCATACTGTGCTCAAGTAACACTTTCCTAAATTGCATATTGCTTTTAACTAAAAGCATCAGATTATTGGAAACACTGATGTTCCCCACCGTCCTTTCACAGTCCAACTCCTCCTCTCCCCCCACTCCTTCACTCCCAAATCCCACCACGTTTGAAAATGTCATCGTTCATTTGGTGACACATCCCAGCCATGTGGGGTGGCAGCTGAGTCATCTTCCTTCTGTGAACGAGGTGTGATGGTGACAAGCACCTTACAACTGCACAATCCTTTTTTGGGCACGTTGTGTTGGAGGCTGCTCACCCCATTCTATACAAAGTGATGGGTGGGAGGAACAAATCAGGGTTGAAGAGGAGAATAGAGGAGTTGGAGGTGGCCCTAGCAATCAAATTACAGACCAAAACTAGAGGGCACTTAGAGAATCAGGCACAAAGACTGAAAGAAGAAAAAAAAGAAAAGAAAAAAGAATGAGTCAGATTCATTTGAGTTGACATTCTGTTAATGTCTACTGTAGACACTGAATTAAGGCACTCTACATAATCTCTTGAAGCATTTGTCTCCTCATGGACTCTGTAGTGATATTACAGTCTAGCCTCACATCTTTGACATTGACGCTGGCATAAAATGTTCCCCTTTCTCCCACTGATTCTACCTCTTCCAACTCTGGAGGAGGAACTCTCCTGGAAACTGGACAAGAAAATTAACCCCAAATGTCCCTTTTATGAGGGGAGAAGGGGAAATTCCATTAGGCAGTTTAACTATTTAAAGCAACAGACTGGTACTTCAGAGCCTGTTTCCCAGACTGCATACTACTCTCAAACAGGTTTCTGTCTCAGAATGTCTTCATACTCATATTAGAGAATGTTATACAAAACAAATGATTGTACAGCAACCAGGATCATTGTTACAGCCTAAGGATCAAAGCAAGACCATGGAAGGATCAGAATGCTTGGTCTATGCGAGACTTTGAAAGGTAGAAATAAAGCTCTTCCAAATTGGTGACAAAAGACTATCCATGCACTTTACTTACACATACAACATAAGTAAAATTTTGCTGAGAAACTCTCAGTGCTATTGTCTATGAGGGAACCTAAAACCAAGGTACAAGCCCTGGGGTGCAGAACATCCATTACCACAACTCACCTCCAGCATTCCTGTCCCCACGTGATGCTCCAGTGCAGCTGGAATATGGAAAATCCTCATTAGGACCCTTTCCACGAGACTTTCAATCATCTCATTGATCAACTGGCAGAAAGTTCAGTGATGGAGTATTGAATCTACACTCTAGTAAACCTAGACCTGCAAGAATGGCTTCAAGACACTCTTAGTAGTCAAAGCAGTCCTGATTTTATATACTCAAGAACAAGTATTTCCAGCTCAAGTGCATGGCACTTAGATCCTTACAATATTAGGATACACTACCACCTTTCCCATTCAGATGTGCTCTGCATTCACATTGCATCCACTCACTATCAGAATGAAATGGTACAAACATGGCTCCTCATCTATACTTCTCAGGAGACTTTTAATGAGGGTTTTTCATTGCTGATATGTTCATTTGCTGAGAGGAAAAGATAGAAACTGATGAATCTTGTCTTGAGAAGCAGAATTATATTTCCTACTCCAGCAATAGCAGTCTGTGCTTTTGATGCTGAGGAAGCATTTCTTTTCTGAAAGAGTGGTCAGGCACTGGAATGGCCTGCCTAGGGAGGTGGTTGAGGCACCATCCCTGGCGCTGTTCAAGAAGCGTTTAGATGAGGTGCTAAAGGATTTAATTTAGTAGTTGGGTTGAGATAGTGATAGGAGGATGGTTGGACTAGATGATCTTGTAGGTCCTTTCCAACCTTATGAACTTATGAACTTATGAGACCTGCAGAGCACTGCAGGAAATTCAATCGAGAGCTAAGTCATAACAAAATGTAATGCATGCGCCCACCGTGCACCTGTAACTGAGAGTGTACCCAGTTTTTGCTGCACAAGGAGCAGACAATAGCAGAAAACAACGACACCATTTCATGCACCTCTAGAAAATACCTGTCAGCTGCCCAAAGACTTTCCTCTAACTCAGAGCTCCACCTCTTGGTTATGAGATCTTACGTAGTAGGAGAAAAATATGGAAGCACATAATCCACTGGAATCCAGAAAAATATTGTTTAGTTCCTCCATTGTCAATGTCAAGGGTGGATTTGCCTGTGAATGTTGGCCTCTGTAGGACAGCAGATGCACATGCACTTCCTAATCCTCTTTATAATGCTCAGAATTCTGGCAGTTGTATTTCCTAGGTTTGGATAGGAGTTTGTATGCAAAATATCATCCAGACAGTATGGTAACTGGTTAGTCAAAGAAACAAAACTCAAACATGGATGCTGTATGATAACCCTCTTGCAGATTTATTTGCACCTCTCTTCTCTGAATTAGAAGGATAATAGAACCAGATATCATAATAACATTCCAGAAATATTCTGAAAAGACTTTCATTTTCTCTTTAGCCTGCACCAGAAAATATGTATTTCCTCCCACCACGAAGTCCAGCAGGTTATGGACCTTCTATTAATCCAAATTATAATTATCTAAAAAGAAAGAGTAACTACAAGCAATGCTAGAGTTGCTGAGAACTAAGGACAGGAGACTATCTCTGTTTTGCTAGCATTTACCACATAATTATAGGCCCACTCATTATGTTATGATGACCTTAAGACCTTTATCAGACAAAATTAAATATCAGTTTATTCTCCCCTTCTATGCTTTGCCACATTTCAGTTCAGAATCAATTTTCAATTTTTAAAGTAAGCCCTGTACAGCAACCTTTTATCATCACTGTCTTGCAGCTTGTGTTGAACAATTCTAACTGCTGAGGCTGTACTAAATATCTGCAAAGGGTCTGACTTCACAAGGTTACATCCTTTATGAAATCTTTGTCCATTTCACTCTCGAGAGAAGAAAAATATACATATACACAATGCATGAATTTGCCTGTGAAGATACACTGAAGTGTGTTCTCCCTGGAATAATCATCTTGGCTGCATGAAAGCAGGAATCTAGCTTACCATTGGATATATTTAGGTCTAGTTACAAAAAAAAGAGCTGCCTCATCATTCACATATCACTTCCTCACCTTTGGCTGAAGTAACTGGAAAGGGATCAATGTGAAAGATAAAAACTGAAAAATCAGGCATGTATTCCCAGAAGGGCCAGGAGTTATATTTTACTTCTATTAAAAGCATTGAGAAATAACTGTGAGTCAAAACAGACAGCTAAAAAATATATAAATAAAGTTGGACCGCCCCTTGCTCTCAGGAGCAGGCAAAAGCACTGCTAGAGCAGTAAAAATCTGTGCAGCAAAGCTAACATCGCTCAAGCTTGCAATAGGCCACAGTGTAATTGTGAACACATTACACTGTGTGAGCTACTGCAGTCTGACTAAAAGCAGTCACTTAATTCTGTGTGTATCAATGTGTTTGGCACTGCTGAAGTCAGACCATGGTGGCAAAGCATCAAGGGAGCAACAATTCCAGCAGCCAGCTTCCTCTGAAGGGGTGGGGTCACAGTTCTGGAGAGCTGCCCACCTGCGGGTGTTACACAGCAGCCACAGCAGCAAGCCTGCAGATTTCATCAGAAAATGCATAGCAGGGGATATATCCCACCCTTCTACCATCCTAGAGAAACCAGAGGACTCAGCTTGAGCCCATAAGTGTAACTGTGGGACACTGAGAGCAGCAGCAGCTGCACTATTAAAGACATTGTGATGCTGCTGCTTGGTTGAGGATGGGCAATCATAAAGCTTTCATATCAAAGTTAGATAATGGCCTCACTATGCCTCTGATCTCTTGGGACCATCAACTACAGTTGAACCCAGACCAAAGAAGTATTTTAAAGCTACAGATTGTTGCTTGCAGAGACTCAAACTGAAGGCTACAGGTCTGGCACTGTTCACTAGAAATCCTTCTTGCACTTCCCTACCAGCTGAAACAGTATCAGAGCAATGCAGCTCTGCAGCTTTGCACTGCAGCTCCTGAGAATGTAAGGCTCTCCTAGAGCTTTGCAAGGATGAGTGTAGCATTCCTCATGTAGTGTGGATACTGACCTCTACATGTAACAAGAGCTGGTCTTCCAGCAGCCCCATTGCCCTCCTATGACTCAAAAATTGAGCCACTGTGGAGTGACACAACTGTCTGAAGACAAAGAACAGACACCCCACAGTGCTGTCTGCATCCCAGAGCCTTCATTCCATGGATGAAGCAGATGAACTGTGCTGCCACAATACCTAGTGGAACTCTTGGGCCCCTTTACAGGCAGGGTCCCTACTGTGTTGGGAGAAGAAGGCACCAAGTTTTGTAGCACATTCGTATGGAAAAACAAATGGAGAAGACTCAACAAAATCCCCAGCAGTGTCTGCAAGGAGGCTCAGATCCATTACATTTCAAAACTTTAACTCATGTCACCAACAGACCACAGGAACCGGTCTTCAGGGTTTACAGTCCTGTAGGCAACTCTCTTTAAAAAGGCTTATTATTAATTTTCTGCTTGTTTTGTGTCTAACCAAATCTGGTACGTTTATTCTATAGTACTCCTCTGCACCCTCCCTCCCTCATCAAGCTAATTTTAAAATGAATTATTTTCAGCACCTGCTCCTCCCCATTCCTGTTTCATTGCTGTAAACAGAATCTTTGTTCGTGACATCAAGAGAAGCAAAATTGGGCTGCCTAAGATAGTTTTCTGGCTGATTACACAGTAGCGCAATAGTCATAAGCAACAGATAAGTAGCTTTGGCACATCACAGTTTCTCTTCTTTGGGCTGTAGAACATAAATATGTTAATACTGCCAGCTTTGCTCTGCTCCTTGCCCTGCTGAGCTCCACAGCAGGCTCAACTCTCAGTGGCAAACATGAACACTCACCATTTTGGCAAAGGCTGAACCCACCTCTGCCTTCTCTTTGGAACACAAGTGCATGTTTAGAACCAAGATGACATTCACAGGACACCACAAACACCCTGGAGCTCTGCTAAACTGTGTGAAGCCTCAGAGAGAAGCACTGAGGGGCATGATTTAGTGGGCAATATTGGTTGTAGGTGGACAGCTGGACTAGGTGATCTTAGATGTCCTTTCCAACCTCAATGATTTTATGGAGACATCTTACAGAGTCAGCTCAAAGTGGAGTTCAGCCATTGGGGTCAGCTGAAATAGGGCAAACAGATAGGTAGATGCTGAGTATATCAGCAGTGAGTTCCTCTAGCATACAGCTCCTCATTCCAGCACTTTCTGCAGATAGCTGCAGGCTGCCCATGGACGTGGCAGAAAGCGGTGGTATCCCACAACCAGCTTTCCTTGCTTTAAAATCCAAAAGGTACAGTAATACAAAGCTGTGAAGGTGCATTTCCATCCATCAACCAGCTGCTTCGAAATTCAGAGCAGAGCTGCTCAGGTGTCTCAAAGCAGACTTAGAGAACAGAGCATAACCTGGACCCGGTTACTAGGATCATAAGCCTAGGCTGTCTTTCTCAGCCACACTTTGCATTCAGATAGTGCTTTCTGGCTAAAATTTGCTTGACTCCATTCTCAAATAAATCCCGTCAGTGATCCTTTTTCTTTTTCTTAATAAATAATTAAATAAGAAAAGGAAAGACTCTCTGGTGCTCCCTTGTGTTCATGTCCAGGTAACAAGCAAGAAAGAAGCTGGATAAAGAGTCAGGTCAAGAAGAAACTACTGAAAAGGACTTTGGGGAGGTGGTACTTAGGGAATAATTTCCTGAGCACAAAACATCTTCATTTACTGGCAGCACATAAGCCATAAATTTTACACATCTCAAATGCACATAGGATTACTGTGCCAGTCCTACGAGTAAGGATAGATGGAAGGGTGAAGAAAAAAACTGTGAAGGATGGGAAGGTGACAAAAGGATTAGTGGAAGCAGATTGTGCTTTGGACCATTTTTAGCACTCTGGAGAATCTACATTATAATTTTTCATAAGGTAACATTGTGTATGTGTATATATAAATATGTATCTCTTTCCTGTGCAACAGTTTTGGAACTGTCATAAACACAGTGTTTGTCAATACGTAATTGTTATTCTGGAGAATAATTTACAGGTATGTGAATGAGTCATCTACTGAATTGCAGTGGCATATGGACTTCCATTTCCATTCTAGTTCATAAGATTTTCATGCAGTACTGCAATTTTGCTTGTATTCCTACGACTGCAGGCAAATGTTTAAATATTTTACAGATAGAAACCCTTTTTCAATGAATTTTTTAAGTCAAGATGTAATGTTTCCATTCCTATTTGCTTTGAAGAGTTTCATACAGTCAAATAATGCCCCAGCTGGGACTCCAACTTTGAAAACAGTGGTCTCTTCAAAGGATATGGATACAGGCAAAATCTGCATTGAATGTACGTGATCACTTTTGAGATTCTGGTTACACCAGAAACATTTAATTACAAGAACATTTTCATTTTGTGTTTCTTTGCTAGCTCATTTCCAAGTTTACAGAATTTCCAGTATGTCCTCACTCAAATCTGTGCAGTTCAGAGGTGCAGACCATATCTGTACAAGAAGTGGATCCTTGAAAACATTACTGAAAGGAATTCCTTGTGTGGATTTTGCATTCACTTCTTTTCCTTGATGAATCACTACAAAAATCAGCATAAAGAGTTTCCTCAAAGACTTAATCTATGAGTAAGGAACTGGCAGGTAGTTTGAGAATGAAAAATATACTCTAGAGAATGGACCAAGTTGCATGCTCTTCAAACTGATGGGGCAATTGAACTGGAGAACTGCTAAGCCAGGCCTTGTCCAAACAGCGCCTGAAATATAAGAGATCTTGTCCTCATTAAAGTAACATAGACAGGAAGATAAAGATTAAAAGCCAAATAACTACTGGTTAAGACAAGCTTAGCTCGTTTCTCCAGTCAAGCAAGGAATGGAAAAGCCCTCTGTGAAAAGCATGTCTGAAGAAACAACACTTAGGGAGCAAGACATAAGAGAAGTCATTTTCCACCTGAAAACCCCAAGAAACGTTAACTTTGTTGTTTTGTTTTCCCTTGTTATTCTTTTTACAGCCTATTAGTTGATGATGTGCACAGCCTGATCCATCCTGAGTGTCAGATGCAAAGTAAGTATAAACAGATTAATAAGATGATGAAAAGTTCTTAGATGCTGCCAAAGTACAAGCACTTCTTAAAAAAAAAAAACTGTCAAGGCCAGTCACTGCAACAGATCAGGCCTCCCTTTCAATACATCCATTGAACAATTGGAGTAGTCTATATAAACCATCCAAACCAGCACTCCTGTCATCAGTGCAGTACCTTGCCTAGATTAATTGAATCCTCACCAAGAGAGAGAACAGCAATACAGGCATAAGAGATAACAGAGTCAATAACTGAGGAGGTTTCAAAGTCACTGCTTTGACCGTAAGCAATAGTTCAAAGGAAAGATTCAGTCATGTATATAACATACTTTCAATAACTTTTCACCATTTCCAGCAATAGTGCTCACAAAACCAGACTCACCTCCGTCTTCTCAGTCAGTCCAAGGGTAGAAGAGTAGGTCTAATGGTCTAATGAAAACCCTCAGGAGCAAGGCAGCCAGAACTGTGCAGTTAAATTCTGCTCTCGCAAAGCAGAGGATCTCCCAATTAATCAGCATTGAGAGCTAGCCTGTTTATTATCTCTCAAGTTAAAGTTGCGCTGCAACAAGTTCTGCTTTTAACAAAATGAACAGAATTGTAGTGCTTAATTCAAAGTAAACTAGTAAAAGCATATAAGCAATCTTGCTTTCACCTAGATCTCCTGGGACTACAGCCAGGGTTGACTGCCATGTGGTTACAGCAAGTGATGGCTCTCAGGAATTTGGTTTGATTTACTGTATTATCTCTGCAGCAAGTGCACTGCAGTAATCCAAGGAAAAGCAGCTATTGTGAACCTCAGTACCTCCACTCTAAATGCAGAGTCCAATACCAATATAGCTAGGAAAGAAGATAAACTATGCAAATACATCTTACTCCATGTAGTACAGTACAAATTAATGGGTTAATGGTACTAACTCATCCACCAATCTCCAGCATGCTCTTTACAATTCGGGCATCTCTGAGGGAATGAAGAGAGAGCTGTACTTTCCAGGCAGTTATGTGCACAGGGCCTGCCAATCCGTCACTGCCACACACACTCTTACTTAGAATTAACCAGCCATTTTCTAACTAGTTTCACAAACCAGTGGAGGTTTCAGAGGTATAAATTCTCTCAAAATAGTTTCAAAACATGTAATAGCACAACAGAGAGAGCCCCAAATTAGAGCCCTCCCAGGAACGGCTCTCTAGTAGATCAAGAAAAATTTAGTCCTTCCTCCCTCCAATCTCAAGTCACTTAGATGGAAACTAACAGAAATAAGAGAGTTACAGCAACACAGGAAAGCAGCCTTTATTTCTTATGCTGCTCCTGGCACAGCTTCTTGAAATTAAAACATTTCCCATAGGAGTGATTACAAAGGCACAAGTACAGCCAGGAATTTCACACAGGGATGAGCACACACAAAATGACACATGAGATGCTCGTGTACCTGATTTGCAAGTCCAGAAAATAGGTGGGTAGGTATCACTCTACTGCTGCTTCCCAGGGCAATCACAGGCTTGAATTTACATGCTGTTTTGTGAAAATGTCATCCCCACAAATAGGGCAGCTGCAGCACAGTCAGGCTGACAACTTGCTCAAGTTATGTTGGAAGTCTGCACAAAATGGAGACAAAAGAGGAAAGGTACATTGAGCTCAGAACAACTTCAATTGTGCATGTTTAAACTAGAGAGCAACATCTCACATCAAAAGCTCCCTATGGCAGTCAGCTGATGTCAGCTCTCTCATTGACATCTCAAGTATTTGGAGGCAATAACTTCCATTCTGTGAATCTGTTTTTACTACCTGTAAAATGGACAGTAGGAATCATCAAAAGAGATGACAGAACAAGAGTGCAAATTCCTAGTTAATAGCCCATCAGTGAAGGGCTTAAGAGACCAAGTTCACTCCCTTGCTGCAAGGTGTCCAGTCTCTTTCTACTGAGTGGTAATTAGGAATTTTCCAAGATAATCCCTCTGTATTACAAGGTGCTGATTAGTTGAGTATGTTAACAATCTAAACTAGCAGTAGTACAGAGTTAGAAATGACTATGAGAAACCTAAAATTTATTAAGATTACACATTATTTGCTAATGTTCCATATATAATGTATGATAATCACACTCAGTTTTCGACTAATGTTTTCTGAACACTTCATAAAAGATTAATTAATTACGATGACCTCTGTGATTAAATTTACATTGTAGACAGGAGTTCAGTGATAGAACAGGGAACAGAAATGAGATCTTAACCAGTGTCTTTGCTGTTGGCTTTAACTATCAGCATACTGTAGCTGTGCCACAGACAGCATAAGCATATTATAAACACAAGCAGTGTGTTACAGCTGGTTACATGCAGCTCTGGAAAAGGTCTTAGTGACCCACTGAAGAGGAAGATAACATTCTAATAATCATTTAACTAAAATAAATTGTTTATGAATTGGTAGCATATGGAAGCTTAAAGTTTGACTAAAAACTTGACTAAAATCTTTTCAATTTTGGAGCAGAGAGATGGCTGTAATAAATGCTATCAGCTAACAAAATGTAAGATTTAAAATCAAAATCCAACGAAGATTATTTCTCTTCAATTAAAGTTGGGAGGAAATTATAACATTTATTTGCACATAACTTTACTGGTTTAATGTTTGTTAGATCACCTTAGAGTGCTGCAAAAAAATAAAAAAAATAAAAAAAATACAGGAGATTATTTCTACAGCCTTCTAGTATTAGCACAGCATGTACTCAATTGCAGAACACTGCCTATCCACTGATCATAGATGTACCATATTAACCACTCCAGAACTCATCCTCCATGAATGACTCTTCAAACTGTTTGGGATATTTCTCCCACATCTGATCAAAACAGATATGAATCTCAGAGAATCAGAAGAGTTTGTTGAAGCTGGTTACATTTCTAGAGAGCCAAGCCAATTATAATCACCAGGCCACGCATAAAATTCTGGGCCTTTGCTACACGCGCAGTAAACAGCAAAACAGAGGCCTAGAAAGCCTGTTCATTCTTTAACTTAAGGGTATTTTACCCAGGTCTGTTTTATTTGGTGCTGTAAAAGACTAAGAGCAAGCAGAGCACCCGTTGCAGAAACAGTCCCTGACTGAAGGATGCTGAAGCCTTCAGCTAAAAGAAAATTTTAACCATTATAAAGCAACAGAAAGAACTCACCACAGCACTGAGGACTGTTTTCACAGCAGTCCCAGAACAAAACATTCATTTCTACAGCATAAGATGCCGGACTCTGTAGGCCAAGCACCAGCGAAGCCCACTGCAGCCAAAGTCAAATAGGAAGGGGTTCTTCAGTGGCTGAATTAAAAACCTTTGGCTGGGGAGGATCCATGTAAAAACATGACTCGTACCCCTCATCATTTACTAAATTTAGTCAGTTTCATGGCCTGTTTCTGTCACTCATACAGCCAAATGTAACCCTTCCCTTCAATCTGTATCAAACAAATGGGAAAAATATTAGTTCTCTGTACCCCTCACTTTTTTTCTTGTCCTATCATAGATCTATTGGCTAAAGGAAGTACTGCACAACAAATACACAGCATATTCATTAACATTCCCCTCTCTCTCACATGCTTTTCATCACTGTCCTTAAGGAAAAAGGAAATTCCTGCTGAAAAAACTTATCCTGGAAGCATTTAGCATTGAAGGAAAAGTAGTCATGTCAGCTAGTGACAGAATGTTCATTCAAAAAGAGGGAAATTCTCATGTTGTATCTTCCCTTCCCTCTGGAACTACCTGATGTAACAGCTCCCAAAAGCAGCAGGGAATTTGCTACTTTAAATTGCTCTGCATGTGCTCTCATGGATTGTTCCTACACATGCTCAGCTGAGCAAAGGTGAAACCTGTCCCAAGGGAAGGTAGCTCTAGCCTTGAAATAGGGCAATTATGCTGCAGAGTGAACAAATAGTTGCCTTTAGCAGAAGATTGAGTGGAACTTCCCAAGAGCACTGCAGTCACTCTGCTGTATCAGGTCTGTCATTTAAAGAATGGACAATTTTGTTTCAGGACACGACCTGCTCTAGTGAAGCAGTTTGTGGCCTACTATAAGAATTTGACATGTTCTGAACATTCACCAGGCCAGAAACCACCTCAGAGAACAGAGCAGGCTAGGTCTTCATGCAAGAAGTCAGACAGACCCAGCAGCACCCAAGCAGTTACTGCAGCTTAGGATGCAGTCCCTGAAGGATGCAAGAGGCCACACAACGGACAAAATCCTGCTAGCAACAGGAAGGCAGAGGATCCCTGCCTCTCTGCTTCAAAGTTGTGGTTGTTGCCATTCAAATTCATAAGGGAACCTCTGCGAGGCAGTGTGCACAGAACAAGGGAAACCCAGACAAGCAACTCTGCTAAAATCAGATGGACATCTGGGGCAAATATCTACCTTATGAACTGAACAACCACATTTCACCATGATGGCTTCCAGCAACCATAACAGGATCACTGTTTCATGGAACAGAAGGGGAGGTAGGGATGAAGAATTTAATATATCACAATACATTTATTCCTTCCCTGAGCAAGCTGTCAGAAATCAATCAAGCAGTTGGCAATGACTCTGTCTAATTTAATCTCAGAGTTCCTTCTCAGCTCATGTGACAACAGGACTCTGTCCTGCATTCTGCTAGGGACTATACATTATTCAGTGCATTGCAACAAAGAGCAGAGGCACAGCAAAAGTGACTGAGACAGTGTATTCTGAACAGGGAGAAAAATAATATTTTGGATACACTGCCTAAACAAAGCATTAAGAATAACTTTATTTTCTACATGCCAAAGCTCAAATAAGATTATACTGGGGATCCTCTGCTCTGCTGATAACTTACTTTGATGTATAGGCTCCCACGTACCTTTCCAGAGGTGACTGGTTGGGTAACCTTCTTCCACATGGATCAGTTGTTTTTTTAGTGAGTGAAAGACACAGCAGTCCTGTCTCAGGAACTATTTCCATGCATGAGGGGCTATGCAAGTGAGCACCTGTGCATATGCACAGAAATCATGTGCAACCACAGCTATGATAGTAAGTGGGAAAGCAAAAAGACACTAAGTGGGACAAGAGCCAAAGTTCTGAGAGAGGGCTGAAGAAACAAGGCTAAAAGGAGGGTTTATGTACAGGCACTGCTGTTAGAACGAATGCTGCTAGATTAGAAAGGTCCTTGGCTGCACTGCCATTTTTACCTAACTTGAGTAGTTATAAACCCTCAGATAGGCTGGAAAAAAAAAAATATCAGGAACTCACACTTAGCATAGACCAAACTGAAAATTTTGTGTTAAATTTGACAAAGACTTACTAACTTAAGAAATGGATTTTGTTCCTTTAAAGCATATATATTTTAACCTACTGATCACAATTTATTGTTGGAAACATTTCTAATGAGCAGCTCTCTGGTTTTATTCATAAAATAAAACTGGAAAAAAGAGAGTAGAATTAAGTACAATAAATGGAGGCTTACCAGCACATCGCCAAGACTGAGATATTCAAAGATGCCCATGAAGAGATACTTAAACTCTACCAAAATTTGACATGTCAAACTTGATGCATAAATTGCTTTGTGAGTCTTGTAGACTTAATTGTACAAAGCCAGCCCTATTGAGTCATGCCAAGCTGACTTGTCTGCTTGGTCTCCTCCAGCCAGCAGTATCACAGCCTTTGCAGTGCTGCAAACCATGCAAGGCCCCGCTTTAGTTTGAATGGAAGCCTACTATCTCAAAGCAGACAGATCCAGGCTTCATCTCTCCTCTAACAGGAGCTTTCGATTCGGTAACCTATAGATAAGGAAACACAGGGAACAAGGAAAAGAGTGACCAACTTTTGTTAGAGCTTCTTTAAATATTCTAGTAATTCCAATTTGAAAGCATATTAATCCTTTAAAACGTCAAGCTGTAGGCAACGCAAACAAAACTGAAGAGATTGAAGAGTTCTTCTGAAAGCAGGCAAAAAATCTGTCCAATTTCAGCCCAAATGTACAAGGCAAGAAGCACAGAGCAAGTCAACAGGGCAGCAGAATGGGTAAGTCAGTGGTTCAGGCCTCAGCCTTGTGCTCTGAGCAGCTTCTCCAGCTCACAATTGGCAGAATGGGAAATACTACAGAAACGTTGATCTATCTTTCTTTAAATTTTAAGGTCAGACATCAGCCTTGCTCCATACAGACACTGCATGAGCAAATCTTTCCACTACCAGAAGCAAAGAAATTAAGAGTTTTGAATGTGACAAAAAATGAACTGGCTGTTAAAGAAGGAGTGATCATTGCACATTCAAAAAAAAGTTATCAGCTTATTTTTTCCTCCTCTATTTTTGTTTCATTTGATATTTGGACTTTGACGTCAACACTTTAAGAAAAAAAAAGATTTTCATAAATCATTCATTCTTTCCTTGCAACTGTGGGCATTAGAAGACTCTCATCAATTACTGAAGTATGTTTCTGTCACCACAATGATTTGCAAAAGTGGGAAGGGTGGGATGCTTTGGAGAACCTGTATTAGAAAAAAAAAAAGAGCCCAGGATCTCTATACCAAATACTCTCTTAAGCAGTGCCTATGTTTCACACGTACTGTTGAGTCCTTTAAATGTCAGAAGAAATACACAGTTTTATTAAAAGAAAAACATGCCATGCACCACTAATTGAGTAAATCAATAAACAGAGAAAGCCACAAAGGAAATGAAATGTTTTTGACGCATACAAACAGTTGTTCTCAACGTGCATTACTCTGCCCTTTACGCTTTAATTAAGGCAGCCTCAGGCCCACAGGGTGAAAGATTTTTTCCCCTGCACCCTCTGCACCACTCCACTCTTAACTCCCTGCTGTCTGACTATTAATAGCAGTCAAAAGCCCATGGACAGAAACTGAGTCTCTCCCACCTCTCAGAAGGGATTAAAGTGCTAGATGGGTCCCCACTAAGCACCAGAGACAGCCTCAGCTATTGCTGGAGTGCACAATGCACCGTTGCCATAAGAGAGGCTTGATATTCACTCTATCTATAGAGTCTAATAGAAGCTTTTATTTTTCATTTACAATTTTCTGTATTTTCTTATAGATTTCAAAATGCCTTTGTCTCCAAAAAGGCCTTCCAAGATGACTCAAACATGACTTTTTCAGCCAAATGACTTACAGATGCAGCAATTTATGCAGAAATATTTCTCCAGAACCTTTGTCTGGGCTGATGAATACCCATGAAATAGCCTGAGACAACTCACTTTGAAAACACTGTAAGGAGAGCCATGGAAACACAGACTTTTGAAGCCACTGAGACATTTCCTTCCCAGAGCAGCTCTTGATACAGAATTTTTCTGTCCTGTTTGCGTCTCTCTGGAGAGCTGGCAGTAAAGGGCCATGCCTGTGAAATGCTGTGTTAGCAAGCAGCAGATTGCATGTATGATGCATTACGTGAATGGTGAGTGGCTCCTCAGTTCCCAGAAGAGCCCTTTGCAGACATTCATATTCCCTCAGCAAAGCACTGTGTTAGACTGATCTAATATCTTAAAGCTCTCAGCCTGCTTTCCTCATAGATTCATAGATACATTAGGTTGGAAAGGACCTACAAGATCATCTAGTCCAACCATCCTCCTATCACCATCCCTACCCACTAAGCTACTATGTAGCCTAATTCCCATTTATTTATTTACTTAGAGCCTAGTGGGGACTGTCAAAAAAAAAAAAAATGATATATATATCATTTCTGACTTCCAAGAACTTTTATCCTCACTCATGATCTTGCCAGTTCTAATATCACCAAGCTGAGATTGCAGGGGAAAAGTCATTTAGAGGGGGAAAGTAGTATTAACTCAAAATAATTATAGTAACCAGGAGCTGAGCTCATAGAAAATCTTGCCTGTCTGACCCTACAGCTACACAGATAAGGAGCAAAATACGAGGGCTACTCCAGAAGTAGTGCCTCGTATCATGTTGGCCCCTGATACCAGAGGCAGATATTGGTAGTATGGCAGTAGAGGTTGAACCTTCCCACAAATATTCCATTGCATTTTGTTGCTGTGCTACAGATGTCAGCAGAGGGGCAGGTCTGACAAAATGGCATTTGATACAGAAGCAAGTATGAAGCAGAAGTGTGTATAATTGAATGGCTCCATGTGGAAAAAATGGCACCCATTGACATTCATTGATACTTGCTCAACATTTGTTGAGACCAAGCATGAAATCTGTTCCATATGTGTGTTTCAGAACTGTGCAAAGCTTTTATCCATGAAGGGATTCAGAAAGTGAATCAACAGCATTTTTCCCAATATAATCAAAGCTGCAAGAAAAGATCAAGTTGCCATGAGAACTATGATGAGTTGCCCCAGTTAATCTTTACGATATCTATGAACTTTCATGTCTTCCTGTGTAATTAAGAATCAGTATTCAATACTTCCTTAGATCAGTCTAAAATTTAAGACTTAATAAATCAGCCAAATTTAAATTCAGACAACTTCAGCAATCTAAGTTGAGTGATTTATATCACATCTTCCATAGCTACTGACCGATTAACACATCAAGGGAAGAAGTTCTAGTTCTTAATATTAACATTTGAATAACATGAGTGAGCAGAAGTCACTGAAAAAAGATCCAAATAACCCACTGACTTCCCATCCCCCCAAGAAAACAGTACAAAATGAGAAGTAATCAAAGAACTACAGAATATACAGCCAGCAGAAGACCTTCTCTCATCTATTTCTATACTCTCAGGAATGACCACTTTGATTTAAGTCAGTACTATTAGATTTTGATTTGTCTCAAATGTGTTAAAAATCCCACCTTCAAATGTTCCAGAAATATATGCTTTACAAAGCTCTTGAAACTGAAAAGTCAGATCAGAGCCTTCAAAGAACAGACACTCCTTTGAGATTTCCAACATTTCGTGCTCCCGATGAAGACCAGTGTGTCTTGAAACCCAAGAGTCAGAATTCAGCACATTCAGTTCATTACCTTAGAGTCTCTTGCTCCAGCCTCTTTTTGCTTTTATAGAACAATTTCAGTAGTTCACAAAAATTCAGAAATCTGATCAATGCTAGAAGCATTGTATGAAGAGCATGAAAGTAAATTATTCTTACCTTGACTAACATTTCTTATTTCTTCAATGAGACCCATTGAAAAACTTCCCTTGTACTACCTCTAGCTTCCTCAGATAAAAAGGGACATCTGACACTGAATAAATGCTTAATTTATATAATATCCTAAAAACAAGACAGTAGCAGACTGCTGATCCTCACTGCAGTGAGGAAGAAAAGTGGATAACATCATTTTGTATCTTCCCAGAAAACAGTCTTTAATTTGTGCATTTTCTCAGTGTACTACAGAATTATTCTTTCTCTCCTGAAGACAAATGTCTTCTTCTATACTGTATACCAGCATGGAGACAAAATTAATTTAGCTTCTTCTGAAGAAGATGAAGTATTCTGTGTCCTAATTGGACACAGTTCAAAGAGTTACAAAAATTGTTTCACAATAAAATCTCCTGTTAACTCCTGCCTAGTCCCAGTAAACCCATCACTCAGATTCCCCCCTTGCTTTTATTTCACTTGATAGCAAAAACAAGAAACAGGAAGATTCCAGACTAAAATTTTTAAGAAAGAATCTCTTACCAAACAGGGCTGCAATATTTCATTAAACCTCCAGAATTTAGGAGCTGGCAACCTGAGGACAAGGAGCAACTATGAACACTATCATTGTGCTTTGCATACTAAAACATTCCAGACATCCTACTGAGAAGGAAATTAATTTCATTTGCCTTTCTTTTCTACATTTTAAGGCTGGTTCCTAAGTACACTGGGCTTGTAACCATGCTGGCACACACTCTGATAGAATCTTAAGCTGAGTCAGAGCTGGAGAAGGGCAGAAATTTTTGCATTAAATCTCATGTTTCATCAAGAAGTTGTCAATTTGTCAAAATAAACTTCTCTTTTCAGAAGAAACATAATTTGACAAGGCAGAAAATTCTGGTTTGTGTCCAGAGACTGATGTGCATGGAACCTGAAATACTTTATAACCTACCAGTGGAGGAATGTGTGGTAATCTCTTGGTGGGAATAATTTTTTTACACAAATCAGAGAAACTAAAGTGAAAATCACTACATTTTTGAACAATTGCTTGTCAAAACTCTTAGCATATCCAAAACTTGAAAACTTCAAAAACTCAGTACTTTCCAGGTTGCATTTAATGTCTGTTTTTTTCACTGGCTCTAGTTAGTATTTCTATCTGCAAAATGCTGTAGGATTATTTGAGAGAAAAGCGTATGAAATCATTTTTATGTACATACTTATTAAAGAGGCAAATGCTGAAGTCACTGCCAACACACATCAATTCTATTTCTTCTGAAGCATAAATTAATCTAATGTTAAAACATAACATTTCCTGTTCTATGACCAGGAATCAATTTGTGCATTCAAACTTCATAAGTATATATATAGTTGACTTGAAGTGTTACATTCAAACTTAATTGTAAGCATCAAAAACAAAATTTTAAAAAGCTGCTCTAGGAAGAAATGTGTGAACTGATTTGGAAAATAGAATGATCTCTACCCACCCTTGTTAGCTGCCATGATATATGGAATTAGATATTTTCCCAAAACAGAAAGAGGATTCAGTAAAACTTAAGCTCTTTTTCTTGTTAACCATGGAGCACCTTTTCCAAACTGTTTTCAGCAGCAAGAGATATCTAAAGGCTGAGTAACACACTATGAGCAAACAATTCTATAATACAGCCAACTCCCTGAAAAAAAAAAAATAAATAAAACAGAAACAAAATAATGAAGATGCTACAGATTATTAGGCTCAGGCTTACACCATTAGATTTGTAGAGGCTTGGAAACACTGAAGACTTAATCTGTTTCTACTGGCATTCCTTTATATGAAAATCCCTAAATTTTGAAGTTAATTGGTAGCAAATCTGGGTTTCATTCCTTGTGTCTGATTACTACTTTTGCCAGTTCTAGGAACACAGACAAATTTGGAGGAAAACTATTTTTAGAGTAACTAAGAAAATAAAAGGGTCACATAGACATTTAAGTTATGATGCTTCTGAACTACTGTAAGCATCCATAGAAACACACATCACAGAAAATATGGACCTGAACTCCAATCCTGTACACACCCAGGTTAACCAATTTGAGCTCCCTGAACAGAATGACAGCCACAGAGCCGGGCATCAGTTCCCATGTAGAACTTCTTGTGTAGAAACACAGCCATACAAGGTGACTAGACTTAAACCAGCATCAGTCACCAAGCTACATGAATCTCACTGCAGTTCATAAAGCAATCAATCTAAGAGCAAGCAGTGAAATGTTGTCTCCCATTACAGATAGTCATCACAGAATAAACAATTTATATAGTGTTACTGCAAGAAGGGGAAGACCATCCTTTCACTCTTCAATCTTTCACTGCTGGAAAATTATTCATTTACAGTTTATCAGCTAATTATACATGTGCCTTGGCATTTGAAGATATAGGATTGTACTTTATTTAATGGGTAGTAATTACACAGGCCTCCTCTGATCCCTGTGCTCTAGCAAAAAGGCTTTTCTGTTTTCATCCTCATGCTGTCAGCTCTAGAGGTTAAAGATCCCTGGGATGGCTTGTTGTTCTGGTTCCACACAGAAGTCAGGCTTATGCTTTGTGGGATGATCCAGGGCTCCTTAGTAGCTCCCCATTAAGGCAACAAATTAGTTGCTTCAGAGCCAAATGCTGACCTCAGTTTGCTTAGAACGTATGCAAAAGCAGCTTTTGTTTACAAGTTTATGTTAAGAATTATGAGGTGTGCAAAAGGCGATATGAAAACCAATTCACTGTTAATTTATCCTTGGGAACAGCCCACAGCTATGCCATACATTAGAGCTCAACATCCCTGCAACTTTGTGTAGCCCTCAGTTTGGGAATGTAGCACCACTGCAAAGGGCACAAAGCTCAAAGTGTATCAGCGTGAGTGAGATATGCAGATTGGGCAAGATACAAAAGATTCTTCTTAACTTGACAGAGTTGGTTGAATAAAACAGTCGGAGAGAACAAGACTTCAGTCAGAAATACTTCCAGAGAGAGGAAATACTGAAAATCCCTTAGTTACAGCTGTGGAGAAGAGGTTTTGAATTTGTAGACATAAGTATTTGCAAAGGAAACCTAAGCCTTAGGATTATGCTCAGATAACTGAGTAATGAGACTTATCTGTGGCCTGCACCACCATGGGAACATTCAGAAAAGATTAAATGAATCAGCAAAAGGCACAGAGGCATCACACAAACGAAAGTGCATTAATTCCCAAATTGGCATTGTTATTCTGAAAGTTTTTCAAACCCTGACACTCATTCCTCTAATTTAAGGCCACTTAATTTCCAAATGAAGGCATTTGAGTGAGTTTGTATGGTTAATTTATTCTATTGGTTGATACCACATTCTTTCTCTGAGCTTATTTTTATAGATGTCCCAGTTACTTACTACTAAAGAACCTTCAAAGTTTTCAGCGTCAGAACACTAGAGAGAAGTATTTATAGACTTCTACAAGTGGGGACTTCAGAAACTGTGGTATCCAAATCAAACATTTTTATCTCTAACCCCTCCTCAGAGTTACGCTACCAAACAGCTCTGAACATACGTTTTGATTTTGGTAATGGATTAAATCTAGAGCAGAGAGGAAACTTAAACCTACCACTCATGGCCTACCTGGTAGCCAAACCACTGCCCACGCAGCCCTTTGGGATCTGCTGGATCCATTAACCTGGACAAGCGGCAAAAGATTTGCCAAACTTTTAAAAAGTTAAGTGTTTCTTCCTCACTTGAGACAAACAACCTCTTAGAGATCTTCCCAAGTCAGCAACACTGCAGCAGTATCAAAGGTCAGGAGTTTAGACTCACCACTTAAGAATTTCAGGAAAATCACAGTGGCAGCTATTAAAAGTAATGGTCTCAAAATAAACAGGTAATATGACCCGACTTCTTAGTTACTCTGACTTTTGAACCTATCAGTTCTTAATTTCAAGCTTCTCTGTGCATATGTTAGTTTTGGTTTTTTTTTTCCAAATGAAACAAAAGCCAAAACAAATAACCATGCTACTCTGGGTACATTATGACTTGCAATTAGATGGTAAGAGACAGTAGCACAGGACCTACGATAAAGGTTACTTGTTTTAATTGTCCAAAATGAGCAAAACACCAAATTAAATGTTGAGCTATTAAGAAGACACTACAATAAACAGTACTGCAATAATATGTGCTTATGACTTTTCTTTGTGATTAAGATTACAAAATATGCAAAATGCTTAAACACCCAGAATTTTATTATTTATTTTCTAAGAGGGAAGATCTGTAAATTCTGTTGTTTGGAGCAGAGGGTAGAAAACACATCTGCCTCTCTCTTTTTTGTGGGTGACTTATAAACCAGAGCAACTCTGGAGGGAAACTAGAAAGAAAATAAGAGTATAAAACTTTCAGACCTGAGTCTGAACTGCATTGTGAATCCCTTCCTGTAATTAGAAATATTTTTAAACTTACCCGAATCACTGGAAAAGGAATTACAATATCCTCGTTCAGCTCTAGACATGGGTCAAGAAGGGGATATGGACCACATTTAAGCACCTAATCTCTCCTACTTTAGCATACTTTCAACACATCAGTAGGGTGTACATGTGTCACTATTTGCCAGTGGTCAGGGTAACCACTTCCTGATATTACCAAAGAGAAGCTGCAAATATTTCTCTTCTGGTGGCAAAAATTCCAGATGTTACACGATCACTCATGTTGTATGCATGTGAATACTTAGTTAATGGGTCACATGTTCATGGATGATACAAATACATCAAATAGTGCAGTGGTTCCTGGTCCAATCAATCTTAATAGCACTGTCCTGCACCCTACATTTTACTGTGCATCAATTGCAATTGCTCACCTCTTTTCACATCCACCTTTATCTGCTGGTGCTGCTAAACCAGTAGCACCAGTTTTTAACATGAGACCAGACAAGCAGGTAAATACACCTCCTTAGAAATAAGATTGACATCATTTTTATTAAAAAAAAAAAAAAAAAACTAGGAGAATATTAACTGCAGCAACACTGAGGGGAAGAAAGAAATGAGACTAGAGGTCTCTAAGAGTCTCTCAGAGTTTCCTGACCAGGTAACTATGGAAAAAAAATAAGTAGGAACAGAGGCCTCAAACTGCATGGTAAATGCATTCTTTGACACAATGTGTTAAGAATATGAGGGGTAAATGGTGTTCAAAACAAGGCTGTAAATGGCCAGCAATAGTTTACAAGCTTTTATATTGGTTCATAATAACAGAGGATGATCCAAACAGGAACAACTCTAAGTCTTTTTGGATAAACAGAAATATCACATCTTGGAAGAGCTCAAAATAATACACTAAGACAGGAACTACATTCTTTGTGACAGTGCCCAGCCTTTGCTTTAAAAAGTCAATAGAAAGTTAAGAAGTAGGGAGTCATTTTAGATTTGACTTCAATAAGAAAGAGCTGAAAGCAATAAGAAAGAGCTGAAAGTGATCATGAGAAAATGTAAGAAGGACAAGGCATCCAGGAGAAGGAGGACAATGGCCTTCAAAAAAGGTAAAAGCAGACTTAATGCATGCAGAACTATGAGACATGGCCAATTGAGAAGTGAATCTATAGTTAAGAGTACAAGTGATCCACTGAAAGAAACTGTATCAAAAGCACAGTAATGTTCTACCCCAGTGCAGAGGAAAGATACTGAACATAGCTTAAAAACAGTGTGTATATTAGGAGCACTTTAAAGGCTGAGCATTCAAGAACTATATACATGTAGGAACAAGACAGGCAGCTAAGAAAGAGAAAGGACTAGCACAAACACCCAGCAATAGATTGGAAAGACTAAGTCATAAGATGAATTGCAACTAACAAGGATGTAGAGGCAACAAAGAAAGCACTATAAATACATTAAAAGTAAGAGGAGAGCAAAGGAAAGCGAAAGCATAAGCTCTTCAGTTAATGGAGAAGAACAAATCTGATGATACTGTGAGTGCAGTATTATCCCTGCCACAGCCTCCAGGAAAGGAAGGGGAAAAAAAGGTTAGTTGTGACCTAATATTTAACACAATTAACTCTAATTAGGAGAAGAAGCTGGACAGAACAGGGAACAAGTCAAAGGCTGTTTAGAAGAGCTAAGGCTTGCTTGCCCTGGGATATAAAATGCAGTAAATTCATGTGTGAATTTACCCCTGTGATCTCACACCAGCCAGAATTTGATTTAAAAACAACGTATATGTCTACATCCACTGAGAAAGGTGGCAAGGAACATTGTTCTGTTCCAGAAGCTGACTGGTGTCTGATGATGACAAGGAGGAGCTGCTGAGAAATCTGGGACATTGCTAGAGATAAGATGTTCACATCAGCAATCTTCAGCAGCCTTAAGAGATATTTTCTTTGTATTTTGTTCAAGTCTTAGAATCTTTGTTCAGTTGAGAAGTTTTCAAATGGCCCAGATTAGGGCCCCAGAACTACCAGGTCTGGGCAAATGGACAATGCTGACTTTGCTCTGTCATATTCCATGGAGACTAGCCCAGCAAAAAGTACAATCAAGGGTTCTTACAGTCAGTAATCTCCTTAGCAATATGGGATGCATTACCCAAAAATTTCCCTTGCTTGATCATAATAAAGGCAACTACTTCTGCTCCAAGACCTCATCATCTCTCTTGGCTGACCAAAATATACCTCTGCCCACCACCTTCCATATGTCACAAACCAGATGCACTATCTGTTCCCTAACTACAAGTTTTAACTGTCCCCTATTAATAATACATTCTTTTCTCTGTGACATAGAGTCTCCACAGCATTTTCTGGTAAGGGAAATTATAGCCTGGCATCTGTTCTTTTCACTGCCAGAATCAGATTGCTCATCTTATTATATCTTACACAATTGCTTAAGACCTGACCTGAAAGAAGAAAATTGATTTTCAATATAGCTTTTTTGTTGTTGTTTTTTTAACAGGCACACTTAAAACTGTGAAAAGCACTGTGACAATACCAAACACACACAATAGCTCCTTGGTTTTGATTTTTACTTATTTATTTTTGACAGGTCCAGCTTTCATGAGGGCATTTGGGAAATCAAATCCAAGGGATATTCTATTTTAAATCTCCAGCACTGATGGATATAAGAAAGATCTTGATCAAGAAGCTTCGTACTGCACTGATCTACTTCAGCTCAGCTAGGAACAATTCTACCACCTAACTCTGGGCAGCAAGTCAGCACAGTAGAGAACGTCCTCATAGCACAAGAAGGAGAAGCATTTGGTAGCTATCTCTTTCTCCTCCAATATCTGCATTTACAAATGGACTAGCCCCCAGCACCCAAATTTCCAACTTAGTCAACATGGTACCCAAAGACACTAAAGAACAGCCTTCAGACTTTAAAACTTGGCACAACAGCACAGGTTCATGAGCAGCATCACAGTGACAGGTAGAATTGATATTCCTGTATATTCGCACTCATATTAAGGGGTTGCAGGACCTTACAGCCAGGAAAAGCTGTGTATCTGCATTTAACTGTGCTCTCCACTAAAGAGAAGTCACTTTAAGTCAATAGAGAAGATCACTCCTGACCTTTATCTTGCTGCCATATCTTGGCAATAGAGGTGACAACCACCTGCTAGGTTATTTATACACTTTTCCTAAGCATCATACTACAAATCAGCAATAGAAATAAAACAAAGTATAAGGATCCACAGAAAACAGCATTCCCTTGAAGGTAACAGGGCTTTAACAAGAAACTCACAGATTCAGTTATCTCCATTCCCAGAAGCCCCTTGTATTTCTTTACAGGGAAGCTCAGCTGTTGTGTCAGCCAATAGGCAGGCAGAAAATAGGTAGATTTTACCAGACATCATGAACAAATAGAAGTTATCCATATAGTACTTAACAGCCTTTGGGCATGGTTGAGAGCACCAAAATGCAACAGCCAAAAAAAATCCCAAAGCGATCTGATTTACAAATCTAACTGCCTCACCCCTCTTGGGCTTACAGCTCTGATTTAGCCACTTTAACTGTCCCTGCCTCCCTCCTCCTGCTCAGTTAGTTCATGTTGAGGCCTTAGAAGAGCCCAGAAGGAAAAGCCAGAAATCCAATAGGAAACTCTAAAAGAAAATTCTAACCACAAAATTGATATGTTCACATCACCAGGGATGGAACAGCAATAAAACTGCCTAGAGAGATTTTGTTGCCTCCCAACATCCCTCAGCTCAGCAGGTACACAGAGCTTGGTGACACCCATGATTAATATTGTTGCATCCAAGTCGTTGCACAGCAGCTGAGCATAGAGAGATTTCCTCCCTCTGCTCAAGCATCCCAGCAGCAGCACAGAGAATGCTTTCACCTTCAAAGGCAGCTGGGAGGAACAGCTAGAATAACCTCAGCAAAGCAGGTGGGTCAGGGCAAGAAGCACTTTAGCCTGTGGAGACACCATCTCTATTCAACAGGCACGATGTGCAGCTTAGCTGGTTAATGTTACTGTGCTGGTTTGATACATAAATCATGCATTAGCTCTTTTGTTCTCTGTCTGCAGGGCACACATAACTAAACAACACAGTGCAGAATTTGCTTTGGCTCAATAGCAGAGCTGCTATTCTAAGGGCATTAATTAAGTGGAAGTGGCCAAGGAAAACAGACGCAGCGCAGTGGATACTTCCCTTTTGATTGCCAATGAATATCTGTTGAAAGCCTTTCTATTTTTTCCTCAGTTTTAGCAGCTGGAGAAAGGACTGCGTATGGACAAAAAAATAACTTGTTTAATAAATCTGGAAAGGTTATGAACAAGCTTTTTTTCCATATCTCACCAGGTTCTCTTTTGTCCATATCTCAACTTCCCTCCTGGTTACTTAAAGATGTAATTGGGACAGCTGACCACAGTTAAATGTACATACTCTTTTCCTCCAAGTGACTCTGGTCCAATTTTATTTTTTCTTCCTGGAAGATATTATTGCATTATTTTTCTAATCTTACAGCATCTGATAATAGCAGACCACTCATTCACTTTTTTCATCTCCCTCTGTTATTGGACTTCACTTGCTAAAAATTGCACTACTGACCCTTTCAGAGATCTCCCGGCCCTGCACTTGAGCAAGTCTTCACATGAAGCCACGCTGCTTTCCACACATGCATAAATCCCTAGTGTTGGACTGAACAAGCCAGGGATGCAGAAATGTCCTTTCTGCATGAAGTTTGTGCTTCATGTGCCAATATGTAACATTTAGCACCAACCATGAGACAGCAGATCAGTGGCCCTACTCCACTGCACTTTCCAGAAATTTTACAGCTCTGACCAGAGCACGCACATGCTGAAAAAAAACAAGACATGAAATGATACCTTCTGTGACTTGCCTTACGTGCCATTTACCAAGGTTGTATTTGCCAAGTTAGGAAGCAGCAACCTGTAACATGCTAAGAAGCTCCAAGAGAACAGAGCAGGTACCTTTAAGAAGAGGTTAAAAAGACTTTGAGAAAAGAAGCCACTGAAAATAAAACAAGAAAAAGAAAAGGGCTGGGTCCACACACATAGAATACCTTGGGACCAATTCCAACCAGGCTGAGCCTAAGTAAACCCCAGGGCTAGCAGGATTAATTATGCTCAGCAGTCCATGGGAACCAGGTTTGAAGACTGAAAAGAAATAATGAAAACTGGAGATCACCTCTATCAAATGAAAAAGCTTTCACTTAACTGCCCTGGAAACCTGAATAAAACTGAAGTGATTGAGCCAGATTTAAAAAGTCAAATTTCAATTGCAGGAGGGCAATCTGGAACTAGTCTCTGAGTCTGAATTAGGACAAATCATGCATATTTTATTTTCTTCTTCAAATGCAAATGCATGTCTAATGTATTTAAAGTTTCATCTATTGCCAGGCTGCTTTACCAGCAGATGTACAAAGGGAAAAGGATGACAAGAAAACTACAGCAAGACAGTTTTCTCAGCACTTGAGATTTTGGGTATAGCAGCACAGTACATGTGGCAATGATCCATACATTCTAAATGGAAAGAATAGAAGGAAAAAGGAACAGTCAAGACAAACAGTAAGAGAAAAGGATGCCTTTCATCATCACTGGGATGAAGTGAGACAGAAGCAAGACCCAGCTGTATTTCTTTCTTGTTGTGCTTACCTCCAACCACGCTGGTGTGCTTTCAGTGCAGGACACATTCTGGTTTCTTGAGCATCTTGAAGTTTCTTCAAATGGACAGAGTGCATTTTCCAGGCAACAAGAATGCCACAAGAATCATCATGCCCTTCATCTTTCCACTGATTATGCCTTCTGTTACTAAGTGGAGCATTTGGGAAATGAAGCACCTCCAGAAACTCAGATGGAAAATACACGAGGTTGGGAGAAGGAAGGATGATCACAAAGCTTTATCTGTTTGGCCTGTTCAAGTAGCCCAAAATCATAAGATCTGATGTCAGAACAGCCCATAACAGAATTTGAGCCTTCAAAAAGCTATGGAAGCATGCAGGAAGAGTAGATAGGCACAATCCAGACAATAGGTGTAGGAATGACCACAAAGGGGAGCTTTGTGGGAGTAGCTTGTTTTGGGCCAAGGCATCAGAGTGCCTTGCCAGTCAGAGGCAAAAAACAACACAAGGCATAAGGAAAGTAGAAAGCAAGTTTCAGTTTCAGACCTTCTAAGCCTCACAGCTACTTTAATAAAGCAGAAAATGCTTTTTGTGGCTAAGAGGTCTGGAAGAAGACCACATCACTTGAAGTAAATATTTCCATTAAGATTACACTTCTTTGCATTAGTTTTCCTAATGAAAGAAGCTGCTGTTCACAGAACTGTAAGCATAAGATATATTAGGAAACCAAAGGATCAATTAGATCATTAATCCATCAAGTTGACAGATTAGTCCTTTGAGCATATTTCTTACTGCTTCATCCAGTTTACCTTTTAAACAGTCCCAGCAATAGAGAGTCTTATCACTTCCCTTGAGGAAATTACCTACACCTTGTTAAAGATCTCTCACCAGGACAATTTCAATTCTTTCTGGCCTACAGCTTTCCCTTTTCTTAATTTTATGCTATTGCTCTCAGCATCCTTTTGTGGCCTGCTTTGTAGGCCATTCCCCAGCACGTGTTCTACAAGTATGCATGTGTCCTTCCTTGTCCTTTATCCATGTAAGCTATATTCAGCATATTCATCCTTTCCAAATGCATCTTCATCTGGCTCTGTAGACTAGGGAAAAAAGCAGTGGCTTTTTCTGGGGTGTCTTCTCTGAATTTCTCTCCCACCTGTCTACATTTTGTTGTCTTGAAAGCTTGGACTGACGCACTCATCTACTGAAAGCAATAGGACAAAAAGAGCAGACAGTGGAATGATATTATTTGTACCACACTTCCCCCAAGGAAGACATTCGACACCGATATGCCTCTTCTCTTATGATGCAAAGAGATGGGAGATTTTCTAGCCGTCCTGCAACTTCATGAGTCAGATGTTTGCCTGTTGCAAGGGTCAGGCTTAGCCTCCTGTATGGAGGAGAAAATGCAGTCAAGAGCACAGAGAAAACAGCACACCACAGAGCCCTTGAAACAGAGTAAACACTACTCGCAAGAATTATTAAAATATTAAGTGGAAGGTATAGTTATTTCTTGACAGCATCTAATGGAGTTGATAACTGAAAAGATTGTAGCTTCTGTGTCTTTAATTACAGGCAGAGGAATACCACAGACTGCACAGCACAGCTCTGGACTTCCCCAGACAGAGGCTCCAAAAGGAGTCAGCTCCTCTCAAGAGAAATGCTAACTGATTTGTATGAGTAGAAACACTAACAAAAACACACCACTACAAATAATTCCAGATTCACTGAATCCAGATGTTTGTGCAGATTTATACCTGATGCAATTCTGGCCAGGAGAACACAACCATACCCCACAGCCCTACTGGCTTCAGAGGGACTGGCTGGCAGTGCTCAGAATAGGTGTGTGCTGCTGTGTCATGTACAGAAGGCAAGTTTGTTCAACCAGAAGGAAAAACAGAACAACTATGTTTCATACAGCTGGAGAGTCAGAAGCAAATGGAAAGTCAAAAGCTACTAAGGCAGGAAACCAGATGAGGCTCAGTCTCAGCCAGTGACCAGGCTTTCCACAGGAGGTAAAAGACAGCTGCCTCCTCCGCTCTTAGCTGAGTGGAGTTTGGTATCATGAGCAAGAGAAATCTGCTCCTCTCTATACCATCTCTCTCTCTCTTCCTCCAACAGATGGAAGAAAAACATTTAATGCACTTTTACACCACACCATCTTAATCGCTTTCAGCGGCTTTGAGCTACAACCATACACCTTGAAGAGCTGAGCTTTTTGCATGCATAATAAACTCAACTTTAAACTGATTATTGAAATATACAAGCTGTTAATGTAATGACTGCCAGCTGAAGCCACACTTTTCACTGTTTAATCTTCACTTACAATGTCAGAATTAATTTGTTCTTTCCCACTGCACTCCTTGTTCCCAGTTGTGCATTTCCAAGCTCTCACACTCAGTCCCCACCTCCACTGAGTGTGCTGCTTACAAGGTTTCTGGAAATGGATCATTTAAGGGAGAACTTATTTGTTTCAATCAATAAACTAAAGCAAGCAAAGAAACAACTCAATTACTGTTTACTTGAGGACAAAACTAGAGCATCCTGAATACCTTTGTGCAGCAGAATACGAATTTCCTTTTTAACTGCTCTTCACTTCCCCTTCTGGATTCCTAAGCAATAGTAAGAAGTAATCAGCTCTCCACTCAGCCAGAGGCAATTGCATTTTAAAAGTAAGTTGTCCCAACAAAGGTTTAAGTAGAAAGAATAAGTATCCAGATGCAACTAACACCACCATGTCCCTGGCAAGGGAACGGAGTTCTTTCCCACCTCATCATCACCTGTAGTTTCAAGTAACGCATAAGCTTACCAGAGCCATGACCCCAGCATCCAAGGGAGAAACCCCCACATCTCTGCTATGCCAGACAAGCCCTTCTTCCAAGGTTGCCTCCAGCTCTTCGCATTCTCAAGCCAACCAGGGGACAGAGAGAAAAGTAACAGAGCTCTCAGCCCAGAAACATTCTCCCCATCACTAGCCCCTTGCTCCTCCTCTGTGGATCTTTTCTGATTTACATCTGTTTCCACCACCTCTTGAGGGCTGGGGAAGCCAGGGCAAACAGCTGTGGCCCTTCTGCAGAAAAGGGCATTTGCCACTTGCTTGCCAGCTGAGGGATGATATCCAGCCTCTAAGGAAGGCAGATATCATCCCCTCCATGTGACATTTGCACAGCGCTTTGCAATGCAGCTATGTAAATGTAAGACAATTGGGGGATATCATTCAAGTCCTGTCAATTCATCTGAAGCCAAGAGGGTAATGTAGTTTACACCATCCAAGTAGCTAGGCTCTGCACCATAAGCATTTGGAGATGAAGCCCAGGGAATGCACGCAGCAAGGTCAGGGTTACAGCGAGCACAATGTCACGTTCTTAATGAAAAAAACAGAAAAAGAAAAAAAGAAACAGTTAAAGGGATCCTCTGACACTGCTTTTGTCATCATGATGGCAGTAAGCTCAGCCAACCAGTTAAACAGCAGGTGGGTCAGGAAAAACCTAAGGCACAGAGAACAAGTCCAGCAAACAGTGCACATAATGGCACCAGAGCCAGCAGAAGCTGGGAGCAGGCGTGGGGCTGAGGATGCAGCTTGGAAGCATGGACTTCTCTACTTTGCCTCTGTTAAAACCACAAGGACACTAACACTGCAAGTCCCACCCCAGATAAGCCCCAGCTTAAAAGCCTTTGCAATGGTGACTTACCTATCTCCAGCACACAATGTATGGCCAGAAAAATTTCAAGTCCTAAATTTCACCTATTGTATCTGCCTATGCTCTTTGATCTGTCAGGCAATAGCTTCTTTGACACATTTCCTCTTATGCCATGTGATCTACTAGCCTAAGTCATTCCCCTTTATTCATAAATACTGCAACAATACCCTGAGAGTCACAGGTAAGAAGTGCTGGCATTCCACAAGGCAATGCATGTGAAATACTACAGTACTTTTGTCCAGGACCTTCCATGCAACTCTCTCCTTAATGAGTCCATCACCAGGTTTAATGACCTGCCAGAGCTTTAGAAGCACTCTGCCCTCCTCATCAATGATTCATGTGCAGACTTAAAAACTGAGCACAGATTAAAGAGGCCGCAGCTCCCCCATCTTGCTTCAAACTAAAGCGGTTTTAAATATTTCATCGTGCCACAGAGCTCTTCTGTACACATCCCAAAGGCTCTCTGTGGACCTCTCACTGGGAGTTTGGCTCTACCTGACAGAGGCCTGCTGGCACCACAAGAAAGCTGCCACTGACAGACCAACTCACATCCTTTATTTATGTTCTTTACTGAATGACCCCAGCTGTCAGGACTGAGGACAGGGGTCTGCCTCTGAGGTGGTTGGTGCCCTCATGGAAAGAGGAAACTGAAGCCTCAAGTGCAGAGACAGCTATAAGTGCTTGACCTGCAGTTAGCAGGGTGAGCAGCAGCCTTCCTCCAGCTACACAGGAGTCATGATCTTCTTTTCATGTCATCTTCAATGGAATTCAGATGGAACCAAAAACACAATTGTCAGCAGAATCTTGTGCTCAACGGATGAGCACATAGAAAACCACCACCCTGTGCTGAGATACGCAGAACACTCCACAGCTCTTACTGCAGAACCTCCCTGGCACAAGAGAGCTCATCAGCCAGGCAACATCAGACTTGCAATCATAAAGTCATTAAGGTTGGAAAGACTAATAAAAACATTTCACCCAAGCATCAACCCATGCCTGCAGCAGCTCTAATTCACGCCACTCAGTGTAACATATTCCCTTATCTGGAAAGCCTTCAGGGATGGAGATTCCACCATCTTCCTGGTTCCAATAGATATCACTGAGAAGAAATCCTCCGTGCACAAAGCAGGGATGTGCCCTGTCCTACAGTCTGCATGACCTCTTTTTGGTTGTCAAGGAAGGAGCACAAAGCAACAACAGCTTTGCACTAATGGCAGAATGCTGCTAAGACACCTGAGCCACCACTTTGCCTTCTTCCAGGGAGGAACACTGATGGCACATCTAATCATCCAAGATGTCTTGGGATTTACAGATCCCTTGTATGTTATGAGCTATAAACATTACTAGAAACAAGCATATTTACACAATACCATAGCCATGTATATCATACTCATGCCCAGCATGCTGGGTTTTATTATAAATCCAACTTCTCCACAGATGCTCTGGGCAGATTCCTACAGCTGTTTTGATTGGCAAAACAACTATGCAATTTTAAGTTCTGAAAACAGCTCTGAAAATAGAAAGAGAAGAACAAATTCAGAGAAACACACAGAGAGATAAATGCAAAGGCATAGAAATACACATTTTCCTTTGTAACTGTTCAGCTACTCTGGATTTCTGCCCTCTTTTTGGTATGTTTTTCACCTACAGGCCTTGGAAGAGGCAGGGAATAACCTCAGCACCTGCTTGTATCTTTCTTTCCCTTTACAGAAGCACCGTTTTGATTTCATGCTGTTGGAAGTGGCAGCCAGCCTGCATTTTCCCAGTCTTTTCCAGAAAGAATTCAGTGGCAGTGGAAGGAGCCTGTGCAAAGCGTAGAGAATTTACCCATCCTATATCCCAGCTATGTAGACAATCCAAGTCCATGCTGTCCATCCTCTCTGACCATAGGAGAGGACCTCAGTTTCAACACCCGCTCAACTTCAGGAGTGTCTGGAAATTAGACACTAATCATAAGAAATGAAACGAGGACCATACACACTGTAAAATAGCATTGAACAATAGTGACCCTGTTCCTGGATGCATGACAGCCAGCAGCACTGGGTCATGTGATCTATCTATTCACATGAACCAGGAAATTCATTTTCCCTGCTTTCAGCTAAAACGTAATGGGAACAAGTAAGATCTCAAAAACCTTCTGGTTTTCACACACCTGAATATTAATGAGTGACTTAGTTCCTGAGAGCCCAAATTCCCCAGTGCCCATCTCCATCTATCTCCTCTGGTTTCTGAACCCTCAACAGTTCAGCCTCTGCCAGGTTGGTGGTCCATAGCTAACAATAACCTTCAGATTCTGCATATTTGTTGTCATCAACAGCGCAGGATGTGTTCCTTGGCAGAACTTCTGACATTATCTATGAGCCTGCAAAGGGCAGCTCTACCTGAGAGAGAAGGAGATTCCTTTGTTTCCTTTTGCAATAAGCAAAAGCGAGCAATAAAACACGGCAGAAAGTGAACAGGTAAGTGTCTGTATTCCATCTTCAGTTAATACCTTTTCAGCATGGCTGATCTCTGAAATCTGATTTTGTGCTGTACTGCAAATCCATGCCTCCTGGGAAGCTTGCATACCTCTTGCTGAGCATCAGCTCTCACTTCATTTGTCCACACAATCTCTACTCCGTTGTCATCCTGACAACCAAGCAAGTTTAAACAAAAACAATCTTTCCGTAAAGCACATCACTGTACTCAAATAACTGTTGCTCCCTGTTTCATGAAACCAATCACCAGAACACTTTGCCTTCTTCAGTGAAGAGAGCTTCATGGGGCAACAAAGGTTAAATTCACTGGGACTCACCACCCCTCCCTGTCTCACTCCAGTCTTTTTTGAAGTGAGAGCACCATGAGTTCTCAGTCTCTACACCAGCCCTGGAAGGATTCACTGGACACCACATGTCTTGGGAGTTCTGGTCTCTGGACAAGAAGCTTGATGTGCTGCAAGGTGTTTTGCAGACGAGACAAAGCTAGCAGCCAGAGGTTATCTCTATCATTAAGATGAGGTGTAGGGCAGAGGGACCAGGCAAGCCTATGAGCACATTAGCCCTTGTAACATCATTCCACCTACAAAAGGCTCAGACCATAATTCCAGAGCCTTACTGCTATAACATGGCTGACAGACAAATGCAAAATAAGAAGGAGCACTTTGACTTTACAGTACCCTGTAATGTCAGCAATTCACACACTGACTTGAAATGGTGACTTACAGCAACAAGTAGCATGTCAAAGACACGGTAATGCAAAGCTTCCCTTCACTTTCCATTCCCTACAAGGGCAGGCTTTACACATTAGGGCATTATATCAGCAATATTATACTTGTCCCATGCTGAGAAAGGACTCTCTCATGTTTCTCTGCCACAGGAATCTGATTCACACTGCTGAGCTCTTCAGCTATGGCTGTTGAGCTGATTTGCATATTAATCCAATAACCCTTTGCAATTAAATGAAAAAGGGAAAATAAGAGAGAAAGATGAAGCCCTGTGCAGATGTTGTCCTCACATATGGTCCTCCATATGGTTGTGTGTCGCTGATACTTCACTTTATAAGATCTCTCTTCAGACAAGTAACTCCGGTCCCTTCCATACCGCAATCAGGAGATTGATTAAGAAACAGGTAACACAGCAGGCCACTTTGTCATTGCTGATAAAAGTGCTGAACAGCCTCTGCTAAATTACAGCTATCAATCTCCCAGGCTGTATATAGGTACATTAGTTATTTCTTCCATTCTCTACCGAGACAGATGCTTCCCATTTTCTTGACATAAGTTGTGTGGATCACTTGCCCATCTGGCTTTCGTACATTTTTACAAAGGTATCTCTCCCTCAGATGTCATCTTTCAATTTCTAATAGCCTCCGTAGGGAGACAATAATATTATTTAACATTTCTAAAAGACAGGTCTCGAATCTCCTGAAATTTGTTAATTGACCTTAACATTGTCATATTGTTGGGACACACTACTAGCCTAGATTTACAGGACTGGTAACAGCGACATGATATGCCACACATCACAGTGATGACTAGTGACAAAGTAGACACATGAGCAGGGATTTTAAACTCAAATTCCCTTGTTCCCATCTCTGTGTAGACTCCTTATCGGGCCAGCTGATGCCAATGAGTTTCCTCTTTTCTGTTCAGCCTCCATCCCACACTAATGAAACTCTTCCACAGAGACATGAGGTGAGAGGATGGACTGTTGTTAAGAAAATTCATAATAATGCTGTTGACTTCTTTATGAGACAATGGAACACTTGGTGTTAGCTTTTAATACAAGAAGAGCAAATCCACCTTCTTCTGCCTCAGTGGATATAATCTCAAGTTTTCCACCAACTGGGACATTCAAGCTAGAATTCTGAGCACATATCTTCTTGACATGCCATGTGCTGAACCTGTCTAACTAGGGGTAACACATCCCTAACTGGAGCCCTCTGACTAGAGGATAAAGAAAGGAACTGGATCAGTGGATTTCCATCTCTTATTCACACCTGGCCCATAATCCTTGAGGGGAAGACAGCCATAGATGTAATATTAGAGCAATCCCACAAACAATCTCTCCTAAGCATCACTTTCTCCAGGCAGAGAAAGAGGCAGTTGGAAATAGCAGTTCATTTTTTTTTATGACTCACTTCCATGTCATTATACCAATAAGATTCTGTCTCTCCAGGGTGTTTTTCTCCAGTGATTAAAGCTGTGAGCCTTCGACCTTGTGCCTTATCAACACTACACAACACACACTATAACCACCTAGAAACTTGCTGCCTTTCATCCCTTATTGCTTAATAAACTTGCCAGCAGACCTATTGCAACAGAATAATGAAGCTAAGCGATTGTACTCAGCTCAGTAAATCTAGGAGCAAAGCCTGTTAAAAATAAATAAAATTTAATTTAAAAAAACTAATTGCAGAAATGTGGAGTGTTATGAAGAGATGATGTCAGTTCAGCCAAAGTTCACAAACCATTCACTCTCGCTATTACCACTACTGGAAGGAGCAGCAATCTGAGAAGGTACGAGGGTGCATAAAGCTAGCAGAAGAACACAAGGAAATGTCAGGACAGATCCAGGCACAGTCTGCACATCAGGGAGCTGCTGCAGGAGTTGTGGGCAGCACCGCCCTTGGCATGAAGTACTCAGAAACAGGTGCTTTGGCAGAGTGACATGGAGAAGGCAGAGCAGCACCTGGTTCTACTCACAAACAAGCAGCTCCCAAAGTTTCAGATATGGTTAAAAAAAAAATGCAGACAGCTTAAATTAATAACCTGCAGTTTATGTTTTGTTATCCCTGCTCCAAGGAAGAACATGAGTAAGACAATGGTAGGGCACACAGTAGGCAACACATTTGCAGGAACATCCCACTGCTATACTGCACAGTCATATGCTGGCTATTCAAGCCCGAATGCCTTGCCAAAGCTTCTAAGGTAGAAAAATACTTTAGACCGCAGGTAGAATGAACAGCTCTCCACTGCCTATGTACAGAGCCTATAGCCATCACATTTCCACCTCTGAATGCCTCGTTTAGGTGTTATAGACAGAACACACACAATCATCCCACACTGCCCACCACATATTGGTCAGGTTGAGACTGTTAAGAAGCAAGACTAAAATCCACAGAGTTCAGACCCCAGGAAAAGAAAATAGTAGGAAAAAAAGAGTTATGCTTACTCCACATCTACTACCTACAGCATCAAGGAGCACATTAAGGCCCATGCTAAGTCCCTTCCATCCTGACAATACTTAACCTTATTTTCATCCTTCCTCTGACAATAGCCCCACACTGTAAAGCCCACTTACTGCTGCTTTTCTGCATCTGCAATGGGATATCAGTGTGGAAAGCACTGATTTCACTATTCATGAAAAGATCTTCCTGACCAAGTGGCATGTCAGGACCACAGGTACAGATGCAACGAGGAGACTACTTAGTTGCTCATACACTACTAAGGACAGCTCCAGGAGTTGACCAACCCCAACAAAAAGATGAGTGTTCTCCAAGTTCCTTCACAATGCTAGTGGTTCCCACCACCAGTACCCTGAAGTACTTTCACCACCTACTGAGTCTCTTGGACCTGAAGCTTGAGCTATGTTTGGCTTCCCAGAAGAAATTCCTGCTGCAGGTGTAAGCTGCTGGTGGGCCTCTCCATCAAGCTGTGCAATGCATCTCCCAGATAGACAGGGAACAAGCAGAGGGAGTTCCATCACTGCAGTGCACTTCACAGTAAGCACTACAATTTATAGTACATAAATAACGGATATATAAATGGCAGAGTTTTGGAGACAACATTATCATCTCAAAGGGTAAGTAGGAGGCGGGAGTAACAGCTTGTAACAACCGTAGCATAGATAGCTGCTTTCTTTGCTGTATCTAATGCTGCTTAGGGAGGTAAAATAGCTGTACCAGCAGTGCCTCTGTTAGCATACACCACAGCTCTGTGTGAGGCTTCTGCTGAATAATTATGTTAAAAAAAAAGATGCAATCATGTAAACAATCTTGTAGAGGATTTTTGGAAGAAATTTTAGACAAAAATCATTCACAACTCTGGGTGCATCCATTCCCCAGAAAGCAGAGAAGTTGCCCTTACACTGGGCTCTTGCACTGTGCTCTACACAGAACATCTAACTCAGTCGCTATGACCACCAACCTGTAGACAGGATTAATCTGTAATGCTAAGCTGTTGCTGCTGATAGCCACCTGAAAATTTAGTTCTAGTTCTCTCCCCTCCTTCATTTCCTCATCCTGATCATCAGATACATGGTCCCTATCTCCCCCTTGCCCTCATATCAGACCCAACATATAGCCCATCCAGATACCTGATCTGACAAAGAATTTTTCCTTTCCCTCACCCTGGAGGCAAATTTATGGCCAAGTTGATCAGTGTAATGACTTGAGTCATCCAGCTGCACCAATGAATACATGCAGAGGGAATGTAGAAACTATCAGGCTCGACAAGACATTGGAACAGTACAGCTCCATTTCTGATCTGCATCCTCTGTTAATCATGGAGCATCTCATGGTAGATTTCCTTGATTAGATGAATAGCTGATTTCTCCCCTAAGGATGCAAGAAATGATATTCTCACTGGCCTAGTTTGTTCTGGTTCCTGCATAGTTTGACTCCACTGGCCAAAAAAACAGCTTTTTATTATTTGTGCTTAGAGTTTGCCCTGAGGAACTTTGGCAGGATGCAGCTATGGCATCTGTAATGGCAGGAGCATGACAAAGGACTGTCAAGGTGAACTTTTTAAAACAAGTGGAATCACACCAGATTTACATTGCCTTTAAAGAATCATCATCTGGCCCAAGATTTTTTAGCAGACAAATAGTTTGCAATGCATCTACTATCTCCAGCACAGGGCTATACCTCATAGAGATGACACAGCTGGTTCTGGAAGCCTCTGAGACACCAGCCACCAGAAGCACAGCACGGAGGTGAAGAGAGCAGGTTATTATTGCTCACCCTATTCTTGTACAGGTGTTTGCTGCTGGTCACAAGATATTGCCACAGATCTGGCTCACAGGGAACATCCTCATGCTCTCTAACCCAGACATACAGCAGCCAAAGTCAAACAACAGCCAAAAGCCTTATTAATTCCTTCTTTACTGCTTGGAGCAGTCAGAGCTAAAAAAGAGCTTTGCTTTCCCTTTCAAGTATATCAGATGGAAAGCCTTTCAAACTGATGGTTTGTCTGAGCAGTAACAGAAGAGCACTGCCACAGCTATAGCCTCAGTCAAGGACTTGGAGAGAACAGCACGACTTATGGACCCAAACTCAAATGCCCCTTGTATACCAACAGCCACAACTACAAATGAGTCAGCATCAGAATACCAAAAGGGATAATCAGAAAACCCAGCACTGCATCAGGGCTTGAAGAAGGTGTGCATAACTACTCCCATTAAAAGACTGAAGGAGTCTTCCAGCTATCAAAGAATCATAGAATCATAGGGGTTGGAAGGGACCTCAAGAGATCAAGTCCAACAAGTCCAAGCAAACAGGGAGTTGCAATCCAGTGAACTTTCTCCTTGAGAAGAAAGTCTCATTATTCTTTCATAAGTGCAGGCTCCCTCCAGCAGTTTGGCTTACACTTTATTTTTCTCCAGCCAGATGGCTGCAAGGCTGCAAAGGCTCCACATTCCTCCAGGCAACTGCCTGCAGCAGCACTGAGGGAGGCTGCAGGAAATGAAGGCAGAGCCCAGCCTGAGACATGCAGATATCCTACGTAAGCCTCCTGCCCACAGATGTGACAGACAGGGCACAGTCTCATCATACCCTTTACACACTTGCAGTTAGAGTTCAAAGTGGGAAGGGTAACCGTATCCCCAATCACAGGACAGGTTATTTTTGGTGTTAATTCCCATTGTGATGCATCTGGCCTGCAAAACAGCCAAACATACAGTCATGCTCCAGCAGCATGGCGCTGCCAAAGCTCCTTCACACCAAATATCCCAAGAACAAAGCTTTTCCAGTGGCTTATTGGTCAGAAAGACCACGTTCTTGTGGGTAATACAAAATGCTATTGAAATGACACTGCAATTCAGGGCCTTGAGCAGTGCCCCTGGATGGGTTGAACAGCCTAGCCTGTCCCTGTACTGTGGGACAGCAGATATGCTGAAGCTGCCCTGTGCAGCCATGAGCTGAATTCACAAAACTTGATGCAAACCCCTGTATTTGCACTGGACAGACACCCCTTCCATCACCAGAATGCAAATGGACTTTTTTTTCCCAGTCAGATCCCTTTGAATGCATCTGGGAAAGCAACAGAAATCCACTGCACTGCCTTTTAGTTGTTGCTGTCTACATGGACTCCTTTTCCAGATTTCCAGCACAAGGTGAAGACAGACAGACTCATCCCCTGGCACTGCATTGGGCAGCAGGGCAGTCTGAACACACAAAAGAACACAGGAAGAAGCTGGCTTGTCATGCTGAAGATGTGACCAGCACAGCCCCTGTGAGACTTGCTTGATCCTCACCAAAACAACAGTACAACACGTACAAGCTCAGTACGATCACTTTTGCTGGTGTAAATCCTCCCAGTTCCCAGGAAATCAGTGTATTTACAGCCCCAATGTAAGCTGCTATGAACACCTATAAACATATTTGCGCTATTATCACTGCACCGCGTGGGTAATTGCTATACAAATATTTGTGTTTCCCCCATTTATCATTAGTCTGCCTCTGACTCAGGGTGAACCTGATATGCTCTCCCAGGATTGGAAGTCTTAAAGGCATTGCATCTATTTTGCACACTGGAAAGCTTTGCACTCTCATCCAAATTCCCCCTCCACCAAAGTCCTATATGAAATCCAAAGCAAGAGGGACTGTTGACTTCAGAAAGAGCTATTCTGGGACAAGATGAAATCTTGGCTTTCTGGACTAGATTTTTGGACCAATACCCAAGGCTGAATTTACCTTGCCTTTTGTCAGTTTACTGTGATTTCTTTAGATTTATCACCAGCCTTTCCTGCTCCTTTTTCTTTTTTTAATTAGACCATTGAGGCCTTGTTTTCAAAAACCATGTGGATCCCAAAAGAAGCTTTTAAGTCTCTGACTTCAAATGGCAGGCAGTTTACTATAGTTAATTATGGTAATTTTAGCTTAGTAGTAGCTACCCTCTGAAGAGTCAAGACTACTTAGAAAAAGCCCCAGCCTTAGGCATGAATTTCTAAGAACATATTTTTTGCCATTTATTATTTTACAAAGCTAAGTAGCAGCTGAAACTTAAAACCCAAAGGGGAAAAAAAAAAACTGACAAAAAGAATAAGCTTTCAGGGGTTTTATGGCATCACATGATACACAATCAGACTGTGTTTGCCTTTCATAGGCATTAGACACTGCTTCACTGAGCTGCACTGCAGAGTCTGAGTCTTCTACAAGCAGACCCATTACCTACCACAGCCATGCTCTGCAACTGAGATTAATCTGACTTGCACTGAGGGACTGATGGGCTTCTGGCAGATCCCCAGGCAGGGAAGGCACTAAGGTCTCCTGAAAACACCAGGTGGGTTGTCAGTAGCATCTGGCAGTACCAAGCAGCCAGCCCAACATCCCTGGACACAGAATGTGGTGGGACACTCTGTATTTACCCCTGCTCACAGATCAACACCCTCCCACACATCTAAGGATCATCAAGATCACAAAATAACAGGAATCCATACCTAAGCACTCCTATATACTAAAAATTTCACCCCCAGCTTGTAGCTCTGTCTGAATCAATGGAAATGGAACACAACTGAGGTACTCAAAAGAGCAACTCATTTCAAAGAGGACACAATCAGTTTATGTCAAGAGAGCTCCTTGCATTAGAGACATGTACATCCTCCAAAACCAGCAGGCCAAACGACAAGGAGTTAAGACTTTCTCAGTGTCTGAGCAAACCCTGAAGCCTGTGCCTAGACTACTCAACCTTACATAAGTTAAATAATTTGCCTTCCTCCTTCCCCTCCTCCCTTCCTCACAAAACCTTTCCTATTCTAAATTAAGGTTATTACCTAGGCTTTCCCTGTGGGTTCCCATGGGGATATTTCCTCGTTTGGAGTGAAGTTCACCATCTAGAAAGAAAAGGAAAATAGGAAATCTTGACAGTTTGCTTCTGATTTCTGTAACTATAGAGTTTGCCCAGATAATCTGGGGGCTTTAAAACACAAATTCTCCATTCTACAAAGGGTCTGAAAATACAGTTTTTATCAATTACTGAAATAGGTAATCTTCCAGTCTACCTTGCCACTTCAGAGTTTATTTCATCTTCAGGCTCCCCTTCCAGGCAATTCAGTGATTCACCTGGGAATCCAGAAAGCATTTGGAGCAGTTTAAGTCAAACTTTCAAATATTTATTGCAAGGTGGGTTTGAGGCAGGCACAAAAATATAAGACAAGTTCAAAGCTTCCTGCATTCCCCATCTCAGAGCTGCAGGAAAGGGAGGAGAAAGAAAAGAATCAGTTTCACCTAATCTAATCAAAAGCAAGCATCTCAGCAATTGCTATGGTCCTTTCCAGAAGTTCTCATTCTCTGGGTGATGTAGCTGTTTGTTTGCCAAGTAGTTTGAACAGCTTAATCATTGTTTAGTGTAAGAGAAAGTAATTGGTTTTTGAAGTTATACTATCTGGGACATTGCACAGCGTTGAGAAAATCACCCACATTTTCCAGAACATCTTTTTAAATACAGTTTGCCTTTTTCAGAGGAGTAAATCTGGGTCTCTGCCTACTTTCAGACAATGAAGTTCTGGCTGTCAGCAAGCTTCTTTATCAGCAAATGTGACTTGTTTTAAGTTCCAGTGGAGGTGGTGCTTTAAATCAAACTGATCCTGCACACACACACAAAAAAAAAAAAAAACAATCACAACACTTAGATGACCCTGAAGACCCTTTCCAGCTCTATTTTGTATTAGAGAAGTATATACATCGTTCTTGTATCCCCTATAAGCATGCTATTCTGAACACTGTGGTCACTCTAGAGAGCTGCCAAGCAGCACACAAGAATTTGACGTTTGGTACCCACAGATACACCAAAGCACTTCAGCACATATGTTGTTTCACACCCTCAAGTCTCACAGAGCTGTGTACCACCTTGAACACATAAGCCTAGAGGCTTCCCACACTAGAGGCTATGGGAACAACAGGCTGCTCAACTTCATGTGTTTGGGGCTCTAAGGAAAAAAGGAGCAGCGGAAAAAGATGCCAAGGGGTATAAAGTAATAGAACTCCCTTTTTACAGGCCATCCAGCTCCAGCACCAGAGCCAAGACCTTCTTTATTTTCAGTGATTATGAGCAATGCCATTTTCTTTGACAGTGAGTGAGACCAGCCAGCCCCTCCAAGAAAACACAAAGACAGTTCCCACAACAATGTCAGTAGTAGGATCAGCTGAGGCAGAAGGAAGACACTCATTTCTCCCTGCTGGATTGCAAAGTCCATTTCACTGCCAGGAGCAATGGCCAAGGATGGCACATCTGTGATCCCTTCTGCCTCAGAACCAGCTCTGCTTTTCTTATGCCAAGGCTGCCTCCTGTCAGATCCCTGACTGCAGGCTTCTGGAGTCTTATCAGCTCCCCCTTCAAACTCACGTGGAAGAACAAAGATCCAAATGCAAAAGAAGACTCATTTTCACTGCCCAGAAAACACAGTGAATGAAGGAGTAAGAGATTTGAAGTCCCCCTTGGAGAAGCCTACAGGGCTCAGCAATCCAGATACACTCCCTTCTGCAAATTGGGACACATAGTGGCTAATTCCTGCAGTCACACTTCAAATCTTTCTCTTCACAACTAGAAGATTAGAGAATGTAAAAGCAACTGAACCATGCTAACACCTAGCTCTGAGATAGTACTTTTTAGCCAGAGATCAAGGTATCTTACACAGAATAACTCAAAGAGTTTCTACAAGGCCAAGCATTCTACTACCAGCCAACAGAGAAGCCTCAAAGCGCTGTGCAGAGATGCTTATGCTATGGGGCAGTGTGCACCCTGGGCTCCATTTCTCAGTTCTCATTTCCCAAATTCAGCCACACGCACTCCAGAGCAACTGGTGCAGTATCAAATGGAGAGGCTTCCCCAACAGTCACTCTCCTCACAGTCCAACCCATAGCCACATAATTTTAACAGCTAATGCACAGAAGATAACTGAGTCAGCACTTGCCTTCTGAGCTGGCATCAAAAAATCCTGCTCTCTTATTAACCAGGCCTCTTCCCTGTGCCACTGCCAGGCAGTGCAAAAACAGTACATTAGAGAGACATAGAACATAGCTTTCTTCTCACAGATCAGCCTGAACTAGAAGGGCTGCCCACATCCCTTATGGCTGAGGCAACAGACTAGGGCAGGGTGTCCTAACGTATCTTCTCTCCATTCATTCAGCAATGCCATTACACTCTTCCTAGACAGAATCTGCCCCTTTGGGCCATGGAAATGGCCTTCCATGCATACAACCATAACACTCCTTGGGGCCAGGGCCGTAACCATAGAGTGGAAAAGTTGCTATGCTGGTAGTAAATCAGTGGCCTTTTTGGGTGTGTTTTCCTGTCCCTGAGCCTGACATTTCTGCAAGGGCTTTGCAGTGAGCACCAGAAGTCTCTGGTTTGTATCCAGATGAAATAGTTTGTCCACAGATCAAGAGAGCCCTCTGCAGAAAACAAGAAAAGGATTGAATGAAAAAAAGCAAACTATGCAACTTAGCTGTGTAATTTTGTTCAGGGGTGGACATTGCCTGTCCCAGCCCTTGGAAACAAGCTGTATTACATTAGCTTTTATGGCCAGTCCTGTTCATATACCAGCCCTGAGGATACTGTGGTCAACCTGCAGGCCTAACTGCTGCCATGACCTCCCTTTGCTTGTTAGAAACTTGAGTTCAGAAGTGTTTCCAGCTGCCAAGAAATCAATCGCAGTGGTTGTAGGAGACAGAGAAGGCAGGGTACAGGTTCTCTCCACAGGCAGACATGATGATTAAAGAGGTTTCCACCCCAAGGCCATGCTGCCACCTGCCAGCACAGCAGCCCACACTGTTCTCCTTAGTCCAGTTCATGGAAGGAAAAAAATATAAAAATCAGCATGAGGGTTGTCAGATGCATTTTGTGCCTGTGCTTGTTCAACCTGCTGGATTTTCCAAGAAGCAGGTCAGCAGGAACTCAGGTGAATCCCTCCACCAGCAGGGCTGGGGGCACGCACATTACTCTAAAGGGCTCACGGGGTGGGCAGCATTAGCCATTCAGAGCAGCAGATTTAAAGGAAAGCATTTCCCTATCCAAGGGGCATTTTGGACAGAAGAACTCTTCAAGCTTGCTGGAGCACAGGCTGCAACAAGATCCAGACCAAGGCATGTAATCTCTCCATCTCATTTGCTTTCTGCAGCCAGTACCAGAAACTGCAGCACCAGACCTTCTCATAACCACAACCCTCCACAGACCCTCACGATCAACTTGCATTCCAAAAATCTTGTCCAGCAATTTTCATCTGAGGACACATCATGCAGCCTCCTGTCAGTATACTCAAGCTGCCAGCGTCAGCTAAGAACCAGGGCTCCCATGCCCTGCCATGCTTCCCTCCCTGCTCAGGTAGTTGGTGAAGTTTCCTCTCTGAGAATGCCAGCTCCATGCTGCTTCACTGTCCCCAGAAACATACCCTGCAATGGCCAAATGAGCAGAGCAGCCAGTGCCCACTCCTGCAAGCTGCCTGCAAGGGTTTCCCTGCTCCTGTCTAGCTTCTCATCTGCCACGGCACCACCTGGCCACTAGACTGGGTACATCTGCAAAAGCTTGTCAGTACTGATTTAGGGCATTTTCACTGCAGCCCTCACCCCAAGCCTGCCACAAGAGCATCTCCACACCCAGCAAACCACTTGAATTCTTCGTGTCTCATTTAACTATCTGCCAGATTAGGCTACTGCCATCTCACTAGGCTTCACTGACATTTAGTGTTTCTATTCCACAGGAAGGTTTGCAGATGTTTGTTATAGGCACACATACAACCAAAATACTGCTATTTCTGTGCATGCCTGTCCCATGAAAGAGCATAGCAAGAAGCCTCCAGTCCACAAGACAGCTTCCTGTACCAATGCAGCAAGGCAATGCTCCTGAATGACCAGAATTAACCACCTACACTATGCAGCAGCATATTCCCTCTGGTGTGTGTGCAAATAATTATTGCAAAATGGATTCTAACTGAAGAGGCTTTCCGCTTTGTTTGGTTTTGGCCAGAGTTATTGCCTATGAAGAGAAACTGGAGAGCTTTAGGCAGTTATTACTGTTGAAAACACAGTTTGCAGTGAGGCAAAAGTCTCATCTGAATAACAAAACCATTTCTGTTGATGTTGTCATTGTTTAAAAGCTGTTTAAGCCCTGGGGTAGGTAGAAAAGGGAAAATAAGAGAAATTTATCTGTCTAACATTTTAAAACAGATACCACCACTGATAAAAAACAACCATTTTGTGTTAGAGCACTAAGTAGCACATCATACAGTTTCTAAGAAAGTTTAAGGAAAAAGAGGATTTAACAAGTCATGAAAATACTGTAAAAAGTATATTTTTAAATAAACATAAGTAACATTTCATCCCTTGTTAAATGCTCAAGCTTTGTAGCACACTCAGCCAAGCTTACTATCATCAATGTTAGAACAGACTAGGATGCAAGAGGCCTTCAGCATCTTCCCTTTGAGTCACAAGGGGTTTCCAGTGCAGAGCCTGAATCACAAAGCATCCCCCCACTCTGAGCACCTCATCCTCCATTGCCCACTGAGCCTGTGGAATGGGATTGTGCCAGAGACACAGATTTCAAGAAGGAGGGATAGGAGAAGACAAAACAGACATGGCAGCATCAACTGCACAGAACGGTTGTGAGCCCAGTCCCATTTTCCATCACTGGCTCCACATAACATGCCACAGTTTTAACAGTGCAGTGCTCACAGCAGGGAATACACTAGGCACCCAAGGGTCATGGATGTCAGATCTGAGCAGCTTCTGTATTAAACCCATACTTTATAACCAAGCAAGGTAGGGGAGGGGGGGAACAGAGCTGTCTGCATCACTGGCTCAGCAGTCTGCCATGGAAGTCAACAGTAAAGAGACAGAAGCAAGAAATCCATGGATAAGGTGGTAATTACCATAGTCACACACACACAGAGGCCTTCAGGTTCCAGGTGTTTGTCACTTTCAGTAAAGCAGCACATCCTTTTTACACTCTGCTGAACTCTGCTTTCCTTTCTTAAGCCTGACCAAAGTAAGACTTACTGCAGATGTTTTCCAGGGTACATTCACAACATTTAAGTTACAAAAACCAATCAATCTTGACAGGTACCTTTGACATATTTTGATTTAAAAATTGAAAAGGTTCATTCTTTATCCAGGAAGATGGAAAAAAAAAACAACAATTTCTGGTAATTGCTATGCAAGTAGTGACTTTTCATAAATGGATCAGTATTTTCTTCCAGAGAAACAACTAAAGACATTCCTAATTAGCAGTGAGCTAATTACTACAAAGACTCCTGCAAACCACAGAGACAAGTGAAATCCCCCCCCCCCCCTTCTTATGACTGCTGTGGCTTCACAGAAGGCAAAAGTAGGGAGAAGGCACAATAATCTCCATTTGCCTGGGGACTAACTGCAGCCTCCACATTAACCCCCGTAATGGGCCCCTTAACCCCACTCAGTCAGCTCCACTCCCTCTTTCTACACACATCAAAGCTCCTTTCTCCCATCTGTCCACTGGAGTGCTGCCAGTCTTGGTTTGAGCCACTGTGAGTGTAGGATTTCCCAACAGCCCAAGCTCACCTGAGTCTTTCCTTAAGGGCTTTCCCAGCCTTGACAAGCACAAGCTTTCTGCAATGGGACCCCTATATTGATTCCATGCACAATTTTCTTTAAATTAATTGAATATCCCAATGAAACAAACAAGAAATAAGATTTTCTTGTTTCCATTTTCAAAAGTTATTTCAAGATTTTGTTTAGTTTTCATCATCTCTTCTCTAAACTTTGTTCTATTTCCTGCTGCTGGAAGAGAGGAAACCAGTTGGAGAAAACAGGGAAATGAACCTAAAAGATCTGAGAACTCAATGTTTGAATTGCAACATTTGCAATACTCTTCTGTTGTTTAAATAGAATGAAACTGGCTTTGACTTTGTTAAAAACAGCCCTCTGTTCAGATTTTCTCAGACCGAAAGTCTTCATAAACAGGTTTTTCATGCTCACTGCCTGTGGGTCAGTCTGTATTCCCTTTCATTGAATCTATGACCTTTTCAATCTGGTAGCCAGTTCCAAAACACATCTGCTGCCTTTCCCACAGGTGAGGTGTTTGTGGTTTTGATCCACAGCTGCATGTCCAAGCCCAAGGAACTGGGATAAAGCTAAGTTCCTCAGCATCCTCATGCTCATGAAATCATCATATGATTGACTGAGCCAGAAGAGACCCTTAAAGGCCATCCAGTTCCATTCCTCTGCAATGAACAGGGACACCTACAGCTCCACCAGGTGCTCAGAGCCCCATCCAACCTGACCTTGGGTGTCTCCAGGCATAGGGAACTCACCACACGATACCAAGAGACTTCAACAAACCCCAACAAAAGCTGCACCACGTGTCCCACCTCATTACCTGAGAGAATCCTCCACATCAAACTCTCTTGTTTTTAAACAGCTTTGCTTCTTGCAATGGATTGGAATCATAAAGCAATCAGGAAAAGTGAATGTTTTCCAGATCAGACACTGCTCATCATAGATTGTTACAGCTCCTAAATTATTAACAGTAAAAAATGAGGTGTCCCAGAGCTGCTCATTTCTGGATGAGGGAGAGTAGGAGGGGGTAAGAAGAAAGGATTGTGCTATTACCAGTTATTTTTATCCAGCGTTTCTATGCTTCTGTCATTAGCTAATTGATGACACAGCCTGTTTAATATTATGTCTGGCTTTGGTATTTATAGCACACCAATTACTGTGGTATCTAGGTGCTACTAACAAGCAGCTCTCAGTTGAATTTAGATACTCACAGCCAGATCTCTTGGTGCAAGTAAGCACGACCCCCTTGCAGCCAGCAGTGCACCATTTTATGCCAGCCAAGGACTTACCAGTAAGCATTAATCACCAGTGGTGAAGCTGGGTCCCAGCTCAGCCCACACTGTGATGCAGCAGCACTGTGAAAAAGGCACCACCATATGACTCATTGCAGGTGCAGCAATCCCTTCCACACCTGTGATGTTTTCCCTGCACTTGCCACCAGAGGACCTAAGGCCAGCTCTAAGGACTCCCTTACAATCACCATTGCCTCCAGCACAGTCACAAGCAACATGAGCCCAACTCTCAACCATTTGATCCAAGAACCAATTCCCTGGCTAGATAGAGGGAGGGAAAAGGGGTCCATTTCCAGGCAAGCATCCAGTCAGATAGCCCCCGAATATCAGCAGCCTCTTCATAGTGAATTCACTGCTCCCAGAAGCTACAATGCCAGTGAGCCGGTCTTGACTCTTCAGCACAAACTTTCAGGCAGTGCTGCTCAAACAAATAAGCTGCACTACCCACCAGAAGATCAGCTTCCACACACCGACACCACCCTTAACTCCAAGGAAGCAGCACCGGGCAGCTCAGTTAGACCATGAACCAAAACCTCTCATGAATTCCTAATGTATGTTACCAGGAAAATCTCAGCACACGTGAGATCTTCCCACCACCTCCCCTGCAGCTACCATCTGACCATACCAAATGTACAGTCCTAATGACATCATGCTCCCAAAGAGTGGACAGCTGAGTTGAGGGCCTCTCAGTTTGATGGCCTTCAGGCATTCTAACTGATGTCTCCCTCAGAAGACCCCCAAGAGCATCCTCTGACAAGGGACTGTCTGCTCCAAAGGGCAATAGGCAGTACAAACAGAAGTGCCCAGCTACAGTATAAGAGCAATTTTCTGCTAATTGTAAACAACCATGGTGCCCATGTATTTTACTTCTGCCGTTACTGAGTAAATCTGAGAAATAATGAAACCTGGAGAGAACATTTTAACTTTTATTGTGCTGGGTAAATGCTCTATAACATTAACAATTGAAAAAACATTACTTCCCGAATAGCAAAATGCCAGGCCAATTTGGATTAGCCATGCTCAGATCCCTGCTGTGATCAGGGTGTAACTCTCCACCAGCAAGGATCAATCTCTCAAAATTAGCACATCACCAGGCTCCAGACTGCCTGGAGCAGAAATGAACAGGGCTTAGAGCAGGAGTGCGCTGTAATCTGCTTGTGATGCCAAATCAAAGAGCAGGCTTTCTGGTGACATTCTCCTTGAAGCGGTCTCCTGCCTTCTTTGCATCCCCCCTTCACAAACTTGTTTACTTTGGCCTGAACTTCCCATAGGAAGCTTTGTTGAGTTCCAGTTTCAAAATTGGGCATATTCCACTATAGAGGATTTAGAATACTCCCAGACAGCTGTAACAGCATGCAACATTTCTACTGAATCTTCTTCATTCATAGAAATCTGCCTGTCCTTCTAAGCACAGGAGAGACAGGGAAAAGTTTGCCTCGCAGACTGTATTCTTCACAGCAACCGCTCCAAAGGAAAAACAGTATCTTTAGTTGTAAGAGGAAGGCTGCAGAATCATCAGTGGCAAAGGTTAGCTGGGCTGGAAAGCAGCCATATTAGCCTGTGTTGGCACACAGTGCTCTCTGTAGTAGTGAAGCCATTGGGCTGCTCAGAAGGAATATTTACCATTGCAGAAGCATTTGCTGGCTTGTTTCAGTTCCCTGGTTTCCGCAAGCAGACAGGCACCTGGGGGGCTGTCCAGAAGCTTATAAGTCCCATGCGAGGACACAGGATAAACAAATCTCCTGCAATTACAGGGAGGCTTTCTGCCTCCTTCAGAGACTTGCACAGTTGCAAAGGGAAACAGACAAGGCACTGCCTTGCGACTGCTCTCCTGTTACAGAAACAACAAACATCAGCAGAAGGTTTGTCACCAGAGATCAAAACAGCGGTTCAAACTGCTGAGTAGCCTCTCCCAGACTCATTTTAGGAAGAAGAAATCAGAGTAAGAAAACAAGGCCTTGTAGAAGTCATGAAATAATCTGCCTCAGCATCACAGACCTCATCTGTCAACATCTTCCCTACAATGCACATAAAAGAATAAAGTTTGGGCTGAACACAGTGCAAGTAAGCTCAGTACACATTTGCTATGCAGCAACAGGGAGCAGCTCCTGAGCCATACAGGAAGAAAAAGCAACCCCTGCTCAAAGCAGCTATTTTTCTTCCCTAGCACATTGCTTGCCTCAGCCATTCCTTTCTTGCAGTGCTCTCAGTGCTCAGAATCCCCATGATGAGTCCTGTCTTACCCACCCACCAGTACTGCAGTGGTACTGATCTGCTACGTGAGAGCCTTGAGCTGAACGGGGCACCAGGAGAATCTGGGCAGGGCTGTGCTAACATCTGGCAGAGGATGGAAGATAACCTGCCTATGGGCTGCTCCCCACTATTTACCCCAGCAGACACAGGGCACATCACCCACCCCTCACAACACTCAATCCCTCATTCCCAGCACCCTCCTTCTTCAGGACTCTTGTTAGTGCAGGTTGGCAGAGATAGCAGCAGCAAGCAGCCAGCTCTGCCTGCAGTCCCCTTGTAGGACACACAAACTGCTAGCAGCAGGACATGTGCTCAGCACAAGGAGGCCTAGCCCTGCATTCTGTTGAACACCACAGACAGCCTGAAAGCAAGGATGTGGCTTCTGCTCTAAAAGGGAGAGATCATTCTGCCCTTCCTTCCCACCCAGGTTGAGCAGAGGCCACTGGCAGCCACGCTCCCCTGCTGCATTGCATGAAAGCAAGGAAGATGTGTTATTGACTGAAAATTGGTCAATGTTTATTATTAGCTCAAATGATAACTGCTGTAGGCCAGGTTTATCTCCCCGTGTATCAGACATAATGACGGTGCAGCAGCTCCAAGCACTGAAGCATCCATTGGGGTGGTGACACATCTGGCAGCAAGCACGTACCCTGAGCATGACCCAAGAGGAGACCTTTAGCTGAGCAGGGGGAGGAGGCACCAGCAGGAAGGCACTGCCACAGCAGCACCTGCACTTCCCTCCTCCTGAAAAAAGGACAGAAGATCACCGGGGCAGGAAAGCACTTTGAACTGGGTTTCAGAAAGCAGTCCCACTCTCTACTGGGCTGTCCTCACTGTTCTGGATCCAGATAATAAAAATTCCACCATGGATTAGGAAAGGAACACACTGAGCTCCCAGTGCTGAAACACACCACGTGAGAACCCGGAACAAAAAGGACACAGACACAGAGCAGGGAGCTAATGGGGTTGCTTCATGAGCACACAGTATCCCTGAGCCCGCTGTGCTGCATGGGAGGAGAGGCAGCAGAGGACCAAATCCAGAACCCCTCTGCACATGTTTCATACACAGTGCCAGGATGACCCTGGACTCAAGGCTGGAAGACCAGAGCCCTCCAAACAGGTACAGGACCTCACACAGGCTGCAGAGTGTAACGAGCCCCACCATCCAGTCCTGTAAGAGCTCCATCCATGCATCCATCAGCACCATTATTGGCTTGTTAACATTTGACATTTGCTGCAGTTCTCCAAAATAGGTCAGGCTGCAGTATCAACACCTGATCATAAGGGAAGATCATTTTATACTGTAAAGCAGTGCTTTAAAATTGCTTATGGCTGCTGTATCATTAATAAAAATAAAATCTACCCACAGCTCCAAAACAGTAATGAATTTGTCTTTAAAAACAAATTAGACATTAAACAAAATATATAGCCCTAGTGGGAACAATTGCAAAAAATTTACCAAAATAAAAATCAGGTACAGTGGGGAACATAGCAGTAGATCTGCAAGTCAGAACAGTTTTCCCCACACCCTGAATACCATTTCAAGGATCAGCCTCCCCATTAGTACTCATCCCTTAATGTGGGGTTACACATAGGGCCACTCCTGATTGAAGGACAGACAGAGCACTCCCTAGGAGGGAATCACAGCATTTGCTTGTCAGTAATAAAGACCATTGGAGCACAGAGGCCAGCCTGCCCTAGCTGCAGGAACATCCAGACAGGTGAATGCTTCATACTCTTACTCTATGACAGCACAACAGACCTGGAGGAATACTCCAGCTCCCAAAGACCACTGCATGCTGACCTTCTGTGGGACCAGAGGCCTCCTGGCACAGGAAGGAAGTCTGAACACCACCACAAAGGACTGGTTGGGTTAGAGAAACTTAATTCCTAGAGCAATTTTGCACACCACAGCCCTGGTGCTCTCACACAGAGCATCAGTCTTCTTCTCACCCAACTCATAAAGCAGAGTCCCTGTGACTTATTCAGACACTTCTGGCTGCCTTGGGCAGGGAAGGTGGTCCTGGGGGCTTTGTTACTGCCAGACCTCTATTCTCTCCCCATCCTGATCACAATTTTCAATCTCCACAAGCAACACCATTTATTGCCCTGCATGTTTGCACAGTGCATCATAAATAGCTTAAAGCTTTGCAGCCTGAGTGCAGCAGGATGCTCCGCTTGTTGCGCTCAACTTGCCATGCAGATCTTCCCTCTTTGCCTCTCTCACACAAAAAAGAACAGGGGACAGAGACTCATGCTTGTGCTGAAAGTTCCTCCAGGAGCTCCATGCTCCTGCCCACATCTATGGCAGTGCTGAGGCACAGTCCTGCCCCATCCTGCAGGGCCCCATACATAAACCCAATGTGATAGCACTATGAGAACACAAAGAGCAGCTGCAAGGAGGATCAAGTTGCTTCTTATCTAACATCACAAAGTCTCCAGGAGACAGAATTTGGAGATTAGAGCTGAAGGAAGATGTTGAGATTATGCAAATCTTCCTCCTGGGTCTCCCAGGAATAGCTGGCTTTGCATCCTGAATTATTCTTGCTCCTCATTCATCCATGTCTATCCCCTGCTCTCCAAGCAAACCAAAATGTTATTGTACTGCTGAAAGCAGCCACACATTATAAAAGCAATGTATTTATTCCCTCACCCACTCTGTTCCAAGAAGACTGACTGCACCTGTCCTGCTCATTTGTTATTTTAATTTCCCTGATTGACACCAGCTGGATCTGAGGATTGTTCCCTCTCCACCATTGTTTTGCACAGCCTGACTGTGCACACTCCCTCCACCTATAAATGTACAGGGCCATAAGAAGCCTCCCTTGCAGAGCCACCCACAGATATCTCCCACATGGCACTCCAGTGGGAGACCACACAGAAGAGCCATAAATCCACCACAGTGATTTACACCAAGCCTTGAGCTGCAGTTACAGCCCTGAGCCAGCCAGCTGCTGCTCACACCACTGCCGAACTCAGCTGCAGTCTGGGAGCAGCTCGTGACTCTGGGGTCATCACTTCTTTGACATCTGGCTTTCTTCCCTTTGTGTTTTGGGCTCCCTTACCCCTCACCAATTTTGTCACACCCCCTTCACACACCCTCAGCCCTTCACACCTTTTATGATGTTGTGCCCCTGTGCAGGGGTCTTCAGTCTGTCCCCACTCTAAAAATTCCAAAGGAAACTACAGAGTAGTAGCATGCATCTGCCTCTGGAAATGGCCTTGTGCTCATGTTATTTACCAGTGATGCTCCATCACCGCAGTTACCAACGTTATTTTCTCTCTCTCTCTGCCCACAGTGCTGATGAGGGAGCAGCAGACTGAGCTGGTGTTTAATCCAAAGGAGTTACTTAAATACATTTGTAACCCTGGATCACAACGCACAGCACGAATCCAGCCATCTATCACGTGCCGATTTGATGCAAATACTCACCATGAGATCAGGCAAAGCAATCACTAGAAAAATGCAGAGTGATTTGAGTTGCAGCTGCCTGTGAGCCTTTAACAAGAGGATTAGATGAAAAGATTCCAAAAAAGGGATGAAGTAGCTCACCTAGATGTGACCCTTTCTGTACTGGCTGCACACGGAAAGCAGTGATGCAAAAAACCTCTGGGTAGGTTTACAGCTATACTTGTAGCACCTGAGTCCAACCAGGGATGGCCTGAGGCTCTACATTACCAACCAGATTTGACATGTGAGCAAACAAGAGAAAAAAGGCACAAGGGTAGAATGCTCAGTGTGGGGACCCAGCACAGGTTTTGTCAGTGAAGCACCTCCCAGCTCTGCCCCACAGGGCTGGGAACCCATTGCCCAGTGCTGCTGAGCCATGTGGTGGTCAAAGGTTGAGAGATGCTTGGATCCTGCACAGAGATTCCACCTTGAACATGTAGGTGAGGGACCCCATCATGGCCCTGGCTGCTGCCACCAGCTGGCAGGAGATTCCTCTCATCATCAGGGTCCTTACACGCAGTCATGGCCTGCATGTGTGTTCTGATAGAACTTAACCAGCCTCAATATCTGGAGCCACTCATACTCTGCAAAACCCACACAGCTCCACTGAACCAGAGGACCATAGGATGCACAGGTTTACCTAGGCATCCCGAGGGACAGATAAAACTAGCAGTTTTTAGAGACATCAGTCCCAATTGGGCATTGGAGAAGTCTCCAATCTGTAAGTGGAAACACCACCCTCGGGGCTGCTTGTGCACTTGCTCACAACAGGCTGAACAACAGAGTGGCAGTGGGACTTGGTCTTACACAGGAGCCATCCTTTGCACCAGCAAAGGAGCAGTCCCTTAGATGAAGACCTCACCTCTTTTCCAGCCCCAGGGTGAGCCCAGCACAAGAAGGAAGCTGGCAGCCACGACCTGGAAGCCTGCCTTATTGTGCACCATTGCCTTTGTCTCAAATGTGCTCATGGGCCCCATGTTCACATCAGAGAACCCATTCCAGCATCTCATCCACCCTGCTCTTCACTTCCTAGCACCTTTAATCAAATTACACCAGGTGCTCAGCAAGCCTGAGGAGAGGGGCATCCCCTATGGAACATGGAATGGAGATAGGTAAGCCAGAGCCACCAGTACATTAAATAAGAGAGGGCAAAGAAAGCAAGATCTAAGCTGCAGAACTTGGTCAAAGCCCAGCAGAAATCCACAAGCTGCCAGCAAATGAAAGAGACAGAGATGTGCTGGGCAGCAGGAGGCTTAGGTAGTTCACTGCCAGCTTGCACTAAAGTAGATAGGGAAAAAAAAATTCCCTCTGCCTGAAGTAAATTATAAGACATCCCCTGAGAGCACAAGGTGAAGCTCTTGATCAGACAAGTGATGCTGGCATGTAATTTCCCTTGATAGCACCTGATTTGAATTTTAGTGCTCGTGAAGGGTGCATGACTGACAGCTCTGAAACTGTAGCATCTGCTCCCATTCAGCAGGAGCAGAGCACCTGGCCCCAGGCACAAGCATCTCTGCATCAGTGCTGCTGCTGAGGAGAACCACAGGAAGAGCCTGCCTGGGAGCTGGGCACATGGGGCTTTATGGGGACCATCAGCTGCCCCTTTGGAGACAGGCAGAAACTGTACTGGAAGTATGAAGACTGAGATCTCCCTGGGGTTACAAGTCACAACACCATTCTCAAACATAGACCGACATTTTATCCCATCAGTGTGTACCGTGAAAGCAGAGTGGGAGATGAAGGGCAATACCTGCATTTCAACACTGCCTCAGTAACAATAAAATGGACTCTCACACATCCACCCTCCTTTATCACTGTAGGATCTGCTGTGAGATCTACACAGCCAGGCACCCCACAAGAGTCTCCAGACTCCCATAATACAGAAGCCTCTAGCATGGCCCAGTACACCCACCCAGAGCCTTGTCTTGTATTACTGACCACAGGACAGTAATTGGCCTGGGAATGGTTTGTGTACTGTCAGTATTCTGTATCAAGGCAGTTGAGGGAAAAATAAAAATCAGGCTTGGATCCAGTGAGCACTCATAACATTAAAAGTAAAGAAGGAATTGCGCCTGATTAGATGCAAATGGAAACATGCTAAATCCTCAGCTAATGTACTCAAGCAGAGATCTGTTGACTTGTGTAACTGGAGTTCACTTAATTGCTCACTTCTCACAGTTAATACGGGTGGCTGTAATGCCTCTGCTGTGCTGCATACCAATTGAAGCACTCCTTTCTGCATCAAGATCCACTCCTGAAGCAAACCAGAGCAGAGATTGCTTTAAGGAATTCGGAAGATAACTTCAGCAAGAAAAACATGCTGTTCAAACTGTTGCAATGTAGGATTGGTGCAAGCAACAGGATTTAACAGCTCACAACTAAGCAAATAAAGCAGGGCTAATAAGGAAGAGTGGTCTGAGACATTACAGGTCATCCTTGTCTTTTTCTCCTACAGCACCTGAATCAGCAAGGGACCTGGTAATTTATAGAAAAGACTTATATGCACTCAGTTAAATAAAAACCCAGTGATGAGTTTTCTTAACCTGCCAGAAGGGAATGCATCTGAAAAACAACACAGAAATTGCAAAGGATGAGGCAATTCAAACTTGGAAATAAGAACATTTATTGCCAGGCCAGCCCCAGCACTGCTCACACTAAGAGAACTGCAGGGAGCCACAGGTGTAGAGCGCAGAACAAGCAGTCCTGAAGGATAGGATTTCTACCCAGAGAGCCCTAGATAGGCTGAGCAGCAAGCCCAGGTGATGGTCATGAGGTTCAATAAAGCCAAGTGCAAGGTCTTGCACCTGGGTCTTGGCAACCTCCATCATCAGTACAAGCTGGGGAGATGAACAAGTAGAGCACAGTCGTGATGAAAAGGCCCCGGGGGTACTGGTGGATAGCTACTGGATATGAGGCAGCCATGTGCCCTTGCAGCCAAATGCATCCTGGGCTGCGCCCAAAGCAGCAAGGCCAGCAGAGTGATGATCCTGCCCCTCTGCTCTGTGAGGGCTCATCTGGAGCACTGCATCCAGATGTGGAGTCCTCAGTACAGGTGGGACATAGACCTGAGAGAGATGGGGCTGTTCAGCCTGGAAAAGAGAAGGTTTCAAGGAGACTTGAGAGCAGCCTTTCATGATCTAAAGGGAGGAGGCTATGTAAGAAATGTATTTTCCTAATATTTCATTTTTTAATAAAAATCTGCTTCCCACCCCCCACCAGCACTCCGTGCTCGCGATAAAGTCTCAAGGTGCTCCTGGGGAGATGAGATAGGAACAGATGTCGGCCAGTTCCTTTATGTATTTTTTCAGGGAGAAACTAGATGTAGGTTAATTGCCAACGCTTCAGCATCAATACCAAACGTATCACTATTTTTGTTTTTAATCACCCCACAGGTCTCAGTGAGGCTGAGCTATCTGTGCTATGCCGCTACACAAACATACTGCTTCCTACAGGCACGCTCTGTTAAAATTAAAAGGGAGCAACAAAAGTTGCAAACACATACTTATCTTGAAGTGCATTCAAGCCCCATGTAGAGATTCTCATTTCAGATTAAAATGGCTTTAAATTACCGCTGCTTAGTCTTCTGCCAAGAAAAAGCTCTGAAAAAATGGTTCTTGCTGTGAAAAACTGGGAAGCTTAAATAGCCAAAACTGGCGGAAAGCTCCGTTGTTAACATCCACTTCACACCTGGGCGGATTAGTGCCCGGCAGCAGGGAGAGATGCTGCCGGCAGCAAGGAGGGGAGCTCAGCTCTGCCAAGATCCAGTTTGCAAAACTAAGAGCCGTAGGATAACCTACAGACCCCGCTCTGCTCCTTCACATCCAACTGCTGCAAGCCAATGGGGCTATCACATAGACTTCCTAAGGCTGGAAAGGACCTCTAAGATCATCCAGGCCGACCGCCAACCCCACGTCCCTCAGTGCCGCATCCACCCGGTTCTGGACCGCCTCCAGGGACGTGACAAACCGCTCTCCAGCAGCCCGCTGCTTTCCCTACATGCCACCTGCTGAAAAGTGCGAGCAGCCGTGCTGAAAGTGCACCCAAGAAGAGGAAGGGCATCAGACGGAGGCTACTGCTTTTAGAAACAAACACGTTCTGCTGGTGGGGATAGCATGGCAGCAAAACCAACTGCTAGGGAGAGAATGCTCAACTGTCAAAGCGCTTAACTACAAATACAGACAGTTTTGAGATATTAATCTGAGCAAAGATGGCTAGGATGGGCCAGCCTTAGACAGTATCACTAATGCTTCAAAACTAGCAGGTGCTGTTATTGCTTCCTGACTCTATTTGTCTCTCCTCGTTTCACCCTCTGATAGCACCATACAGGGCACAGGGAAATCAAGGACTATATTCTTTCTGCTTTTCCTTGCAGCTTCTTCAAGACACAACAATTTCACTTGAACACAAGCACACAAAGCAGCAACCTGAGCACCAGCAGTATAGCCACACATGGCTCTCAGCAGCCCACCTGCAGGCAGTAATGGGGGAACATCCAGCCGAGCAGACCCTGACTTCCAACACAGAAACCTTCCCCCTCACTCACCTCAGTTTCCAGCACCTGAAGCCCCTCTTTTTCATCCTGCAGCAACTCACTGTGGATATGGCCTTAGAGCTGTTGCTCTGTCCTGCCATCAGGAGCAGAATGAGAATGCTGGTGCTGGGACAGTTAAATAGCCACCCTGAGCCCAGGTGGGGCTGGTCAGTGCCACTGAGCCCAGTCAGCACCTCAAGGCTCAGCACCTGTTGCTCTGCACTGGGAAATTTCTCCTCTACCCTGCTGGTAGAAGCTTTTGTTTGTGGGTGCCAAATCCTTTCAACTTTTCTTCTGCCTTCCACCACAGCACAAACTTTGCTCACTGAAAGAAAAAGTCGGGAAAGATCCAGTGTGCAAACTACTACAGCTCCAAACCAGCACAGAAAGATTTCTTCTAACTTAAGTGTCATGGCTCACAGCCCTTTGTCTCCATCTTTTCACATAACTTCTTCCTCTTTCAGAGATAAAGCCATCCTTGCTACTTCCAGGCTTATATCTTGCATAGACTGGAAGTCAATTAGTATTATTCTGCAAAAAAAACTTTGAGAAGTGCTTCAGAGCTGCTGCCCACAATGCAGAAGTGACCGAACAAATGATGCTCTCATTAATGCTCTGCCTCTCCCTGCTGTGCAAGCCAAATCCTCAAACGCTAAAAGCACCTCAGCATCAGCTGGGTTCACTGACATGGGGAGATTTTTCAAGCTCCTTGACTTTTGTAGACCAGGAGGATTTGGTGTGCTTTAATCCATTCTCTTACTTGAACTCGGAAAGAGCTTCGACTCTCTGGCAGTATAAATGAAGCTGCATTTATTCTATTCCCAATTGTGCTGAATGTTACTGGCAATAATATGATATCTTCTTTTTTTTTTTTTTTTTTGTCCGAATTTTTTCCACAAACTGACATGTTAACTTAGTTTCTCTGATAATAAGTAAATAATGTAATGAAACAAGACATGGGAGCCAATGGGTTTAAATCCCGATGCCCACTGTTGTGGATGTCCACAGTAAAAGCTGCTGTACTCTGCAGGTGACATTTCCTGCACTCAGTTCCCAGCTCTTCAGACTGGAAGAACATGTTGCATATGAAAATTACAGTTCTTTTGCACTCCTCTGTGGGTTTTTTGTTTGTTGCTTCTAAAGCATTGTTTAAACAGAAGTGAAATCACATTTGCAAGTCATTAGATAAATACTATCCCCCCTATTTTAGAGACTGGAAAACTCAGGTCAAAAATCAATGAGGGATGGAGTGTCTTACTGTAAAAGTAGTCCAAATGTATGCAGTGCAAACATCAGAGGATGGAAAAGAGCTCTTTTATTTGAGTACTCATAAAAATATAAGCGAGCATATTCCATCTGCTTTGCTCCTCTTCCTTTGCTCTAAACAGTGTAGCACGTTGTTAAGCACAATAGCACCCCGTCTTCTAAACCCTGATACCAGACAGAGGGAAGAGACGTGTACGGACTCCAACCACTACTGGATAGGTTAGGGGGTGTGCTGTACTGTTAGAGCATAAGTTGCTTTTCTGCAGCGTGATGTTATGCTGTGAGGATAGCAGTGTCTCTTATTTGTGTGAATTAGTAAATGTGACTTCACTTACTTCAGTACAAATGTCTTCCCAGTAGCAGTAAGCAGAGTGGAGTCCAGCTGTAGGCTGGATACTCAGGCTTCTAACAAACACTGCTCTTACAAGCTTCATTCAAACCTTCTTGGGATCCCATCAAACTCAAGCCCCATGTAAGTCATTCTCAATTATTCTAAGTATAAGGACATGTCAGGTACACAAAAGACACGATTCAGACAGCATGACTGCCCTAAAATGATAACTTTAGCATAATGCACTTGACAGAGAAAAAGCAATAATATCTATTTTGGGAACAAAAGAAAAATACAATGGATCTGATGACTAAGTGTTCTGGTCCCCAGTGTAAAAGCAAAGTAGATCCCTGCCGTATTTAACTTGATTCCTTTGAATTAAACACTTCCATTAAAAGTTTCCCACAGTAGCTTTAATATTTAATTATGTGTTCCACTAAAGGAAAGAACAAAATCTTTGCAAAGGGTTTTTTTGTGCATGTGAAATATTTATCAGCATATCTCTTTGGACAAGTATTTTTATCCCCCAGGCTGAGAAAGAGCTTCCATGTACAAATCAGTTTGAAAACATTTTATTTTACAGCTTGAAAGTTTTCTATACTTCAGCACCTCATGCCGTGACTTTGTTATTTCACTTGTTAATGAATGGTAATTAAATCTCTTTTGGCTGAAAAGGTTGGAGGGCTCCTGCTGCATTACAAAAACAATTTCTGAAAGTTACAAAAATGCCCAAGCGCCTAGAAATTAAAGAGTAAAGTTTCCCATGTTTTGAGTCCAAGTTTGACTTACTGGGAAGGATTTACGTGGGAGAACAGCATGTCCCAGTCAGTGTGCAGGCTCCCCAGTTGAATAGGCATAATTATGTCACTTTGTGTCTATCAGAGTAAACAGAATCCCATTCTTAATAATGCACGTTGCAGCCACAAGCTTCCTTGATCTTACTAACAGTAGCAAACACTGAATAAACCAAATTATATACCACCTGCACAAAGAACTGCTACATGGGTACATCTAAGAACAGATGTTGTTAATTCTGCATTTGCTCAGTAGGGCTTGGGACATCAGCTTATTAATTTTTCTTTCCAGTTTTTCTTTCAGGTGTTTTGACTCAGATGACAGAGTGAGTGCTTACAACAGAGGTAGATAAAGGGGAAATTGCTCTGCATATGAAGGCATGTTGTGGCATTACTTGCTAAATAAAGAGATACAGTATTGAAGAAATTTCTGCGTGGTCACCTCTACTCAGTTCTACAGTTCAGGTTTCTGCTGGCATCATATGGGAAGACCTAGTCCACTGTTTCTAAACCTCAAGTAGCTTAGTTCTAACACAAAATGCCTTTATTATTCTTGAAGTCAATACAATGATTTCAGACGAAACGATGATAGTTAATTTCTTTCTGAATTTTCATTTGTTGAACAGTCCAGCACAGACGGAGCTCAGCAGGAAACTGGGAGAGTGCTGAGTCCACTCCTATGCTGTGACTCTGGGAATGGGTCTGCTGAGAGCAAAGCGAGGAACATCAGATCTGAGGTATGGGAACCGAGAATCCATTTCAGCCAAGGACCGCTTCTTCTCCCTTGAAATAGAAACAAAGAAAAGGAAAATGCATTTTTCATTCTGCTGCCCAGTGATGTTTACAAACTAAAGAAATTGTCATCCTCCAAAGTTTCTTTGATGCAACCATGTTCCAAGAGATCATTAAAAATTTGTTGATTAAAGCCTGTTGGGCAAAACCACTATGACTGGGTGCCTGTTTGGATCTAATTACACGACTGCTGATGCTTTCTGGAATTATTTAAAGCCAGAAACAAATGAGCTTAGTGCCACTCCCCAAAATGGTCAGAGTACCTCATTAGAGAAAGTTTGTACATGAGCTCCGTGACTTCAGATTTCTAATAATCAACCCATTCTAGCAAGGAGACATTTGTTTTAAAACAGCTACATTCATCAAAGGCCTAATGTGGAGATGTTTTTACTTTGTTGAATTTTAATGAATAAATACTGTTATCTGTCTTCACATCTTCAGAAAGTTCTAGTGATAATTACTCTGCCTGTGACGTTTGCAGAAAAAAATAGCACTGTGCTGTAGGTACACTGACAGCCCCAGGAAACTGCTGTGCCTGAGGATGCAGGTAGGCTTCAATTTGATGGACTTAGGACAAGGGAACATGGGTTAGCTGGTTCCCTTCTAATGAGGTTTGTGAGGTAAGTGTGGCAGAACAAATACAAAGGGCAATATTTCAGACTCGTGGTGATACACCTGAACGTTTCAGAAATAGGTCCTGAGATATTTAAAATTAACAAAGTGGAACTTTATGATGTACTAGTTTATTACAACAGTAGTGGTCTCAAGGTTTTACAAAGAAGGTCAGTACCATTACTTCTATTTTACAGAGACAAAATCACGAGTGAAACAAAGCTTCTACATTAGAACCCATTAGCACCCATCAATCCCCAGTAAAGGAAAAGAAAACACTTCCTGGAATTAATACTTTTCTCTATTCTTAAATATTACTGCCTGTGTGGGAAGAGGAGGAAGTTCAGAAAAACCTTGTAGGAGGACTAGTTCTGCCTCACTTTCCAAATTTAACTCATACGGAGGTGGGAGAATAGGCAAAAGATAGCTGAGATGAACTTAGCCATGAAAACTATTTGTACATATTTTTAGTTATATCAGTATAGCTCTAATGGACATTCCAGCTGACAGCACTAAGAACCAACATGCTACATTTAGATGGTTCATCCTATCTCACTATTGGGCTTCCATATCTGGGGAGAGAAAATGAATCAGAGTCAGTGCTCGCCCTGGCTTTACGCTCCCATGGAGACAGCCAACAGATGTGCTCATCAGTATGGAAAATTCTGTGCAGCAGAATACTGTAATATATTAATGCAGAATTAATGCGCAAGCAGCCACGTGCAAAAGCTCCCAGCTACTACTGACATTCCTCAGCATGGTTATTTACATAGGTAAGACTGCAGGATCAGGTCTTTGGTGTGGATTTAAGCTTTGTATTTTCTCACCAATCTTTACAAAGATCAAACTAGAACCCTGGCACTAAAAGCAACTAGAAAAAAATAATGAAGCAGAAAGGGTACAAGAAGAAGGTTAAAATGGAAGGAGTTAGGAAAAGAAAGCCTAAGACATCTAAGAAAGATAACATTCAGAATCAGAGAAAAGAAAAAGAGGATTTCAAATTCAGAAAATCTGAAGCACATTATTTTCAGCTTGAACATAAAGCAAAGCCAAATTCCTATTGTCACTCATATTCCTTCAGCATACCATGGAAAGCTGCATTAGTTCAGTATCAAGACTTTAAATCACAAACCAGAAGCATCTTGTGGAAATCAATAAAAGCTTTAGATGATACCTTTGAGTGAGTTTATCTGAGAGTATTAATTCTCCTTCATACCACTGTAATCAATAGTGCTGCTAATGCTATTGTCCTGACAGGATCCTCTTTTTATTAGCAAAAGGAGACACATTTATTTCAGACATGGTGTTAACATTAGCTAGCGTGATAGAGATCAAGTCAGTGGTTTTACATCAGCTGGGATTTAGGGCAACCTGAGATTCTAAGAATCAACTATCTCTGACTCTTTGGTTAGCACCACACACCAGACTGTGCCTGTACAGTGCAGTCTGAGGCAGCAGCAGTGTGGAATGGCTGTACGTCAGGGGCAAAGGACTCCCTGGGGAAGGATCTGGCTGCAGAACAGACTTTCACTACTGCAGAGAGCAAAAGACATGTCATGCACAATTAGCAGTTTGAAGAAGGAAGGCAGCATAACAAGGTTGTTTCCTTTGCAGTCGGGCAATGCAAAGAGGAGTCTAGAGACACAAAACCTGCAATTATCCATGGCTGATATGTCCATTTATGCCTTTGGGTGTACGTATCCCTCAAAGCAGCTTATGGCCCAGCAGTTTTCTTCTGGGGAGCTAAACAATGAGGAACAGGCCCAGCACCCAGCTACCTCTCAGCAGCCACAGCACGAGAGAAGTGTGAGTTAGGGCTGACAGCACAGTGCTGGTAGCTTCTGAGACTGAGGTGCTAGGAATGAGATGCAGTTGTCCAGCAGAAGCACCACCAACAGCACGTGAATGTACTTCCAAAACACAGATGTCACAAAGACACCATGTCATAGGACTATAGCCATAGTCATCCATGAGAAAAACAACCTGACAAACTGCACTAATAGCAGACATCTTTGTCCTGAACCTATAAACAGTGTAATGAGTCTGTCATTAATGGACCTACACCACAAAATTTCATTTGCTGCGTACAGTCAACAAGTTCAGACAACATCCCCTCATGCAGTGTTTTTGTTTTCTTTAATGCAGTTACGCCTCTAACAAACTGTTTTCTCAATGGTCGTAACAGAAATTAATTCCAGGTATGACAGAGCAACAAAACATTGGTGAATTTCTTCTCATCTAACAATCAGAAAGAAACAGGATGCCAGGGTCCAAAATGGAAACATTAAAACTATTGTGAAGAGGATACTTAGCTGCTGGAAATGGATTATCAGGCATTATGGTAGTCTCACATATTGATCCTAAAGCTCCAGGAAGGCCATTAGCACTGCACAATTGTTGCTAATTCCAAACACAAAGGTAACATTATGCAATTTACAGATAGACTAAAGTCGCTGTTTATCACTGCTAATTCAGTCATCAAAACTGTTTGCTGCCTGAAATAGGATTAAAGAAGAAGTAGATACTGCCAGCTTTGAATTATATTCAGCAATATAAAGTATTGGTGGCTATGATGTGTGAGGAAGGGACAAGCTGAAGAAAGGGATGAAAGACCAAAGACATACATAGAATATGGTAACAGGTCACATGATCTGACTGCAGAAATCTAAGGAATTTTTAAGTAACTTATTTTTAAAAGTCCTACTACTCAATTTTCATAAGTGACTAATAGTTATAGTGCTCCAGCCTAGAGATTCATGATCAGAATGCCTCATCTCTCAGCCTCTACAAATTAGGTTACTTTAATAGGCCAGAAAATGGGCAACTAGGATCCTATTTTTTTTCTTTTTATTGGGAGGAGCAGATGAATGCTCAGTTATGGACTGAGACCAGCAGGAAGGTAACCTCAAGCTGCTACTGGTTATAAAGAGACAACTAACTACATGAAAGTTCTTAGGCTCTCCTCTCAAAAGGGTAAGGGTATCTGGCAAAAACCAGATTCCGAGCATTGCTCACTTTCCTCCATCTCCATCATTTCTCTCCACTTTTCCTTCCATCTCCTGAAGGAAGAAAGCAAGAAGTGAATGGGGATTGCTCTTCTCTGCAGCCATTGGTGATGATATTTGCTGCCAGAAGGAGATAGTCATCAGTCACAACTGCCACATTTTGGAAACAATAACGGTATCGTTCTTATAACAGGATTGTGTAGTTGTCCCCAAGAAGAAAGGTTGTCCTACACAGTAGATGTTGCTTCATTTAATTACAACTCGTGAAGTGCACTGAGGTCCTCAAAATATTTGAGGATCTCTCATTAGATGAGTGGGACAGGAACCCAATCCATGTCTTTCGTGCATCACCTAGTTGGCACAGATAATTTAACTGGAGTGCAGAATACATCAGCAACATCACTGCTGGATGTTCTTCACATGACCACAGGTCATGATAAATCTAGACCAGACTAGTAATACAAAGTAATATGAAGTAGAGTGAAGGAAAACATCAGGAAAGTCAGGCAATGAAATTCTATCACTTCAGTCACATTTGGACACATTCTGATCAAAAGGATAAAGCAGGGTCTTAAAAAAAAAACATGTAGGTTTATGCAAAACATTGTATAGGCAAAACTTATTTTCCCATACTTGGCCTGTTGCTCCTTGCGTTTCTGAGTCAGATATTTCTTTTTCACATTCAGAAGCTCGTTAGTAAGCCTTTCAATTTCAGATTTGTATCCTTGGCTCTGTGATTCACACATATTCAGTTCTGAGGACAAAACCTATCAAAGAAAAGGCAAAATACAGCAATGGGAGATGTAAGTTTTCCTTATATGCATGTTAGTAATTTTACAAGCACTTTTGCTTTTCATATTTGACCATGTAAGAAATCAGCATTTTCCACCACATTTCACTTTCCTTCAAGTTTCATTCAGTCACCTCTGCCCACCTAAGGACCGTTTAGGAAATTAAAGATGCACAATTTAACTGCAATAAAACATATAAAATACACCCCAGACATTATGGGAATTGTATTGATACATACATCAGCTTTTAACGTTCTGGGACACAAATTTGGTTGAAAACCCAAAAGGAAGGTCTTAAAAAACTACAGTGCAGGGCTTTTTTTATTTATAATGTTTCTTACTGAGAGAAATCCACTTTGTTGAATGAAGTAATTAAATCCACACAATCAAAGTGGCACTAGACAGCGTAAATATGAATAAAATACTGCTTCCATGTGAATCTGTGAACTTTAAAGACAATAAGAGCATACATAGTGTCTTTTCCTTCTTGAAGAAGGAGAATAACTTGACCTAGCACCACCAAATGATATGCACACCAGTACATTACAGCATACTGTGCCTGAAATACACATTAGCAATTGACTGCATTAAGGACAAACGGGAACCGTACGGAAAACTTCAAATCACATTCAGTTTAGCTAAACTTTGGCTTCTATTTTACATTTTCTACATTGTTTTTCTTCTCCATGGAAAGATAAGATTTGCATAACAGCCTCTTTGTTTCCTAAGGGCCCATCTGCTCCTGTGGTGTTTTTTTTTCTCATGGTTAGTACAGACATGATTATGATGCAGTGAAGAGGAGATGATGACTTCAACAGAGAAAGGAGCTGTAGGAGCAGACGAACTCCTGGGGAGACTGATCTTTCATGCAGGCAAGAAAAAGGGAAGATCAGCTCATTCTTTCAAAGAATCACTTCTTAATATCATACTTTCAAAGATTTGAGAAGGAATCTTGAGCAAAAAAGAAATCTTCCTTTCTAGTGACAAAGGGTTAAGGTTACTCTGGTCATCACTACAAAATTTGCAAGTCTAACATACATATATGCATTTTAAGAGAAATTAGAACAATTTGAGACATAATTTTCAATATATTCCCACTAGGTTGTTAAAAGAAAATGAAATGGTCCAGATTTGCTTATTAAAGACTGCAATGTATTAAGAAAAGGGAAAGAATGAGCTCAATGGAAAACTGGTGCTGTCCCAGTGTGCATAAAAAGCATTTACAGCATTGTGCTGTGCATGCTTATTCTATTAAGTTCTAATTGTAATAAAATAAACAAATGTAATGGGACAAAAATATATCCTACTGCTATTGGGGAGGTGCAGTTAACTTTATTTTCCTAACCTAATATACTACTGCATGCACACTGAACACTGAAAATCTTCCTGAAGTCTAGGTCTCCAGAAGCAGCAGTGAAGCTGTTCACCAAACCTAGCAGCCTTTTATCCAGAGACAGAGAGCATCCCTTACTTTCAGCTGTTTGGTCTTCTCTCGGAGAGTGTGCCGGTAGAGCTGCAACTGTTCTGCAGCTTCAGGTCCAGGCCGCCGGGCCAGAACACATTTCAATTCCACATACAGTTTCTCTTTTTCCTAAGAAAAAGATAGAAGGAAGCACTGTTATAAAATTACTATAGCTGCAGTACAACCTGCAATGAAACACCACTGAAAAATGCAATTAAATTGGGAAGACATTTGCAGAAACAAATCTGCCTGTGTGTTGGTCTTTCCTCGCTAGCCATACGGTATTGAAAGTTGTTGTGATAGCAGTGGGAGAGCGTACTAAGAAAAACATCCAGTTAGTTTAAACGATGAATGAAATACTTTTAAGCTCTATCATCAACAAGCACACTTAACCACAGAAGATATATAACTGAAAAAGTATTCAGGGATGGGAAATTAATTACTAGTATCTGTGCTTATTCCAATTTCTTCTTATGAGCCACACTGTCATATGTTACGGATTGTAGCTTCACCCAACAGGAAGTGACAAAGATACAGAAGTGTCAGGCAAGGACTGTACAAAAACATAGCAGCTTACTCCAGACAAAATTCTTCAAATGCACATACACGTACACACATGCACAAAACTCTCCAGCTTAACTGAGGCTGTGGAACAGGAAAGAAAAGGATGAATAGGAACAACCATGACTCATACAGCTACCAACAAATAATTTTTCTTTATCGTGTGTCTTCTCTGCTTTCCTGTTGGAAAAGAATACTTGCTGGAATTAGATATAACCATGTCTGAATGGAAATAACACCATGGTTATACTTGCACCTTTATGTCCTGAACATTTCAAATTCCATGTATGCAGCATTTGAAAGCGTAAGGCGTCCAGAGTTTTCAGACCTTTGCGCTTTATGAAAACCATGTACTGTAATGGACCTAGAAATGGCATCTCAAATCATAAATTACTTTTGCAAAGTAAAAATTAAATTAAATTTTGAATATTACTGAGGAAGAGTTCCTTATAAATGAAGCTGTCCACAGCTCATCTCTAGAAAAATCAAAAGCTCCAGAGACTCAGAAGGGAGTTTGCATAGTGGCAAAAATTAAATTAAGAATTCACTCTCAGGAGAGAGCTAGTATGTCACTACAAGTGGCTGTCACTACTACTTTTTCTTCCCGTGGATGCAAGATTTTATTGCAAGTTAAAAACAGAAGTGAAAGAAAAATCTTCCTTTTCCAAACATGGCTGGTCAGTATTAACATTCCACCCCTGAATGTATCACAGATTTGTATTTTGGAAGAGCGCAACAGTAATTTGGATAAATATGAAGCAATTGATGGATTGAAGGTCTTATGTGCAATTGTTTTTCAATTTATTTCTCTTCTAACTCTCTACAAGGGCCAACCAAGCTCTTCAAACATTGTGCAATGGTGTGTATAATAACCCCATTTAGAGACAAAGCGTGCAATTCTATTATAAGGAGAATCTATCTTATGCAACAGAGACTCATTAGCTTTCCGATGTATATTGTCTCCATAATCCAACACAGGCAGAATCAGCTGTCTTATAATGCATATCCTGTCCTTCCTTGCTAAGCACTGTCCATCTCTTTTACATCTAGTCAATTAATTTGTCACTGTGTTAAAAGCACCATAAGTCAGCAAAACATTGGAAGAAAATCCTGAGTACTTCTTTACTCATCAGCAAGCTTTGCATTCACAAGTTGGCATTCCTATACTTTCTGACATGTTAGCCCAGGATGAAAATTAAATCAGTTAATTTTAATTAATTTTCAAACAGCAACCACCAGAGTAAATCCAACTTATTACAAGATACATGCAATACTGCCACCAAAAATGCACTGCTTAAAGCAAGTACTTCTGTCCCCACACATAAGAAATCAGGAATATCTGGAGAAAAAGGGGGAAAAAAGCAAAAAAGAATTAAAAATTTTTGGTTTTATAACACTAGCTATATTGGAAAGACACAACACGCGCAATGTGTATCATGTGCAGACAGCTGCAAGGTTGTCTGATATGTAAAAAGAAGCTTTCAGTCATAGTGTACAAACTGATACCCCAGAAGATGGTTCTGTGTTGCTTTTTGGAAGCAAAGAAAATACATGTGCTTTCCTTAAAATGTCAGAGGTCCCAGTGTTAACAGGATGGAAAGGAGGTATCCTGACACTGACAAGATCTTAAGTCATCAATGAAGATCATTGGTAACTCAAAAACAAGAAGGTAAGAAGATGTCTTTGATGCCTAAGTAGAAGACTCTATTCTGTCAGTTGAAACACAATTGAAGTTAGAGCTACAGCATCTATAGGACGTGTTTCTTCAAACTGTTGCTCCCTTCTGTCTTCAGACTGCAACTGTAACATACATCATGTGCCAGTTACACCTTCTCAAGGTTATGATCTAAGGTCATGAGGTGATGAAAAAAGATCCACCAGACCTTTCTGTAACTCCGGATTCATGCTCTCACTCCTTCACTGAAAAGGACAATTCACATTTCTTCAAGCCAAGCCTAGGCCAGTATCAAAGCTTTTTCTGCAATCCCTCCTATAGCAACATTCCCACTGACACAAGCACAACAGGTGCTTGAACATACAACTGAGCCCTTAATTTCAACCAGCTTCATAGTTTTATGACAAACTGCACCAAGCCTGTGGTGTGAGATGAAGGTACATTCATTGTGTGTATGCAGGACACACTGAGAGACTCAGATTAAGTGTTACAGTCAAATTTCAGGCATTCCAATGAGAATTACAGCACCTCTGTGAACACCTGCTGAATAAGTTGTGCAAATAAAACTCCACGTTATTTTTAGAACAGCCCTCCCTATCTTAGATTTGTTTTCCAAGGGAGCTCAGAGCAGCCCACAGATCTGCCTTCAGGCTAGGCCACAACATACATTTCTGCATCCCTAAGTCTCTAGCACAGTAACTTTAGGGGGAGGCAGACAAGTTGCTCTCCCCTAAATTTAACTAGTTGCTAAGTCAGCCAGAATCTACAGTTCTCTTGGCCTGATTTCTCCATGGAGAATTGACAAAAAAAAAAAAAGTTTTCTTGTGCAGAAGATTAGCTGGTGCTTGGGAGATTTCAGTTGAACCTTCAGGACTCTGCAGTCACAAATTAGCTCAGGGTACAGCAAGAAGAACCACCTTTGCAACTGCAATCCTACTTCAAAAGAAGCAATTTCTGCTAACCTGCACAGCCCAGTGTGCTCACTGGTCCCTGCCAGAGGGATTGTTAGTCCCGTGAGACGTATTCCCAACCTGACAATAAAGCTTTCATTGCCCTGACAAGCAGTGGGAAGCAGTCTTCAATGCTAGTATAGACCAATGCACCAGGCATTAGTTTTAATTAAAAAAAAAAAAACACTCATTTTATGTCATCTCTTTCACCAAGACACTGGGAAACTTGTGAAATCAGCCTTCACGTTAGTTTGCCCAGGGTATCATCTGAGCAAAGGACAATGGATGACCACACATTTAATGGAGATGAATTCACAGCAGAAATAGGCCACAAAGCCACAGCTTTCTCATTTTCACTAGCTTGTCTTCCCAAGTAGATAATTCAACAAATTCACGTGGTATACTGCACACCACCACCCTTCACCATTCACCAAGAGCTTTCTGTCACACAAAAAGACAGTTTCAAATCCTTTGTGTCACAGGGAGTTTCATTTGTGTTATCTCCTGTCTCCAGTAACTGAAGTTCAACAAACTTCAGCCAAAGAAAGAAAGAAGCAAGATAAAGATCAAGATGCAGAGCAAAAATGTGCAGTGTCATGTATGGTGGCAGAAGCTCCAATATTTGACTGCCTAAAAATCTTTATATTTATTAATAATGTGGAAAAAGCAACATATTAAACTATGCAAGCACACTACAGTTCTTCACTTCTACAGTTCTTCAGTTTTTTCTTTGCTGAGGCAAAATAAAAATAAAAATCAGTCAATATGCCACAGGGAGCTTCTTGCTTCTTCTTTATTGGCATTATAACCAAAATATCAGAGCTATGCTGAGCTTCAGATCCATTCTGTTGATGACACCATGAAGCAGCAAAGAAGCATTAAAGAGCTGTGATCCCTATCTGTAAGCTTTAAACAGACACCAGACTCTGGATTAAATACACAAATACACACACCAAGTTATAGTTACTTTATAAGCTTGCTTATTTGTACATATGCATATAGCTAATAAAGTAGCTGTTGGCATAGGACATCTACAATTAGGAGTTTTATGAGCCATAGAAAAATTAGCATATGGTAACCTTCACAAATTCTGTAACAACAGAAGAAAGTTGCCTCCAGCAACGTGAGAAATGTGCAGTATAAACTTCCTCAATAAACACTTTTCAAAAGCTCCTCTTTCTTGTCTATTCCACATCCATCAGCAAACATCTTTGCAATCACAGTTCCCTACAACAGCTTGTATTTTCATCATCCAGACTCTCCTTTAACTGTCCACTGTGAGGTTTTATTGAGTAAATGAATGCAGGTTTGGAACTGGATGCAGAAGTCCTTTCACAGTGTTGTAACACTAATACTTTATGAGATGCTCGGGGGTTTCTCATTAAAATGCTGCCACCAACATGAAGGAAAGGCCAAGATCATTTCCCTGTCTTTGGTGAAATTTGCACCACCCTAGATGGAGTTAAATTAAACCTGTCTGAGATGACTTATTCCTCCAGTTTGTAAGAACGCTTCTCAAGAGCATATCTGTTTCCTTTGGCACAGACTACACCAAAGTGACTGGCATTTTCAAAACAACTTAATGAGAGAGAAAAAATACCTCGGAGCATCTCTTAAGGTCTTCACCCTTGACTTTTTTTTTTTGTGACAATAAAAGCTGAATGCTACGTTATTACCATCTTCCAGGAACAAGAAAGTACAAACATTTCCAGTGAAAGTGCAACAGCAACTTATTATTATTTTTATTGTAGTAGTACTATTGCATCCCTCTTAGGAAGCATGTGGGAAACAGATTTATTCTTTTTCCAAAGGACAAACAAATATTTTATATATACTCCTCTCCTTTCAAGTCTTCTGAACTCTGGCACACAAGAATAATATGCTATGAGAAATAAGCTACAAGAAGGAGAAAATGGCATGGAAGACTCACAGAAATAATAGCAGCAATTCCTTTTCTGCTATTGACCCTACACTAGAGTTTATAAAATCATTAATCAGAGTAGCTCATTTAAACTCTGTGTTTAAACTCAGTGTCTATCCCTAACACTGCAGGATGATCAAATAATTATCCACTCTTCTTCTGTACGCGTGCATAGTATGAAACATGCACATCTATACACATAAAAGGAGAGTGATGTGGTGAGCTGTTCCTTGAAGCTGAGGATTACTGATGACACTGCACAGACTGATGTGAGTTTTCCAGCTACATCCACTATGCCTGCAGCTTGACAGTTATGCTGAAGAGAGCTCTAAACAAACCTTTGTTCTACAGCCTAGCAGAACCTTGTCTTAAAATGTCCTGGGGGAGATTCAGAGGTTGATATAGTTCTTATTAACAAGGAATCTAAATAATCTGAGTGAATATGACAAAGCAAACAGTAGGAAATACTGTACTGGCTAATAATTATTATATACAGAGCCAAAATATTTCTCTTCTTCAAACGCAACCTTCTAATTTATAACTTCTGTATTTTCCCATCACCGTAACAACACATTTTAACAACTCAATAGCCATTTTCATTTTAAAAATAACAGGTGTCCCAAATGATGTCTCAAACAGCCTTGATAAAGGCTATGATGCTAATGATTTGCTGTTCCTACAGGTGTAGGGGTTGAGATGGGGCTTCCCAGCAGACCCAGCTTCTGCTCACATTTCTGACTGATCTAAAAAATGACCCCAAATGGTGACCAAGGAAACTACTGAACTGCTTCTACAAATACCTCTCTGTAATTTAGGTACCTACGTGCCATTAATCACCTGCTTGACTTAGATTCTTAGACTTCTCTGAAAGATGAGAGCACTTAGCTTCAAGTCCTTTGGTGTTCTAGAATCACTACCTCCAAAGCTGTCTCAAAGTCAAGCCACCACTTAAACCTACAAATACCTGTCTAACAAGGCAGCAAAGCCTGCATACATCTTTCTGACAGTACAGCAGCACTTTTCTGCACATGCCAAGTACCCGAGGGAAGAAAAATCAGTCTCCTGTTACACTTTGGAATCTATTAAGAGATAATAGTACATCTAAGAAATACACATGGCAATTCTGAAATCATGAACACTTTAATATATGGCTCCCTTCAGCCTCACTCTAATTAGAGCTGACCACTGGTATACTTTGAAGAGTTTTTTTCAGCTCCACCTGCTCATTTCTTAAAATTCAGAAAAAAATGGTACAAAAGGAGAGAGAAAAAGAACGTGCATGTAAGGACAGCTGCTGTACCCAAGACTGGCATCCTCTGTTTAAAATTACAGATATACACACCAAGACATGCATGGGAAGGAAGGCTCAGAGTCCAAAGGATGTGGAGCAGCTGGCTGAGAAAAGCACCCTACCTGGCAGACTCTCCTTGTGACAGGCTCATGCCTTCAATGCACTTGGCAGCTCATGTCTGACTGTCTCATATTGAAGGATGGAGAAAGAGTTTTTTCTATACCCATGTCCTCACCTCTCCAGTGTTAAGCTACCTTCTCAAAAAGCAAACAACTCAAACTGACTGCCCCCTAACTATTCCAAAACAGCCTTAGTGCTGCTGCATCCTTCTGCACATTTTCCAATCAACATTAACTCTCCCATATAAATAAGTTATCTGAAATTAATAAAACACAGTCAGTCCTTGTGAAATATCTTTTTTTTTTTTAATATATCATACAAAATAGTAATGGATTATGGAACAGCATGCCCATATCCTGCTGCTTAGGCAGGAGCAGGGTACACTTGCCTCAACGGAAGAACATCTGCAAACTGTACTTCTGAAAAATAAAGACCTGTAGCTGACTCTAGGTCACAATATATAATTTGGGCTTGTGAATGTATTGCTGCACTACTGTTGAACTTCTCCAGTATTTTAACTTCTTTAGCAGCTTCTGGGTGGCTAACAGTCAGTATTGGATTGCTAACAGCACTGCTAGCTTTGTGCATAGCAATGTATTCAGTCAGCACAGCAAGTCATTTACTTTCCTTTAACAAGATAACTAGTTGATTAATACACTTTACCCTGAGGTACACAGCAGATTTATTTCCTTCCCAGATACATGCCGAATACAGGAATAAGGAGTAAACAAGTTCGGTTTCAGTTATTTGTCATTTGCTGGAACAATTCCTGAGCTTTTTATTCAAGATTTATTTTGCGGAACTATTACTGAAACTAATGGTAATTTTGTCTGAGTCAGAACTTTAGGAATTGGTCATTTTACAAAATATTTTAAGCTTAATGGCACAGCATGTCTGTGCTTAGGATTTCAAGGTCCAAACTAGATACAAAACATTTGAAAAAATTACTTTGGTGATTACTGTTTCTACTTTTCTCATGCAGATTACAGATAAGTGATGATTTTTGCTTGTTTTTCACCTTGAGTGCTTACACGGCCTTCTCTTTTCAGACTCTGAATGCTGGTCAATCTTTAATGTACTTTAGCTTCAGTACTCCTTCCAGGTAAGATGATTTCTGCATATCTAACAAAAAGGCCTGGATACAAAGAGTGCCTACTCAAATTGCCAAAATTTACTAAAACTCGTGGAAGACAAGCAGAAATGAATCTCAGGCTCCTGCGAGCACCATGCCAGGCAAGCCAATTCAACTGTTACTTGCTTGTCAGAAACACTAAATCCGGACTGTAAAAGGTTAAAAGTCAGGGGAAAAGCACAACCATGAACCACATAAAACAATAACTTCTCCCATGCATGCTAAAATTCATGGACTCAGTGTACAAACATTAAAATGCAGGAAACAATTCTATACTTGACATTCATCTATGAAGGCTGGTATTTCTATAATTAAATCAATCTTGCATGGTGTGGAGAGCTGGCATTTTATGACCCACTACAGGTCTCTTCCAAGTTCAAACACAAGTAAATACATCATTGTTCCTAAAAACCTTTAGAAACAGATCACACATTCATGTACACACCACACCCATAAACTCTGAGTTTTACTTTGCCTGTAACATCCTTATGTTCATAAATAGCATCTGAAATATTTCTGGGTTAAACACCAGTAGAGCAGCTAAAATTGGCACAGATTCTCAGAAGTATCTTGACCTGTTTTCTTCTAATTTCTTAAATTCACACCTAATTTCTGTCCATAACTTTTACCATGGGAAATCTGTTTTGTTTATGAGAGCAATGAAGTTTCACAAAGATTAAGAATGCATTAAACCTTTCCAACTAAGATAATTCTTCACCAAAACTGTTATTTGAGTACTGTTTAATCTGTTCTGCTTCCCATTTGCCAGTGTCAGATATATCTGCCTATTCTTTTTATTGGAAAAAGATATTCTTACTGTCAAGAGTAGCTGATTATCTTTACCCGATTCCCTTAAAATGATTATCATCTTTTCTGCCACGTTTTTGAAAATCCTCTTTAAACAACAGACCCTAAACTAAAAGGGCTATTTTACTCAGAAGACTTTATTTCCTTCCAGTTGAACTGCAACATATGTAGGAGGAAGAAAAGAATATAAATGTAAGTATGTTTTTAGAGCAGTTTATCATGATGCAAGTTTCTATAGCATAGAACAACTAATTCTAGATGGACTGAGATTAGAAGGGCTAAAATAAACCCTAATTTACCAAGGACTATATTCAAAATATGTAGAAATAGAAACTGACTCCCTTCTGAGGAGAGCAAGCATAACAGCTGAATACCCATTTAATTCTTAAAGCTCACACAAAATTTTCAAGTAGATATTCTGACCCTCAATAGATCTTCACACAAGTGAGCCTGTTAACTACCTTGTTAATGAAATGTGATTACTTACTACATCATTACAGAATTGCATTTGAACTCAGGTACAGCACACAGAGAAATAACACGATGGTCCTACGATTTGCTCAGTGTGAATGGCTCCACACTGCTCACAGAACCCTCCTGGATACATAGTCAGCATCTAGTGCAAGTGAAAATGTTAATAAATTAATTAATAAGAAGAAAAAGAACACCAGGCAAAGTAAAAGGCTCCAGACAAACTCTAATTGTATGGAGAAATCACCATGCCAGGCACAGAATCACTGAAAGATACTCTAATTGTTCAAGTTAACATCAACATTTCCCCTTACAGACAGAGTAAAAATCCAAAATCAAAGACATAGTTGAACAATGAACATTTCAAGCACAACAAAAGGAAAATGAAAGGATGGCAAAAGGAGGAAATAACTTGAAAATTAGTCCTGAAGAATGACAACGTATGAAGTACTACCATGTGTCACCTCATACTGCCTTTAAGACTCCAGTTCAAAGCAAATTCAAGGCACTGGATAGAAATTAATTTGAAGGCACTAACTCAGCAGACTGCTGTGCACCAAAATACTGTAGTAATAATTAGATATTTTTATTCTCACTAGTCAGAACTAGGCTACAGACAGAGTTCATGTGATTTTTTTTCTTTTTATTTTGAAAAAAGAACAGATTCTCCTTAGAGTCCTTTTTCCAAATCAAGCCCTTTGATGCACCAGAGGCTAATTCTAACTTTTCAGTACACAGCATTGTGGAAATAAATTTTTTCCTTCAATTCACACTCAGCTGAAAACCAAAAAGTATATCTTGGGGCAGAGCCTGTGCCATATTTCTTATTTCTACATATTAGTATAAATCCCTTGAAATTCCATCCACTAACTGAAACTGGAGTCAAAAGCTTCACTCAACAAGGTACTATACTTTCTCTTCTCTTTGAGATACATAACAACCCTTCGATTTTTTTTTTTTATAAGGGAAGGACATTTTTTAAATGCCAGGAACCATTTGATCAATGGCTAAACATTTTGCCAGCTTAGCTTTCTCAGTTCGCAGTGTGATTTCTTTGTGCTGATGCGGCTATGCCACAGTCACTACATGGCTAAGCAATTAGATACAATTACACTGGCAAGACAATCTTCTGCCACTCAAGAGCTAGTAAAAGCTGAACAAGAAAAAATGTCGTCTTTTTTGCCAGTAGGAATGGTACCTCGAAGAAAAGAAAGGGTCTAAAATTCAATATACTTACTGCTTTAATTGAGGGATGAGAGAACTGCTAGCTTCAGCCTTAATATGGGGCATTAATCCAGTACTCCCAGACAAATTCAAATCCTCCAGGAAATAGAGATAGAAAAGAGCCAAGTCCCAGTAAAGTACAAAAAGTCAAAAAGAATTTTTCCCTTTTCATTTTTGGATGGAAAAATCCCTTAAAAAGGCTGACATATATAAATGATAGAAGTAAAATAAATAAATAAATAAAAGATTGTATTTTGGTAGTGGATTTTGCAGTTTGCCTGTAAGTTTCCGTGCATACAAAGCACTCCCTCAAACTAACTCCACTAAAATCTCTCTACAGGTAAGATAACAGAGAAATAATAACGAGTAGGTCAAAAGAGACTCTACAGTTATTAGCTTCCTGAAGTGAATTGCAGTTATTTTTTAAGAAATAGACAATTCTGACAAAAAAAACTCAATTCAGACAATCTACCCCAGATGTAACATACAGATAGGCGGTGCTCTCAAATCTAAGTAGGATGTCTACTCAGCTACTGAAAATATATAAATGCCAGTTTTGAGAGAGTAAAACTCAACCATTTTGAAGATGTACAGGTAATACCTAAAATAAAACTGAACTGACTTTTCAGAATACCAAAATAAAGGCAGGTACAAAAGGGGTGTATCCTATTTTCCCTGTGAGGCTGACTAATGAAAAAATCTCTTACTCAGCATTTTTGCATGACATGCTGTATGGTGGGAGCTATATGAAGCACTAGGATATCAGTGAAGAATTTAACAGCAGCACATTTCATGAAACAGAAAGGCTAGTGAAAGAAATGGTTTCCATGAGGATGGGGCTTTTGAGAAGCGGGCTGAAAAAGAAAGTGACACAAGATTTAAAAAACAATATCTCATATAATAAATGGGCAGAAGTTTTGTATAACAGATAAGAAAGCAAAACGTAGATCTCCTCCTTTAGCTGGAAGAAAACTTCTGACTTCACCAAGTGCCAGCCTGCATAAATCCATGTCAGCTTTATGAGATTATAGTAGCAGCTCTGAGAAAAGATGGTTATGTATCTGTTCAGTCAGTATAGCAACAAGCACCTTAAACTGGATACAAAAGGTCTACTATCAAGTTAGCACAAACGAAATAAAACATGTGCCTATTTTGAGTGTTTAGCTAGCTATTGTTACTACTGAATTGAGTCATGCCTCTAATATATTCATTCACACACCACTATTAGCATAGAAATGATTTTATTCCATTTTTAGTTGAGGTGAGGTGTGCAAAAGCTCAGTAACCTGCTCAAGGTCACAGAGAAAATCTCGTTTGCTCTCCCTTCCCTGTATCTTTCAATACCTGAAATGAAACTGCTAATTTATACCTAAGACAGTAATGCCCCCTCCACATCTCCTACTCTCTGTCAGTGGTATCATCAGTTCTTTGGAGGGTTTGGCTAAAATCTTGGCTCAGTACAAGGGTATGTGGGTGTTATCTAACTCTAATATGAGTCAGATATATGAGCTAATGATGACTTTTGCCCTCACGCTCTTTGAAACTATGATCTCAAGTGGCTAACGACCTGGAAGCATCACATCCTACCTATGCAGTCCTTGACTGTTGAAAAATAAAGAGATTCAGAACTTTGGAACTTAAAGTAATATTGATTATATATGTGTGCATGTGCATACATGTATATACACAGGTATAGGAGAACAATATGCACACATAGAACAACAATACTCTCAGTACTACAAGCTTAGGTAGTAAGATTCTGTATTTATCACTATATATATGGCTATATATATAGCTATACATTTTCTACTGCACCCCTTGCCTCCTCTCCCCACAAATAATATTGGTTGTGCATTCTTCTTCTGCATTTATGACCAATCTTCTGAGGTGATTGTCAACCAAGGTAGCTGACATATAATGTTAATCTTCCCACTGTTACCCATTCTGAGACATGCAGCTGAATAAAATTCCACTCAGTCAGACATGAAATCAAATTAGAAGAGTTCACTCTGAAGGGAAGGAACTGAATTTGAAACAAATAAAGCAGTGCATAATTCACTTGCAGTGGGATAAGTTCCTACAACCAAGCTGATGCTAATTGTAACAAGGTGATATGGATATAGTGTGTGCTTACCATGCATCACTGTTCACTATGCAGTTTTGTTTCAGTCATACAAAGTTGGAAAGTTGTTGGGTTTTTTTTCCATTATTCAGATTATGTCAACAGAGCCTTTCTGTTTAATAATAATCACACCTTATGGCTATACAACACATCTTTATACCATGTATTCACAAAGACCTTCACCCATCACTGGAATTCTGTGTTTAATACACAACATATTTCTCCACAAAGCACTGCAGTATTATTCAACAGCTTAGAAAGGAATTGAAAAAAAAAAAAAAAGAAGTGGTATATTTTAACTGCAAAATTCAGGTGGAAGGTAATGACTCAAACATGGAAGCCAGATAACCCTGAAGTAACACGTCTTATGTTTGGTAAGAAAGTCATTGGATTTTTATTGACCATAAGTATTTAAGACCTTAGTTTTGGATCTGATTTTTAAGACACTGTATTTCAACTGCACAGCAGCTCACAGGTGTGATAATACCCTGAATTAAGGAGTATGGCCGCTGACTGCTTTGCATCTACTTTTCATAATCTCAGGATCTCCACTACTACTTGCTGACAGGTTATAAGCTAATTAATTTAGAATTTTCTAAAAATAAGGAAAATATTTCTACATCATCATCAAAGTATTCAACTCTGAAAAGTCATTCTACAAAAACATTCATCATGTTGCATATTCAATATTTCTCAGTAAAAGTCTGATGACAGGTTATGAATAATATTTTAATGATATTTTAGAGTCAAGCTGCGTTCTACCGGGACAAGAGAACTGCCAGCTATCCCAGTTTTCTAACTGAAATGTAGCAGATAGTTATTTTAATCCCATAGCATGGATTGTAGCCTTACTTCAGAGCTGCATCATTTTTTAAAGATATAGCAGGTGAAAAAGATTGAAAAAGCTAACTATAAAGGATATGATCAAATACACAGTGGGAATAAGTAAGATAAGCAGATGCTTTTCTACATGATTCCATATGATATGATCCTTCCTTAGTAAAATTTCCATTCTTACATCCAGCTTATCCTAAAACATCGTTCCCTTTATAAACCTGCTTCTATTTACAAAGGAACTGTCAGAAGACAGAAGGATCTTGCATACAACGCAAATGGAATTATTTCTTATCATACAAACATTATAGCTCCGTGTGAGGATGAAACAAGGTGAATGCCCTACAAATCAAACCACAGGTCACTGACATTGAGCTCAATCACTTGCAGACCTATGTTATTCCTAGATTCCAAAGGTGCTTTTAACATTCAATATCTAATCCACATAGCTTTTTCTGTACCGTTTTATTACTACACTTTGATATAAGTGAATATAAGCTATGTAATATGCACAAGCAGAAATCAAAGACAGAGAAGCTCACAAGTTTTACCTATAAAAAATATCATATTTGCCACACACCCAAAAACTATTACATTCTCAAAGAAATTGAGAATATTTATAAGCAGATTTATATAACAGCTATGCCCTTGTACAGGACAAAATGTAGATGAGGGCAACTTTGAGAGAGGAAGTATGATTTATGCAAACAAAGGCAACTTCCTAAGTTTGTAACCCTAAGCTCTTGCCATCTCTGACTCGGAGTACAGGTGTGAATAAGCTATCTAAGAAGAGCACAAGTCTTCAGTAGTTTCCTCAAACTTGAGTGCAGGCAGAGATTGAACAGGGCTGACTACCTGGAAAGAAGGTCTACTTGGAAACACAGATTTGACCCACACTGGAGCTGTAATGGTTGTAAAGGGATGTCCATGGTTGTTAAACCATGATATCTGTATATAGGATAACTAGTTCAAAGAACAATAAAATGACTTGTCCAAGGTTATTCAGCCACTTAGCAGAAGAAGCTCAAATATTACACTCAGCTTATGAGCCCTACACCAGCAACGGCCTGTTTGGACACACTGCCCTTACAGGAAATCAACTGAGGGGTATGGTCCATCTCTGATTACCTCTCCTCACCCACCCCCTATTATGAAAGAACTCTGTTTCAGTCTTAGTGGTTGACTAAAAAATTCTACAACAAACCAGAAGAAACACACAGAAATGTTGATGGTAATACATTACTCATAATGTAGAGCATAGTATTTGTGGCCTTTTAGTTACCATCAGTCTCACTGAAGGAGATCTTCATTTCAGCGTTCTTGGACATGAAAGCAATGCATAAATTAAGACACAAAGGAATCAGTAATCCTTCTAGATACATAAATACTTAAGTCCAACTCTGACTAAAACCTGGGAAAATAATAAAAGGGTTACTGTAGAAAGGACTGCTGCACTGACAGAGATTGTGCCAATGGCTACTATAGTAACATAGGCTCAAATACTTGCTATTTCAAGTATTTTCTTGGGCAAATAGATCAGTATTTCCATACCTCAGCACTGTACTTTTAACCAGGCTTTATAGTTAAATAGGAACACACTAGGGATAAGGCACGATAAGCAACAGAGTCTATACAAAAATCACACAGACAGAATTGGGTTTGTGTATGGGTACAGCAAAGCAGACTTGAAGGTGCATTTGCTACATTTGTTTAAGCTAACAAACTATTTTACTGAGGCCAGTACTATGCAATAAAGATTATATTTTTCAAGCAAAGGCATAACAATACACCATCCATTACCTCAACACAAAATGGCAGATCTATTTTTCCCCACAAGAAAAAAAAAAGACAAACCCTGCTTTGATAATATTTTCCCAAGCTTCTTCTCAGGAGGAGGGGACAGAAGGAGTTTCAGGAGACATTCTACCAGCCAGTGAGTGAGATACCATGTAGGCATTAAGACTTAGGGAATTTAAGACCAAGATTTTCAAACCATACCTACAGCTCTTCTCAGTCACCAGAGGTAAGGAGAATATTTTCCCAGTTAGACAGCTATGGCTGAACCCTAACACATTCCTTTTTTGTTGTTTGTTTGTTTTTTCAATATTTGATCATAATGTTTGCGCTATGGCTCTCCTTGATTCTAAAATACAAATCTTATCGGTATCCCTGGAGTTAAAGGACATCTGGATGTGGCTCTTGAGGACATGCTGCATTGGTAGGGGATTGGATATATTTGATATGTACATAGGAGGTTGAATGGATTTGATAATCTTACTAGTCTTTACCAGTTTTAATGATTCCTGATTTCTAATTCACACAAATTCCATAGGATTCTTTATGCCAAAAGCCAACCTAAGCACAAATGGGATCAAACAGGGATTTTCCTTTAAGTTATGACCAGAACAGACATAGTTGAAAGGAAAAACATCTTACCAAAAATATAATACTGTCTTGAAGAGTAACCTAAAACATGAATAAACTAAGGCAAACCTTTATTTTCCAGAGTTATCCAGGTATCAGAAACCAGAATATAAAAATTAACTAATCAGATGCTATTTGTTCTCTTTCAGTGAGTCAGTGCTGCCATCTAAAGCTATCTAAGGAGCATGAAAAAGAAATTTGAAGATGTGTCTAAGAAACATTCTGGAAATACATCTGAACAGACAGAATGCAAGATAAGTCAAATACATTAACAAAATGTATTAACAAGATACAGCAATCTACTGTTGCTGCAGTACCTGTAGGAGCAGTTCTTTTTCTATCACTTCACCTGTCTTGCTGATAAGCTGCTTCTGTAACCTCTGTATTTTCTGGATCAGCTCAAAGGTACTTGGGTCATTGGCCTAGACAAAAACAAAGTAGTCTCAAAAATTGTTATAACTTGTTAGTGTTTCTTGCTTACAAACTAAAATCACAATATCTAAGTGTCAAAAAGAAACACAAAAGTAGACTCAGAGGGAAGAGGGACTATATCTATTTTGTTTCTTAGGGCACACATTCAAGTAGCTCTGAATCTGAAATCTCTGCCTCTTGAAGAGCAGTCAGAGTATGCTCATGTTTAACACTATTACACTTTTGAATACTTCACAAAATATCTAATATTAGTAGGAGAATGTAACCCCCAAACCAACAGATTGGCAGAACTACATGACAAGGAAGAAAAAGGAAGTTAGCATTATCATTTTTAGTAGAAACTATTTTCTGAACAAAAGAAAAAACAATTGCAATATAGTCTTTGAAACAGGCTGAGAAGTAAAGACCTATTCTCTGCATGTTTGCTTCAATCTATGAAAACCTTGATATCTCCTCTACCAGAATCAGCTAATCAATTCAAGTGTAACTTAGATACACTAACACAGATAACACCTGCAGTGCTCATAATGCATCATTTACTAAGAAACCAGGATAAAAAAGTAGTTTAGACACTATGAACCACTCAGACTATGGTTGTTCCATAGCACTGCTAAAAAATGGTGCCAATTTGTGACAACTGTAGTGATATGAGGGTGTTTGCTCATTAGGAATTGAGCCAAAACCCCATCATGATTATTTCATGAGAATTTGGCTATCTGCTGTTTTTTCTGTGTTTCAAATACAAACCACTGACCTAGAATGGAAAGAAATCATTTCCCATTATCAAACTTCATAAATTCATTCTCCTTACACAGAATGCTTCCAGTGGCCTGACTAGCCTTTGTTATATGGCACTACTAGAGACTGTGTCTTGATGCCTTTAACTGAGGACAGCATCCTTCACTTTATCTCCCTTTTATGAGAGAAGCTAATCACACTGTTCAAACTATAAGCTCAGCATGAAAATAACATGAAATTAACTGCTATGCCAGTAAGCACATTCTATTCTACTTCTGGAGGGACTAACATGTTAACACTCATTATTAGAGCAGCTAAGCAACTCAGGCTGGCATCAGATTGGAGATCCACACAACAAAGAAATCTCAGCTGGCTGTCACTTACTTTGAAAATATGCAGTGATGCCAATCAATGCTTATGCATTTGGTCTATGCTTGACATATTTATTATTTTTCTACTTCACTTGGTAGGTTCAAATAATGTGAAAATTTAGATTCACTGTTTATGTAACAGCTGACCTCACATTACCCAGAATGACTAACTTCGGGAGCCCACCAATGCTTATGTGTACTTTTCCTTTTTTCACAGATGTGGTAAAAAAAATGGGACATGTGACTTCAGGTCTGTTTCCCAGACCACATGCCCTATCAGCCTTACTAATTCTTTTTTTCCATTTAAATCTAATTGGTGAGAGTAGGATTATACCTTTTCCCTATCATCCTTGTTCACTTCATCTGTGTTGGGGAACCACCTCCTTCTAAATTCACCTTACACATTCTTACTCTCTTCAGCATTCTACTGTCTCTTTACAATCCTCTCTGCAATTTTTCATTGAGAAAATGACAAAAATAACACTGATTGCACTGTGCAAGGAAACCATTCAGCAGTTAACTATTCCTTTGGCACTATGGAAATTTCAGTCTGCCTGCCCTTCCACATAATTTGCATAACAGTAAGGTAAATAGGCTTTGTGCTGTGTCACTGATTTAGAAATATGGACTATAGGAACTCGATGCTGAGTTATTACCTTTAGTTTTCTCCATCTGTGAACATTCAAGGGATTCTCCAGTTCTTCTTCCAAAATTTTGCACCGAGTCTGTTCTTTTAATAGCTCCTTCCGCGTGCGATGAACCTCCTGTCTAAAGATCAGAACAAAAAGAAAAAAAAAGAACAAAACTCCACACTGGAACCAAACCAATCTAAGGCATTAATGTGAACATGAATAAACCATTTCTTCACACATTACAACACTGGCAAAGTGACTCCTGAAACGTTGACTTAGAACACTATATGGAAGTTCCTGTAGGATAACACAGGTAGATGTGAAGAGCATTCACTTCAATAAGAATGATTCAAAAATTGAACTTTTCATCGTTCTCAGGAAACACTGTTCATAGCTCATTTTTTTCTGTGTACATTAAGGCCAGTTAATTCATCTACAGTAACCTACAAATCACAGTTATGTAATTACTTCAGTATTGAATATGACAGATTGTATTTGAAAGAAGGTTTAGAACAACATAGCTCACAAAATCCAGTAAATAAAACACACTGTAGCACCCAATTATGAAGAGCACTGTTCTCTAGAGAACCCAACTTTGATTTCTTTTACTTCCTTTCCTCAAGGGACTCCAGACACTATTTGTTGCTGAATTTAAAATTAATCGAGTAGTCCAAAGATGCTTTGACAAGTAATATTCGTGTGCTAAGGTTGAGGAGTGAAGAAGCAGGAAACAAAAAGGCACATTCTGCAAGGATCCAACCCATATCAGTTTGGTGTGTGGATCCTGTAAGTACTTGAAGGGGAAAGCAAATAAAGAATTACCATGTGGCTATTTCACTGAACCTGTTCCCGCCAACCTCAGCATTGAATATAGCTCACTAGACAGAAAAAGGACTTTTTTTTTAGCTGTGAGGTTGGACAAGGTTATGGAAAAGGAAAAAACACTTATCCAATTGGCAAATCAAGGAAGCTAATTAGCAGCACAGCTGATAAATGGATTCTTTCGACAGACAGTTTTCATGATAATTTTGGACTTCATTAAAGTACGTGATTGTTGCTGCAGTTAGCAAGAATTGATCCACCCATCATGGCATGTATAGCACTATACCTCAATGCCTTTACTGAGTTTCAATGCAGTAACAGGCTTTCAGCTGAATGTACTTGGGCAGAGAATTCAAATCCTATTCCTGTCTGTAGTCAGTCAATGAAAAGTGCAACTGCTAGCGTTTTGTGCCCTTTTCTTTTTTATCTTACACCAAATCAAGCTGGCATAATTCCACTGGAGTCAATAGGACTGACCACAGACTGTAGTAAACTTGCTCCAGTGAAGGCCATGGCATTACAGCCACATAGTTAACCTAAATATCTCATTCAAAAGTGTGATGTCTATATAGAACAGTACAATGGTTCTCTGCTGACAACATACCTGCTGCTCCTTACAAACCAAGACTGATCCTACAGAAAAAATCCTAATAGCTTCACGTCAGCAAAGAATATACCTTAAGCTCAGGAGAGCTGGGGAAAAAAAAAAAGGGGGGTGGGGAGCAGTAAGCCAGAGTAGGAAGAAATAAATCAGACTGGGCTATTAAAATTCCATTTTAAAGAAACACAGCCCTCAATGAAAATTTAACTAAATCTTTCTCTCAGAGCAAGTCTACATATAAATCTGGAAGTAAAAAGCTCTGAAAATGAGTAGGAGTTTGTTATAAATATGTCAATTGCTCCCCATCCTCTGCAGATTGACTAATAAAAAGCAGTTCCACTAATTTGGGCCCTAGGTACCACTAAGTAGCTCACTGAACTATGAACATCATCTCTGCTGCTGTCTGTCAGTATATTCTGCAGGCAGTAACTCACAGTACAAGGTGAAATTTGGAAACTACTTCAGCTTAGGACATGATTTCTGTTTTATATTTTAATTTTCTTAATCACTGATTAGCTTCTTTGTGAACTTAATCCAGTGTGTGTAAGGTACAAATAATCCCCTTCTCCAAGGTATAATGTTGGTTGATATAAAAAAATTTATCATACATGACAATAATTCTGTGTCTCAAATATAGAATCACATGTGCAGTCACTACAAAAACATATTCAATAAGATTTCCTACCTGAGCTCCAGTACGTTAGCCACAGTTTTACTAAGTATTCCCTTCTCACAACAAAGTCTTCTGATCTCCAGCTTGAGAAGCCGGATGTCTTCCATTCTCTCTCTGTATTGGGTCTCACCCTTGTTTAAGATGGATTGCTGGATTTTGATCTTCTCATAGAGAAGAGCCACCTCATCATTGCGTCGAACAAGCTGGGACCCAAGAACACATCTCTCATCGATAACCTAAGGATGCAGGTCAAAACAATAATCTCACATACAGTTCCTCAGCACAATTTCAAAGCATTATTATTACATCATCAATGAAAAATCACAAGCATTAAGAAGTTTCACTGTTATTAATGAAAAAAACAAAACAATAGCAACGGCCTAGTAGCTTCTCCTATTAGAGTTTAGTCTCCCAAATCATACGTAACCTACATGATTCCACTCACTTCAGTATCTTATGTTTATTTCAATAGCAATATGATGCTTTAGAAGTATCACTTTTACAATAGCTTAGGATCGTGATCTTAAAAATGTATTAAATTGAGGGAACAGGATGCAGTGTCTTGGAAAGGCCAAATCTGAGATTCCTACCCGATCATATTCCTTCTTCTGCTTCAGCCTCTCAGCATCAGCCTCAGCAATAATTTGTAGGAGTTTTCTCTCCTCTGCCTCCTGATTTTCTATAAACTGCTTTGCTTCCAGAGCTTGTTTTTTCATCTTAAGCAGTTCATCCTGGTGGAATCAAAAAATATAGGTAAGCCATGCTTAGTAGCAACTTCCCATTATATATACCTGGGATTACTAGTTAGGAAATAGACTCATACACTCATTTCATTTCCTAACAGGTACATATTTTGTTAGTTTTTGAGAATAAATCACTAAGACAAGCAAGATGAAGGCCCATGATTAGATGTCGGAAGCGGCACTTCAATCCTGTTATATACAACAGAAATTTAGAAGGATTTTTATCTATAATAATGGTTCAAGTCATATTTCAAAAGAGTTTCATTTATTATTTTTTTAAAGGTCATATTTGAAGAGTTTTTCAATTAAGTAGTTACTTTGTTGTAAAAAATCTAGCAGATGTTCAAAGAAAGGCTGGGTTGTGAGAAAGGATAGCTCATCTTTCTGGAAAGGGCAATAATCTACACAATACATTATTATCTACTCAGGACATGTTTCAGATCAGAATAAAAGCATATGTGGAGAACAAAGCAACTAGGCACAGAGCAGCAAAATTAAAGAGTGTTGGCATTTTTAGCGGAAGGGTAGAAGTCTGGAAAAGGAAGGACTGTCCCTAAGCAAAATCTAAGAAATGCATTGTTACAGTGATTGCATGCCATTAACACAAATCCTGAAAACAACCCAGTAATTCTATCCTACAGTCATGAACTCTGTAATTCAAGACATATGTCTAGAAAAAAAAATAACTGAGATCTTGGATTATTAGAAATTTTTAGCATTAATAGGCAATTAGCTACTGACAAAATGGAACTAGGTGGCTACAGGTTTTTTTTCACAGATAGGGAAACTTCCAAGCCTTGACTAGAAGTCTTTTTCATAACTCTAACCCTTATAAAGGATGACATTCATGCTGCCTTTTCAGAAACAGTATCATTGAATGCTGAAAGAACGAGGCTGTGATGAAAGCTGCACCTAAAAATATTGATTTAAGACAGAAAAAACATTTCCATCATCATAATAAAATAATGTGTTCAATTCTTATTTTCTTTAATAAAATTCTCATTTTCCTGTAAGTTCAATTTTCATATCTCTCACTCAATACTGGGTGTTTATTAGAATCCATCAGCTGAACAAAATGCAAGCCACTACATATTGAAATGCGATCAAGAGTGTGCAAAAGCTGTCTACAGATGTAAAACTGCTCATGCATTTCACATTGCTGAATAATATTTTTTTAACATATCAAAATTCTATGTTCTCCTTATGTCACAAAAAAATGTGAGTTATAAATAAGGAGTGGCAGCAGATGTTGTCAGCAAACATTCAAGTAAACAAATCTCACTAAAATGCACAAAGTTGAAGTAGATCTCAACAGTCTTATACAGTAAAGAACATAAATACCCTAAGTCACACAGGTGCCCCACAAACTAACAGGACTTTCACTGAGGTTAAATACATTGAAGATTTCAGTACCAAGATCTACATACAGAGAAAAATAAATGAATAAACAGTAAGACCAGAAAAAGTGTCAGGACTGAAATTCCTCTAAATGAGCATATATCATTTGAGGTTGGTTCAGAGGGTCTGCAAAAAATTGAAGGATAGTCAGCAAGATGGAAGAACTTATATGGGACATTTATACGCCAATATCTCAAACTAAAACCAAATTCCTGTTTAGGTTCTGAAGTAATACAGTAAAAGTGAAGAGGTTTTTTCGTACTTCCTGTAAAGATGGGAGAACAATACAGATTCTAGAAGAGGTAAAATGCACTGGACAGAGAATGCTGAAATAACGTGATAAATCAAAAGTTTCACATTGAGATTTCTAGAAAACACCGAAAAAAAATAAAAGGACAGAAGCTCTTGACAACATCTCAGACCTGGACAGACATACTTCTCACTGCTTTCAGATACGTGTTTTCAAACACTTGGATGTTTTGCCAAAGAAATCTGATCTGCAGGCCTGTAGGAAGGCCAACTGAAACCAAAATTTGGCATTATACTGGATTTAATGGAGCTTGGATCAGGCATCCCATGATTCATTTGCCATGATCACACATTTTTAAGACCCTTCTGACAGCAGAGCAAAGCATAAGTTCAATGTCTCTATAATCTCATTCCTATGAATCTCACTCCTCCGTGCTTTAGCACATCCTTTAAACTGATTTCCTGGGAACAGCTTGCTTCCTTCACATCAGTGCAAACAGGACAAATTGAAGCTGGCTTGCTACACAAATAATTGGGTTCTTTTTGCCAGTGTCAGTCAGTCTCCTCTTTGAATTCTCCTCTGATTTAGTATTCAGCAGAGACACTCAGGTAGAAGACCCACAAAGCCCTGAAGCTATTCACTAATGTTATGTCAGTCCATGGACACACTTGCTGGTGAATAATTGAGGGGGTAAACCATGTAGCAATCATATGTTTGTCAAATGGATGGCAGACAGCTCTGAAGTGTTGAAACAGAATTGGCGACTAGTTAAGTCAGAAAGCTTTGTATGGAAAATGAGGCACTATTTGACTTCTCCATCACTGATGGAGCAAATTTGAGACAGATCAGATATAAAAACAGATCCATCACCTTCTTACAAAACCTCACTGACATCTTGTTGTAACTGTAGTGTTGCTGAAAGGGACTGAAAACATAAGAAGTCATTGCAGCATGGCAACAAGCTATCAAAAGAAAATATTGTGGAAATGGTAGAGGTTTTGGGGGTGTTTGCTGTTTTTTGTTGTTGTTCCACTTTGCTTCTAGTGCCTAGTGAAGAGAAAAATAAGTTGCTTTGGACACAAACTCATTCCATCCTTTGAGAGAACAACAGATTACTTTGAGGTATCACCACAACTTTAATAGTATGTCTAAAAATGGGATGCAGCCAGGGCTAAGAAGAAGGAACAGAGCTTCAAGCTCAGATTTCAAGCTCAGGATTATGAAGTGTATTATAACTGGGTTTGCACAGCAGAGAGAGAAAAGTTTAAAGAAAGGAAATCTTGAATTACAACGGTCTTCATTTAAAAAGTTTAGAACAAGCAGGTTATCCCCAAAATTCACACTTGAGCAATAGAACTTTCTGGGAAAAACACTGAGTCACCAAGAGATTTAAAGCTTCTCAAGACACTCTAGGACCTTTCTAACTATAATTACTGGACAGAGATGAAATTTGTCAGATACATGAAAGACTTGCATAACCAGTAGATCTAAGAAACACTTCAACAGGGCTTCAATTTCTATAAAATACAGCAAAATAACTCCCACAGACCAGGAAAACAATGAAGTCTCTAAAATTACAAAGGACAGCTCCTATAATGAGGTGGTGTCTGTGCAAGGACTCTTACCTTCAGTGATTCCTTCTCCTTCTCTAGTTGCTGATATTCTAGTTGTGCTTTCACAAGAGCTTCTTCTTTCTTTATGATTTCCTCTTTCAGCAGTTCCACCTGATGCGTCATAGTTTTCAGTTTCTCCTTCATTTCTGTTATCTCATCCTAATAGGACAGAAAGCATTCACAAAGAAAAGGGATTAAAAAAAAGAGTAAGTTTTAGTGAAGCTATTTTGATACTGGAAAATGAAACCACAGTGCTTGAGAGATGTGCTGCACATGCCATAAGATATTAATTTTTAATACAACAGAACAAAAAAAAAGTCATTAAATGATGATTTTGAGATTATGCCAGCATGACATTGCTGTAAAAAGGTCTCCAAGAGGCACAAGGACAACAACAATAGTCATTAACAGCGAGTACAATAACCCATTTCATTTGAAGTTGTAGACAAAATAAGAACTAGCCGTCAATCCAAATTACAAACAAGATTTTGATTCTATGTTTCCATGTTTCTAGAACTGTTTTTCAATAAGGTTGTAAACAGTTGGGCAGAAATGATCGGGGAGAAGTTTTTGATGAAAATAAATAAATCCGTGAACAAAATACAAATACGTCTCTGCATATAGCTTGTCTCCATTTTGCTTTTTTGTTAGCTTAAACAGAAGTGCAAAAATCGTGCTCAGAGATAGAAAATTCCTTGGTATGAGAATATTTGGCATAAATTTTAGGTTTTAAACACAGAGCAATAGGCCTGCTAGCACTGCAGAGAGATAAGACCACCCTGACCCACTCACAAAACAAAGATGCCTGCCCATGCACCACTAAGGTACGCGAAGTGGAAGCTAGGAAATTCAATGCATAGACAGATACACTCTTCTGAATCTATCAGAAGTAGCTTCATGAGCTGCGGTCCTCTGCTGAAGGCTACCACCACGCAGAGAAGGCTGAGTAACATTTCACATTCTGTTTCAGTACAAAACTATATTAAGTTTAGAGCTCTTTCAGCATTGTCCACCATATGCATGGATTTACTTGATAAATGAGCAACATTTTCTTATGATGTGCTTAGCATAGTCAAGATCTTGGGTCATGACACTCTGCGAATGGTAGTGAGAAGGACTGGTAATCAGCAGTGACAAGTCTTAAAAAAATAAAAATAAACATGGACTCCACACTTTTTTGGTGGTCCATAAACAGACAATTAAATGAACTAGAAATAAGTGTAATAATATGCCAGTACTGCCTGCATGTTCAGTCAGCCCCATGAATGCAAATGTCACGTTAAAAGCAGGTTTTGCTTAGTAGTCCTTAAATCTCTTAACTAATATAGAAGATGAGATAGGTTAAAAATCCAGTGCCCAGATATACACACAAATGCAGTCCTACTTCTTGATGAACAGTAAGACAGGTTTTTTGAGAACAGGTTTCCTAATCAACTCGAGTAAACAAATGAGCTTCTAACAACAAAAGAAACCTCAGGGGTGAATGCAAAATATATCTGTACCATACTGAAAGCCTGCCAGCATAGAGAACATTAGTAAGGTGGAGATCTTTCTGTATTAAGCAATCCCAAAATACCTTAATCTAGCTTTACCTAAGCACTTTTGTGCAGATTTGTTTTACTTCACAAAAGGACTTGCTAAGAAGTTTTATGGTAAGCTAAGTAACGAAGTATAAATAGCAGCCCCTAATAACTTGAAATTTGAACACCATTACATATGCCACCGCATAATACTCAAATCCTAAACTGTCCAGGAGCAGCAAAAACTGCAGCATCACTTCTAAAAATGTATTCTAATGACAAGAGGCAGGCAATGGACAATCAAAGCATCCCACTCACTTTGTGAAATAGGTCATTCCTGATCGAATCAAAGTAGGATAGGAATTTGAAGTTTTACTCCCATTTGCTTCTCAAGCAAAACACCTAGCTATTCATATCAGAGCATAAATTGTAATCTATTATGATTGTATTATAAAAACATTATTCTGAAATAACCCAATACTGTGAACTACAGTTATCCAAGGTCCCAGTCTCTCTCAGCTATAACTAGACTTGTATAGTATTGTAGACCTTCACATCAGAATAGCTAAGCATATTCTTAGGTGATCTGTTCTCTTCGTCTAGCACTGTTAGTGAGATCCCAAAGGCTAAGTTATGAATGGAAGGAATCATTATCTGAGGAAAATGACACTCACTGCAAGGAACAAGCAAGGTGGAAGCATTTAGTTCTGCCAGAAAATTCTAGTTCAGCTGAGAAAGCATTCCCTCTGCTTTCTAAATCACAATTCACACTATTGCTTGCATGCATACAGGGCTAAGGAAGCAATCTTATTCCCATTAAACTCTATTTCTCATGAAGACAGCACAACTTATGCAATGGAATTGAGTGGAGTCAAAAAGGAAAGGAAGAAGTTCCCTTTCTGCTAGTGTCATATAAATCCATAGTTCCATTACACCGTGATTCTGTGCACAGTTCAAAGTTCATGTATTGCCATACAACGATTCTGAATTCTAAAGCCATACCATCCAGATAAACATGCAGGGACCTAAAATATTCTCCAAAAGACAAAAGAATTCAGAAATCTTTTCTGCAATTAAACCAGCAAGCTTTCCTTTTAACAAAAGGAAAGTATATCAGGAAAAAAAAAAGCCAAACGACATAAACAGAGATGGAGACACAAGAAAAAAGTATTCTTCTACCTTAGCTTCCATCAGACTTTTACTGAACAGGTTCCTCTCTGTTCTTACACTTTCACAGAGATTTTGTTGCTGTTTTAATTTAATCTCAGATTCTCCTATCTTCTTCTCATAGTCACAGATCTTCACTTCCCGTATTTCAACATCCTTCATGTGCTGGAGGACCTGAAGCAGAAAGAAGGAAATGAACACGATTAAATCATCATCACAAGATTATTGGGATAGGGCTGAGTTCATGATTTTAATCGAGGGTGACAACTTTAGACCTCTGTGATAAGAAGTTGAGGCTACAGCAAAAATCACTTCTGTCCAACTACAATTTTAACCTTTCTGGATTGCTTATGTGGGGGAACATTTTAATTCCATCTGATACCTATGGTATGTTTTTTCAAGACTAAAACTTACAGATATGCACATATTTAATTAAAAAACAATTTACTGGAAGTGTTGCTGCTGAGCTGGCTCAACAAAATCAACATAAGAAGCTTTCATTGATAATGGCCTTAGGTTATTTACAAAGCAAAGCTAGACTTTGAACATGGTTTTGGATGTCATTTGTATGATAAGATGGATAGAAACACATTTTGAAAGAAGCCCTGCATTTACTCCTCTATTGTGAGATCCAGTTAGCTTCCAAACCCTCAAAAAAAAAAAAAAAATCTGATCACAAACTTGCTCTAAATAAGGAAGTAATAACCATTACTCTTTTTCATTAAGGAGGATAAATAATGGTTCTCTAAAAAGAACAGAGTAGCATAGACCATAAAGAGATGATCATATGAAGTAACAGTGAATTAAAATACAAAATATGATAGACACATTCATTAAATAGCTTCCAACATAACAATAAATAAGAATTACTACATTTTAGGAGCAAAAATACACATAATTGCTGATTGTTATGATGGGCTTCCCAATATACACACTTTATATTTTGTTCAGAATAAGAACATTCCTCTTGTCATACAAATATGAAAACCAAGGAGCACAAGTATTAGTCAATTAGAATCCAGTGTTTTCATTGTTTGATAGAAAGAAATAAAAAGAAACTAAGGAGTACATATAGCAAATGTCAGGAATATCATTTTTCAGGTTTCCTGCCTAAGGGAGGATAGAATGCCATACTTAACACCAGAAAAAAGATCAAAGCATTAAGCAAAAAGCTGGGGAATCTTATGGACAAAATCCAGGAAAGAAGTCCACTTACAGCAGCCTTTCATTGCCAGTTCTCTAGACTGATTTTGAAAGTAACTGACTGAGCTCTGATTTATGTTTGATGCAGAAGCATATAAAAATGTTTACATAAGATAGTCAATAACTGCAAAGTTTGCAGTCGGTAAAGTTGTCCCTAGCTTAGCAGTAAAGCCTTGTGAGGTCTAACTATGGGGCAGTAGTTTAATTAACTGATCATTCTATCACAACCCACTCTGAAGATAGGGGATTGCTAGATACAGAAATTTTTATTATGGCGCAGGAATATGATTCTAGCATGCTTGAAGCTGATTGCATAGGATCCCAGGAACTGCTTACAGTGCAATACAAAAAACACAGTCTCAGCTTATAAGCCATTCTTGCCTTTTCCCTTTCTGTTAAAACAACCTGCCAATAGTAATAGCAGGGAGTAGAAATCAATAAGGCATGTTTTCAGTTAGCATCACAGCAATCATAGGCTGGAGCAAGATTTGAAAGTAGGTCACTCCGTTTGTAAATCTTTTGCTTGGTTTTGATGCAATGTAAGTACAACAAGCTCAATAGACTAAGTTTTTCAATGTGCTGCTCATAGTCAGAATGCTGACTCTGCTTTTTCAGGAGTGACTAAACTCAAATAATTCTCCCATATAAATACAGAAAAGATATACACAGTGTTTCTCAATAAAGCATCGCTGTGGGAGGCCAAGTGTCCTCAATTATGACAGCTGATCATACACTACACCTCTCAGACTTGGTAACGAGAGACCAAAGCTAAGCAGAAAGAATTCAGAATTCACCGGTTCCTTCTGTACCATCTCATTTTTCACTTGTTTTCTTAATTCACATGGTATTGGTTACCTGTTTAGCTCAGTGAACCTACTCAAGAACTCAGCTCTGGTGCCGTCCATATTTGCTTACCTTTGTTTAGCAGTTCTGAGAAGTTCTTCCTCTGTCTTAATGATAAGCCTATGCTTCAGATGAACTACAATAGTTACTTCACTATTTGCTTTTTAACAGCCTAAATCCATCACTAGAAAGTCACGGTTTCATAATCTAAGAATTTCAAGTCAAAATAGAAACATTCTACTGATTTCTGTAGCCAAGGAACACAAGCTTCACTACAAAGAAAAAATAGATGGATTTTTTCTTATTTGTACTGGCTAATTGAGAAGTAACACTACTCAGCAAGTAACATTGGCTTAAAATTGTTCAAAATAACCAGTCAGCCTGGCCAATAACTAGAAGAGCAAGACTAATCTGAATTCCCACCATTAAAATATTTTACTGCTGCGAATGCAAGTTTATTGATTCTGTTAATCAGTTGCTACCTAGTAAATCACGATTTTGAAAGGGCAGTTCTGCAGTAAACAACAAGACAACTTTTAGAGAGAGCATGGCTCTGTCAGCCTTTATAGGATTTCCAAGAAATCTTTAGATTTTGATGGGTTTGGCTCTTTACAAGCTCTTCCACAATTCAGGAGTACAGCAGTATGTTTTACAGATTGCTTGGTGGTAAAAGATGATAGAAGAGTGCTGACCAGTTGTTAAAGGGCCCCTGTATTACATAAATTTTGCCACATTTTCTCAATTTACACATCTGAATGCATCAAACACTGAACCTAAATACTAGCCATGAAATACAACAATCATCATCCTCCCTCCTCCTTCTACCTTTGTCTTTTGAACTGTCTTATCCTATCCTTCCCACATAGGGAACCTTTCCTGAAGGGACAAGATCATCATCTCACAAACGCTCATGGTCAGAACTATTCCTGCTGCTCCTCACCTGCAAGTTGAACCAGGAATTGCCCCTTTACTGAACCAGAGAATCATAATAATCCTTCAGAAACTTGAAGTCACAATATAGGCATCATTATATAGACAGCTCAAGTGTCATAACCCAGTTACTCTGCCTTGTAAGTGACAGAAAATTCGCACCCAAAGGACAAAAAAAAAAAAAGGAAAGAAAAACACCAAACATTTTTCATTCTAGCCTTCAAAATATTCTGAGTAATCTTAATCAAAAGTGAAAGCAAAAGCCTTGTAGTTCTGAGTGTTATGAATTACTCCCCTGTCCTAGTTTACAACATTCTTAATTCATACCTATTCTGTTAGAAATGCACTATGAAGAAAAGATGCAAAATGGGACTTTGCAATGAAGACATATCTCACTTCCACAGAACATTATTCCTAGGTAATGACAAAAGGTAATCCATAGAAGGGAGTAGATATCATTCAAAAATCAATTCTAAAGCCCCCCCCCCCTCCCCCATCACATTTAGTTGTAAGGGATAATTTTAAAGTGAAAAGATAACTTGTGAGTTGAAATAGCTTGAAAGTTAACCCCAGTAAATCAATGATTTTTCTTAGAATGCCCTTCAATGTGATCTTTCACAATTAATGGGATATGTCACAACCATGTTCCTGAGTATACCTTCAGGAATAAAGCCATACGTATTAATGGGCACAAAACAGCACAAACTTTATGCAGTGCTTCTATGCAGTTGATCCCAGCAAATGCATTTTGTAGGTGAGACTGAAAACGATCAGATGTTTTAGACACACTGGGATTAACCTTTCAAAATGAAAAGTCTCTTACAAAGATGTCAAGCACCATCATCTCTCACCAGCCTCAACAGAATTTGAGGATGTCAGAAGTATCAGAATTAAATCATTTGCAGACAAAACAATCAAAGAGTAACTTCCAGTTGCATGCAAGAATTGCAAGTTGTGGAATTCAGAAATGAGAAGCCAGAAGCTTTGGTTCAAACTCCCACCCTATTTTCTCTTCCCAAATGATTGATGAATAGGACTACATGGCTATACACCAAGCTTCTCATAGAATAAGCAGTCATTGCTGAAGTTCCCCCCAAGAGACTTGGAACACAGTAGTGGGCAACACACAAAGAGATCTTTGTAAACTGAAGACCACTGATCAAAGGTTTCCGCCATTGGAATATAGGGACGTAAGAGTATCATCTTTACAGCTCTGAGAGTTAAATGAGCAAAGAACAACTCGCACAAAAAGCTGTTGTACCTTCTGTTTGAGATCAATGGCTTCATTGATGTAGCCATCTCTCTCCTTCTCCAACCGGTAAATAATCCTCCTTTGTTTCCGAGCTTCATTCTTATAATTTTCAATTTCTTCTTCCAATTTTTTCTTGGAATGTTCATGAAGCTTCACCAAATCTATCTGCTTCTGAACAGCATCGGTGGTCTTTTTCAAGTTCTGCAAGAGAGACCACAAAATAAAAATTCTTGAGCTGAAAAAAAAGCAACACGGTCACCACTGTGGCAAAAATATACCATTATCTAAGTGGACTGTGGACTTCCTAAAGCTATTAACTTTTATCTAATTTGCTCAGTTGAAATACTTGAGCCTCAAATCTGATTTTAAAAAGAAAAGGCAATCTCTCACAAAGCTGCCAAGAAATGTTTTTTCTGATTTGAAGTTAAAACACTAATATCTGCAATACAGAAAAAAAAAATTGGATAGGATTGTTTACAAGCAGTATAATTAATGACTAAAAAAAAACATTGCCAACTTCAAAGTATTTAGACTGTAAAGTGTGCCAGTAGCCAATAAAGTAATTTTCTTCTTATTTACTAAGTAACAACTTCAAATTCACTAAGCATGGTTTGAAATAATATGTAAGGATTACATAGAACACATCAATATATCAGTTTTTAAAAAATAAAAATAAAAAAATCAGTCTTCCTTTGGAATTTCTTTCCCAAATTCAAAACAAGTATTTACTATCTGTAAAATCTTCATCAGTGTTATCGCCAAGACACAAGACAGGGAATCTATACCAAGAAAAGCATCTCAGCCAAAATAATCTTTTAGCACTATATTTATTAAATTACACTTCAGGAATGACAATAACAGGAGACGTTATCTAGCAGTACAAAAACTTTGGGTTGATGAAAAATGATCAGTAAGAGAAAGGGACTGAAAAAGCAAAGATTAGTATTAGCATAGTCTGCCAAGCTGCTACATGGTGCACCAACATTTTTGGTTTGTTCTTTTGCTACCACAGAATTAATTTGCCCAGATTAATGTTAAACTTCATATGCTACAGAGTATGTAATTAACTCTTCAGACGTTAAACAATAGGTTTTCAAGACAAAAGCATGTTTGTTTAACTCCATTATTTTTTCTGTGTTCAAACTTAAAAGCATTTTGTGTGCTCAGGGGTATTAGCACTTTTTCAGGGCAAATTATAGAAGAAGTGTAAGTACCTGCTTAAGGATATTAAATTGTTTGACTCAGCATTCTTTATCCTACGATATTTGTTTTTCCTTGAGAGTTTTAACTATATATATTTCACTGTCAAGTCATGAAATTTGTTTATCAGCATTACCAACGCAACCTCACCTTGCTTAGTGTATCCCTTTCCCTCACAAGATCATCTATAGCTTTCTTGTCAACCTCTGCTTGCTTTTTGGCAGCCTCCAACTCTAGAGAAAAGGAAGAAAGAGTATAAACATGAATTCAAACTGAACAGATGAAAACATGAAGAACTTCCTAAGCTTACTAAAAACCCTTAGCATTACATGAACAGTTTGATTACCTGTGATCCTATTTTACAACCTCAGGTATCAGGTAGGGATGTTAATACTTATTTCAGTATTTGGAAGAACTCAGGTACGATAATTAATGGGATGAGGACTCATATTCTGGTGTTCAAACCAAGACACCACTGAGAAGCTGGATTTTAAGAAATGAGGAAGCACACTGAAAATCAGATGGTTTTAATGAATTTCAAAGTGAGCATCCAAAAATCGAAGCACTTTGATAAACAGGGACTTTCAGAGTCATTCTAATCCATTTAAGTAAAATCCAGTTCTCCTTTGAAGCAGTAAGATTCTGTTGGCTTCAGTGGAGTTAAAAGTACTTTCCATGGGTCAAGATTAACACTGTACACGAACTATTAAAAACATATGTATATTAACTATTGGACACAAGTTTTCACTTCACGTTAAAATTAATTACATACAAACTGTTACACTAACACTACAGCTCAGGAAATACGGTACACTGCATTGCTAAAATGCGTCCGATATTGCAAGAGGATGGGTTATCAGTAGCCATTCTCAGGCATTCTAGTATGGATCTGATCATTTATTTAAATTTCTCTCTCTAGTATCAAGCATGGCTTTGAGCAGTATAAGCAAAATGCTTGTGGGAAAACTTTTCCACCCTTTCAGAGATGAGTGGAAAAATGACATGATTTTGCACAAATACAGACATATAGAGGCATTAAGATATCACGCACGCAGTCTCTTCAGGACACAAGCTGGAAGCAAGGGAAAACAGGAAGACATAGTTATGATTGTATCAACTTGAACTAGGTCGGGTTTCTAGCAAAAGATATTTGGTTTTGTTTGCTTATTTTTTGGTTTTGTTTCTTGTTTGTATCACTGGGAGGTATCATTGTCCCAAATATTTTGACTTCATTATGTTACTTTACCAAAAATATCTTCAATATTTTTTCTGAAAATCACTTTGAAAATGTTTCATAGACTTTGAAATTCAGTTGTTTTTCATAAAAGTCTTCTACTATACCCAAGGGATTTTCTTCCAAAACTTCCATTTGAGAAAAACATTGAAAGATCTTTCTCAAAATATGGCATATCTACTAGCAAGTAGAAGCCATTGCTTGTACAACTTTAGCACACCTGATGACCAACTTGAGGCCCTAAATATACCAAAACTAAGTTTTCTGCTTGCTTGCAAATATTTTCTTCCATGCTGTAACTACCCAGCAGAATCAGAGCACTTGGGAAAAAAGCATCCTATCCATGTCTGTTTTCAGTAAGCTCCAAGCTTGTTCCTCTCACATTGGTCAGAGCAGGAGTGATAAACATACATCAGGGGCAATAGTCTTTATGATGTGACACAAATTTACACATCGCAAAGTTCAGTTAAGTCTTTTGTATCTGCAACCCATACATGCTGCAATGTGAAAAATCTTAAGGTTTTATAAAAGCATTCCAACTATCACTTCTACAGTATCATATCAAGAACTAAAAGAGCATGATCCTGCAAAGATGCACCTCGAATGAACAAACTGTGGCTCAGAGGACAGCACCATTCATCAAGTTAGGCACCTACCTCTCTGTAGACCAGATATTTGATTTTTTTGTGTTTCTCTCTCATGTTCTGCAGCAACTTTCTTTTCCTCTGCAGCACGTAGCTTACTCTGAAGAACATCTCTTACTTTGTTCATCTTTGAAATGTCAAGGTGTATCTGAGTCAGTTCATCATCTCTGGCCTATAGAAAGCAACAAGGGGGGAAAATGAGAGCATCCACAGAAAGAAATCTCTCTGTACGTGGTACATACTTGTTCTACGAGAATCAGTGACCCAGGAAGTAAAGGCACATATGTTGTGAATCACCTAGAAGATGATTATGAACTAATCAAACAAAATAAAAACTATTTGAAATAAAGTTAGGGAAAGTGGTAGTCAGATCTCATGCTTTAAGGCTGAAGAAATTCCACAAAAAAATCCCCAGTCACAAACCTCAAGCAGTACTACACAGTCTTGCAGATTAAATATGGGTAGCTTTCCCTTGAAGTATTAGACACAGTGATTGTGAAGAAAAAGATCTCCATTGAGGTTCAGTGGTATGGCAGGCATTTGTTATTCCCATTCTTTCTATAAATCATAGCTTTTAGAGAAAATGAAAATGCAGTGTTCCTTATTTGCTGTACAATCAGAAGAGAAAATAATTAAAACACTGCATGAAAATTAAGGAACCAGTTACCAGAAATGAAAACCAACAACCACAACAGAAATCTGTGTGCTTTCTCTTAAGAATTAAATATAACTTCTCCGTATAATTTGAGCATTAGGTTTTAGAGACATCACAATCTCCAGTGTTTCCTGTAGAACCTCAGATATTTGTTATGTAAGATGATGAATCTTAGTAGGTGATTATCTCCTGGCAGGATATGAATCTTAGTTCATCCTGACAATCAAGAGAATTATGAATCTTTTCCCAGTTCAGCTGTATATTAGAGGCAGCATTCTTATGTTCAATTCTTTAACCTCAGCAATGATACAAAATGCAAGATACAGACAAATTGACAATATCTAATGCTTATACATTACCATGTCCCATAAATGCTTTCAACATAGCCCAAAGATCATATGCAGGAATCATCTAATCATTCCTCTATTGAAACTCATCTGCTTCTGACCAATATAAAACAACGTAAAGTTCCAGGTAGTATGACTGCAGCCAGAGATATATATACAAGTGCTGCTCTCAAAGTAATGCCTCCTATTGTATTATGTTGGCCCATGACATCAGATGTGGATGTTGGTTATATGGCAACAGAGGCTGAACCTTCCCACCACTATTCCATTACATTTTGTTGCCATGTGACAGACAGCAGCAGAGGGGCAGTCTGACAGAATGGATCTGACACGGAAGTGCAAATGAAGCAAAGGTGTGTCACTGAATCCCTCCATGTGGAAAAAAATGGCACCCAGTGACATTCATCAGTACCTACTGAAGGTTGACAGAGATCAAACAGTGGACGTGAGCACAGTGAGGTAGTGGGTGGTGCATTTCAGCAGTGGTGAGAGTAAGTCATCTCCACCGGTGCAGATATTTATGTGTTCATTTGTAAATATTTATGTAAATATTTACATATTTACAAATGCACAGCTAATGGTGGTGACTATGTTGAAAAATAGCATTTTGTAGCTGAGATTTAGCTGTCAAATAGTGTCTTGTGTTCTTTGTATCTGTTGTAGTTTTCATGGAAATAAATAGGAGGCGTTACTCTCCAAGCAAACTACGTATCTGATAGGATGCATACACCTTCTGGTACTTACTTGCAGTTCTGCTGTCTTTTTTTGAAGGTCCCGCACTATTTCTTGATACATCACATTGTGCTGCTCACTCTCTTGCACAAGCTTATTAGTTTTCATCTGAAATTGTTCAAGTTCCTTAGCAGTTTTTTCATTCAAGATCTGTTAGATTAGGGAACAATCCTATTAGTTCTTTTTAATCTGATTACAATATCTACATATACATGAGGACAGAACATTCCATCTCTGAAAGAGATAAAAAATGCTGCAGATCATCATCTGTTTAAAACCCACTCTTCATTGCTGAAGAAACTACTAATGTGAAACATGAGAAATGTTCACACTGACTAGGGGAAATGATAATCTCTAACAAATAACACAGGCAGTATCATTTTTCCTGGAAGCTCAGCATCACTCTCTCAGGTGGTAGATAATATTTGAATTCATATTAGGCATTTGGCAAGCATCATGCAACACAATCACCTGTTACATGCAATTACTGAAAATCAGTATGAGATTCAAAAACTTCAGACAGTAGAGCACAAGGGAGCTCTGACTTCTTAGTGAGCAAATTCTACATTAATATGCCAATAGCATTTTTGGGGGGTACACGATTTGCTGAGACCAGGACCCAAGCATTATCTTCTCTAATTTGTCTTCAGTCAAAAGGTCAGAACAGCAGTTTTGTGGATTGTACAGAGCACACTTACATCAATACTGATTTGCTAGTGTTCTTTCTACTTGAGGAGACTCCCTCCTACAATCATTACTCCATAAGTGAGGAAAGAATTACCATCATATTTCACACTTCAAGTATTAATGTGCAATAAACTGATTAATACATACTATTATTAAAAAAAAGCAGAATATCATTCCTCCAAATGCATGCAGAAGAAAATACAATGCAAAAACATATTCTTACATTAAGAATGGCATGATTACACTGTTCCTGGGTACTCTTTGTTCAGACTTGGGCACCAGTGGAGTGAGATTTACAATTGCTGTGCACAAACCAACTTCACTGCCATTCAAGCAATAATACTAGATTATATAAATTTGAGTGGAGTAAGAGCAGGCATCACAGCCAAGTACAGTTGATAAACAATAACATTATTGTGTGGCAATAGCTGAATAGCTGAATAGCTGATTCTCTGCCCTAACTCTAGAGTAGTCTATGTTTTAACAGATTCTTTCATGAAGAACAATGGAGTGACTCCACAGACAACTTCAAGCCACCACGGCAATCAAAACAATGCAGCAACATGGTTAATAAGCCTAGGCTTAGCACTTCATGGGAAGTGCCAGTTCCCAGGACAGTTTAGGCAATTGAATGCTCCTAAAATAAGCACTTTGAAAGCACTAAAAGAGGCTATATAAAGTAAGATGAAGAATAATGAAGAATACCACAGAACCAGGAATTGCAGACATACTGACTGAAAATAGTATGTCTTGGCAGACCATGAAGTTTCCTTCATAAACTACTTGGTGATATTTGCACTACCATAAAATGATTTAGATTGGAAAAGATCTTAAGAGATCATTAAGTACAACCACCAACTTGACCTACCAAGTTCACCTCTAGACCACACCCCTTACTGCTGCTTCCACATGTCTCTTAAATACCTCTAGTGATGGGGACTCTACTGCTTCCCTGGGCAGTCTGTTCTACTTGAACACATTCTCCATGGATAAATTATTTCTAATATCCAATCTAAACCTTTCCTGGCAAAACTTCAGTTTGTTTCTTTGCATCTTGCCACTATCACCTGAGCAGAGGTTACAACATCCTTAGTGCAATCTCCTCTGTGACAGCTGTAGAAAGTGATGAGGTCTAAACTCAGCCTCCTTATCTCCAAATTAAACAACCCTACTTTCCTCAGCTGCTCCTTAAAACACTTGTTTTCTCATTATTTCATCATCTTTGTTTCTCTCTGCACACACTTGAGCAACTCTATCCTTGTTGTAAGGAGGAGTAGTTCAGACAAACAAACAAGTGTATACAGAGAAATAATAATGTTCTCTGCACCTCTTTTGGAGAAGTTTTTTTTTTTTTTTCCTATAAGCTAGGAAAAGAAAATCACCAGCTTCCACCCTCACCAATTCAGGGACCCAAAGGGAAGAAAAAGCTATAAAAGCCATAAATTTACTAGATACGCACAACTCCCAAGGAAGTTTCCCTTGAGGTAGGACTGTTATACAGTGATGAGATCTCTCCTGCCATTTACTGAAATTGCTTCTCTGAGAGTTTCTCAAAGTCAGGGGAAATGGACTGAAAACCTGAAAATTCAAACACTTCCAGAACACTATGTTAGTACATTTCCAGATAAAGTTTTTGGAAACAGAAAGGGGAATATCAATCAAAAAGGTTTACGAAGACAATTCTCTGCCCTCTGACAGAAACACTTCCACAAGCTTGAGAGGTAGGTGAAAATTATTGTGACTGAGAAGAAAAAAGGGATCAGACTTGAAATGGCTTTACCCATGCCACTACAGTCAATCAGTAGCAAAAATGGCAATATACACCAGAAGTCCAACTCAGCAATCTCCTGTTACTATCCTTAGTTCATCCATACTTCACAGACTTTCTCTTGTTCACCGTCATCTTTTCAGGATGACATGACCTCTAATTATATCACTGTGCTTCATTACTGATTTCTGTGAGAAATTTTATCTGAAGTCTGTCAACTGCCTTCAAATATTTGTTTGTTTTAAAAAATACATAAAAATAAATACTTAATGAAATTTATTTATTTAAAATAATCTCCCTCCATCTCTCTTCATGAGAATCAGATTTCTTATTTCAAAATCTGACCCTAATTTTAGACCAGGTGAAAAGCATGCTAAGTACCCTACCTTTTGCTCTTTCAGCTGTTGTTCCATTTTCAGTTGTTCATTTTTGTTCTTTTCTATACATTGCTGTAAATTCTTGATCTCAGCTTGCTTATTAGCAATTTCAGCTTGAAGATTTTGCAGCTCCTTTTCCAATTTTTCTTTCTTTCGAACTTCTCGTGTTACTTCGTTGTTACACATTTGGATTTCTTGCTGAAGCTGTAATAATAAAGCAGAAAAAAATTGAGGAAAACAAGGCCTCTCACCTCTCAATGTTTAATGTTGAAAACAATGGCTTCTATTCTACAGCAAGCTAAATGCTGCTTCTCTGTTCTTTAAGTGCTCTTCTCTCCTGATGTCTTGCTCCAGCCCCTATTTATGTTCTTCTTTACATTCCTTTATTCTTCATTGTTGCATTTTTATGTTGATGCATCAGTCTTCTGATCCTCCATTCTTCTCTACTTTCTCTCCATTCAGTGCATATCCTACTGATTGCCTGTTTTCTGTATCTATATCTGCTACACACATTTAAAGAAAGCTATACATATTGCTCAATAAAGAGGTCTGTCCACTCAGATGTTCAGAAAAATAGAAAGCCTGATTTAAAGAGCAGACAAATAAAAGCAGAGGTAGAATGTGAGTGCTCTGTACAGACACTGGTGAAGCAAACAATTATTTAATCTCAAAAACAGCAGGCAGAAATCAGTATAACAAAGTATCTAACCATTAGAAAAATGAGGTTTTGAAAAAGCTTCCCAGGAGCAGTACAGAGGAACAGAGCCTTATCAGCTTTTAAGTCAGAACTCAATACATCCTTAAAAACAGTTATATGGAACCATATAAAAACCACCCTCAACAGAAAGCAAACAAGGACCAAAATTCCAGGTCTGTTCCAAAGTAATTCTTCGGAAGCATGAGGATTTACAACATGAAAAAAGAAAAACAAAAACAACAGTAGAAAAGTATCACCAGTATGAAGGGTAACTATGACACTGGGAGAGGAACTCAGGCTCAAATCAGGTTATATCTGAACTGTGGAAACAGCTGGTACACGACAATACACTTTTCCAAGGACACAGACAAGAAATAGAGAAATATACAAAAATAATTCACAACAAATTATTTTCTGAGCATTCCTGAAAAGGTTCTAGATATGGAAGAATAGGTAATAGTGTATTAGTCAATGGAGATCAATTGCAGAAATGGAGAATGGCTTAGGACAGAGCCTAAAATCACCATCAGGTGAGCTGTACAGACCTCCATAATAGCTTGATCTGCCTCATTCTTTGCCCTTTCTGCTTCCTGCTGCTGCTCTGTGGCTTGAGTTAGACTTTGACGTAACTCCACAACCTCTGATAAGAGTTGGTCTCGCTCACTTGTTATCTCTTCTTTGTATTTTACCAACTCACTGATACGGGAAGTAAGGAAACAATAGTTAAGCAGTGACACATGCCATTTCTGTTATTCTTCCTACACCAGACCAAGATCCTCTGTGAGAAAGAGAAGATTAAGTAGATTAAAAGTTTGTTTCATTTTTAACTCTTCTTGGATTAATACTCTTTTGTCTACCAAATTATAGACTTTACCTACTGGGATCATTTAAGAGTCACCATCAACACTAGTCCAATAAATCACTCTCTTGTTTCATCCTGTCCTCATGTTTAAAATAGTTAGACATTCAGAGATGAGCACGCCTCACACATATCCAGAACACGTAATACAAAAACCTTTAAGCAGTGTGAAGATTACAATCCAGAATCAGTTGATTCAGCCACCAGCAAACTCAACAGGAAGTACACAGACACTATGGGTCAATATACTCCATCTCACCATTGACTTAATAGTTAATGTTGAAGAACGAGAGCAACCTGCAGACCTGACTATAAAGGGTGCTTTTGGAGAGTATTTAAAATCGACAGGTCCTCAGGATCATAATTATTTGCACACTGTAACAGTCTCACGTGGAACCTCTAGCTAAGTTACTCTATGCGAGTGGACAAATAATTCAACTGAAAAAAGTTAAATGTATGAATATATACAGCCAGTGATAATGCCTTATAACAAAACTGGGAACAGAAGAGAAGCCTCCTGCTTCCTTTTCTTACCTACTGGGCTTCGCTGCCATTGTATGTTAAATTGTTGACAGAAACCCACGGTATGTTGAAATTCTCACCAGGTAAAACATTGGGACCATTACTGAGAAAATGCACATCATTGTTTTTTGTTTCCTCAGCTTAATTCAACACTAAATGAACTCACTAACAGTCTGATTCTGTACTTGGTCACTGTGTAAACACACAGACAAATAAATGCGCACTCATGAGAAAAGTAAGATGGAGAAAAGACCTCTGCCTCTGACTTCAGTGACTTTGTAGCGTGTAAATGGATAAACAAGATGTAGAATGATAGAAAGCCAGATCAGGCACTTGCTCTATTTGGAGAAAATTTACTTGTACTCCCGACTGAAGGACAGTCCAGATCCCTGGTCGACTGAAGTAGCAAGGCGTGCTACTTCCTCCTGTAGTGAACGAATCGTTTCCTTTGCCTTTTGTTCCTTTTCATAGGCTACATCCACCATTTTCCAGGCTTTTTCAATCTCCTAGAAAGCAAAACAGAAAACATTTACAGAAATTAAACTGGGTTGAAAGGGAGCAACAAATTAAAAGTGGAGAAAACCAAATGCCTTGCATTTTGGTTAATTAAGAAACTAGATTTTCATGTTTTATCATGCTCAGATTCACAAAAGTATCCTTCACCAGTTGTATTTTCACTGGAATGAAGGCATTTTCTGCCATTCAGACAACGTCAGTGCACACTACAAAAGCTCTTAATACTCTTTCCTCTAACACATAGATTGGAATAGTATCAAATCTCACTCTTGGAAATTTTGGTCCTGTAAGTCCCACTGATACCTAAACATTTCCTGAAAACTCGGTGCCTACAAAATTTCCTTGTACTCTAATAGCTCAGTTAAGTCACTAAAAATCTTACTAGCTGTTATGACAATGAACATCCACATTACTGTTTCTCAGATAAGGGGAAATAGGTGTTACTCTGGATCTTGCTACCGCTTTGTTCCTTTGCATTTGCAAGGACCTAGCACATTTTGGCTTCAACTACATGTTTGGCATGAGGATTGTGGCTCGTCTAAACTTCAACACACGGAATTATTTGAATGCCAAACTCACAATCCCAAGGTTTGAAATCCACAACCATGTATAGCAAATGAGAGCTTGTTTAATTTTCTAACTTTCTCTGCATTTCTTACCCTAGAAAAAGATCCTTAAGAATCACATGGCAGGATTATTGTTCAAACCACACTCCCAGTAGTTCTGGAATTCTGTGCTAAAAATTGCACTGAATCAGAAAGCATACATAAAAATTCATGGAAGAAGTGTTCCTCAAGAAGATACTACTTTTAACCCTAGAAGTTCCTGAACTGCAAATGTATGCTGTCCTGTCTCTCATGCTCCTTTTTGACCAGGCTGCTGACAGAGTGCTTGACTTTGTGGACTTTAATGGAAATAGATTACAAGTGTGGTACTGCAACTCGAAAGTACCTTTAGGACCTCCCTAGGCAGGTCAGATACAAGCACCATTCCAACAGGAAATGACATCCTTTTCAATTTCTACTTGTACCATACAAAAATGGAGCAGTGAAAAATATTTAAAATGTCTCCACAATGAATGATATCAGCTAACTGCCCAAAGAAGTTGTGGATGTCTCATCCTTCAGTGCATTTGGGACCAGGCTTGATGGGTCCCTGCTCAGTCTGATCTAGTGGTTGGTCACCCTGCCCATAGCACTGGGACTGGAACTAGATGATCTTCGAAGCCCCTTCCAACCCAAGCCATTTTATGACAACTTGATGATTAATAATTTATATCAAATTGTTCACAGCAGTTCCTTACTTGAATTAACATCCCTGGTCTAAAAATAAACCTATTTAACGTTAGGTTAGAAATAATGACAAGCTGTGTTATGGCATATGGTTAACATACATATTGAGCACTTTCAAATTGAATAAATACAGTGCTAAGCTGTTTACAGCCTCAATTAAAAACTTAAAGTAATTGAACCAACAGAAATAACTGACTATCATAATCTGCTGAAAAGCTAACGCAGAATATAACATCTGTATCCTCTTCAAGTTAGGGGGAGAATCCATTTTCATGTTAGCTATTTAATTAGTTCAGCATATCCAAACTTGAGAAACCAGAGGAACCAGGTGGAGCTTAAAGATAGGAATGTTCATCCTTTGACTTTTTTTTTCTTTCCAAACTAATAAGAGTTAAATGGTGGGTTTCACTTGTTCTGAAATTCTGAAGATTATAATCAACAAACTGTATTTTCATTACTTAATAAATTACTAAGCCCAAAATATAGTTTGAAAGATATTTTCAGTTATGTATCAAGCATATCTAAAAGTTTTAAATACTAAAGTCAATTTTTGTTTTACACAGAGTTCTAATTTCCATTTAGATGCAGCAATGAACTATTATAGCTAATCTAATAGGTAATAATTTTTTCACTCATTATTCTCTTACATAAAAATAATATATTATGAAATTTAGACAAATGTATATAAAGACACAGTGTATCATCTTGGCTGGCAAAAAAAGAAAAAAGCATAAAATATAGCTGTTAACTTGCATTTCAGGTGTGCCAACCAGTAAGAGACAACCAATCTTTCTCTAGAAAAATGCAAATAGAAAATAAGATTAAAGATGATTATTTAATTCAGAGCTTCCTGCAGGCTGATTAAATGGTGATTAAAATTGGTTAATTAAATCATTATGATTGGAGTTTGAGGGAATAGAATTGGTGAATAATATCAATAAGCCCTTTGAGATGTCTTACTGACTTGAGCAAGTCCTTAGGCTCATAGATGTACTTGGTTTTGCTGAGAGCCCACAGAAGTGATTCCCTGAAGTCAGTGAGGCCATTCAGACAAGCTGTGATTGCAGGAAACCTCTGTGCTGAACTGCTTGAACTGTATCTTCCTCTTGATGTATGTCAAAACAACTTTTATCAGTAGGGTTCACATGCACAGAGGATGCCTTCATTAAAAGGCAAAAATCTAAATTTAGAAATTGCTATGGGCTTCAGCAAAACTGGTCTCCATTGTGATCGCCTACTTTGATGTTTCTTTTACTTTAAGAATAAATAAATCTCTTCCTTTAAACTCAGTAACAGTAAGAAATTTCTGAAGGTGGATGCTTTAATTAAAAAAAAAATCACATTATTACTCAGAGGAGCAGGGAACTCAAGGAACGTAGAGTGTATCAGAATCACTGAGTAACTGCAGTACAAGCATGGGTACATGCAGTCTGTTGTATAATTAAAGATGGAAGTAAACCAGATGTTTGCATTTAGAACAAATACTCTGGAAAATGTGAGGCAGAATTCATAAAGTGTGACTGCTTTATTTTATTTTTCTTAAATAGACCCAAAGATCACATCAGTGAACTGAGAACTTACAAGATGCTTTCTTAGTGCACTAGACTGATTCCCTTGAAAACTTGGTAACTCAAAGCAGGGCAGTACAAACTCCTATAAATTCCCATTCGGGTGTTCTTCCAGTGCAGCCCTATAGATCAGTTTCTCTCTAACAGTGAAAGAGAGAATTGTACTTCCCCAGGGTTCAGCTTGGCCCTTAGCTTCTCTGACATGACTATAAACAGCAGACTATCATGTCCAGTTTATTAAAACTACAAAACAAAGCACTGAACGGCCAACAGACAGTAACAGCTATTGATTATTATTGACCTGGGTCCCACCAGCGTCTGATTTGTGCAGTTAACCCCCGCCCCTAAACAAATCCTACTGATTATAACCAGGATCCACATGGAGAAAAATTCCACCTCTGCAGTTCAGTTGAAACCTTTATTTGTATGTGAACTAACAAACCACAAATGCAAACCTATAAACCTGTTACCCTGATGACCCATCAAGTCACCAAGATTGAGGGCCTTAATTTGAAGCAGCTATACCATTCTTACAAGAACGGCCCCACTGGGATTCTCTAACCACTTGTAAATAAAGAAACACTGGAGCAGATCATTTGTCTAACTCAGTGCTGTAGAACATCATATTTGTTATTTCAGCACTTGAACCTTCCTTGACACCTGCTTTAAGCATCTGTGAAAGATTTTTTTGAATGTCAGTAAAACCATAGTAAGATATTACAGCTGTAATTGAACTTCTCTTCAAAAAGAAGAGTAACATGAAATATGAAGGATAAAGCCAGTCAAATCACACAAAATGATGTGAACATCTTAAATAACATGCTCAAGAATTGTTTGGATGTAAGAGAAAGACTAGTTCTCACAGCCAAACTGAAAAGTATCCCTGCTGTTTACACGGTCCATAGCACACAACTGGAATTTAAACATCACATGCTGTGTTTTGCACATTGCTTCTAATAGGATCATACTGTCAAGCAGCTTTTTCACTACAAAAATCACTTAGCTGCTCCAATAGCAGGTGATATTATCAAGGCATAACTTGCCTTAGCTTCAAATCAGCTGCTGACATTGTAAAGGCTCTCATTTTTTCCTGTTCTCCACTCTTCGGTTTTCTGACATTACCAAGATGACGTTGCTTCCGCTTGGGAACATCTCGAAGGACTGTCTTTGCTACTGTTCACACTCAGAGCATAGCCACGTAATAGAAAATGGTAAGAACCATTGCAGTTCCTGACTGCCCCCCCCAGTAGATTTTGATCAGCAACAATGAAAAAAAAAAAACCAGTAAGATTTTATATGAGGTCTGCCCCCTTCCTGAGGGTGTTTTGAGCCGTGCCACAGGCAAGCAAGCTGCAGCCACAGGATAACAGCACTGCTAGTTGAGCTTATTCTGAGTGTTTATTTTCTTTGTAACTCTATGGATATGAAAATTCATGTTAAATAACTTCTATTTCTATAGCACTCACGGAATATTTCCTATTGTTACACTGAATTTATTTTACTGGAACAAAAATCTATAAAGAATGCTAATCACTATTTTGAAGAATTTAATGGCAATTGCAGCCTCTCCTATCCTTAGGAAATAACACTTTATTGTAAGGCATGTAGGTGCCTCAACTAAATGCTAAACTAACGCCAAACTAGGTACCACAACATAAGCTTTTAAACAACCAGGAGGAAAAAATGCTCGAAATACTATTTTGTGATCATTAGGCAGATTTAGGTTCACGGTAGTGAAACCTCAGAAGGCTAAAAACATTGATTATTCTTTAGCAAGTCAAGCACTTTGACTGCATTCAAATCAATAATAACAAAGAACACATTAGAGTAAATTGGTGAAGTGACATTGAAATGCTTATAGGATTCCTTTTCAGAAACCCATGAAACATCTACAATCCATACTTCAGCATGTAAGTAGATTTTTAGTATTCTGGCAGCAATTAACATCTAAGCAACGCTTCAAAAACATGAGATTCCAGTTTCAAAAAGTGTATAAGTTGGAAATGCAGATGTGCTCTTTTACAGATATGGAAGTATGAGTACTGTCGAGTAATAGAAAATTGATGAAGTCAACTTAGTTTTAGACCTATGCAGATAAATACAGAATTTGACTGAGGGGAATAAAAATATCAAGCTAAGGAAACAAAGCCATCAGTAGCAAAGCAGAGGTTAAGAAACTGGAGACCCACCCATTTAGACCCCTATACAAAAATAAACTGTTCTTATAGTCTGTTTTCTTATTACCAAGTTTTTCATTAACAACTTTAAGTTATATTTAATTCTATTCAAAACTTTACCTTCTTCATTGACGATATAGTTTCCTGGTCATCCTTAGAGATCTTTGTGAGAACAGCTACTTTAGAGGAATTCATCACAAGTTCAGCATTCAGCTCCCTGCATTTTTCCATGAGACGCTTTTCATTTTCATGAGATTTCTTCAAAACAGCATGGAGCTTTTCATATTCTGTTCGAAATTTTTCCAGAGAGTTATCTTCCTTAAGTAGACTGATGACTTCTTGGAATTCTTTTTCCAGTGCTTCAAGAGTACTTTCTTCGAGATACAGCTTTGCAGACTCTTCCTGAATGAAATCAGACAGATAATTTCTTAATGGAGGAACTGAACATTTTGCTTTTGACTTCAAAACATTAAAAAAGCAATATATTGTGTGTAACACCTCCTAAGAAGTCAAGACAAAAACCTTCTGTAATTATGATTCTTTTCTGCCGTATAATGTGCACATTCCACTCTGCTCTTCAAATAGATCTCCCCTGATTTTACTGAAATAACTTGTGCTTTAACACTAAGCGTTCCTGTAATTGAGTACCACGGCTGTTCTAAAGATGGGTCTAGAAAAATCTAGAAAATACCACCACTATTGTGTTTAAATAATCTACTGGTTATTCAGGTGAGCCAGTATTTTCCCCTCGATTCTTCCCAATTCCTTACATAGTTAAGTATGATTAGTTTATTCTTCTTATGCAAATAGTGCCAGCAATAAGCATCTGAAAGCATCAGCAATGTAAGTAAATCCACCCCCTGCACGTGTTAAACTTCAAAGGGGAAATTTCTGATGCAACTCTGCTCTGAAGCCAAATACTGCCAGCTCAATTTACACACACCAAACCCCACCATTTTCCCCAACAGCTTGAAAATAACCTCCATTACAGCCTTGTGCAGAAAATAACCACAAGTAGAGGCAGAACGGCCACTTCTTGGAAGTTAGCTGGATCTGCTAAGCAGCAAGATAAATCAGCCCAGACACCACACTCTGTCACAGGTACGTTGCTGTCATTACTAAAACTTTCATGCAGAAAGGTGAGCACTGTCAATTTAAAAATTGGAAGTCTAAGAGCAAACACTCGTTTCATTTGGTTTGAGGAGTACACAAGTCCCCGCCGCCTGGAAAAGCTTAAATGGAGAGCCTGATTTAGCAGGGGGCTGAACTAGATGGCGACCAGAGGTCCCTTCCAGCCCCTACAGTCCTGTGGGGTGGTGCAGCCGGGGCTGCCTGTGGCACAGCTCTCGCCCAGCCCGAAGTCAGGCTCACCTCCTCCATGGCGCCGGCGGAGCGCTGCCCGGGGCGGGTGAAGCTGCTGGGCCGTGTCCTAGCAACGGCGGCGGGGCGTCTCTCTCCCTCAGTGGGATCACATCATAATGTACTCTGTATACGTATGACTTAATTACGTAACATTCTGATTTCTGAAAGTTTTGGTCGTATCAAAGCACATTTCCCATAATAAATTAATAAATAAAGTACCTTTTCTAGGTTTTGCACTCTTTTACTTCATTTTCCTTTGTGGTGATTCTTCCTACATAAAAGCACCAGGGAGGTGATGACAGTAAGTTCATTTTTCTTGTCAATGCCAATATCCTGGAAATGTTTAGACTTTTAATGAACAGCTGCACTTATGAAGCAATACGAGAAGACATTATTTTCTGCTTTGTTAGGAAAATTCTGCTGAAAAGTTTAAAAAAAGTCATACAATATAAAAAAAAGTACAGCCTGGATATTTATGATACCTTTTCTTGGAGGTACAAGAACAAAAAGCAGAATAATGTAAACTTACAAACTGACCTTTACCTTTCTCTTTTAGGGTACATTCGTAGTCGTGGATAACAGCAGTTGTATGTCCACAACTTATAGCCATATATCGAGGCATCTTCATGGCCTTCTGCTTTTCAAAGCTGTGGTGATTTGTGCACCGCGAGACTTGCCAATGTTAACTCTATAGATGGCCTTCATGACAAGTGCCCCTTGAGCTGAATTCATTTTGATTTGACAAGTTCACCCCCACAGTGGCTGCACCTTGAGTAGTTCTGTAGACATAACAGTGTGATTACATCAGGAGTCGGTGATAGCTTGCTCTGAAGTCTGATTTTAATAAGACAACTACTATGATTAGAACACTCAACAGATTTATGTACAACAGAAGAGAAAACTGGGATAAAAACCTCAATATTCACTTTGAATTAATTATGAAAGAAAAGCCTACAACACACATCAACAGGTTTATGATCAAGAAGCTGGTCAGACACTTGAGGATATCTGGGTTTCTGACCACAGCTTCCTATAGCCAGCTGCTCAGCATCCCCTGTGCTTTATATTTCTTAGTAAAATGCAACTAACCACAGCTGCCATCCAGCAAGACTGCTGTGACAGCGACAGCTATAAATGATGTACTTACGTAATACTGTAAACCTCTAGACAAGGACAGAGGTCTTGAAGAAGGATGACTTTTTAAACTCCCTTGCAAAATAAGCCTGTGTTCTGAGCTCTACAAAAACCTTCCTTCTAGCAAGACCTAAAAAATTCCTCAGCCACAGAAGAAATAATCTGCTATTATACTAAAATATTTTATTATAGCATAGTTCTACTATACTATATTGTAGTTTCATTGGCAACAGAGACAAGATGGACCCAAGAAGCTTCAGTTCATTCAAATGATTGTTATAAATCCTTAAGTATCAGATTTAGTTCAGGAGATATCAGTATCTTGTGATAAAATGCAGAATCACCTGTTCCATCAGCCTCATAAAAGAGCTAGTGCAAGCAGCACATATGTGCTTGAATAGGTGCAGAAAGAGTTACTAGTGGCTAAATACTTTCTTACTGATTTATTCGAAGTCACAACTCCTGGGCAGTTAATTTAATGCATGCTTTAAACCATAGTGGCATGAAAATGATAAGCCATCATTTGCTGAATGTAAGGATTTATGGTCTGCTGCTGAGATATAAAGAACTAGAGTAAAATCTCAAACATCATCCAGGAAGATGTAAGCAATTTGTGGCAGGAGCCATGACAGCACACGCCTTCAAGATAGCGCAAGACGAACTCTTTGGATACATGATTATAACTTCGGGTATAAACATTAAAGGAAAATCCGACGGTAGGGGATTGAAATGCGTTTCCTGTCACACCGTCCTGTAGCAAGACAAAACCACTAGGTGGCGGTGCCCCACCACAGTGCTCTGATAGACCGCCCCCAGCAGCAGCTATTCCCAGCCCGGACATTTTCTGTATGGGAAACGTGTTCCGAATAAAGATCAACACGTGGAGACGTAATGGTGGGGTGAACGTACATTCATGGATGAGGTCCAAAATTCCCATACAGCTTTCTTCATATTACCCAAGTAATATCAATGGGAATTCTACAGTAAGGAAAGCAAAATTTGTCAAACCATTTTCTTATGGTAAAATATTAGTTCTTATGGTAAAACATACATTCAAAATATTTTAAATGTTATCTATAAGTTCTTCGCATGCAAGTGTTGTGATTTCTCTGTCAATATAAAAATCAATTGCAGTCTCATGGTCTCCAACAAGTGACACTACAGATGTTGTCAGCAGGCTGACAGTCTGGGTTGTGCCCTAAAATCCAGTTTGCCTTCTCTGAGTTAATTCAGTTTGGCATTATTAAGGGGAATAAGAACGTACAAAAACGTGTGATTTCTCAAGTCAGAAAGAGATGCTAAGAAGTTCCTGATTATTTAATGATCCAACTGACATTTTTACTTTATCCTTTCTGAAATCACCTCTTGTTATTTTTAAATTAAATGATAGTTCTATAACGCAAACACTTGTTCTGACAAATTAGATTGAGGCCCTCTACTTTGCTCAATAAGATCATGCAGCAAATCAAAAATAGCAGCAACCCTTGATGGTGTTTGGCACTGGAGTTAAGCCAATGATCTCAAGAGGAAGAAACATACAGTATCTCATTTACATTATTTAACTTTTTAGGAAAATGGTAATGTTTTGATTAATAGAAATACCCTAATAAAGAGCTTGGTTAGCTCTGAGACAAGCTGAAGCTGACAAGCAGTTTGTGTGTAATATGCAATTATATGGTTTACATTAAAAAACAAAATGGATTAAAATGATGGAAAGCAACAGAAATCAGGTCAGTAATCCTGGATCCAAGCTGAACTCACCATTCCCTAGCACCATTTGAAACTGCAGGATAGTCCCCCCCCCAGGTTTTCTTTCCAGTTCTGCAACAAGGATTACAATGGTCTGTCACACCAGCAATTTCTTACCCTCTGCCCTTCTCAGAGCCAAACCCAGAGAATCTCTCAGAACCTTGGAAGAAAACAGCACTCTGCTCTTCTGGTTCACAATCGTGAGTATTTGTGTTCATTTAAAAAAAAAAAGACTTTGAACTATGTCTATATTCATAAGGTGCTCATTAGCAGAAATTCCCCCACTATGCTTTCAAACAGCCTTTCTGTTCCAAGAGCAGAATTCACAGCTTTATCTCTGATTACGGTACCCCTCATTTATATTTTATTATTCAGCCTTTTAATTCTCAGTCACCGAAGTTTTCATCTAGGGGGAGATTATCTGGCATCTCTCACTACTTAACACCTGAGTCCTCTGAAAGGAAGAGGCTATTAAAAACACTCCTCTCATAATACCTGAGAAAGACTACAGGAGTTGCAGAGAATTAAGGTGTTTATAAGGTCACATGTAAGGTGAGGACACCATCTGGTGAGCTGTGACTCCATGAGAGTGACCTCCATCTCCCTGCACACTTCCTTGCATGGTAGCTGTGAAACATTCACAGGAAGTCTTCATGGTCCTTTCTCCCCCCGGGCTGCTCCTGCTCTGCTAGACACAACAAGCTGTACCTCCAAAAAAATGCTACACCTCCTAGAATCCCATTCTAACGGGGTCTCCTCCGAGCTTACACAGTCACTTGCAGTATAAAAGATACAACCATAGCAGGCATCATTTGAGCATGAATCTTTCCCCTACTTGAACGTGAGTCCTCGTGTGTTCTCCTTGCCAGCAGCTCAATATCTTCTTTGTGAAGATGACAGCTACAGGCTCTACTAAAACCTGTTTCACTGCCACCTGCTTACAGCTCTGTCATATCCCTACTCCTTCTCTGCAGACCTTGCAAGAACTTTATCTTTACTTACTGCTTATAACAGTTTGAAGAAACAGTGTTTGTTTTCTAACAGATTAGAAATACTAATGGAAAAAATAATACAATTTCTCAATCTTCTAACATATCCAAAAGCAAATGGAAAAAATTTACACAGAGGTAAACACTCAGCTCAAACCTTACTCTTGTTCTTCTGCTGACGGGACCTCAGAGCCTGCTGCAGAAATAACATTATTACATCTAACTTCTGCTGCAATAGCATCCATGTGACAGAGCCAAAGGCTACGTCCCAGTGTGCTGCAGCACTGTTAAACTTCACTGCTCACAGCTTCGAGTCCTGCCCAACGTTTGAGTCAGGCTAGTGGAGCTTGGCTCATTATCAAATAAATTACTACCTTTAGTGAGATAACCATCTTCAGCCTTCTGTGGTGCAACAATATTCAAACAATGAATCACGTACTAGTTGTCAGGAGATGTGATTCCCACTTTCCAGCCTCTTTCAAACTGCTGAGTTGCATAAAAATAATAATAAAACAAATCAGAATGTCTTGGCTCGATTTCCGTAATCTCACACCAGCTTAGAAACAAAAACCCTGAATAGGATGGTGAATATATAATAGCATACGTTGGTATGTGTAATGCTATAATGCAATGGGAAGCACAGCAACAATAAAATAGCGAAGTCCTACGCTGCAGTAAGCAAGGATGTTCTCAATGCAACAACTATGGGCACAGAAACAAGGGGAAAAAAAGAAAACTACTTACTCTTGAAAGGCCTCCTAATAGGCAGGGATCCCCCACAAGGTACTCTCACCTCCACTGCCAGCCCTTACATGAGGTCTGGCAAGGTGTGGGTCCTGGCTCCGCTCCTTCTGGTCACTCACATACATTGCATGCACCTGAGCTCCCCTGGGTTGGCCCTGCCTTCCCACCAGGTGTTCAATCACTGCTTCAAGCTGTGACTCAGCATTTCCACTACATGATGTAAGCCTTCCCTTTTAAAAAATGTTCAGATCTTTTCCCTGGAGCATTGCCCATCTGCTGCATCCCAGGAAAATTTAGATGAACGTAAATCACAGCCCTCTAACCTATAGTGATCTATATTGTTCAATATATGTTAGGTGTGTAGATATATGTTTGCGTGGTCAGAATTGGTAAATAATACCTTATCTGGCTTTCTGCAGATGGTATTTAATAGATGTTTTCCTTTGGATTAGGTGATAGATATTTGCAATCTTGGAGCAGGATCTACTTTCTCTTCAGCTGCTGCATAGTTCCCAGGGGAAACAAACACTGCACTGAGACAGGCTGGGTCCTGCAGCCACAGTGGGGAGATGCCACACTGTTCCTGCAAGAGATGATTTTCTTACACTATGGCATAATGGGAAAGGAATGTATTAACAACACCCAGGTCGCCAACAAACCTGAATAAATTTGATTCAGATGCTGAGGAAACCATGCCCATCCACACAAACTTACAAATACAACCCTTTTGAATAGCATTAGAACTGTTCATCAGTTCTGCAAGGACCTCAGGAAACTCAGAGGTCAACATAACAGCCTCTTACCGCTTAGAGAAGAGCTGCCTTCCATGCAAAGCTGTGCCTTGGATTTGATACTGCAGAGATAACAGCGTCTCCGACTGCACACAGCCCTTCTGCCCACTGAGCTTAGAAAATCAAGGCAGCAGTGCACGAGAACATGCAACGTCTGTTCCAGTGTAAGAGTCATTGCAATGATTTGGGAAGAGGAAGGGTACAGAAAAGTTCCCACAAGTCAGACAGCTGTTGCTAAGCTGTTGCTCAAACCTGTTTCCCTCGGGCTGTGATGGGAGTTGAGCAAACTTGCTAGGTCTGTAAGGAGCCATTTAAGCACAGCAGTGCTTTAGCGGGGTAGTGCTGGAAATGAGCTTTTTTTTGAAATCTGTGACGATGGCCTTTCTCTGTTACTGGCTACATGAATCGGGCTGTGCCCCACCTCCCCACCTCTCCAAGGTGGCACCTCGGGCAGACAGATGTACGATGTCCCCCTTGTGCCAGCTTTGAGCCATACCAACAGCCCAGCGGCCCCAGGATCCCCGCGTTCCCCTCCATCAGAGCCTGCAGGGAGCGAGGTCGCTGCTCCGCACGCTCGGCACAACCACCAGGAGGTCACAATACATCCGAGAAACAAAATGAGCGCATTTCCTTTCCGTCCCCGGTGCCCTCGGCACAAAACCATCTGGGAAGCCGATGGGGTAACCGGCGGGGAGCTCAGGGAGCAAACTGCGCGGCTCCTAGCGCTGGCTGGGGTGCGTTGAACGAGGGGAAGGGGGGCGGGGGGGGGGGGGGGGGGGGGGAAGACATAAAGAGAAAGAAAACCCGCTCCGGACAGGCTGGGCGGGTCTCCCTACACCGCAGCGCATCTCAACGAGCGGGGAGCGGCCGCAGGACGTGGTGGGAACTGCCCGGCACGGCCCGGAGCGCTGCGGTGAGTGTGCGGGGCTGGAGCGGGCAGCCGGGGGAGGGGGGAGCGAAGGAAGCGGGGCCGCCCCGCACAGGAAGGCCGTTCTGGCCGTGGTGGTGCGGGGGGAAAAGCTGCTGAAAGAGGAGTGGCGCGCTGGTGGGGTTTCGTGGGGTGAGCCGCTTGCTGGAAGGGCTCTTGGTGCTCGTCCATCGGGAAGGATCCGGCCTCTAAGGTAGGCTTACTCCAGGACGCAGTCTGGTAGCTTGGCTCCCCGGGCAGGAGCAGCTGCCGACGGCTCTGGGGCTGCCTGCAGCAGGGGCAGGTCTGTGGAAGAGACCCCAACGTCCATCCCTGCCTGGTGGCAACAGCAGAAGTGGGACCTCATGCCGTGGTGGTCCCCGGAGCGATCAGTGGGTGCGAGATTCAGCACTGCCCTTTGTGGTCGGCGTTACATGGCTCGAGAGTGGTTCGTCGTGTTACAAAACTTTTCTGCCTTTCTTCTGAGATACCGTATCTCTACTGAGCGCAGAGAGATGGAGCAATATTCTGTCTGAGCTGCTGTTCCTGTGCACAGGTATCTCTTTCGAAGATGGTCAGTTGGTATTTGTGGCTCTGGTGAGAGCAGCTTAGGACTGGGGTACGGGAGGTCCTGGTCCATAAAACTGACACAAGGAGCCTCAGCTTTTATAGGCATCTTCAGCTTGCAGTGAAGGGAGCAATCTGCTGCAGGACATGGTTAGTAGGTGCAGTGGGGGTGGGTCAGTGGTTGAATTAACATGGTTTTAATGAGTGCTATAGGTCTAAACCATACCCAGTGTATCTCCTTCAGGCACAGCTATTTGGTGTGACCTGCTAAGCAGAGAGTGCTGGGACAGGAGCACAAAATCATGGCGGGTTTTGTGAGGCTTTGAATTTGCTTTGGTGGGGATAACAATATTCTTTTGCAGCTCTGACTGAAGATACTCAGTCTACTTTCATAGACATCTAGTTTTAAAACCTACTGCTCCCAGTTCTCCTTAATATATTTGAAAGGGTTTATTTTGGTCCTTCGGGAAAAGCAGGGAATTAAAATTAGGCATGGAAACTGGAAAGCCTTGTTTTTAGCACGATAGATGCTTCATACTGCTTTCATGTGGGAAAAAAATACTCATATTAAGTATGATTTCCACAGAAGTAGTAAGAGGTTAGAGAGCCAGTGTCGGTAGTAGTGAAGCCCTGAGGACTCACGTCCTTGCTGGTGGATGACTGTTTGCTGCCTGGGATGGGGTGCACGTATATCAGCATTTGGTGTTGCACTAGCAGCATGCACAAGGGAAGCTGGGTACCTGTGCCTGCCCAGGGAGCTGTCCTTGTTTACGCAGAGCTCAACTGCAACCCCTCCCTGCCTAACTGTCTTCCTCTTTTTGTTGCTTGGAGCATTACAGTATATGAAGAAAAAACTTTGTTTTTTCCCCTTCAGTACAAGTCAGACTGAAGAAGTCTGGTCAGAAGCAGAGGAGTTTGCTCTTCCTGAGTGATTGCTTTAGGCCAAGTGACAAGTCAGTAGCTCCAAACTCTCACTCATGCTCCCATTTCATTGTGTCGGTTCTCTCCATGTGCCCTTGCAGCCTCTGAGGTATGCCTGTGCTTGCAATCCTCCTTATGTGGCAATGAGTAACAGCGAGAGGAAACCTGACCCGTAGAAACTGATGTTCAGAGCGCTGATCTAACTCATTTCTGAGTTTGTTTTTTTATGAATAACTATATGGTTTTCGTAAGGACAATTTTAGTCACACTTCTGCAAATGGCTACTTGCTGAGTGTTAGTTCAGTATCTTGCAAAAAAAAAATCATTCAAATAGAGTACTATAAGGAAACATGCTTACTGAGTTATATTGTGGTGTACTTTTATCTCCCCCAATAGTTAAATCAATTCCCTGAGTGCAGTGAGTATATCAGCAAAAAGGGTGGTTTAGTTTTCAAGCTTTATTGCTCCCTGTTTACATAACTGCATCTTCTCTTAAACGAGATTTCTCATGTCAACATTCAGGCTAAATTCAGCCCCTGTCAACAAGGTGAACATTTAGAAAAGTTTTGTTCTGGTAGGTACTGATAAACTCTATGAACTCCATAAGGAGCCTGCTCTAGTCTCCCCGCTGTCCTATCCTGCACTCCTTGCTCCTCAGAATTGCTCTGGATTATAACTTCAGTAATGCAGTGGAGAAAAGAGCTGGAAAAAAAAGCCTAGATCCTCTTTAAAGTAGGCTGTTGGGTGGGCTAGCTCCTTCTCTCCCAAGTGCTATTATAATCCGCTTAGGCTGAGAAAAAGCAGCTTTGCTGCCAGAGCATGTACTTTCCATCCTGACACATAATTGCTGGGTGGGAGAGAGAGGTAGAGGCTGCTGTGCAGCTGTAGACAGGGAGGGAGCCTGGCCAGGAATGCTGTGTGCCCAGCCACGAAATCCAGGTTTAGCAGGGATGCTCAGCTGTGTACGCAAAGCCTTCTGCCCATTCATCCCTCAGCATGAAGAAGAAGATCTGAGTAGACTGAGGGACGGAGAGCCAGCAGGGTTCTTTTTTTAGCTTGGTTTGGTTTCCACACGTGTGGGTTGTACAAAGCTGGCTGAGCTACTCTTGAACGTGAGACTTGGAGCTGGGCTCTTCTGGCCCCTTAGCATCATTTTCCTGCTCTTCTTCCTGTCCAGCAGCACACTACTCCTCAGCTTTCTCCCTCCAAGCAAAGTTTCTTGCTGTACCCAGCTGGCTTTGAGCCACCACAGGACCAGGCTTTGCGGGCCCTGAGGGCTAACAAACACCCACTGCAATATTACAGTGTGGATCCAACCCTTCTAGGGTTGAAGTGCCTGACTCCTGGCTCGGCAGCTTTGGTAGTGTTGTGGTGCAGAGGCACAGGAAGTCAGGGCTGAGCCCGTTTGTCCAGTTTGGCCTCAGAGTTCAAGATGGAAACAGAGAAGTGAGACTGCAGATGATCTGCTCAGAGCAGGTACGTGGGAGGAGTTGATCAACCCTGACTCGAGAGCTGCCAGTGTGAAGTGACTCAGAACAGCGTGGGTGCATCAACTCAACATTAAGCCCTCCAAGGACCCAGCTCCAGAGGATCCAGCTCAGCCCACAAAAAGTTGCTGCTTTCATCAGGCTTTGGATCAGAGGTTTGAAGTGGCTGTGATGGCAGCTGGGCAGGAGGGAGGTGCTGTCTGTGTGCAGCTGGGTGACCTCTGCTTGTTGTGCCAATCGACCACTTCTGCTCAAGGACTTTACTTCATTTCCTGTTGTATCTAAAATTTCATAGTTTCTCTCTCCTCCCAAAATGTGGTAGTTTATCTTGTGGTTCTGTGCCTCATGTCTTCTTGCACGCTCTCAGACTGTTTCCTGCCTCATCTCCTTCATTTTCTGTTTCTCACATTAGCTCTCCGAACCCAGCTCCCCTAGCAAGTATTTCTACCTCGCAAGCTCCTTAAAGCAGCCAGATGACTTCTGAGACAGACCAATCCCAGACAAAGCCGTCCCAGCCCTTACACTCACGCAGCTGCTAATTCAACCCTAATCCATTTCTAAGGAGAGAGCTGGTCGGTGAGGATGGAGTTGGAGGAGGGAGGTTCTTGCCTGCCCATGTGTCTGCAGTGCTAAGAGACCCACAGAGCCATTCTCACCCGTTCTTATGGGAGAAGTGGAGTTTAAACTCTTCCCTGATCACTTCAAAGTTGATTATTTCAGGTCTTGAGCTTCTGTGATCATTTTACTGGGTAAGGAGGGTGGTATTAATCACTATTTTAATCAATCTCTAATTTAGTTAACTGCATTATGTACCCATCTTCTGTTTGAACTTCCTCATTTATTCTCTTTTGCAGACTTCCTGGCTGTGCTTCAGCAGTGAGTGACTGAACAGAGTCTTCTCTGCGTTGTGGTGACCACAGTAATGTGAAGTTTAATGAGCACCTGCAAAATCGTGTAGCAGGTAAGTGCTCTAGGGGTCATTCTTTCCAGAATTGACATACATTAGGAGGGTCTCCTGATGGGCTCTTGCTAGGAGATCTTGCAGGAGAAATGATGTAAGGGAAGTGGTGTGGTTCATCATTTAGTAACCTATGTGTTGTTCCCAGCAGTAAGGGCCAGACAAAGACTACCTGATGTAGCAGTACTCAGAAGGTTTCTTTGGTAAATGGCTTTAATTTGGAAGTTCAGTGTTAAGAGGCTTCCGTCATTCAGTGTAGAATTCCTCTTATCAGGCTGCTTGGTACCATAGGTGTCTAGTCAGAGGGAAAGGCTGGTGGGAAATAAAAGGCACAAGCTTTGCTGACAGCTGCTACTGCTACATGGGAGAACCTGACAAAGATCTTTTACCCATGCGGGGAGAACTGTAGATCACCCACTTCTTACAGATATCAAAGCTAGGGGGAAAGGCCTGGAAGTCCCTCCTGATGGTCAGGGTAACAGACATCAGAGGCAGCTGGACTGAAGTGAAACTGTAACTTTTACAAGGCAGCAATGCGTAGTATTACCAGTCCAGATTGTTTGTATGAAAATCCTTGAGAAACCCACAAAAAGCAGAACTGCCCAGTGAAACACAGAAGTCTGGTGGTACCACGTTGAGAATGTGACTTGAGATAGAGTGGTGGGAGGGAAAGGGAGGGAACAGAGCTGGTGACACAGGCAGCTACCAGAGCAGCAGTCCTGGCTGCCACAGTGTCCTGCTGGAGCTCTCAGTACCTGTTACTTCACGTACTCCATATGATTTAATTCTTATTTATTCTGGAGTTGTGTCTGTGTTGGGTGGTGTTCATTCCCTTTTTCCCATCTCAGTTCAGACAGCTGCTCTGCTCTAGCAGAGTTTCCTGGCTAGCTTCTTCAACCAGCCTGGATCAAAGCTGTGAGAGCTGGCCCATTGCCACTGCCTGTGTGTAAATTAGGTTGGGTTTTTTTTTCCTCTTTTTCTTTTCTCTCCATCACCTTTCATTATTATTTCTCTTTCTAAGGCAGGTTTTTCTGGCTGATCCAGCATGTTATTTATATCAGGGATATGTGCTCTAGGGCAGAGATGCTTTTTCAGCATTTACATGGCAAATATCTGGTGCGCCCCACTGTCATGCATGTGGCTTGGAAAAACCAAGCATGGTGTTGGCACGGATGAGGGCCACTGAGGCCAACTGTTGCAGAATTTAAGCCCTGTTAGGCACAGTCTCTGATTCATATGGTTACTTCAGTTGCCTGGCAAAAGAAAATGTACTGTTCCTTTATTTTCAAAACCAGAGGGAAGAGCACACAGAGAAGGTGGTGGAGGCAGAGTAGGAAAGTGACATATTAGTTCCAGGGAGTCAGTTGAGCCACCTGTGTGACTATTGGCTGCATCTTTCTCTCTGTTTGCCCAAGCCATGATGGGCGCCGTCAACCGGAAAGACACAGTCTGCTGCCAAAAGCAAATGAAAACAATGAAACTCAACTTCAGAGTGCCTTGTTTTCAGTTCTTCTGAATCGCAGAGGTTTTGGTGGTACTCAGGGAGCACCTGACGGTGAATGGGATCAAAAGGTTCCCACACTGCCTTCAGGAAGAGAAGTAACTCCCTATGATAAGATAGCATCTATATGTGCAAGAACCCATGCAGAGCTTACACCTTTCTTTGGAGAAAGTGCACACAGTGATAAGGAGAAATTCCTATGGCTAGGAGTAGTTAAGCCCTAGTCTAGACTGGAAGCTTTTCAGAGCAAAGCAGACTTTCCAAAAACCATCCAAGCAGCGTAGGCGCTGAGTGTAGGCAGGACAGACTGTATTGCTTTTTCAGAACTCTTTTATCTCTATTTTTCTATCCCTAAGCTCTTGGAGAATGTTGATAAATACAAGAGGTGGAGCTAAGGAGATGCTCTCAAGCATAAACTGAGACAGTTAATCTGCATGATACAGGCTTATGTTTGTGTTTATATCTGGATCCAAAATGCTTAGCTCCTAAATCATGTGCCCCTGTATCTTCAGGTACCTGACTGCCACTGGTTTCAGATGAGAGTTAAATATCTAAATGTCTCTGCAGATTTTGCAAAAAAACCCAACACATCACGACTGTTGAAAATTTGAGAAAGAGCACTTGGATTTTCTGTAGCACAGCCACTACTAAGCTGCATATGGCAAACCACTGGTGATAACTGGAGAAGACTTTTATCTTCTCCTAGGCTATGAGGGGCAAGTATTGAGATAGGTCTCTGTATTTTGGGTAGCTGGAATCAATCAGCCGATCCTCCCTTACTGTGACACACCATGGCGTAAGTTCCTTGGTAATTCAGATAACTTAAAGACATAGAGCTCTGCTGCAGTCCTACCTAGACAGCTAGTTCTGCTCAAAGTAAGCATCAAGACCATGCTTCTTTGAAGCCAAATACAAAAGCCAGTGTGAAGGTGCAAGGATGATGTCCATCCCAGCTCTTTGTTGAGCTGCTTGGTGCTGTTGGAATGAGCACAAGTTATGATCTCTGGTTCTGAAGGAGTTACGAGAAGAAATGTCAACTGAAAAGGACCTTTCTGCATTGCAAGTCATCCCCAGCGTGCATTCTTAGCTCAGCTGTTAGTCCTAGATGCTTTCAGTCTCCCATGAAGAGCTGGAAGCTCTTTGCAGCAGAGCTTAACTTTGGAGCAGCAGAGGGGATTTCTGTGCCCATTATAAGAGGCCCCACAGCTATGACTCACAGTTCCCATTACGTTATAACTCAGCCTATAAGAGTGCCTGCCCCTTGGCTTTCAAACAAAGTCTTCTTTTGTTGTGCTTGTGTTATAAAGGAAGCAAGCATCTGTGTTCACCCCACACATCCCAAATGAAAACCACGTGGGTTCATGGCCCTCACATGTGTATTTGGTACTTTTACTTCAGCACTGCATGTTACATCGCTCTTATCCCATTAAATCTTTCCAGAGTTTTTCTTCCCAGCAGTGACTTTACAAACTGTTTAGGGAAGGAAAAAGCTGAATGGTCTCTTATTGGTGAGTAGAGGGGACTGAGCAAAGAGCATGTGAAAATTATTACACACAGTTGCGTGTAGCAATAGTTTAGTCTCTGAGTCGCTCGCTTGAGTGTAAACAGCTCTGAGCTAGTGGCCACCTAAAGGATGAGCTTTGTGGAAGCACTGTACAGAGGTAGGATGATTTGTTTTCTTATAGGGGTTTATTGTTCTCTCTTTTTTATTTTTATTAATTCAAATTGTGAAATTCAATTTTGAAAAGTAGGGATAGCCAGCAGTACTCAGCAGCCAACATATTTGTGTGTGTACATGTCTCTTGGCAGCTTTTAGGTTTATGACTAGCAAGCCAAGAATGAGCTTACTGATTCCCAGAGTATTTGTGTTGTCTCTGCTGTTCATTTCTAGAGCCACTGTGTAAAGAAATTAGATGGTCTGATTCTTCCTGCAGACACTGGCATGAAATGCACACTGCCTCCGCTTAGACTGGGGAATTTATCCTAGGGTAAGCAGAGGAAGCAGTTGTGAGAGTCGTGAGTTTCCTGGTGAGAGCAGAGGAAGCCTTGCAGTAAAAGTGCTCTTTACTGTTCTCTTCTTCCACACTCCACCCATCCCTGCAGAGACTTTCATGGTCTGGTATTTCTACTTCATTTAAAGAACTGTATTGTATTATAGCTCAGGCAATTGAGTAAAGCATTGTTTTTCATTTCTGTGGTGACATACTTGCTACAATAGCCAGCTTTAAAATATTGTCCCTACTCAACTGTTTGAATACAAACAGCTGTAACTAGTCATCAAAACTATAGTCCAATATCACACAGACCACCAGTGTCATCTAGCATTTCTGAGCTCTATTTAAGCAGGTACTTGGGCCTGTAGATCTCCTGGTGTGACTGTTACTTTGTCACTGAGTCAAGACTATGGTGGAGATCTCAGATCAAGCAAATTCCCAGCCTATAATGACTTTATGTTGTTTTTGGTTCAGTCTCTCAACATGGAAGCATCCGTCAATTCAAGGCATGTGCTTTCTACTCACTGTAATATATAAACACTCAGTGTTACGTGACTGAAATGGGGCTTCATAATGTAACATGTAAAATGATCATTCTGCAAGTTACATCTGAGCTGTGCCGCACTTAGATGTGTTGGAGTTGTGTATCCCTCCTGGGAAACCAGCTTTCTAGTAATGTTTCCTCCAACACTGTATACTGAAGGATCCATATCAATGAGTGTTTATATGCAGTTAAATCAGGTACGTAGGGATGCAGGCAATATACTTATCATAGGATGAGGAGAGTCAGAGTAACTGCTGCCTGATTTAATGACATTGCTTAAGTTTTCTTCACCTTGGGAATTAACTGTGGAAGAAAAAAAAAGGGCAGGTTTAAACAGATACTGTGGCAACTGATCCATTTTTGTGTTCCTACCAGCTTTCCACGAGGTGACTGTTCCCTATGAAACAATGAGGCATGGCTGCCCACACATGCAAGGTTGTGTGACCAAGACAGCAATGGCCAGAGCAGGTCCCGTTGTGAGCACGATGGAGGCCATACAGCATGTGTGCAGTGACATTGCTCTTTACGTTGTGGTTGACATTATTGGGCTTTTGGTAAAGCATAGTGGGGGGTTATTGTCATTTGTGTCCATCTGTGCTGATGAAAGATTGAGCAAGGGAGTGGCCTGGCTCCCACCACGGTCGGAGGGGGAGGAAGCTGGTGAGACTGGTAAGCCAGAGGTTTTTTTTTTGTCTTAGTGCCTGACTTTTCTCCTCCTAAAAACACAAAAGTTCAGCCTACTCCAATTGTTCTCCTCTTAATTAACAGACAATATATTCAGCTTAAAAAGCCAAGCTGCTCCTGGCCAGGATCCTACCACAACAGCTCAGTGCGTGGGTGGGAGCCACATACACACTTCCTACCTTTCCCCTCGCACATCGCTCGCAGCAAGCAGTGTGTTGTAATGTGTGGAAACCTTTTCTGGCCATAGCAAGGGGAGCAGAGGCAGTGCGCAGGCATCCCTCATGCTGCTTGCTGGTGAGAGATGAGTGAGTCAAACAGCAAGAGGACACTGAGACAGAGTGCTGAGAAACACTCCTCATGCTATCAGTTTTATCTCCTGATCTCCCTGGGCATTCCCACTCGTGTCCAGCTTTACATAGATGCAGTGAACGCATGATGTGGCTCTGTTTATTTAGTAACTATTGTGCTGTCCTTGACAGTGGCTGCTAGTTTCTGGTGGTATAAGGGGGGGCAGACTCATGTTCTTTCTGTGCATACAGGTATGACATGGTGCTGCTGAAATGCTGACTTAAACCCCACTCAGAGATGAAACTGAAAATCTAGCAAGTCCCATATCTCTTTAGGTTTTGAAAAAGTACTAGAAGACAAAATAACTCTGTATATGCCAGAAAGGGAGCTCTGTCCTGTCCAGGTTTTAGGAGCAGAGGAGGAGGAGCTGTGGCTCCTTTGTATTATGGCAACATATTACGAATGCATCTGTGTGCAGAGAAAGTTGATGTAGGAGGGGAGAGCCTCTAAATATCTTAAGTGCTTCTGCAAGAAGAAAAGAAATAGTTTATTCTACTTTTACTTACAGTTTTTTCTGGTAAGTTAGAGATTCAAACTGCAGTAAGGAGGAGTTTATGAGACACAAGGAAAAGCTTCTTGATGGCAAAGATAATGAATGACTGGAAGACATGCAAGAGACTCCTCAGCCTTCCTAGGGCAAGCTGGGCACTCTTCTGCTTGGAGTGGTGCTAGCAAAGTCAAACTCCTTACTTGGAGCTTTGTGGGTCCTTCCTGTGCTGCCCATAATTAATCTACTAGTCCTGAGGCCAGTACAGGCCACACAGTAGTGCCTGCCTCCAGAGCAATGTTAGCAACGCTCACATGATTTCAAATCTCCTCATCTTTGGGAAGGGAGGGCTCCCTAGTCCTGTACACAGGATGAGCATCAGCATTTCCTTGGAAATAGCCGATCTGGTGACCTCACAGGAAAATATTGTTTCCGAATGTCCACAGCAGACTTGTTGGGCAGGATGTCCGACTGGGGCTGTGTAACTGACCCCATTGGCACCACAGCAGGACTGGGACAGGATGTTCACGGATGTTGAGATGGCTCATGTTCTCAATCAAGCAGCAAAACAATGGTTATTGGACATGTGGCCTTGTCTAACTGTTCTGTGGCTTCACAGCTAAAGGGCTTTCTAAGCAGTCACACTGTCATATGCACCTTGTGCAGTCCTGAGCAGGCCAGCTAGCTAGGTCTACTTTTAGATGTGCTTATGGTCTCAACATCCAGGCCTCTGCACCTCATGCATTGGTGTATTAAGTCCTTTCCACAGGCTGCTTTAGTAGAGAGACAGACAAAACCTGTCCCCACCTGTCCACGCTCAACCAGCTGTGACAGTAACTAATTTCATGAATGCTGGGCACATTGCTCATAAGCTTAATCAACAGCAACAAGAAGCTTGTGGTACTCAAAATCTGTATTGCTTTTTATGGCTGCTGTTTTTTCTGGCTGGGCTGCATACACTGCAGGTGACTGCATGCTCAAGAGAAGGGAAGGCAGGAGCCTTTGCCAGTGCTCCATCTAGAGTTGGGCTGTGTTGGCTGCCCTCTAAGCAAAGTGTAGAAGCTCATGATGGAGCAGAAAGTAAAGCATCTCTGTGGAGTATCTCTGCTCCTGTATACACATCTGTGGACATTTCCTCATTGCAGCAATGGGGTCTGGGCAGGTGGAAACCAGCTGAAGATTCCTGTCTGAGCTCCTAGGCTCTTGCTGTGTGTGCCAGGACCCACTCCCACTAGAAAACTAGACATGATTACATGAGTTAATACCTATGCAGCCAGGTAGGAAATGTAGACTGGTGTGATTAGCCCTTGGTCACCTTCAGGCTTGTTTCAATGTGTAGGCTTCTATGTGTTTTCCTCAGCTGCAGGGCCGCTCCAACCTCCCCCAGGTCCACTGCCTTGCCAGCTGCGCTTGGCCAACTTCAGTGGCCCTGAAAATTCTTCTTTGAAGATACAGTGCTTGGGCATGATGTCTCCCAGGAACAACTCTGCTGGCAGTGTCTGTCCCATCAGGTAACCTTCAGGCCCCAACAAATGCACTTCTGGCATAGGAACCTCACTTGATTCTGGTCTGAAATTCTTCACCAGAGTAGCGCTTGGTTTCTGCCCACCCCAAAAAAATGCTTCTTCAGTAAAAAATGGTCTTAAGAATGAAGCAGGTTTGACTGAAGTCCTGTCAGTACCAATTCCTCAATTCCTGTGAAAGCTCAGGTCAAAGCTGAAGAGCACCATGTTGACTTGAAAGCAACCAGATGATGAGTACAGCAGCACCAAGGGTGGGGAAAGAGCTACCCCTCCTGAATGTGGTGAGGGCTTTTAGGGAAAGTTTGTCATCGGACTATAAGGGTGTAGATGCATGCTTTGTTATTAAATGTGTACAAATAAAATCACACACTGAATTATTTTTTGTTGTTCTTCTTCTTAGCACGGAACAGGCAAAATCTGAACCACACATTCTCAGCAGCTAATGGCAGGGACCACTCTAATACCTTTACTGTCGTCTTGCCCTCTCTAGCTGTACCTTTGCCTTTTCCCACGAGTATCTATTTAGTATGTATCTATCCCTGAAACTTTCTTTATCTGTAAGCTGGAAGAAAAACTGTCCTCAGTATCTGTCCTGAGTCAGCAAAGGTCTTTTGATTGCTCTGTAAATATTGATAGGGAGATGGTAGATAAACAGTAGTGTCAGTGGTGTGAGGCTGGCTAATTGAAGTGCATCTTTCCAAGTTTTTGTCAGGAACAATAATACTGACATGCATCTCTGCAGTTCCCATTTCTCTTTCAGTTTATAAGCTGCTTACAGTTCAGAGCTTGAACTTCTCAAGTAACAAGTCCTTGAAGTAAGAGGGAACTTAATTTCTTGCTGCTGCTGCCAAGTATATAACTGCAAAGGCAGCAGTATTTGCAAACTGGCTGAGAGCATAGTGCATCACAAAGGGCTTTCAGCAAACTTAATTCTGGAATATTTCTTATACTAAATATGTTCATTTTTGTCTTGACTAGGTCTCCATAAATGCAACATGAGCAGTTTCAGGCCTAAAGGCAATTTGTTTTCCGTTGCGGCAGGGGGGTTATTGTGGGGTTCCCAGAAGCCCAGCAATGAGGGAATATGGCTGGGCACTAAAACCCATGGGTTTGGGATTTGTGTCCTCCCAGCAAGAAAGTCAAAGAGCAGGTTGGTGGCTGTTATGGCTGTTCCTCTCTCTGGTCAAAACATGCAGCAGAGTCCTTTCTAAACCTCAGAGGCCTTCTCAAATATTACATTTGTTTCCCTGAAAACTCTGGTTTCAAAAACTTGGCACCTTTTGAAGAAAAAGCTCCCATCCAGCTGTAGTTACTATCCCTTCTTCAAATTGCTGCCTTTCTTGCAGCCTACCAAAGTGAAACACAATGTGGAGTCACCTATTCACTGCCTTTTACGTCAGCCAAATTGCAGGAAGTAATTGAGTATGTCATAAATGACATCTCAGCTTATTTCAGTGCATTACTGAACCATGTTCAATACCTTGACTTGGGTTTTTCTAATTTAAGAATCAAAGCTTCAGCTTGCTCCTATCTGGTTTATTGCTGGACACCAGCCAGAGCATGTTTTGCTTCCCATGATTCAAAATTTAAGGGGAAAATAACTAGAAGGGAACATATAGCAGTATTAGAAGTTGTGAGGGAAATAAAGAAGCCATTAGTATTTCTCTGTCTTCAGAGAAGATGGCAGTGTTGTCTTTTTTCCTTCCCTCTCTGGCCTCCATGTATCATTCAGGACCTGTTGTGCGGCTGGTTGCAATGCTGTAGCAAAGGCTCTGCTTCAGGCTTGGAAGGATGAGGTGTGACTTGCCCAGGAGCTGAGTAGGGAGAGCTACAGGTGCTCCTAGGGACGACTTTGAACACACAACCTGCTGTTGGATGCTGCTGATGGTTGTTTTTAATGGCAGCAGAGCTATCAGCTGCTTTTATCTCTCTGAGTCCTCACTTCCCATCTAGAGCAGGGACAGTACCTGCCGACTCAATTCTCTGGTTTGTTTGGAGATGTCATTAACCTTAGCATCCACCAAGTGCCAGTCACTGAAGTAGTGAATGCCCCAGAAATGCCCAGGAGGAAACCAATCACTCTGGTGTTGGAGGTGGGTTTGGAGGGACCTTTGGAGCCCCAGGACTATGGCAAGAGGGGGTGCAGAAGGTTGTGAAATGTAAGCCTGTTGCTGAGTATGGACAATGACTGTGTTTTGAATGGAAAGAGACTGGTGTGGCCAGAAAATTGGAAAATATTGAAGACTGCTTTGGGAACTTGCCTTCTCAAAACCTCATGAATAGTTTTATTTTGTTATTCATGCATAAAATATCACTAAATTTTATGTGTAGATGAAACAGTGGTGTTTCTTTTTGTTAGTCACCAGCTTGGAAACATTTGGACTCCCTCCCTCTTCCCCACACAAACTGTCTGAGCCAGAGCAGGTATAAATATTTTTATCAAGCTTAAATTGCTTGGACTGAAGTTGAAAGCAAGTGAAGAGAACAGCTTTTGTTATGGGGAAGGCTGGACCGCCCTAGCAGGCAGTGCTACTGGTTTCACCTGTATAAATTAGTCTTCCCATGTTAGCCAGGAAAGCTGTCTCTGACGAGATGTGGGAATGCTCTGCCTGTGCAACCCTTGGAGCTGACAAGGGCAGATTCCACTGACCTTGGCCACTGAGTGTCATTAATCTTCAGCCCGAACTGGATTTCATGTTGGCCTTCATTTTTGTTGTAAATTGCTATAGCAGTAAAAGGGCAGTTTCGATCAGAACTTCCCCGGTGTTAAGGCTGAAAACTGAGGTCTCTTGCAAATTCATGCTGCCTTGAAGATGTTCTCACTTCCAGTTTTCATCCTGATTTGCCTCCAGATGTCGATGCCTGTGCAGTTTGCTGGGGAATTATGTAGTGTGCTTCCTATCCTAGTCCTGCAAAATCAGCAGGGATATCCTAGACTTCTCAGTGCAATCCACAATGAATTCAGATGAGCGAACCAGCACTGGGCTGGAGAATTGCTGGCCCGGCTCCATCTGCTTTGGAGCAGGTAGCCTCTGGAAGCAGTGTGGCCATGTGCAGCTGGGCAAGGGAGAGTTCTGAAGGGTACAAGAATATGAAAAGGAAGTTGGCTTCTTTCAGCCTTAAGCACATGAAAAGTATTTTAGTAACATAAAACATCTAAACAGAAATGGGGGTCTGGCAAGGCAAAGGAGCAATGCTGCCCTGCTCAAGACTGCTGGCCTCTGGCCATGTTATTTTTAGGTCTGGAAAGCTCACGGTTGCCTGCAAGAACATAGCACTAGGGAAAGGAACTCACCAAGGCTTCCTGCCCTGCCCCAGCAAACTGATAAAGCCTTTTGCAATGCAGGGTGAGCCCAGTTTATTTTTAAAATGTGGCCCGGCACGGAGCTCACAGAATAACTGGAACATCCAGCTTTGGGCATCAATTCAGCTTTAATTCATTATCTGGTGATTTGAAGAGTTAATGTAAATGTAAAAGGGACCAGAAAGGCCAGCAAACCATCTTCAATGCAAAGTCTGTGTAATGGTGTGCATCTATGTATGTATGGGGGATGTAAAAAAAGGATTGTTAGTAAATGTTACAGTGGGAGGGGCACCTTGCATTATCCTGAGCACCGTGTGAATTTTCTTTCTGCTTGGACAATGCTACTCAGTCCTGTTCCTTTGCCTCGTTATTCCAGTCCCAGCCTTCTTATAAGCAAAGATAAGCGTATGCCAATGGTTACAGTTCCTATGCATAGCGAGTGCTCACAGTAAGGGAGCCTAGGTTTCTGCCACTCAGACCTGAAGTTTGTTATGCACTAACTATAATAAAGCCCACCGGACTAGATCTGAGTTTGTTGCATCCTCTGTGAAGACATGAATGAGACTGTCAGAGATGCTCTCCTCCTTGCCCAGGGTCTGGGACAGCAAGATTAATAGTAATTAATAGTAAACTCCAAAAGTAAACAACCTGATGCCTTTAAAACCGCTGGGTTAAAGGAAATCCTTTCCAGTTTAAAAATATCTTTTCCAGGGACCACAGTCATGAGGCATTTTGGGGACTGGGAGGATTTGCCACAGGCCGATCCTTACTCTGTCTTTAGTACCTGCTTAGATGCACAAAACCATGCTGGCTTGTTCCCACCCAGGTGCACACAGCCAGCACTGGCAGTGAAGATCACTCTGATTCAAGCTGGCTGTGTGGGTCCCCAGATGTGATTCACGTGGAAGGTAGCCAGAATAGCCTGTCTGTGCCATCACATTTGACCTGCCTATGCTACATCTGCCCTACCTTAATTCTAACCTTATGGTGAAGGCAAGTAGTAATCACCTCCAGCCCTGTTTTCTTTATACTTGGGAAGGTCCTGCCACAGTATCCCAGCAGATCTGCAGTGGGTTGACAGTAGCAACTGCCTTCATGGTTGTGTTTTTCAAAGCTGATGTAATGAGAAGAATCCTTTCATCCTCACCATCCACAGATAAAAGTTTGATAAAGTCTCTTTGAGAAGCTTAGTTTCTAACCTGTAGAAACAGGAATTAGCTTAGGAACTCAGGCACTATAGAGTTAGAAAGGATGCTATATGTTCTATTCAAGTGGGGATTGTTAGATTTTTCTTCGTGAGAGAATATACTCTTGAGTCGTGGGTCATTCTGCCTTTTTTCACTTTCAGTGAAGGAACTGCCATGTCCATGGGAATCTTCCGAGTGTGCCTAGTAATGATTACAGCTATTGTCAACCACCCACTCCTCTTCCCTAAAGAGAATGGCACCGTCCCAGAGAATACGGAAGAAATCATCCAGAAAATGAAGGAGCGGGAGGAGATCCTTCGTCTAGAGAAGCTGCGCTTGGAGCAGGAAATCGCAGGCCAGGAAGCTGCACAGAGGGCTCTGGAAAAGGCAGCAAAAGTAGTGGAGGATGTCAAAGAGGAAAAGGTCCAATGGGATATGTGGACTGCTCTTTCCATGGTCATCTTCCTATTGATCGAGCTCTGGAGGCAGGATTTCCAAGAGGGGAACTGGCAGGACACAGGAGCAGACGAGGATGACATGGCTGTCCTGGGGAAAGCATTTAAAGGGGTGGCCTTTCCTGACAAGGCCATCTTAGCCAGCTTCTATGAGAAGCGCATCCTGGGTACCACTGGAGACATGGCCAGGATGCGGGAGATGGTGGAAGGCTTTGCAGATGACCTGCTGGAGGCCTTGAGGAGTGTTTGCAACCGGGATGCTGACATGGAAGTGGAGGACTGCATGGGTGTGGGGAGTATGTATGAGAACTGGAGAGTGCGTAAACCTTTTGTCTGTGATCTGATTGTGCCTTTCGCACCCCCGGAGCCATATTGTTTTCGGTCCCAGATATGGTGCTCTGGCGACTCTTTTCCCCCAGATGAACAAGGTTATGGCACTATCAAGGTGTGCAGGGCAGATGAGGATGAGACAGGTTGCATCTGTGATAAGACTAAACTAGGAGAAGATATGCTGTGCCTTCTCCATAGCCAAGGCAATAATACCAGACTCAGCAGTGAAATGGAAGACCTCCTGTGCTTCAAAAATACACAATATCTTGATGCTGACCAAGTCATGAAGTGGTTCCAGATCGCAGTCACCAAGGCCTGGAACAAAATTTCCCACAAGTATGAATTTGACCTGTCTTTTAGCCTCTTGGACTCCCCAGGAGCCCTTAAGATAAAATTTAGATCAGGGAAATCAATTGCCTTCAACCTCACCCCTGTGGTGCAGTACGAGAACTCTGACGTTTACTTCGTTTCTCATTTCCCTCGGAACTGCCTGGCAGCAGACCTCCCCTCCAGCACTCACTGGTTTCTCACCTTTGCAGTGTATGAGAGGAGGTTCATCCAGATGATCTCCAAAATGCTGCCTGCCAATGCCTGCCATGTCAGCTGCCTTCAGATCCTCTCCTTCCTCCATGGGAAGCAGTGCAGCCTCACAGGTCCAAGCGGGCTCACCAACTACCACCTGAAGACAGTGTTGCTGCATCTGCTGCAGGCACGTCCAAGTCAGGACTGGGCCCCAGAGAAGTTGGAGGCCCGTCTACAGGACATGCTGAAATTTCTGGAAAAATGTTTGCATGAGAAGAAGCTCTACCACTTCTTCATTGGCAATGGGAAGGTACCAGCAGAGCTGGGCTTTCCCATCATATTCCAGAGGGCTGAGCCTCTCAACCTTTTCCGTCCCTTTGTTCTACACAGGGATGTTTACAGAAAGACAATTGACACATTCCATGAGATGCTCAGGAACACATCTGCACTGATAAATGAGTACATGGTGCATGTTCCCCATGTACACACCAATGGGATCCAAAAGGAATCTGTTTAACCAAAGCCAACAGGAAAACACTTGTTCCTCTAAGCACAAATCCAGAGTGCAGCTTTCTAAAGCCTTATGGAGCCCACTGACATTGCCAGCACAGCTTTGTCTGCAGCTGAACCATGTCTGTGTCATGGTTTCTGCAGTAGGGAAGAAGGGATGGGGGAAGAATAGGGAGAAACTGGAAGAGATGATATAAAATTAAGTTTCTGCTCCACAGTTGGACTGGCAGGGATTTATGCAGCTAAGAATACATATTTCTATTGTGCCTCATTCATGCTACCATGGTGATGAGTAATGAACATGACTAATTTATTCAGGTGCCTTCAAAGAGAAGGTGGTCTGCTTGCAGACAGGACAGCAGGAGCTCTAAGAACTATGGGAGGTGCAACATGAGCCTCAGCTGGGAAGGAAAGTCACTACTGTGGTCGTGCACAATTCTAGACTGGATGGAGATCTTTAAATCCAGCACAGCTCTATAATTGAAAGGGAACTGTGGGTTTTAAAAGTGCATTTTGATAGGAATTGCAGCACTAATTTGAACAGTCCTGTCCATCAGAAACAATCCTGTGCTCCAAACATTTTTTTCCTGGGAAGAATGTAACAGAGCAGTCAGCAGGATCAGTGTCTTGAGACCATTTCATTTGTGTTCTCCATTTTCTTCATAATACCACAATGAGTGGATTTTATTCTCGGCCATTCTCCATGGATGAATGCCCAGGAACCTTATTTACATCATATAAGAGAGAAATGGTTTTATTGGATTCTGGCTTTTTGGTTTATTTGTTTGCTTTCCTTATCTCCAGGAAGCAAGTCTGAGAACCAGCAAAGAGAGAAATGATTGCTGCAGGGTTTGCTTTTATTAAAGAGGAAACTCCTTAAAATTATTCTGTAATAAGCCCAATCTTAGGAGTATGATACCAGGAGGAAATTGTCACTCATCAAATGAAAGAGTGTAGCTCTTCCAGCATGGATTTAGTGATGCCAAGGCAGCAAGCTAACTCTGAGTTAGGAGGAGAGTTGCAGGAGATGCACATGCAGCTGAGCACGGTAGTGCTCTCTGCAGCTCTCTTATCCCTTCTGCTGCCAGGTACCAGGTAAAAGCAACCTGTTAGACTCATTATCAGGTCACCTCAATCCATCTTAAGTCTACTGCTCTGATGATGTTTACTCTTGGGAACCACATCTAGCAAACTACAAATTATTGTATCCACTCCTCCTTTTTCCTTGTACAAACCATTTCCCCACAGTCTTTGTGTCTGCTTATGTCTGTCCTCCTCACCACTGAGGGACTTTTCTGTATCAAAGCAAAGATAGTCTGCAGCTCTCAGCTGGTTCACAAGAAGGCACTGATGGGGACAGGGAGTTGTTAGCTCAAATTGCTGTTTTTCTTGGCTTTTATCATCACAGCTATGGGATGCTCAAATAATATTTTTGAGTAGGAAACGGAGTAGGAAGCAAAAGGGGAGAGAAGAGGCTGGTTGCTACTGCAAGTAGGAAAGTCTCAGATCATCAGTGCCTGGGAGACTGCCAGGGCTGGCAGAGCAACAGGACAGGACTAATTGCTAACGCTGAGTGCTGTAAGCCACTGGCTTTCATCAACTAAGTAAGCCTTCACTAGTGGGAAAGAGAGAAGGAGCGACTGCAGGGGACATGGCAAACAGGTAGTGACAGGCAGAGGTGTGCAGCCAGGGGAGTGGGTGGGGGGGTGAATACTGGAGCCTTTAGGTTCCTTTAGGAGCCACAGAAGTTGTTTGCAAACCCATGCAATTTGCTGCTTCTGCCTGCTAGGTTAACTGTGCCATACCAGTAGCAGATCCAGCTTTGCATGGGCTGCCTGCAGGGAGGTTGTGCTCAAGTAGCTGTGGTCTGAGTTGTTTCTAAAATTGTTCCTAGCTGAGTGAGAGAGAAATGAATATTTCTATGTTGTTTCCTGTCAGGCATCTAAATTTAGCCTATCCAAAGAACAGAAACAAATTTGTGTCCCAGGTCTCTCAGGAAATGACACACAGAGATGAAAAATAAGTTTTATGTAAGATTAAGCAGGGGAAGGTTGAGTAGAAAAGGCTATTTAACAGGATAATCAAACTTCTCTCTTAAAATGGAGGAACAAAGCTGTGTTAACACCAGCCCTACAGGCACATAAACAGGCCTAAACTTGCCTTTGCACACCTCAGAGCACTGCTGCTTAGACTAAAAGGGAACCTAAACTGATAAGTGCACTAAATCTTTTGTCCTTCATTTTCTGCATGTGTGTGCGTGTTCGCTTTTAAATTCAAACTCACCCTGAAGTGTTCCCATGGGGTTTGCTTGAACAGGCTGGAGCTGAACCAGGGTATTTATGGATGTGACTCCCTTGGAGGCAAATTGCTGGGCACAATTTGCCTATGCATATGCAATATGCTCATTTTGCCCTGAGCATCTTTTATAAGATTTGGTCTGTGCACTCAGGCTACAAGGAAATAAGCTATGCTACAGTAAGCCTCAGGGCAGATGTCTTTGCCAGCCATATATCAATATATATACTAGAGTTATACTTGTTCCATCTGGGGTGATGTGGGCAAACAGTATTTCTCTTGAGTAGACCTTTGCTGTGCCACGCTGTGAAGAACGTATTAAATCGTTTGCACACCAGGTACAAAGCCTTTCAGTAAAAGGACAAACTCAGAGCTCATTAAAGAGGTTTGTAAGAGAGTTCAGCTCCATCAGCTGTCAGGCAGTAAGTGTCCTAAAATCTTTTAGTGCCACCCACATTTAGTGCTGCCTTTCACATCTTGCTGAGCATCCATAGGCAGCTGCTTTAAAGAGAGAGGATGGAGGTCAGGTTTTGTGATTTAAAGTGAGTAACTTTCTTTTAAAACAAAACAGCGTAAGACAAAAGTAATGAATGCACTTCACTGGTAGTAATACCCTGATCTCCATGAGTGATCCTAAGGAAAGAGTGAACCACCCTTCCCAGACCTCCTTCCCATGTCTCAGTGCTGTTCTTGCTATTTGATGACCAGAAGAATTACACAACTAAACTTCTGTTGCCAGCTTCTGGTTTCCAACCACTCCCTCCACCCTCAACTTGTGGTTTTAATACTATTATAGGTGCTGTCAAAGCAATGGAATTAGTGGTGGCTTGATAACAACAATTGATCTACAACACAGCCTCAGGAGCCATCCACCTTTAGGAAATGTCTTGGGCTAAGTTATTGTTGCTGCTCAGGAAGCAAATATCTTCTAAGGGGAGCTGTTAGTTCACTCTTTATTACATGCCAACCACAGAATACGACTTTCTCTCTCTCTGGTTTGCTCTATATACAGGTCTTACAGGGCTATAAAGATGGATTTCAGCAAAGGAATCCAAAACTTATTCATCATTCAAGTAAAAGGATTTGGTGTTTGTTCACCATATGTTTTTAATGCAAAGCCTTTATAATGTTTTCTCGGTGGTGAAGAAATGAGAATTTACTCACTTTTAACAACCTAGCTGCTGGTCACTGAGTTCTTCTCATAGGATCCTATGTGACTAATTTCTTTATTTATTACCTGTCCTTATTTTTGGATTTTTTTTTTCTGGGGCATAGTTCAGAAGTAAAATTGTAGTATGAAGAGCCATACTGGCAATGCAGATGTGATGGGTAATAATATCATAACTCTCCACCTAAATTCTTCCTAGATTCACGATGCTGTATTCAAACCGCTGCTTTTATAGCAGGACACTGTTGAATTTGTGTAGATCTTTTCTTGCAGCTTTATTTATAATAAAGGAAGTCTTGTACAAAACCTCAAGTGTGGCCTGTTTTATTTCTAGCTCCCCAAAACATGTTTCTGAGATAGCAGAAGGATGGAGTTGGGATACAGCTGGTACAATCCTAGTGCAGTAAGCCCAGAAGCAAGACTCCCTGTGATGTTCCAATTGCCAATAGAAATTGTTCCAGAATAAAACACAGCACGAACAGGAAGCCAAGGATATTGGCAGTAGATGTTGCCCTTTCTGGCTGAACCAAAAACCTCATGAATCTCCAGTTCAGCTAGAATCCTCTTTACCTGCCTGTTTTGGAGGTATCCATGGTCAAGTTGCTGCAACCACCCACCACCACTTAGCCTATCTCCCTATCACTTTGAGATGCTCACTCTGAATAGCTCAGCGACATTTTATTCATTGTGCTGTTGATTTCCTGCAGCATTCTTTCCCTTATTTACTGCTTATGTGTTGCTATATAAGCAAAAGAATAACATCAGTTTTAAACATTTCTTTTTTTCAGAATGGCAAATAGCCCATGTTTGATCCATGTCATGGATGTTATTACACTATGATCTGCAATGAAGTAGGCAAAAACAGTGACAGATAAAGCCACTAGATATATTTTGTCTCCCCTTCTAAATAGTAAAATAGTTTTCCTCTAGACTTTGATATGGACTCTTCCTTTGAAGATTCAAATTCTCATGCTTTTCTTACTTCCAGACTTTATTTAAACCTTGATTTCAGTACGTGTTGGATTTCATTAGAAGTCCAGCAGTCTGGAATTAAGCCATGTTGTCAACGCACAGATTTCAGTCCAGAAACACGCTTTCAGCATATCTAAGGACACCTAGAGATAGGCAAAAATCTCCCGAGGTAACAACAGCCCTGTAGCTCAAGCCTTAAACATTTAGAGACATTTATGGCTGGAGATTTATCTAGTGCACTCAAATATGACTACCTGCTAATGCTCAGTGGGTGTGTGAAGTCACTAACCCAGGAAGTCCTTCAATCCTCAGCAAAGGAAATGACACAGAGCAATTAAGCATGCAGCAGTGAGAGGGGAATCACTGATGCACAGTTTCCAGGACCACTACTCAGGACATACTGATGAGGCTGAGTGAACCAGGAGGTTTAATCTTGGTTCAAGTAGGTGTGCTCATAAGCCAAACTTAATTTGATCTGTCTTTCTCCCCTTCAACAGTTTCTTTTGAAACTAAAACTCCCAAGAGAAACATCACCAAAAAAAAAAAAAAAAAAAACGTTTTTTGACTTAGTGTTGGAGATCAGCACCCCTTTATTCCCCTTACACGCATCTATAGTCTCAGCTTTTATTACCACTTTACAATAATCTCCATGAAGAAAAATCATAGAATCATAGGGGTTGGAAGGGACCTAAAGAGATCGAGTCCAACCCCCCAAAATGAATTTGTAGTGGTATACTTGGACATTTTTCAGCACACTAAGTAGCTGAGTATGGGGAATTTACACAAAGCCAATCATCTCTACCCCATTAGAAAAACTCCAACTAGTTTTTGGTTTCTGATGCTGTTAGGCCTATGTTGGAGGCTGAGAACAAAATTAAAATAATTAATACATAGCAAAGTGAACCTGCAGCAAACAGGTTCCTGCTAACATAGTTTAGTAAATGATTAGCCCTCAAAGACCTGAACATTTGTTTTGTTTTCAAAAATGTTCAATACTCATCTGCTTAAATGTTTTAGATAGCAGAAGCTTATCCGGTAATTAGGGCAGAGGTCTCAAACCCTGAGAACTTCTCTTTTTCCAGTGAGCATATAAATAATATTTGCCACCTTTTCCCTTATTCTCCACTTTAGCTCCTTTCTTAGTCACTAAAGTCTTCCCATAAAGTGATCTCGTACTGCTTAAAAAACTGCTGGTTTAAATCTGAGCCATAAATTCAGAAGGCACAGTAAATGCCAATCATTCTGTGCCAAGGCCTCCAACCTGGCCCCATGAAGTTGCTGTGACACTGGGCATTAAATGACACTTTTTCTGAAAACTTCAAAACAGCATTTCAAATGCTAACAAATTTGAAATAGATCAAATACAAGAACATGACAGTATCAGGTATAATGTTGGCCACAAGACAATTTTAATGAACATTTTCAAACATAGTTCAGAGACAGACACAACAATAAAAGCTGGGAAATAACAGCCTTTAATAAGGCACTGAATTTCTGAGTAACTGAATCTAACTGAAACTAGAGCTTATCCAAAGCATAATGAGAAAAAATAATAAGCCATTTCTATCTTGAAGGTGGGTATGATAGCTTCACAGATCTGCTCTGAAGCAGAAGTGCAGGAGGCACAGGGGTAAAATGTTTAAGTACAGCCTTCATTGTTTAGGCATTTAAGAGCATGTAGAATGTCTGACTCTTGCAGTGTTTTCAAAAACTCTGCACAGAATAAAGACTAAAATCCAGATTAAGTTTTTGACAGTTGTAGGTGCAGTGCAAGAAAAAGAGTTTATTTTAGATGCAAAACAATCTTCAAACCCACCGACAGGCCCGTAGTCACTTACATTCTTGGGCCAGCAAAGCCCACCACATATAAAGATGTCAACGGTTTACGGGCAGGTTCGGCCCGGTTCTGTGATGATTGGTGCAGGGAACCCACAGACCCACACCCCAGGAAAGGGGAAGAGGGATAGGGAGTAGGGAGATGGGCCTAGAAACAAAACAGCAGCAGTGATCTGAGGAGGAGAGCTAATTTACTAAATAAGATATCAGAAAGCAAAATAACATAATACGATATAATTGGAATTAAAGCAAATAAATCAAATAAAATGAGCAAGAGAGAGTGTCTGATAAACTGAAGGCCTTACGCTAACACTGAAGGTGTCCAACAGGTACAGCTAGGCTGAACTGATCCATGTTAACCACATTGTTCACAGCCTGTCTCAGTTGTCACTTCACCTCCTGAGGAGCATTAAGGGAAGGAGCAATACAATGAATTCTATCTTTCAGTCTTGCTGTCTAGTCCTGTGCTGGGAACCAAGCTGCACACAGGAATTTTCCTAGATCCACAGGGAGACAGTACTTAACTTGTTAATTAATGTCTCCCAGATCTCCTCCCTGTCAGCTTGCACCAGGCAGGGCAGGGTAGCCTTGGGACATTTCTTGTGCCTGTAAGCACAAGTGATCCATAACATCTGGCCTCCGTTGCACAGGCCCTCCCATGGTGCAGAGGTATTCTGCACTGTCATCACAATATTCCTGATGATTCAGTTCACCTTTGGAGGTATGGGTGTGTTATTATCAGTAATAGAAAGTTCCAGTATTACAAACCTCCTATACACAAAGATAATGAAAACTAAGGTGTGTCCACATCCACACCCCACACTGACTTTCTCCTGATAGAGCCACACCTAGAATAGATTTGAAGGAAAATGTTTTGATCCAGAGCATGGACACACCAGGACAATACAACCAGAATAGCAACTGAGAGGCATCAAGCCTGTGGGTTTGAAGGGATGGGTTGTATAACCAGAGCTATTTTGTTGTAGGAGAACTAGCTGATTAATCTCCCTGCTTTAGCAATGAGAAGACAGACTGTACTTTCAAACCTCAACAGACATGGAAAAGGGCTGTAATGCATGTACAAGAAACAACAGTTGCATTACAACTTGTGAATTGGCCCAGACTATTCTTGCTGAGAGTTTCTTCCCCATGATGAACTGACAATAGGAAAGGCACAGAAACATCTTTCAGGGAAATAGGAGGATGCATAGAAGACCACACAAAGAAGAGTATTAAGCCCTAATATCACACTTTGTTTTCACCAATTCCTTAGGTGGTCTGAAGCAGGCAGCTCTTTAATTATTTTTCCCCAGCTCTCTTAAACCTTTGCTGGTGGGACTACATAAGTGAGTCGTGTGAGTGGTTTGAAGTTTTCAGGAAACAGCGTCCTCTCCGTTCAGCTTGAGGCTGTTCAGTGCTCCTTTTCCGGGCTCCATTTTCCCTGGAGAGATGGCTTTTTTTGTCAGCATTGCCAAGAAACAAGTAGTTCTAAGAAACAAACCTATAGCATTGTCTCAGACTGTGGCCTGAGCATCCTGCAATGCCTGTGAGCAGCACAGTGAACGTTCTGTACATCAGTCCCTTAATATAAGATGCATTTTAACATTCTGCTCAACTCATGTAAAAAAGTGCTGCACACTGCTAAGTAGAATTCACATTCTACCAGAGGCAAAGCTAAATCTGACAAATTTTATAATCCCCTTTTCAGCAAATCAGCAAAATTTGCTTTAGGAGAAAAAAAATTCAAATAACATCACATGGCATTAACTATTTACTGAGCTATGCCACCACTGCTGGCTTTGGACCAGCAGTAGAACACACTGTTTCTATTATTAAATCATTCCTGGTTTCTGTAAAGCAGCATCTGTTCTCAAGACTGTAAAGAGACTGAATTTTCATCAGCCCTTCCCAAGTGAAACTACTGTCCAAGGAACAGAATGATGAAAGAAAACTAAAACCAAAACCAGACTACTAACAAGGAAAGGAGAGAGGATGAGAAACAAGCATTTCTCAGATCTTAATACAGGAGCATTATGAGTGCCATGACAGTGGAAAATTAGGGAGAGCTGGTCCAGAAGATGCACTAATGTGCCAACACATGCCTGGCACATGCTCTCACACACTGCCTGTGATGAGCATGACAGCTATTTAAATGAAGCATGACAAGAAACTGTGTTTTTCTTTTCTCTTCATTTTTTTTTCTTACTCATGAACTTTTTTTTTAAACCTGTGCTGAGAGCAATTATATTTGGTGGCAAAAGGAACGATAAAAAAAGCCACCATTGTTTCAAAAAAAAAAAAAAGTATCACCAACAACCTTCAAGGGCAAACTATGGAAGAGGAGTAAATACATTATTTGTTATATACTCTAATCTTAAGAAGATCTGAAGGGGAGCTCTGATCAAAGGGCAGAGCTATCAGTCTGCTGATCTTTGCTCACTGGCTCCATCTTCTTCCTCTGTTGACCAAAACTGATAACATGCATTTTCTTTTTTTTAAAAAATAGGAATGTTTTAAATAATAAATTGTATCCTTTACACACAGTGAAAGAGCAGTCCATTACACATTATTTCTTTTCTTTGAAGACTATTTTGAAATGTTGCACATTCGTTACTACATCAAAACAACTTTGACTGAGGTCTGTATTTCCCGATGTGCTGTAATGGGTTTGGGATCCCAGCTGTCTGCCAGGAGATTTGCAGCACTGATATTTAATAGTAAATTATAAGGTAGAATAATTCATTTTACATTTTCTCGCTGAAATAGCATACTCATAATAGTATAGTCTAGAGCCACTAAACAAAGATGAGCAAAAACACATTTCTGTTTGCACAATACAGTCTCCTGGTTACTGTGGCCTGCCTTTAGCCACTTACTTTTGGATACCAGGCTCTGTTCTTAACCCATTGATGGACCTCACTTAAGTCATATATCCCACTATTTCTCAGTAATACAATGGAGCAGACTGCAATATATTGCCAGCACGTTTATGAAAGCCCATTTTCAGCACACTTTATGAACTTCACTAATGAAAGCTTTAACAAGCTTTAAATAAAAGCAGAGCAGATAATACCAAGATGTTCTATAGCAGCAGACTTTGAAGAATTACTAACTGAGATCCCACCATACCATTTCAGGGAAAATGGCTTCAGACTCAAACCTTGCTTTCATCTAATAAAGCAACCTAGACTCACATTCTGACACCTCACAGCCTTACAATTCTGGGTACTCTAACGACAATCTACAGCACAGACAACATCATATCTAAACTAGGAAACTTTTAAAGTATATCAGCATTCTGGAAGGAAACAGCACACTAATTTGTTT